>NW_027175795.1:0-619625 GCF_028021215.1 Eschrichtius robustus | reverse complement strand
GGCCAACCAAGCAACCTGGAAAGGCAAATCAGAGCTACAAAGAAGTCTCGCTTCCCATGGGTCAAAAGGGCCATGCTGCAAAAAGTGTCAAAACCAGAAATGCAGGACAGGCCATGGAGAAATGGCAGCCTTGCTACGCTGATGGGCGGGATGTAAATTGCCAACAGCCACTCTGGAGAAGTGTACGGTGTGTCCTGAAACATCGAAAAAACACAGCTTAGTGAGCATAGGGCACGTCCACTCATGGGCGTATAAATTGGGAAAACTAAAAATCAGCAAGACACAGGCACCCCAAAGTTTGGGGCTGCTCTGTTGACAAGAACCTCCACTTCATGACACCTTAAATATCCCAGGAAAGAGAAAAATGGATAAAAATTTGTGGTCCTTATGTACAATGGAATATCACTCAGACATGAAATCAATGTCATAAGGCTAGTAGAAGCAAGATGAGTGGACTTAGGTACGACGATTCTAAGTGAAATAAGTCACACAGAAAAAGACACTTATCATAAGCTATCACTTACAGAGGGAATGTAAAAACCGCTACACTTGAACTGAATTACAAAACAGCACAGAGTCACACGTTTAGAAAACACACTATGGCTGCTTAACGGGAAAGGTGAGGTGGGGTGATGCATAAAACAAGGGGTTCAAATTCGCTCAGATACCGTTCCATACACCCAATATGTAATAGACAAGACCTACTCCTTGCTCCGTGAACTGGACTCAACACCCCCTATTCACCGCACAAGAATATATGTGACTAGTAACAATCTTAAAACCTATGTATTGATATCTGTCTGGAAGTGAGTCAAGTGGGTGTAAGTCCGCATAAACACAGCCGTGAAAAGCAGCTAAACCCCATTATAAAAATAAATTACTTTTAAAAACCCGTAAAACAAAGACAGTGAAAGAGAGAGAAATTCTTACAAAATTCGTTCAGAGGCTGTGATGCCACCTGGATTGACCATATCTAGACCCACAGCTGGATGAGACATAAGGGTGGACACTCTTGGGGCTGAGAGTTTGGGTGAGCAAACGCAGACCCTTTAAAGTAATACTGCGTGATACCCATCCCATGGGTCCCAAATCTCCAGGTTCAAGGGCATCTTCCTACTTCGAAAACATGCATGAGAAACTCAGAAGATGGTACACCGTGTGATTTTGAAAGGTTTCTAAAACACACCCCATTTCTCATCTCCTTGTGGTCGGGTTCGCCTTTCCAGCTACTTTACTAGCAATCAACTTACTTGGAGAATCAGCACCTTTAACCTCCTGTTCCCTACAGTTTGCAATTTGTCCTGAGGATGAACGGGAAGAGGGGCAACCAATGAGAGACTAGATCTAGGTGTTGGGACAGGCACAGGTCACTCTATTTTCCCATCAGGAAGAAGAATTAATCACAGGCTCAGCCTGCCGCCCAGAAGCACAATAGGGCCTGAGGCAATCCCGCGCTTTTGCGGCCAGCTCCCAAAAAAGCGAGTTGAAAAATGGAGCTCAGGGACACTGCAATTCACAAACCCGCAGAGTTATAAATGATAACTCTCATCCACAGATATATTGAGGGAAGGCAACGAAGAGGATTTGAAAGCAAGGCAGAATTGCAGGAAACAGATTTCAGGAGGTAGATTCGAATCGCCTGTAAAGCACATGAAAAGCGGCAAAACGTCGACAATGATGCCCTTGGCCAAGAAGGGCGTATGCGTTTTTTCCTGAATATATTCAGGAAAAAACGCATACGCACTTTTTGGCCAACCAAGCAACCTGGAAAGGCAAATCAGCGCTACAAAGAAGTCTCGCTTCCCATCGGTCAAAAGGGCCATGCTGCAAAAAGTGTCAAAACCAGAACTGCAGGACAGGCCATGGAGAAATGGCAGCCTTGCTACGCTGATGGGCGGGATGTAAGTTGCCAACAGCCACTCAGGAGAAGTGTACGGTGTGTCCTGAAACATCGAAAAAACACAGCTTAGGGAGCATAGGGCACGTCCACTCATGGGCGTATAAATTGGGAAAACTAAAAATCAGCAAGACACAGGCACCCCAAAGTTTAGGGCTGCTCTGTTGACAAGAACCTCCACTTCATGACACCTTAAATATCCCAGGAAAGAGAAAAATGGATAAAGAAGTTGTGGTCCTTATGTACAATGGAATATCACTCAGACATGAAATCAATGTCATAAGGCTAGTAGAAGCAAGATGAGTGGACTTAGGTACGACGATTCTAAGTGAAATAAGTCACACAGAAAAAGACACTTATCATAAGCTATCACTTATAGAGGGAATGTAAAAACCGCTACACTTGAACTGAATTACAGAACAGAACAGAATCACACGTTTAGAAAACACACTATGGCTGCTTAACGGGAAATGTGAGGTGGGGTGATGCGTAAAACAAGGGGTTCAAATTCGCTCAGATACCGTTCCATACACCCAATATGTAATACACAAGACCTACTCCTTGCTCAGTGAACTGGACTCAACACCCCCTATTCACTGCACAAGAATATATATGACTACTAACAATCTTAAAACCTATGTATTGATATCTGTCTGGAAGTGAGTCAAGTGGGTGTAAATCCGCATAAACACAGCCGTGAAAAGCAGCTAAACCCCATTATAAAAATAAATTACTTTTAAAAACCCGTAAAACAAAGACAGTGAAAGAGAGAGAAATTCTTACAAAATTCGATCAGGGGCTGAGATGCAACCTGGATTGACCATATCTAGACCCACAGCTGGATGAGACATAAGGGTGGACACTCTTGGGGCTGAGAGGTGGGGTGAGCAAACGCAGACCCTTTAAAGTAATACTGCGTGGTACCCATCCCATGGGTCCCAAATCTCCAGGTTCAAGGGCATCTTCCTATATCGAAAACATGCATGAGAAACTCAGAAGATGGTACACCGTTTGATTTTGAAAGGTTTCTAAAACACACCCCATTTCTCATCTCCTTGTGCTCGGGTTCGCCTTTCCAGCTACTTTACTAGCAATCAACTTACTTGGAGAATCAGCACCTTTAACCTCCTGTTCCCTACAGGTTGAAATTTGTCCTGAGGATGAACGGGAAGAGGGGCAACCAATGAGAGACTAGATCTAGGTGTTGGGACAGGCACAGGTCACTCTATTTTCCCATCAGGAAGAAGAATTAACCACAGGCTCAGCCTGCCACCGGGAACCAGAATAGTGCCTGAGGAAATCCCGTGCTTTTGCGGCCAGCTCCCAAACAAGACAATTGAAAAATGGAGCTCAGGGGCACTGCCATTCACAAACCTGCTGAGTTATAAATGATAACTCTCGTCCACAAATATATTGAGGGAAGGCAACGAAGAGGATTTGAAAGCAAGGCAGAATTGCAGGAAACAGTTTTCAGGAGGTAGATTCGAATCGCCTTTAAAGCACATGAAAAGCGGCAAAACGTCGACAATGATGCCCTTGGCCAAAAAGGGCGTATGCGTTTTTTCCTGAATATATTCAGGAAAAAACGCATACGCCCTTTTTGGCCAACCAAGCAACCTGGAAGGGCAAATCAGTGCTACAAAGAAGTCTCGCTTCCCATCGGTCAAAAGGGTCATGCTGCAAAAAGTGTCAAAACCAGAAATGCAGGACAGGCCATGGAGAAATGGCAGCCTTGCTACGCTGATGGGCGGGATGTTAATTGCCAACAGCCACTCTGGAGAAGTGTACGGTGTGTCCTGAAACATCGAAAAAACACAGCTTAGGGAGCATAGGGCACGTCCACTCATGGGCGTATAAATTGGGAAAACTAAAAATCAGCAAGACACAGGCACCCCAAAGTTTAGGGCTGCTCTGTTGACAAGAACCTCCACTTCATGACAACTTAAATATCCCAGGAAAGAGAAAAATGGATAAAGAAGTTGTGGTCCTTATGTACAATGCAATATCACTCAGACATGAAATCAATGTCATAAGGCTAGTAGAAGCAAGATGAGTGGACTTAGGTACGACGATTCTAAGTGAAATAAGTCACACAGAAAAAGACACTTATCATAAGCTATCACTTATAGAGGGAATGTAAAAACCGCTACACTTGAACTGAATTACAAAACAGAACAGAGTCACACGTTTAGAAAACACACTATGGCTGCTTAACGGGAAAGGTGAGGTGGGGTGATGCATAAAACAAGGGGTTCAAATTCGCTCAGATACCGTTCCATACACCCAATATGTAATAGACAAGACCTATTCCTTGCTCAGTGAACTGGACTCAACACGCCCTTTTCACCGCACAAGAATACATGTGACTAGTAACAATCTTAAAACCTATGTATTGATATCTGTCTGGAAGTGAGTCAAGTGGGTGTAAATCCGCATAAACACAGCCGTGAAAAGCAGCTAAACCCCATTATAAAAATAAATTACTTTTAAAAACCCGTAAAACAAAGACAGTGAAAGAGAGAGAAATTCTTACAAAATTCGTTCAGAGGCTGTGATGCAACCTGGATTGACCATATCTACACGCACAGCTGGATGAGACATAAGGGTGGACAGTCTTGGGGCTGAAAGTTTGGGTTAGGTTGGGTGAGCAAACGCAGACCCTTTAAAGTAATACTGCGTGGTACCCATCCCATGGGTCCCAAGTCTCCAGGTTCAAGGGCATCTTCCTACATCGAAAACATGCATGAGAAACTCAGAAGATGGTACACCGTGTGATTTTGAAAGGTTTCTAAAACGCACCTCATTTCTCATCTCCTTGTGCTCGGGTTCGCCATTCCAGCTACTTTACTAGCAATCTCCCTACTTGGAGAATCAGCACCTTTAACCTCCTGTTCCCTACAGGTTGCAATTTGTCCTGAGGATGAACGGGAAGAGGGGCAACCAATGAGAGACTAGATCTAGCTGTTGGGACAGGCACAGGTCACTCTATTTTCCCATCAGGAAGAAGAATTAATCACAGGCTCAGCCTGCCGCCCAGAAGCACAATAGGGCCTGAGGCAATCCCGCGCTTTTGCGGCCAGCTCCCAAAAAAGCGAGTTGAAAAATGGAGCTCAGGGACACTGCAATTCACAAACCCGCAGAGTTATAAATGATAACTCTCATCCACAGATATATTGAGGGAAGGCAACGAAGAGGATTTGAAAGCAAGGCAGAATTGCAGGAAACAGATTTCAGGAGGTAGATTCGAATTGCATGTAAAGCACATGAAAAGCGGCAAAACGTCGACAATAATGCCCTTGGCCAAGAAGGGCGTATGCGTTTTTTCCTGAATATATTCAGGAAAAAACGCATACGCCCTTTTTGGCCAACCAAGCAACCTGGAAAGGCAAATCAGCGCTACAAAGAAGTCTCGCTTCCCATCGGTCAAAAGGGCCATGCTGCAAAAAGTGTCAAAACCAGAAATGCAGGACAGGCCATGGAGAAATGGCAGCCTTGCTACGCTGATGAGCGGGATGTAAGTTGCCAACAGCCACTCTGGAGAAGTGTATGGTGTGTCCTGAAACATCGAAAAAACACAGCTTAGGGAGCATAGGGCACGTCCACTCATGGGCGTATAAATTGGGAAAACTAAAAATCAGCAAGACACAGGCACCCCAAAGTTTGGGGCTGCTCTGTTGACAAGAACCTCCACTTCATGACACCTTAAATATCCCAGGAAAGATAAAAATGGATAAAGAAGTTGTGGTCCTTATGTACAATGCAATATCACTCAGACATGTAATCAATGTCATAAGGCTAGTAGAAGCAAGATGAGTGGACTTAGGTACGACAATTCTAAGTGAAATAAGTCACACAGAAAAAGACACTTATCATAAGCTATCACTTATAGAGGGAATGTAAAAACCGCTACACTTGAACTGAATTACAGAACAGAACAGAATCACACGTTTAGAAAACACACTATGGCTGCTTAACGGGAAAGGTGAGGTGGGGTGATGCATAAAACAAGGGGTTCAAATTCGCTCAGATACCGTTCCATACACCCAATATGTAATAGACAAGACCTATTCCTTGCTCAGTGAACTGGACCCCACACGCCCTTTTCACCGCACAAGAATATATGTGACTAGTAACAATCTTAAAACCTACGTATTGATATCTGTCTGGAAGTGAGTCAAGTGGGTGTAAATCCGCATAAACACAGCCGTGAAAAGCAGCTAAACCCCATTATAAAAATAAATTACTTTTAAAAACCCGTAAAACAAAGACAGTGAAAGAGAGAGAAATTCTTACAAAATTCGTTCAGAGGCTGTGATGCAACCTGGATTGACCATATCTACACGCACAGCTGGATGAGACATAAGGGTGGACAGTCTTGGGGCTGAAAGGTTGGGTTAGGTTGGGTGAGCAAACGCAGACCCTTTAAAGTAATACTGCGTGGTACCCATCCCATGGGTCCCAAGTCTCCAGGTTCAAGGGCATCTTCCTACATCGAAAACTTGCATGAGAAACTCAGAAGATGGTACACCGTGTGATTTTGAAAAGTTTCTGAAATGCACCCAATATCTCATCTCCTTGAGCTCGGGTTCGCCTTTCCAGCTACTTTACTAGCAATCTCCCTACTTGGAGAATCAGCACCTTTAACCACCTGTTCCCTACAGGTTGCAATTTGTCCTGAGGATGAACGGGAAGAGGGGAAACCAATGAGAGAATAGATCTAGCTGTTGGGACAGGCACAGGTCACTCTATTTTCCCATCAGGAAGAAGAATTAATCACAGGCTCAGCCTGCCGCCCAGAAGCACAATAGGGCCTGAGGCAATCCCGCGCTTTTGCGGCCAGCTCCCAAAAAAGCGAGTTGAAAAATGGAGCTCAGGGACACTGCAATTCACAAACCCGCAGAGTTATAAATGATAACTCTCATCCACAGATATATTGAGGGAAGGCAACGAAGAGGATTTGAAAGCAAGGCAGAATTGCAGGAAACAGATTTCAGGAGGTAGATTCGAATCGCCTGTAAAGCACATGAAAAGCGGCAAAACGTCGACAATGATGCCCTTGGCCAAGAAGGGCGTATGCGTTTTTTCCTGAATATATTCAGGAAAAAACACATACGCACTTTTTGGCCAACCAAGCAACCTGGAAAGGCAAATCAGCGCTACAAAGAAGTCTCGCTTCCCATCGGTCAAAAGGGCCATGCTGCAAAAAGTGTCAAAACCAGAAATGCAGGACAGGCCATGGAGAAATGGCAGCCTTGCTACGCTGATGGGCGGGATGTAAGTTGCCAACAGCGACTCAGGAGAAGTGTACGGTGTGTCCTGAAACATCGAAAAAACACAGCTTAGGGAGCATAGGGCACGTCCACTCATGGGCGTATAAATTGGGAAAACTAAAAATCAGCAAGACACAGGCACCCCAAAGTTTAGGGCTGCTCTGTTGACAAGAACCTCCACTTCATGACACCTTAAATATCCCAGGAAAGAGAAAAATGGATAAAGAAGTTGTGGTCCTTATGTACAATGGAATATCACTCAGACATGAAATCAATGTCATAAGGCTAGTAGAAGCAAGATGAGTGGACTTAGGTACGACGATTCTAAGTGAAATAAGTCACACAGAAAAAGACACTTATCATAAGCTATCACTTATAGAGGGAATGTAAAAACCGCTACACTCGAACTGAATTACAGAACAGAACAGAATCACACGTTTAGAAAACACACTATGGCTGCTTAACGGGAAAGGTGAGGTGGGGTGATGCATAAAACAAGGGGTTCAAATTCGCTCAGATACCGTTCCATACACCCAATATGTAATAGACAAGACCTACTCCTTGCTCAGTGAACTGGACTCAACACCCCCTATTCACCGCACAAGAATATATGTGACTAGTAACAATCTTTAAACCTATGTATTGATATCTGTCTGGAAGTGAGTCAAGTGGGTGTAAAGCCGCATAAACACAGCCGTGAAAAGCAGCTAAACCCCATTATAAAAATAAATTACTTTTAAAAACCCGTAAAACAAAGACAGTGAAAGAGAGAGAAATTCTTACAAAATTCGTTCAGGGGCTGTGATGCCACCTGGATTGACCATATCTAGACCCACAGCTGGATGAGACATAAGGGTGGACACTCTTGGGGCTGAAAGGTTGGGTGAGGTTGGGTGAGCAAACGCAGACCCTTTAAAGTAATACTGCATGGTACCCATCCCATGGGTCCCAAATCTCCAGGTTCAAGGGCATCTTCCTACATCGAAAACTTGCATGAGGAACCCAGAGGAAGGTACACCGTGTGATTTTGAAAGGTTTCTAAAACACACCCCATTTCTCATCTCCTTGTGCTCGGGTTCGCCTTTCCAGCTACTTTACTAGCAATCAACTTACTTGGAGAATCAGCACCTTTAACCTCCTGTTCCCTACAGGTTGCAATTTGTCCTGAGGATGAACGGGAAGAGGGGCAACCAATGAGAGACTAGATCTAGGTGTTGGGACAGGCACAGGTCACTCTATTTTCCCATCAGGAAGAAGAATTAATCACAGGCTCAGCCTGCCGCCCAGAAGCACAATAGGGCCTGAGGCAATCCCGCGCTTTTGCGGCCAGCTCCCAAAAAAGCGAGTTGAAAAATGGAGCTCAGGGACACTGCAATTCACAAACCCGCAGAGTTATAAATGATAACTCTCATCCACAGATATATTGAGGGAAGGCAACGAAGAGGATTTGAAAGCAAGGCAGAATTGCAGGAAACAGATTTCAGGAGGTAGATTCGAATCGCCTGTAAAGCACATGAAAAGCGGCAAAACGTCGACAATAATGCCCTTGGCCAAGAAGGGCGTATGCGTTTTTTCCTGAATATATTCAGGAAAAAACGCATACGCCCTTTTTGGCCAACCAAGCAACCTGGAAAGGCAAATCAGCGCTACAAAGAAGTCTCGCTTCCCATCGGTCAAAAGGGCCATGCTGCAAATAGTGTCAAAACCAGAAATGCAGGACAGGCCATGGAGAAATGGCAGCCTTGCTACCCTGATGAGCGGGATGTAAGTTGCCAACAGCCACTCTGGAGAAGTGTATGGTGTGTCCTGAAACATCGAAAAAACACAGCTTAGGGAGCATAGGGCACGTCCACTCATGGGCGTATAAATTGGGAAAACTAAAAATCAGCAAGACACAGGCACCCCAAAGTTTAGGGCTGCTCTGTTGACAAGAACCTCCACTTCATGACACCTTAAATATCCCAGGAAAAAGAAAAATGGATAAAGAAGTTGTGGTCCTTATGTACAATGCAATATCACTCAGACATGAAATCAATGTCATAAGGCTAGTAGAAGCAAGATGAGTGGACTTAGGTACGACGATTCTAAGTGAAATAAGTCACACAGAAAAAGACACTTATCATAAGCTATCACTTATAGAGGGAATGTAAAAACCGCTACACTTGAACTGAATTACAGAACAGAACAGAATCACACGTTTAGAAAACACACTATGGCTGCTTAACGGGAAAGGTGAGGTGGGGTGATGCATAAAACAAGGGGTACAAATTCGCTCAGATACCGTTCCATACACCCAATATGTAATAGACAAGACCTATTCCTTGCTCAGTGAACTGGACTCAACACGCCCTTTTCACCGCACAAGAATATATGTGACTAGTAACAATCTTAAAACCTATGTATTGATATCTGTCTGGAAGTGAGTCAAGTGGGTGTAAATCCGCATAAACACAGCCGTGAAAAGCAGCTAAACCCCATTATAAAAATAAATTACTTTTAAAAACCCGTAAAACAAAGACAGTGAAAGAGAGAGAAATTCTTACAAAATTCGTTCAGAGGCTGTGATGCAACCTGGATTGACCATAAATACACGCACAGCTGGATGAGACATAAGGGTGGACAGTCTTGGGGCTGAAAGGTTGGGTTAGGTTGGGTGAGCAAACGCAGACCCTTTAAAGTAATACTGCGTGGTACCCATCCCATGGGTCCCAAGTCTCCAGGTTCAAGGGCATCTTCCTACATCGAAAACATGCATGAGAAACTCAGAAGATGGTACACCGTGTGATTTTGAAAAGTTTCTGAAATGCACCCCATTTCTCATCTCCTTGTGCTCGGGTTCGCCTTTCCAGCTACTTTACTAGCAATCAACTTACTTGGAGAATCAGCACCTTTAACCTCCTGTTCCCTACAGGTTGCAATTTGTCCTGAGGATGAACGGGAAGAGGGGCAACCAATGAGAGACTAGATATAGCTGTTGGGACAGGCACAGGTCACTCTATTTTCCCATCAGGAAGAAGAATTAATCACAGGCTCAGCCTGCCGCCCAGAAGCACAATAGGGCCTGAGGCAATCCCGCGCTTTTGCAGCCAGCTCCCAAAAAAGCGAGTTGAAAAATGGAGCTCAGGGACACTGCAATTCACAAACCCGCAGAGTTATAAATGATAACTCTCATCCACAGATATATTGAGGGAAGGCAACGAAGAGGATTTGAAAGCAAGGCAGAATTGCAGGAAACAGATTTCAGGAGGTAGATTCGAATCGCATGTAAAGCACATGAAAAGCGGCAAAACGTCGACAATAATGCCCTTGGCCAAGAAGGGCGTATGCGTTTTTTCCTGAATATATTCAGGAAAAAACGCATACGCCCTTTTTGGCCAACCAAGCAACCTGGAAAGGCAAATCAGCGCTACAAAGAAGTCTCGCTTCCCATCGGTCAAAAGGGCCATGCTGCAAAAAGTGTCAAAACCAGAAATGCAGGACAGGCCATGGAGAAATGGCAGCCTTGCTACGCTGATGAGCGGGATGTAAGTTGCCAAAAGCCACTCTGGAGAAGTGTATGGTGTGTCCTGAAACATCGAAAAAACACAGCTTAGGGAGCATAGGGCACGTCAACTCATGGGCGTATAAATTGGGAAAACTAAAAATCAGCAAGACACAGGCACCCCAAAGTTTGGGGCTGCTCTGTTGACAAGAACCTCCACTTCATGACACCTTAAATATCCCAGGAAAGAGAAAAATGGATAAAGAATTTGTGGTCCTTATGTACAATGCAATATCACTCAGACATGAAATCAATGTCATAAGGCTAGTAGAAGCAAGATGAGTGGACTTAGGTACGACGATTCTAAGTGAAATAAGTCACACAGAAAAAGACACTTATCATAAGCTATCACTTATAGAGGGAATGTAAAAACCGCTACACTTGAACTGAATTACAGAACAGAACAGAATCACACGTTTAGAAAACACACTATGGCTGCTTAACGGGAAAGGTGAGGTGGGGTGATGCATAAAACAAGGGGTTCAAATTCGCTCAGATACCGTTCCATACACCCAATATGTAATAGACAAGACCTATTCCTTGCTCAGTGAACTGGACTCAACACGCCCTTTTCACCGCACAAGAATATATGTGACTAGTAACAATCTTAAAAGCTATGTATTGATATCTGTCTGGAAGTGAGTCAAGTGGGTGTAAATCCGCATAAACACAGCCGTGAAAAGCAGCTAAACCCCATTATAAAAATAAATTACTTTTAAAAACCCGTAAAACAAAGACAGTGAAAGAGAGAGAAATTCTTACAAAATTCGTTCAGAGGCTGTGATGCAACCTGGATTGACCATATCTACACGCACAGCTGGATGAGACATAAGGGTGGACAGTCTTGGGGCTGAAAGGTTGGGTTAGGTTGGGTGAGCAAACGCAGACCCTTTAAAGTAATACTGCGTGGTACCCATCCCATGGGTCCCAAGTCTCCAGGTTCAAGGGCATCTTCCTACAACGAAAACATGCATGAGAAACTCAGAAGATGGTACACCGTGTGATTTTGAAAGGTTTCTAAAACGCACCTCATTTCTCATCTCCTTGTGCTCGGGTTCGCCATTCCAGCTACTTTACTAGCAATCTCCCTACTTGGAGAATCAGCACCTTTAACCTCCTGTTCCCTACAGGTTGCAATTTGTCCTGAGGATGAACGGGAAGAGGGGCAACCAATGAGAGACTAGATATAGCTGTTGGGACAGGCACAGGTCACTCTATTTTCCCATCAGGAAGAAGAATTAACCACAGGCTCAGCCTGCTGCCAGGAACCAGAATAGGGCCTGAGGCAATCCCGTGCTTTTGCGGCCAGCTCTCAAAAAAGACAGTTGAAAAATGGAGCTCAGGGACACTGCAATTCACAAACCCGCAGAGTTATAAGTGATAACCCTCATCCACAGATATATTGAGGGAAGTCAACGAAGAGGATTTGAAAGCAAGGCAGAATTGCAGGAAACAGGTTTCAGGAGGTAGATTCGAATCGCCTTTAAGGCACATGAAAAGCGGCAAAACGTCGACAATGATGCCCTTGGCCAAAAAGGGCGTATGCGTTTTTTCCTGAATATATTCAGGAAAAACCTCATACGCCCTTTTTGGCCAACCAAGCAACCTGGAAAGGCAAATCAGCGCTACAAAGAAGTCTCGCTTCCCATGGGTCAAAAGGGCCATGCTGCAAAAAGTGTCAAAACCAGAAATGCAGGACAGGCCATGGAGAAATGGCAGCCTTGCTATGCTGATGGGCGGGATGTAAATTGCCAACAGCCACTCTGGGGAAGTGTACGGTGTGTCCAGAAACATCGAAAAAACACAGCTTAGTGAGCATAGGGCACGTCCACTCATGGGCGTATAAATTGGGAAAACTAAAAATCAGCAAGACCCAGGCACCCCAAAGTTTGGGGCTGCTCTGTTGACAAGAACCTCCACTTCATGACACCTTAAATATCCCAGGAAAGAGAAAAATGGATAAAAAAGTTGTGGTCCTTATGTACAATGGAATATCACTCAGACATGAAATCAATGTCATAAGGCTAGTAGAAGCAAGATGAGTGGACTTAGGTACGACGATTCTAAGTGAAATAAGTCACACAGAAAAAGACACTTATCATAAGCTATCACTTATAGAGGGAATGTAAAAACCGCTACACTTGAACTGAATTACAGAACAGAACAGAATCACACGTTTAGAAAACACACTATGGCTGCTTAACGGGAAAGGTGAGGTGGGGTGATGCATAAAACAAGGGGTTCAAATTCGCTCAGATACCGTTCCATACACCCAATATGTAATAGACAAGACCTATTCCTTGCTCAGTGAACTGGACTCAACACGCCCTTTTCACCGCACAAGAATATATGTGACTAGTAACAATCTTAAAACCTATGTATTGATATCTGTCTGGAAGTGAGTCAAGTGGGTGTAAATCCGCATAAACACAGCCGTGAAAAGCAGCTAAACCCCATTATAAAAATAAATTACTTTTAAAAACCCGTAAAACAAAGACAGTGAAAGAGAGAGAAATTCTTACAAAATTCGTTCAGAGGCTGTGATGCAACCTGGATTGACCATATCTACACGCACAGCTGGATGAGACATAAGGGTGGACAGTCTTGGGGCTGAAAGGTTGGGTTAGGTTGGGTGAGCAAACGCAGACCCTTTAAAGTAATACTGCGTGGTACCCATCCCATGGGTCCCAAGTCTCCAGGTTCAAGGGCATCTTCCTACATCGAAAACATGCATGAGAAACTCAGAAGATGGTACACCGTGTGATTTTGAAAAGTTTCTGAAATGCACCCAATTTCTCATCTCCTTGAGCTCGGGTTCGCCTTTCCAGCTACTTTACTAGCAATCTCCCTACTTGGAGAATCAGCACCTTTAACCTCCTGTTCCCTACAGGTTGCAATTTGTCCTGAGGATGAACGGGAAGAGGGGCAACCAATGAGAGACTAGATATAGCTGTTGGGACAGGCACAGGTCACTCTATTTTCCCATCAGGAAGAAGAATTAACCACAGGCTCAGCCTGCTGCCAGGAACCAGAATAGGGCCTGAGGCAATCCCGTGCTTTTGCGGCCATCTCTCAAAAAAGACAGTTGAAAAATGGAGCTCAGGGACACTGCAATTCACAAACCCGCAGAGTTATAAGTGATAACTCTCATCCACAGATATATTGAGGGAAGGCAACGAAGAGGATTTGAAAGCAAGGCAGAATTGCAGGAAACAGATTTCAGGAGGTAGATTCGAATCGCCTTTAAGGCACATGAAAAGCGGCAAAACGTGGACAATGATGCCCTTGGCCAAAAAGGGCGTATGCGTTTTTTCCTGAATATATTCAGGAAAAAACGCATACGCCCTTTTTGGCCAACCAAGCAACCTGGAAAGGCAAATCAGCGCTACAAAGAAGTCTCGCTTC
Organism: Eschrichtius robustus; assembly: GCF_028021215.1. NCBI lineage: Eukaryota > Metazoa > Chordata > Mammalia > Artiodactyla > Eschrichtiidae > Eschrichtius > Eschrichtius robustus. The sequence goes on along the minus strand of NW_027175795.1, from coordinate 605,512 downwards.
CCATCGGCCAAAAGGGACATGCTGCAAAAAGTGTCAAAACCAGAAATGCAGGACAGGCCATGGAGAAATGGCAGCCTTGCTACGCTGATGGGCGGGATGTTAATTGCCAACAGCCACTCTGGAGAAGTGTACGGTGTGTCCTGAAACATCGAAAAAACACAGCTTAGGGAGCATAGGGCACGTCCACTCATGGGCGTATAAATTGGGAAAACTACTAATGAGCAAGACACAGGCACCCCAAAGTTTGGGGCTGCTCTGTTGACAAGAACCTCCACTTCATGACACCTTAAATATCCCAGGAAAGAGAAAAATGGATAAAAAAGTTGTGGTCCTTATGTACAATGGAATATCACTCAGACATGAAATCAATGTCATAAGGCTAGTAGAAGCAAGATGAGTGGACTTAGGTACGACGATTCTAAGTGAAATAAGTCACACAGAAAAAGACACTTATCATAAGCAATCACTTATAGAGGGAATGTAAAAACCGCTACACTTGAACTGAATTACAGAACAGAACAGAATCACACGTTTAGAAAACACACTATGGCTGCTTAACGGGAAAGGTGAGGTGGGGTGATGCATAAAACAAGGGGTTCAAATTCGCTCAGATACCGTTCCATACACCCAATATGTAATACACAAGACCTACTCCTTGCTCAGTGAACTGGACTCAACACCCCCTATTCACCGCACAAGAATATATATGACTAGTAACAATCTTAAAACCTATGTATTGATATCTGTCTGGAAGTGAGTCAAGTGGGTGTAAATCCGCATAAACACAGCCGTGAAAAGCAGCTAAACCCCAATATAAAAATAAATTACTTTTAAAAACCCGTAAAACAAAGACAGTGAAAGAGAGAGACATTCTTACAAAATTCGATCAGGGGCTGAGATGCAACCTGGATTGACCATATCTAGACCCACAGCTGCATGAGACATAAGGGTGGACACTCTTGGGGCTGAGAGGTTGGGTGAGCAAACGCAGACCCTTTAAAGTAATACTGCGTGGTACCCATCCCATGGGTCCCAAATCTCCAGGTTCAAGGGCATCTTCTTACATCGAAAACATGCATGAGAAACTCAGAAGATGGTACACCGTGTGATTTTGAAAGGTTTCTAAAACACACCCCATTTCTCATCTCCTTTTGCTCGGGTTCGCCTTTCCAGCTACTTTACTAGCAATCAACTTACTTGGAGAATCAGCACCTTTAACCTCTTGTTCCCTACAGGTTGCAATTTGTCCTGAGGATGAACGGGAAGAGGGGCAACCAATGAGAGACTAGATCTAGGTGTTGGGACAGGCACAGGTCACTCTATTTTCCCATCAGGAAGAAGAATTAATCACAGGCTCAGCCTGCCGCCCAGAAGCACAATAGGGCCTGAGGCAATCACGCGCTTTTGCGGCCAGCTCCCAAAAAAGCGAGTTGAAAAATGGAGCTCAGGGACACTGCAATTCACAAACCCGCAGAGTTATAAATGATAACTCTCATCCACAGATATATTGAGGGAAGGCAACGAAGAGGATTTGAAAGCAAGGCAGAATTGCAGGAAACAGATTTCAGGAGGTAGATTCGAATCACATGTAAAGCACATGAAAAGCGGCAAAACGTCGACAATAATGCCCTTGGCCAAGAAGGGCGTATGCGTTTTTTCCTGAATATATTCAGGAAAAAACGCATACGCCCTTTTTGGCCAACCAAGCAACCTGGAAAGGCAAATCAGCGCTACAAAGAAGTCTCGCTTCCCATCGGTCAAAAGGGCCATGCTGCAAAAAGTGTCAAAACCAGAAATGCAGGACAGGCCATGGAGAAATGGCAGCCTTGCTACGCTGATGAGCGGGATGTAAGTTGCCAACAGCCACTCTGGAGAAGTCTATGGTGTGTCCTGAAACATCGAAAAAACACAGCTTAGGGAGCATAGGGCACGTCCACTCATGGGCGTATAAATTGGGAAAACTAAAAATCAGCAAGACACAGGCACCCCAAAGTTTAGAGCTGCTCTGTTGACAAGAACCTCCACTTCATGACACTTTAAATATCCCAGGAAAAAGAAAAATGGATAAAGAAGTTGTGGTCCTTATGTACAATGCAATATCACTCAGACATGAAATCAATGTCATAAGGCTAGTAGAAGCAAGATGAGTGGACTTAGGTACGACGATTCTAAGTGAAATAAGTCACACAGAAAAAGACACTTATCATAAGCTATCACTTATAGAGGGAATGTAAAAACCGCTACACTTGAACTGAATTACAGAACAGAACAGAATCACACGTTTAGAAAACACACTATGGCTGCTTAACGGGAAAGGTGAGGTGGGGTGATGCATAAAACAAGGGGTTCAAATTCGCTCAGATACCGTTCCATACACCCAATATGTAATAGACAAGACCTATTCCTTGCTCAGTGAACTGGACTCCACACGCCCTTTTCACCGCACAAGAATATATGTGACTAGTAACAATCTTAAAACCTATGTATTGATATCTGTCTGGAAGTGAGTCAAGTGGGTGTAAATCCGCATAAACACAGCCGTGAAAAGCAGCTAAACCCCATTATAAAAATAAATTACTTTTAAAAACCCGTAAAACAAAGACAGTGAAAGAGAGAGAAATTCTTACAAAATTCGTTCAGAGGCTGTGATGCAACCTGGATTGACCATATCTACACGCACAGCTGGATGAGACATAAGGGTGGACAGTCTTGGGGCTGAAAGGTTGGGTTAGGTTGGGTGAGCAAACGCAGACCCTTTAAAGTAATACTGCGTGGTACCCATCCCATGGGTCCCAAGTCTCCAGGTTCAAGGGCATCTTCCTACATCGAAAACATGCATGAGAAACTCAGAAGATGGTACACCGTGTGATTTTGAAAAGTTTCTGAAATGCACCCCATTTCTCATCTCCTTGTGCTCGGGTTCGCCTTTCCAGCTACTTTACTAGCAATCAACTTACTTGGAGAATCAGCACCTTTAACCTCCTGTTCCCTACAGGTTGCAATTTGTCCTGAGGATGAACGGGAAGAGGGGCAACCAATGAGAGACTAGATATAGCTGTTGGGACAGGCACAGGTCACTCTATTTTCCCATCAGGAAGAAGAATTAATCACAGGCTCAGCCTGCCGCCCAGAAGCACAATAGGGCCTGAGGCAATCCCGCGCTTTTGCGGCCAGCTCCCAAAAAAGCGAGTTGAAAAATGGAGCTCAGGGACACTGCAATTCACAAACCCGCAGAATTATAAATGATAACTCTCATCCACAGATATATTGAGGGAAGGCAACGAAGAGGATTTGAAAGCAAGGCAGAATTGCAGGAAACAGATTTCAGGAGGTAGATTCGAATCGCATGTAAAGCACATGAAAAGCGGCAAAACGTCGACAATAATGCCCTTGGCCAAGAAGGGCGTATGCGTTTTTTCCTGAATATATTCAGGAAAAAACGCATACGCCCTTTTTGGCCAACCAAGCAACCTGGAAAGGCAAATCAGCGCTACAAAGAAGTCTCGCTTCCCATCGGTCAAAAGGGCCATGCTGCAAAAAGTGTCAAAACCAGAAATGCAGGACAGGCCATGGAGAAATGGCAGCCTTGCTACGCTGATGGGCGGGATGTAAGTTGCCAACAGCCACTCTGGAGAAGTGTATGGTGTGTCCTGAAACATCGAAAAAACACAGCTTAGGGAGCATAGGGCACGTCCACTCATGGGCGTATAAATTGGGAAAACTAAAAATCAGCAAGACACAGGCACCCCAAAGTTTGGGGCTGCTCTGTTGACAAGAACCTCCACTTCATGACACCTTAAATATCCCAGGAAAGAGAAAAATGGATAAAGAAGTTGTGGTCCTTATGTACAATGCAATATCACTCAGACATGAAATCAATGTCATAAGGCTAGTAGAAGCAAGATGAGTGGACTTAGGTACGACGATTCTAAGTGAAATAAGTCACACAGAAAAAGACACTTATCATAAGCTATCACTTATAGAGGGAATGTAAAAACCGCTACACTTGAACTGAATTACAGAACAGAACAGAATCACACGTTTAGAAAACACACTATGGCTGCTTAACGGGAAAGGTGAGGTGGGGTGATGCATAAAACAAGGGGTTCAAATTCGCTCAGATACCGTTCCATACACCCAATATGTAATAGACAAGACCTATTCCTTGCTCAGTGAACTGGACTCAACACGCCCTTTTCACCGCACAAGAATATATGTGACTAGTAACAATCTTAAAACCTATGTATTGATATCTGTCTGGAAGTGAGTCAAGTGGGTGTAAATCCGCATAAACACAGCCGTGAAAAGCAGCTAAACCCCATTATAAAAATAAATTACTTTTAAAAACCCGTAAAACAAAGACAGTGAAAGAGAGAGAAATTCTTACAAAATTCGTTCAGAGGCTGTGATGCAACCTGGATTGACCATATCTACACGCACAGCTGGATGAGACATAAGGGTGGACAGTCTTGGGGCTGAAAGGTTGGGTTAGGTTGGGTGAGCAAACGCAGACCCTTTAAAGTAATACTGCGTGGTACCCATCCCATGGGTCCCAAGTCTCCAGGTTCAAGGGCATCTTCCTACATCGAAAACATGCATGAGAAACTCAGAAGATGGTACACCGTGTGATTTTGAAAGGTTTCTAAAACGCACCTCATTTCTCATCTCCTTGTGCTCGGGTTCGCCATTCCAGCTACTTTACTAGCAATCTCCCTACTTGGAGAATCAGCACCTTTAACCTCCTGTTCCCTACAGGTTGCAATTTGTCCTGAGGATGAACGGGAAGAGGGGCAACCAATGAGAGACTAGATATAGCTGTTGGGACAGGCACAGCTCACTCTATTTTCCCATCAGGAAGAAGAATTAACCACAGGCTCAGCCTGCTGCCAGGAACCAGAATAGGGCCTGAGGCAATCCCGTGCTTTTGCGGCCAGCTCTCAAAAAAGACAGTTGAAAAATGGAGCTCAGGGACACTGCAATTCACAAACCCGCAGAGTTATAAGTGATAACCCTCATCCACAGATATATTGAGGGAAGTCAACGAAGAGGATTTGAAAGCAAGGCAGAATTGCAGGAAACAGGTTTCAGGAGGTAGATTCGAATCGCCTTTAAGGCACATGAAAAGCGGCAAAACGTCGACAATGATGCCCTTGGCCAAAAAGGGCGTATGCGTTTTTTCCTGAATATATTCAGGAAAAAACGCATACGCCCTTTTTGGCCAACCAAGCAACCTGGAAAGGCAAATCAGCGCTACAAAGAAGTCTCGCTTCCCATGGGTCAAAAGGGCCATGCTGCAAAAAGTGTCAAAACCAGAAATGCAGGACAGGCCATGGAGAAATGGCAGCCTTGCTACGCTGATGGGCGGGATGTAAATTGCCAACAGCCACTCTGGGGAAGTGTACGGTGTGTCCAGAAACATCGAAAAAACACAGCTTAGGGAGCATAGGGCACGTCCACTCATGGGCGTATAAATTGGGAAAACTACTAATGAGCAAGACACAGGCACCCCAAAGTTTGGGGCTGCTCTGTTGACAAGAACCTCCACTTCATGACACCTTAAATATCCCAGGAAAGAGAAAAATGGATAAAAAAGTTGTGGTCCTTATGTACAATGGAATATCACTCAGACATGAAATCAATGTCATAAGGCTAGTAGAAGCAAGATGAGTGGACTTAGGTACGACGATTCTAAGTGAAATAAGTCACACAGAAAAAGACACTTATCATAAGCAATCACTTATAGAGGGAATGTAAAAACCGCTACACTTGAACTGAATTACAGAACAGAACAGAATCACACGTTTAGAAAACACACTATGGCTGCTTAACGGGAAAGGTGAGGTGGGGTGATGCATAAAACAAGGGGTTCAAATTCGCTCAGATACCGTTCCATACACCCAATATGTAATACACAAGACCTACTCCTTGCTCAGTGAACTGGACTCAACACCCCCTATTCACCGCACAAGAATATATATGACTAGTAACAATCTTAAAACCTATGTATTGATATCTGTCTGGAAGTGAGTCAAGTGGGTGTAAATCCGCATAAACACAGCCGTGAAAAGCAGCTAAACCCCAATATAAAAATAAATTACTTTTAAAAACCCGTAAAACAAAGACAGTGAAAGAGAGAGACATTCTTACAAAATTCGATCAGGGGCTGAGATGCAACCTGGATTGACCATATCTAGACCCACAGCTGCATGAGACATAAGGGTGGACACTCTTGGGGCTGAGAGGTTGGGTGAGCAAACGCAGACCCTTTAAAGTAATACTGCGTGGTACCCATCCCATGGGTCCCAAATCTCCAGGTTCAAGGGCATCTTCTTACATCGAAAACATGCATGAGAAACTCAGAAGATGGTACACCGTGTGATTTTGAAAGGTTTCTAAAACACACCCCATTTCTCATCTCCTTTTGCTCGGGTTCGCCTTTCCAGCTACTTTACTAGCAATCAACTTACTTGGAGAATCAGCACCTTTAACCTCTTGTTCCCTACAGGTTGCAATTTGTCCTGAGGATGAACGGGAAGAGGGGCAACCAATGAGAGACTAGATCTAGGTGTTGGGACAGGCACAGGTCACTCTATTTTCCCATCAGGAAGAAGAATTAATCACAGGCTCAGCCTGCCGCCCAGAAGCACAATAGGGCCTGAGGCAATCACGCGCTTTTGCGGCCAGCTCCCAAAAAAGCGAGTTGAAAAATGGAGCTCAGGGACACTGCAATTCACAAACCCGCAGAGTTATAAATGATAACTCTCATCCACAGATATATTGAGGGAAGGCAACGAAGAGGATTTGAAAGCAAGGCAGAATTGCAGGAAACAGATTTCAGGAGGTAGATTCGAATCACATGTAAAGCACATGAAAAGCGGCAAAACGTCGACAATAATGCCCTTGGCCAAGAAGGGCGTATGCGTTTTTTCCTGAATATATTCAGGAAAAAACGCATACGCCCTTTTTGGCCAACCAAGCAACCTGGAAAGGCAAATCAGCGCTACAAAGAAGTCTCGCTTCCCATCGGTCAAAAGGGCCATGCTGCAAAAAGTGTCAAAACCAGAAATGCAGGACAGGCCATGGAGAAATGGCAGCCTTGCTACGCTGATGAGCGGGATGTAAGTTGCCAACAGCCACTCTGGAGAAGTCTATGGTGTGTCCTGAAACATCGAAAAAACACAGCTTAGGGAGCATAGGGCACGTCCACTCATGGGCGTATAAATTGGGAAAACTAAAAATCAGCAAGACACAGGCACCCCAAAGTTTAGAGCTGCTCTGTTGACAAGAACCTCCACTTCATGACACTTTAAATATCCCAGGAAAAAGAAAAATGGATAAAGAAGTTGTGGTCCTTATGTACAATGCAATATCACTCAGACATGAAATCAATGTCATAAGGCTAGTAGAAGCAAGATGAGTGGACTTAGGTACGACGATTCTAAGTGAAATAAGTCACACAGAAAAAGACACTTATCATAAGCTATCACTTATAGAGGGAATGTAAAAACCGCTACACTTGAACTGAATTACAGAACAGAACAGAATCACACGTTTAGAAAACACACTATGGCTGCTTAACGGGAAAGGTGAGGTGGGGTGATGCATAAAACAAGGGGTTCAAATTCGCTCAGATACCGTTCCATACACCCAATATGTAATAGACAAGACCTATTCCTTGCTCAGTGAACTGGACTCCACACGCCCTTTTCACCGCACAAGAATATATGTGACTAGTAACAATCTTAAAACCTATGTATTGATATCTGTCTGGAAGTGAGTCAAGTGGGTGTAAATCCGCATAAACACAGCCGTGAAAAGCAGCTAAACCCCATTATAAAAATAAATTACTTTTAAAAACCCGTAAAACAAAGACAGTGAAAGAGAGAGAAATTCTTACAAAATTCGTTCAGAGGCTGTGATGCAACCTGGATTGACCATATCTACACGCACAGCTGGATGAGACATAAGGGTGGACAGTCTTGGGGCTGAAAGGTTGGGTTAGGTTGGGTGAGCAAACGCAGACCCTTTAAAGTAATACTGCGTGGTACCCATCCCATGGGTCCCAAGTCTCCAGGTTCAAGGGCATCTTCCTACATCGAAAACATGCATGAGAAACTCAGAAGATGGTACACCGTGTGATTTTGAAAAGTTTCTGAAATGCACCCCATTTCTCATCTCCTTGTGCTCGGGTTCGCCTTTCCAGCTACTTTACTAGCAATCAACTTACTTGGAGAATCAGCACCTTTAACCTCCTGTTCCCTACAGGTTGCAATTTGTCCTGAGGATGAACGGGAAGAGGGGCAACCAATGAGAGACTAGATATAGCTGTTGGGACAGGCACAGGTCACTCTATTTTCCCATCAGGAAGAAGAATTAATCACAGGCTCAGCCTGCCGCCCAGAAGCACAATAGGGCCTGAGGCAATCCCGCGCTTTTGCGGCCAGCTCCCAAAAAAGCGAGTTGAAAAATGGAGCTCAGGGACACTGCAATTCACAAACCCGCAGAATTATAAATGATAACTCTCATCCACAGATATATTGAGGGAAGGCAACGAAGAGGATTTGAAAGCAAGGCAGAATTGCAGGAAACAGATTTCAGGAGGTAGATTCGAATCGCATGTAAAGCACATGAAAAGCGGCAAAACGTCGACAATAATGCCCTTGGCCAAGAAGGGCGTATGCGTTTTTTCCTGAATATATTCAGGAAAAAACGCATACGCCCTTTTTGGCCAACCAAGCAACCTGGAAAGGCAAATCAGCGCTACAAAGAAGTCTCGCTTCCCATCGGTCAAAAGGGCCATGCTGCAAAAAGTGTCAAAACCAGAAATGCAGGACAGGCCATGGAGAAATGGCAGCCTTGCTACGCTGATGGGCGGGATGTAAGTTGCCAACAGCCACTCTGGAGAAGTGTATGGTGTGTCCTGAAACATCGAAAAAACACAGCTTAGGGAGCATAGGGCACGTCCACTCATGGGCGTATAAATTGGGAAAACTAAAAATCAGCAAGACACAGGCACCCCAAAGTTTGGGGCTGCTCTGTTGACAAGAACCTCCACTTCATGACACCTTAAATATCCCAGGAAAGAGAAAAATGGATAAAGAAGTTGTGGTCCTTATGTACAATGCAATATCACTCAGACATGAAATCAATGTCATAAGGCTAGTAGAAGCAAGATGAGTGGACTTAGGTACGACGATTCTAAGTGAAATAAGTCACACAGAAAAAGACACTTATCATAAGCTATCACTTATAGAGGGAATGTAAAAACCGCTACACTTGAACTGAATTACAGAACAGAACAGAATCACACGTTTAGAAAACACACTATGGCTGCTTAACGGGAAAGGTGAGGTGGGGTGATGCATAAAACAAGGGGTTCAAATTCGCTCAGATACCGTCCCATACACCCAATATGTAATAGACAAGATCTATTCCTTGCTCAGTGAACTGGACTCAACACGCCCTTTTCACCGCACAAGAATATATGTGACTAGTAACAATCTTAAAACCTATGTATTGATATCTGTCTGGAAGTGAGTCAAGTGGGTGTAAATCCGCATAAACACAGCCGTGAAAAGCAGCTAAACCCCATTATAAAAATAAATTACTTTTAAAAACCCGTAAAACAAAGACAGTGAAAGAGAGAGAAATTCTTACAAAATTCGTTCAGAGGCTGTGATGCAACCTGGATTGACCATATCTACACGCACAGCTGGATGAGACATAAGGGTGGACAGTCTTGGGGCTGAAAGGTTGGGTTAGGTTGGGTGAGCAAACGCAGACCCTTTAAAGTAATACTGCGTGGTACCCATCCCATGGGTCCCAAGTCTCCAGGTTCAAGGGCATCTTCCTACATCGAAAACATGCATGAGAAACTCAGAAGATGGTACACCGTGTGATTTTGAAAGGTTTCTAAAACGCACCTCATTTCTCATCTCCTTGTGCTCGGGTTCGCCATTCCAGCTACTTTACTAGCAATCTCCCTACTTGGAGAATCAGCACCTTTAACCTCCTGTTCCCTACAGGTTGCAATTTGTCCTGAGGATGAACGGGAAGAGGGGCAACCAATGAGAGACTAGATCTAGCTGTTGGGACAGGCACAGGTCACTCTATTTTCCCATCAGGAAGAAGAATTAACCACAGGCTCAGCCTGCTGCCAGGAACCAGAATAGGGCCTGAGGCAATCCCGTGCTTTTGCGGCCAGCTCTCAAAAAAGACAGTTGAAAAATGGAGCTCAGGGACACTGCAATTCACAAACCCGCAGAGTTATAAGTGATAACCCTCATCCACAGATATATTGAGGGAAGTCAACGAAGAGGATTTGAAAGCAAGGCAGAATTGCAGGAAACAGGTTTCAGGAGGTAGATTCGAATCGCCTTTAAGGCACATGAAAAGCGGCAAAACGTCGACAATGATGCCCTTGGCCAAAAAGGGCGTATGCGTTTTTTCCTGAATATATTCAGGAAAAAACGCATACGCCCTTTTTGGCCAACCAAGCAACCTGGAAAGGCAAATCAGCGCTACAAAGAAGTCTCGCTTCCCATGGGTCAAAAGGGCCATGCTGCAAAAAGTGTCAAAACCAGAAATGCAGGACAGGCCATGGAGAAATGGCAGCCTTGCTACGCTGATGGGCGGGATGTAAATTGCCAACAGCCACTCTGGAGAAGTGTACGGTGTGTCCAGAAACATCGAAAAAACACAGCTTAGTGAGCATAGGGCACGTCCACTCATGGGCGTATAAATTGGGAAAACTAAAAATCAGCAAGACACAGGCACCCCAAAGTTTGGGGCTGCTCTGTTGACAAGAACCTCCACTTCATGACACCTTAAATATCCCAGGAAAGAGAAAAATGGATAAAAAAGTTGTGGTCCTTATGTACAATGGAATATCACTCAGACATGAAATCAATGTCATAAGGCTAGTAGAAGCAAGATGAGTGGACTTAGGTACGACGATTCTAAGTGAAATAAGTCACACAGAAATAGACACTTATCATAAGCTATCACTTATAGAGGGAATGTAAAAACCGCTACACTTGAACTGAATTACAGAACAGAACAGAATCACACGTTTGGAAAACACACTATGGCTGCTTAACGGGAAAGGTGAGGTGGGGTGATGCATAAAACAAGGGGTTCAAATTCGCTCAGATACCGTTCCATACACCCAATATGTAATAGACAAGACCTATTCCTTGCTAAGTGAACTGGACTCAACACGCCCTTTTCACCGCACAAGAATATATGTGACTAGTAACAATCTTAAAACCTATGTATTGATATCTGTCTGGAAGTGAGTCAAGTGGGTGTAAATCCGCATAAACACAGCCGTGAAAAGCAGCTAAACCCCATTATAATAATGAATTACTTTTAAAAACCCGTAAAACAAAGACAGTGAAAGAGAGAGAAATTCTTACAAAATTCGTTCAGAGGCTGTGATGCAACCTGGATTGACCATATCTACACGCACAGCTGGATGAGACATAAGGGTGGACAGTCTTGGGGCTGAAAGGTTGGGTTAGGTTGGGTGAGCAAACGCAGACCCTTTAAAGTAATACTGCGTGGTACCCATCCCATGGGTCCCAAGTCTCCAGGTTCAAGGGCATCTTCCTACATCGAAAACATGCATGAGAAACTCAGAAGATGGTACACCGTGTGATTTTGAAAAGTTTCTGAAATGCACCCAATTTCTCATCTCCTTGAGCTCGGGTTCGCCTTTCCAGCTACTTTACTAGCAATCTCCCTACTTGGAGAATCAGCACCTTTAACCTCCTGTTCCCTACAGGTTGCAATTTGTCCTGAGGATGAACGGGAAGAGGGGCAACCAATGAGAGACTAGATATAGCTGTTGGGACAGGCACAGGTCACTCTATTTTCCCATCAGGAAGAAGAATTAACCACAGGCTCAGCCTGCTGCCAGGAACCAGAATAGGGCCTGAGGCAATCCCGTGCTTTTGCGGCCATCTCTCAAAAAAGACAGTTGAAAAATGGAGCTCAGGGACACTGCAATTCACAAACCCGCAGAGTTATAAGTGATAACTCTCATCCACAGATATATTGAGGGAAGGCAACGAAGAGGATTTGAAAGCAAGGCAGAATTGCAGGAAACAGATTTCAGGAGGTAGATTCGAATCGCCTTTAAGGCAAATGAAAAGCCCCAAAACGTGGACAATGATGCCCTTGGCCAAAAAGGGCGTATGCGTTTTTTCCTGAATATATTCAGGAAAAAACGCATACGCCGTTTTTGGCCAACCAAGCAACCTGGAAAGGCAAATCAGCGCTACAAAGAAGTCTCGCTCCCCATCGGCCAAAAGGGACATGCTGCAAAAAGTGTCAAAACCAGAAATGCAGGACAGGCCATGGAGAAATGGCAGCCTTGCTACGCTGATGGGCGGGATGTAAATTGCCAACAGCCACTCTGGAGAAGTGTACGGTGTGTCCTGAAACATCGAAAAAACACAGCTTAGGGAGCATAGGGCACGTCCACTCATGGGCGTATAAATTGGGAAAACTACTAATGAGCAAGACACAGGCACCCCAAAGTTTGGGGCTGCTCTGTTGACAAGAACCTCCACTTCATGACACCTTAAATATCCCAGGAAAGAGAAAAATGGATAAAAAAGTTGTGGTCCTTATGTACAATGGAATATCCCTCAGACATGAAATCAATGTCATAAGGCTAGTAGAAGCAAGATGAGTGGACTTAGGTACGACGATTCTAAGTGAAATAAGTCACACAGAAAAAGACACTTATCATAAGCTATCACTTATAGAGGGAATGTAAAAACCGCTACACTTGAACTGAATTACAGAACAGAACAGAATCACACGTTTAGAAAACACACTATGGCTGCTTAACGGGAAAGGTGAGGTGGGGTGATGCATAAAACAAGGGGTTCAAATTCGCTCAGATACCGTTCCATACACTCAATATGTAATACACAAGACCTACTCCTTGCTCAGTGAACTGGACTCAACACCCCCTATTCACCGCACAAGAATATATATGACTAGTAACAATCTTAAAACCTATGTATTGATATCTGTCTGGAAGTGAGACAAGTGGGTGTAAATCCGCATAAACACAGCCGTGAAAAGCAGCTAAACCCCAATATAAAAATAAATTACTTTTAAAAACCCGTAAAACAAAGACAGTGAAAGAGAGAGACATTCTTACAAAATTCGATCAGGGGCTGAGATGCAACCTGGATTGACCATATCTAGACCCACAGCTGGATGAGACATAAGGGTGGACACTCTTGGGGCTGAGAGGTTGGGTGAGCAAACGCAGACCCTTTAAAGTAATACTGCGTGGTACCCATCCCATGGGTCCCAAATCTCCAGGTTCAAGGGCATCTTCTTACATCGAAAACATGCATGAGAAACTCAGAAGATGGTACACCGTGTGATTTTGAAAGGTTTCTAAAACACACCCCATTTCTCATCTCCTTGTGCTCGGGTTCGCCTTTCCAGCTACTTTACTAGCAATCAACTTACTTGGAGAATCAGCACCTTTAACCTCCTGTTCCCTACAGGTTGCAATTTGTCCTGAGGATGAACGGGAAGAGGGGCAACCAATGAGAGACTAGATCTAGGTGTTGGGACAGGCACAGGTCACTCTATTTTCCCATCAGGAAGAAGAATTAATCACAGGCTCAGCCTGCCGCCCAGAAGCACAATAGGGCCTGAGGCAATCCCGCGCTTTTGCGGCCAGCTCCCAAAAAAGCGAGTTGAAAAATGGAGCTCAGGGACACTGCAATTCACAAACCCGCAGAGTTATAAATGATAACTCTCATCCACAGATATATTGAGGGAAGGCAACGAAGAGGATTTGAAAGCAAGGCAGAATTGCAGGAAACAGATTTCAGGAGGTAGATTCGAATCACATGTAAAGCACATGAAAAGCGGCAAAACGTCGACAATAATGCCCTTGGCCAAGAAGGGCGTATGCGTTTTTTCCTGAATATATTCAGGAAAAAACTAATACGCCCTTTTTGGCCAACCAAGCAACCTGGAAAGGCAAATCAGCGCTACAAAGAAGTCTCGCTTCCCATCGGTCAAAAGGGCCATGCTGCAAAAAGTGTCAAAACCAGAAATGCAGGACAGGCCATGGAGAAATGGCAGCCTTGCTACGCTGATGAGCGGGATGTAAGTTGCCAACAACCACTCTGGAGAAGTGTATGGTGTGTCCTGAAACATCGAAAAAACACAGCTTAGGGAGCATAGGGCACGTCCACTCATGGGCGTATAAATTGGGAAAACTAAAAATCAGCAAGACACAGGCACCCCAAAGTTTAGGGCTGCTCTGTTGACAAGAACATCCACTTCATGACACCTTAAATATCCCAGGAAAGAGAAAAATGGATAAAGAAGTTGTGGTCCTTATGTACAATGCAATATCACTCAGACATGAAATCAATGTCATAAGGCTAGTAGAAGCAAGATGAGTGGACTTAGGTACGACGATTCTAAGTGAAATAAGTCACACAGAAAAAGACACTTATCATAAGCTATCACTTATAGAGGGAATGTAAAAACCGCTACACTTGAACTGAATTACAGAACAGAACAGAATCACACGTTTAGAAAACACACTATGGCTGCTTAACGGGAAAGGTGAGGTGGGGTGATGCATAAAACAAGGGGTTCAAATTCGCTCAGATACCGTTCCATACACCCAATATGTAATAGACAAGACCTATTCCTTGCTCAGTGAACTGGACTCAACACGCCCTTTTCACCGCACAAGAATATATGTGACTAGTAACAATCTTAAAACCTATGTATTGATATCTGTCTGGAAGTGATTCAAGTGGGTGTAAATCCGCATAAACACAGCCGTGAAAAGCAGCTAAACCCCAGTATAAAAATAAATTACTTTTAAAAACCCGTAAAACAAAGACAGTGAAAGAGAGAGAAATTCTTACAAAATTCGTTCAGAGGCTGTGATGCAACTTGGATTGACCATATCTACACGCACAGCTGGATGAGACATAAGGGTGGACCGTCTTGGGGCTGAAAGGTTGGGTTAGGTTGGGTGAGCAAACGCAGACCCTTTAAAGTAATACTGCGTGGTACCCATCCCATGGGTCCCAAGTCTCCAGGTTCAAGGGCATCTTCCTACATCGAAAACATGCATGAGAAACTCAGAAGATGGTACACCGTGTGATTTTGAAAGGTTTCTAAAACGCACCTCATTTCTCATCTCCTTGTGCTCGGGTTCGCCATTCCAGCTACTTTACTAGCAATCTCCCTACTTGGAGAATCAGCACCTTTAACCTCCTGTTCCCTACAGGTTGCAATTTGTCCTGAGGATGAACGGGAATAGGGGCAACCAATGAGAGACTAGATCTAGCTGTTGGGACAGGCACAGGTCACTCTATTTTCCCATCAGGAAGAAGAATTAACCACAGGCTCAGCCTGCTGCCAGGAACCAGAATAGGGCCTGAGGCAATCCCGTGCTTTTGCGGCCAGCTCTCAAAAAAGACAGTTGAAAAATGGAGCTCAGGGACACTGCAATTGACAAACCCGCAGAGTTATAAGTGATAACCCTCATCCACAGATATATTGAGGGAAGTCAACGAAGAGGATTTGAAAGCAAGGCAGAATTGCAGGAAACAGGTTTCAGGAGGTAGATTCGAATCGCCTTTAAGGCACATGAAAAGCGGCAAAACGTCAACAATGATGCCCTTGGCCAAAAAGGGCGTATGCGTTTTTTCCTGAATATATTCAGGAAAAAACGCATACGCCCTTTTTGGCCAACCAAGCAACCTGGAAAGGCAAATCAGCGCTACAAAGAAGTCTCGCTTCCCATGGGTCAAAAGGGCCATGCTGCAAAAAGTGTCAAAACCAGAAATGCAGGACAGGCCATGGAGAAATGGCAGCCTTGCTACGCTGATGGGCGGGATGTAAATTGCCAACAGCCACTCTGGAGAAGTGTACGGTGTGTCCAGAAACATCGAAAAAACACAGCTTAGTGAGCATAGGGCACGTCCACTCATGGGCGTATAAATTGGGAAAACTAAAAATCAGCAAGACACAGGCACCCCAAAGTTTGGGGCTGCTCTGTTGACAAGAACCTCCACTTCATGACACCTTAAATATCCCAGGAAAGAGAAAAATGGATAAAAAAGTTGTGGTCCTTATGTACAATGGAATATCACTCAGACATGAAATCAATGTCATAAGGCTAGTAGAAGCAAGATGAGTGGACTTAGGTACGACGATTCTAAGTGAAATAAGTCACACAGAAAAAGACACTTATCATAAGCTATCACTTATAGAGGGAATGTAAAAACCGCTACACTTGAACTGAATTACAGAACAGAACAGAATCACACGTTTAGAAAACACACTATGGCTGCTTAACGGGAAAGGTGAGGTGGGGTGATGCATAAAACAAGGGGTTCAAATTCGCTCAGATACCGTTCCATACACCCAATATGTAATAGACAAGACCTATTCCTTGCTCAGTGAACTGGACTCAACACGCCCTTTTCACCGCACAAGAATATATGTGACTAGTAACAATCTTAAAACCTATGTATTGATATCTG
This sequence comes from Eschrichtius robustus, assembly GCF_028021215.1. Classification (NCBI taxonomy): domain Eukaryota; kingdom Metazoa; phylum Chordata; class Mammalia; order Artiodactyla; family Eschrichtiidae; genus Eschrichtius; species Eschrichtius robustus. The sequence goes on along the minus strand of NW_027175795.1, from coordinate 588,956 downwards.
TCTGGAAGTGAGTCAAGTGGGTGTAAATCCGCATAAACACAGCCGTGAAAAGCAGCTAAACCCCATTATAAAAATAAATTACTTTTAAAAACCCGTAAAACAAAGACAGTGAAAGAGAGAGAAATTCTTACAAAATTCGTTCAGAGGCTGTGATGCAACCTGGATTGACCATATCTACACGCACAGCTGGATGAGACATAAGGGTGGACAGTCTTGGGGCTGAAAGGTTGGGTTAGGTTGGGTGAGCAAACGCAGACCCTTTAAAGTAATACTGCTTGGTACCCATCCCATGGGTCCCAAGTCTCCAGGTTCAAGGGCATCTTCCTACATCGAAAACATGCATGAGAAACTCAGAAGATGGTACACCGTGTGATTTTGAAAAGTTTCTGAAATGCACCCAATTTCTCATCTCCTTGAGCTCGGGTTCGCCTTTCCAGCTACTTTACTAGCAATCTCCGTACTTGGAGAATCAGCACCTTTAACCTCCTGTTCCCTACAGGTTGCAATTTGTCCTGAGGATGAACGGGAAGAGGGGCAACCAATGAGAGACTAGATATAGCTGTTGGGACAGGCACAGGTCACTCTATTTTCCCATCAGGAAGAAGAATTAACCACAGGCTCAGTCTGCTGCCAGGAACCAGAATAGGGCCTGAGGCAATCCCGTGCTTTTGCGGCCATCTCTCAAAAAAGACAGTTGAAAAATGGAGCTCAGAGACACTGCAATTCACAAACCCGCAGAGTTATAAGTGATAACTCTCATCCACAGATATATTGAGGGAAGGCAACGAAGAGGATTTGAAAGCAAGGCAGAATTGCAGGAAACAGATTTCAGGAGGTAGATTCGAATCGCCTTTAAGGCACATGAAAAGCGGCAAAACGTGGACAATGATGCCCTTGGCCAAAAAGGGCGTATGCGTTTTTTCCTGAATATATTCAGGAAAAAACGCATACGCCCTTTTTGGCCAACCAAGCAACCTGGAAAGGCAAATCAGCGCTACAAAGAAGTCTCGCTTCCCATCGGCCAAAAGGGACATGCTGCAAAAAGTGTCAAAACCAGAAATGCAGGACAGGCCATGGAGAAATGGCAGCCTTGCTACGCTGATGGGCGGGATGTAAATTGCCAACAGCCACTCTGGAGAAGTGTACGGTGTGTCCTGAAACATCGAAAAAACACAGCTTAGGGAGCATAGGGCACGTCCACTCATGGGCGTATAAATTGGGAAAACTACTAATGAGCAAGACACAGGCACCCCAAAGTTTGGGGCTGCTCTGTTGACAAGAACCTCCACTTCATGACACCTTAAATATCCCAGGAAAGAGAAAAATGGATAAAAAAGTTGTGGTCCTTATGTACAATGGAATATCCCTCAGACATGAAATCAATGTCATAAGGCTAGTAGAAGCAAGATGAGTGGACTTAGGTACGACGATTCTAAGTGAAATAAGTCACACAGAAAAAGACACTTATCATAAGCTATCACTTATAGAGGGAATGTAAAAACCGCTACACTCGAACTGAATTACAGAACAGAACAGAATCACACGTTTAGAAAACACACTATGGCTGCTTAACGGGAAAGGTGAGGTGGGGTGATGCATAAAACAAGGGGTTCAAATTCGCTCAGATACCGTTCCATACACCCAATATGTAATACACAAGACCTACTCCTTGCTCAGTGAACTGGACTCAACACCCCCTATTCACCGCACAAGAATATATATGACTAGTAACAATCTTAAAACCTATGTATTGATATCTGTCTGGAAGTGAGACAAGTGGGTGTAAATCCGCATAAACACAGCCGTGAAAAGCAGCTAAACCCCAATATAAAAATAAATTACTTTTAAAAACCCGTAAAACAAAGACAGTGAAAGAGAGAGACATTCTTACAAAATTCGATCAGGGGCTGAGATGCAACCTGGATTGACCATATCTAGACCCACAGCTGGATGAGACATAAGGGTGGACACTCTTGGGGCTGAGAGGTTGGGTGAGCAAACGCAGACCCTTTAAAGTAATACTGCGTGGTACCCATCCCATGGGTCCCAAATCTCCAGGTTCAAGGGCATCTTCTTACATCGAAAACATGCATGAGAAACTCAGAAGATGGTACACCGTGTGATTTTGAAAGGTTTCTAAAACACACCCCATTTCTCATCTCCTTGTGCTCGGGTTCGCCTTTCCAGCTACTTTACTAGCAATCAACTTACTTGGAGAATCAGCACCTTTAACCTCCTGTTCCCTACAGGTTGCAATTTGTCCTGAGGATGAACGGGAATAGGGGCAACCAATGAGAGACTAGATCTAGCTGTTGGGACAGGCACAGGTCACTCTATTTTCCCATCAGGAAGAAGAATTAATCACAGGCTCAGCCTGCCGCCCAGAAGCACAATAGGGCCTGAGGCAATCCCGCGCTTTTGCGGCCAGCTCCCAAAAAAGCGAGTTGAAAAATGGAGCTCAGGGACACTGCAATTCACAAACCCGCAGAGTTATAAGTGATAACCCTCATCCACAGATATATTGAGGGAAGTCAACGAAGAGGATTTGAAAGCAAGGCAGAATTGCAGGAAACAGGTTTCAGGAGGTAGATTCGAATCGCCTTTAAGGCACATGAAAAGCGGCAAAACGTCGACAATGATGCCCTTGGCCAAAAAGGGCGTATGCGTTTTTTCCTGAATATATTCAGGAAAAAACGCATACGCCCTTTTTGGCCAACCAAGCAACCTGGAAAGGCAAATCAGCGCTACAAAGAAGTCTCGCTTCCCATGGGTCAAAAGGGCCATGCTGCAAAAAGTGTCAAAACCAGAAATGCAGGACAGGCCATGGAGAAATGGCAGCCTTGCTACGCTGATGGGCGGGATGTAAATTGCCAACAGCCACTCTGGGGAAGTGTACGGTGTGTCCAGAAACATCGAAAAAACACAGCTTAGTGAGCATAGGGCACGTCCACTCATGGGCGTATAAATTGGGAAAACTAAAAATCAGCAAGACACAGGCACCCCAAAGTTTGGGGCTGCTCTGTTGACAAGAACCTCCACTTCATGACACCTTAAATATCCCAGGAAAGAGAAAAATGGATAAAAAAGTTGTGGTCCTTATGTACAATGGAATATCACTCAGACATGAAATCAATGTCATAAGGCTAGTAGAAGCAAGATGAGTGGACTTAGGTACGACGATTCTAAGTGAAATAAGTCACACAGAAAAAGACACTTATCATAAGCTATCACTTATAGAGGGAATGTAAAAACCGCTACACTTGAACTGAATTACAGAACAGAACAGAATCACACGTTTAGAAAACACACTATGGCTGCTTAACGGGAAAGGTGAGGTGGGGTGATGCATAAAACAAGGGGTTCAAATTCGCTCAGATACCGTTCCATACACCCAATATGTAATAGACAAGACCTATTCCTTGCTCAGTGAACTGGACTCAACACGCCCTTTTCACCGCAGAAGAATATATGTGACTAGTAACAATCTTAAAACCTATGTATTGATATCTGTCTGGAAGTGAGTCAAGTGGGTGTAAATCCGCATAAACACAGCCGTGAAAAGCAGCTAAACCCCATTATAAAAATAAATTACTTTTAAAAACCCGTAAAACAAAGACAGTGAAAGAGAGAGAAATTCTTACAAAATTCGTTCAGAGGCTGTGATGCAACCTGGATTGACCATATCTACACGCACAGCTGGATGAGACATAAGGGTGGACAGTCTTGGGGCTGAAAGGTTGGGTTAGGTTGGGTGAGCAAACGCAGACCCTTTAAAGTAATACTGCGTGGTACCCATCCCATGGGTCCCAAGTCTCCAGGTTCAAGGGCATCTTCCTACATCGAAAACATGCATGAGAAACTCAGAAGATGGTACACCGTGTGATTTTGAAAAGTTTCTGAAATGCACCCAATTTCTCATCTCCTTGAGCTCGGGTTCGCCTTTCCAGCTACTTTACTAGCAATCTCCCTACTTGGAGAATCAGCACCTTTAACCTCCTGTTCCCTACAGGTTGCAATTTGTCCTGAGGATGAACGGGAAGAGGGGCAACCAATGAGAGACTAGATATAGCTGTTGGGACAGGCACAGGTCACTCTATTTTCCCATCAGGAAGAAGAATTAACCACAGGCTCAGCCTGCTGCCAGGAACCAGAATAGGGCCTGAGGCAATCCCGTGCTTTTGCGGCCATCTCTCAAAAAAGACAGTTGAAAAATGGAGCTCAGGGACACTGCAATTCACAAACCCGCAGAGTTATAAGTGATAACTCTCATCCACAGATATATTGAGGGAAGGCAACGAAGAGGATTTGAAAGCAAGGCAGAATTGCAGGAAACAGATTTCAGGAGGTAGATTCGAATCGCCTTTAAGGCACATGAAAAGCGGCAAAACGTGGACAATGATGCCCTTGGCCAAAAAGGGCGTATGCGTTTTTTCCTGAATATATTCAGGAAAAAACGCATACGCCCTTTTTGGCCAACCAAGCAACCTGGAAAGGCAAATCAGCGCTACAAAGAAGTCTCGCTTCCCATCGGCCAAAAGGGACATGCTGCAAAAAGTGTCAAAACCAGAAATGCAGGACAGGCCATGGAGAAATGGCAGCCTTGCTACGCTGATGGGCGGGATGTAAATTGCCAACAGCCACTCTGGAGAAGTGTACGGTGTGTCCAGAAACATCGAAAAAACACAGCTTAGTGAGCATAGGGCACGTCCACTCATGGGCGTATAAATTGGGAAAACTAAAAATCAGCAAGACACAGGCACCCCAAAGTTTGGGGCTGCTCTGTTGACAAGAACCTCCACTTCATGACACCTTAAATATCCCAGGAAAGAGAAAAATGGATAAAAAAGTTGTGGTCCTTATGTACAATGGAATATCACTCAGACATGAAATCAATGTCATAAGGCTAGTAGAAGCAAGATGAGTGGACTTAGGTACGACGATTCTAAGTGAAATAAGTCACACAGAAAAAGACACTTATCATAAGCTATCACTTATAGAGGGAATGTAAAAACCGCTACACTTGAACTGAATTACAGAACAGAACAGAATCACACGTTTAGAAAACACACTATGGCTGCTTAACGGGAAAGGTGAGGTGGGGTGATGCATAAAACAAGGGGTTCAAATTCGCTCAGATACCGTTCCATACACCCAATATGTAATAGACAAGACCTATTCCTTGCTCAGTGAACTGGACTCAACACGCCCTTTTCACCGCACAAGAATATATGTGACTAGTAACAATCTTAAAACCTATGTATTGATATCTGTCTGGAAGTGAGTCAAGTGGGTGTAAATCCGCATAAACACAGCCGTGAAAAGCAGCTAAACCCCATTATAAAAATAAATTACTTTTAAAAACCCGTAAAACAAAGACAGTGAAAGAGAGAGAAATTCTTACAAAATTCGTTCAGAGGCTGTGATGCAACCTGGATTGACCATATCTACACGCACAGCTGGATGAGACATAAGGGTGGACAGTCTTGGGGCTGAAAGGTTGGGTTAGGTTGGGTGAGCAAACGCAGACCCTTTAAAGTAATACTGCTTGGTACCCATCCCATGGGTCCCAAGTCTCCAGGTTCAAGGGCATCTTCCTACATCGAAAACATGCATGAGAAACTCAGAAGATGGTACACCGTGTGATTTTGAAAAGTTTCTGAAATGCACCCAATTTCTCATCTCCTTGAGCTCGGGTTCGCCTTTCCAGCTACTTTACTAGCAATCTCCGTACTTGGAGAATCAGCACCTTTAACCTCCTGTTCCCTACAGGTTGCAATTTGTCCTGAGGATGAACGGGAAGAGGGGCAACCAATGAGAGACTAGATATAGCTGTTGGGACAGGCACAGGTCACTCTATTTTCCCATCAGGAAGAAGAATTAACCACAGGCTCAGTCTGCTGCCAGGAACCAGAATAGGGCCTGAGGCAATCCCGTGCTTTTGCGGCCATCTCTCAAAAAAGACAGTTGAAAAATGGAGCTCAGAGACACTGCAATTCACAAACCCGCAGAGTTATAAGTGATAACTCTCATCCACAGATATATTGAGGGAAGGCAACGAAGAGGATTTGAAAGCAAGGCAGAATTGCAGGAAACAGATTTCAGGAGGTAGATTCGAATCGCCTTTAAGGCACATGAAAAGCGGCAAAACGTGGACAATGATGCCCTTGGCCAAAAAGGGCGTATGCGTTTTTTCCTGAATATATTCAGGAAAAAACGCATACGCCCTTTTTGGCCAACCAAGCAACCTGGAAAGGCAAATCAGCGCTACAAAGAAGTCTCGCTTCCCATCGGCCAAAAGGGACATGCTGCAAAAAGTGTCAAAACCAGAAATGCAGGACAGGCCATGGAGAAATGGCAGCCTTGCTACGCTGATGGGCGGGATGTAAATTGCCAACAGCCACTCTGGAGAAGTGTACGGTGTGTCCTGAAACATCGAAAAAACACAGCTTAGGGAGCATAGGGCACGTCCACTCATGGGCGTATAAATTGGGAAAACTACTAATGAGCAAGACACAGGCACCCCAAAGTTTGGGGCTGCTCTGTTGACAAGAACCTCCACTTCATGACACCTTAAATATCCCAGGAAAGAGAAAAATGGATAAAAAAGTTGTGGTCCTTATGTACAATGGAATATCCCTCAGACATGAAATCAATGTCATAAGGCTAGTAGAAGCAAGATGAGTGGACTTAGGTACGACGATTCTAAGTGAAATAAGTCACACAGAAAAAGACACTTATCATAAGCTATCACTTATAGAGGGAATGTAAAAACCGCTACACTCGAACTGAATTACAGAACAGAACAGAATCACACGTTTAGAAAACACACTATGGCTGCTTAACGGGAAAGGTGAGGTGGGGTGATGCATAAAACAAGGGGTTCAAATTCGCTCAGATACCGTTCCATACACCCAATATGTAATACACAAGACCTACTCCTTGCTCAGTGAACTGGACTCAACACCCCCTATTCACCGCACAAGAATATATATGACTAGTAACAATCTTAAAACCTATGTATTGATATCTGTCTGGAAGTGAGACAAGTGGGTGTAAATCCGCATAAACACAGCCGTGAAAAGCAGCTAAACCCCAATATAAAAATAAATTACTTTTAAAAACCCGTAAAACAAAGACAGTGAAAGAGAGAGACATTCTTACAAAATTCGATCAGGGGCTGAGATGCAACCTGGATTGACCATATCTAGACCCACAGCTGGATGAGACATAAGGGTGGACACTCTTGGGGCTGAGAGGTTGGGTGAGCAAACGCAGACCCTTTAAAGTAATACTGCGTGGTACCCATCCCATGGGTCCCAAATCTCCAGGTTCAAGGGCATCTTCTTACATCGAAAACATGCATGAGAAACTCAGAAGATGGTACACCGTGTGATTTTGAAAGGTTTCTAAAACACACCCCATTTCTCATCTCCTTGTGCTCGGGTTCGCCTTTCCAGCTACTTTACTAGCAATCAACTTACTTGGAGAATCAGCACCTTTAACCTCCTGTTCCCTACAGGTTGCAATTTGTCCTGAGGATGAACGGGAAGAGGGGCAACCAATGAGAGACTAGATCTAGGTGTTGGGACAGGCACAGGTCACTCTATTTTCCCATCAGGAAGAAGAATTAATCACAGGCTCAGCCTGCCGCCCAGAAGCACAATAGGGCCTGAGGCAATCCCGCGCTTTTGCGGCCAGCTCCCAAAAAAGCGAGTTGAAAAATGGAGCTCAGGGACACTGCAATTCACAAACCCGCAGAGTTATAAGTGATAACCCTCATCCACAGATATATTGAGGGAAGTCAACGAAGAGGATTTGAAAGCAAGGCAGAATTGCAGGAAACAGGTTTCAGGAGGTAGATTCGAATCGCCTTTAAGGCACATGAAAAGCGGCAAAACGTCGACAATGATGCCCTTGGCCAAAAAGGGCGTATGCGTTTTTTCCTGAATATATTCAGGAAAAAACGCATACGCCCTTTTTGGCCAACCAAGCAACCTGGAAAGGCAAATCAGCGCTACAAAGAAGTCTCGCTTCCCATGGGTCAAAAGGGCCATGCTGCAAAAAGTGTCAAAACCAGAAATGCAGGACAGGCCATGGAGAAATGGCAGCCTTGCTACGCTGATGGGCGGGATGTAAATTGCCAACAGCCACTCTGGGGAAGTGTACGGTGTGTCCAGAAACATCGAAAAAACACAGCTTAGTGAGCATAGGGCACGTCCACTCATGGGCGTATAAATTGGGAAAACTAAAAATCAGCAAGACACAGGCACCCCAAAGTTTGGGGCTGCTCTGTTGACAAGAACCTCCACTTCATGACACCTTAAATATCCCAGGAAAGAGAAAAATGGATAAAAAAGTTGTGGTCCTTATGTACAATGGAATATCACTCAGACATGAAATCAATGTCATAAGGCTAGTAGAAGCAAGATGAGTGGACTTAGGTACGACGATTCTAAGTGAAATAAGTCACACAGAAAAAGACACTTATCATAAGCTATCACTTATAGAGGGAATGTAAAAACCGCTACACTTGAACTGAATTACAGAACAGAACAGAATCACACGTTTAGAAAACACACTATGGCTGCTTAACGGGAAAGGTGAGGTGGGGTGATGCATAAAACAAGGGGTTCAAATTCGCTCAGATACCGTTCCATACACCCAATATGTAATAGACAAGACCTATTCCTTGCTCAGTGAACTGGACTCAACACGCCCTTTTCACCGCAGAAGAATATATGTGACTAGTAACAATCTTAAAACCTATGTATTGATATCTGTCTGGAAGTGAGTCAAGTGGGTGTAAATCCGCATAAACACAGCCGTGAAAAGCAGCTAAACCCCATTATAAAAATAAATTACTTTTAAAAACCCGTAAAACAAAGACAGTGAAAGAGAGAGAAATTCTTACAAAATTCGTTCAGAGGCTGTGATGCAACCTGGATTGACCATATCTACACGCACAGCTGGATGAGACATAAGGGTGGACAGTCTTGGGGCTGAAAGGTTGGGTTAGGTTGGGTGAGCAAACGCAGACCCTTTAAAGTAATACTGCGTGGTACCCATCCCATGGGTCCCAAGTCTCCAGGTTCAAGGGCATCTTCCTACATCGAAAACATGCATGAGAAACTCAGAAGATGGTACACCGTGTGATTTTGAAAAGTTTCTGAAATGCACCCAATTTCTCATCTCCTTGAGCTCGGGTTCGCCTTTCCAGCTACTTTACTAGCAATCTCCCTACTTGGAGAATCAGCACCTTTAACCTCCTGTTCCCTACAGGTTGCAATTTGTCCTGAGGATGAACGGGAAGAGGGGCAACCAATGAGAGACTAGATATAGCTGTTGGGACAGGCACAGGTCACTCTATTTTCCCATCAGGAAGAAGAATTAACCACAGGCTCAGCCTGCTGCCAGGAACCAGAATAGGGCCTGAGGCAATCCCGTGCTTTTGCGGCCATCTCTCAAAAAAGACAGTTGAAAAATGGAGCTCAGGGACACTGCAATTCACAAACCCGCAGAGTTATAAGTGATAACTCTCATCCACAGATATATTGAGGGAAGGCAACGAAGAGGATTTGAAAGCAAGGCAGAATTGCAGGAAACAGATTTCAGGAGGTAGATTCGAATCGCCTTTAAGGCACATGAAAAGCGGCAAAACGTGGACAATGATGCCCTTGGCCAAAAAGGGCGTATGCGTTTTTTCCTGAATATATTCAGGAAAAAACGCATACGCCCTTTTTGGCCAACCAAGCAACCTGGAAAGGCAAATCAGCGCTACAAAGAAGTCTCGCTTCCCATCGGCCAAAAGGGACATGCTGCAAAAAGTGTCAAAACCAGAAATGCAGGACAGGCCATGGAGAAATGGCAGCCTTGCTACGCTGATGGGCGGGATGTAAATTGCCAACAGCCACTCTGGAGAAGTGTACGGTGTGTCCAGAAACATCGAAAAAACACAGCTTAGTGAGCATAGGGCACGTCCACTCATGGGCGTATAAATTGGGAAAACTAAAAATCAGCAAGACACAGGCACCCCAAAGTTTGGGGCTGCTCTGTTGACAAGAACCTCCACTTCATGACACCTTAAATATCCCAGGAAAGAGAAAAATGGATAAAAAAGTTGTGGTCCTTATGTACAATGGAATATCACTCAGACATGAAATCAATGTCATAAGGCTAGTAGAAGCAAGATGAGTGGACTTAGGTACGACGATTCTAAGTGAAATAAGTCACACAGAAAAAGACACTTATCATAAGCTATCACTTATAGAGGGAATGTAAAAACCGCTACACTTGAACTGAATTACAGAACAGAACAGAATCACACGTTTAGAAAACACACTATGGCTGCTTAACGGGAAAGGTGAGGTGGGGTGATGCATAAAACAAGGGGTTCAAATTCGCTCAGATACCGTTCCATACACCCAATATGTAATAGACAAGACCTATTCCTTGCTCAGTGAACTGGACTCAACACGCCCTTTTCACCGCACAAGAATATATGTGACTAGTAACAATCTTAAAACCTATGTATTGATATCTGTCTGGAAGTGAGTCAAGTGGGTGTAAATCCGCATAAACACAGCCGTGAAAAGCAGCTAAACCCCATTATAAAAATAAATTACTTTTAAAAACCCGTAAAACAAAGACAGTGAAAGAGAGAGAAATTCTTACAAAATTCGTTCAGAGGCTGTGATGCAACCTGGATTGACCATATCTACACGCACAGCTGGATGAGACATAAGGGTGGACAGTCTTGGGGCTGAAAGGTTGGGTTAGGTTGGGTGAGCAAACGCAGACCCTTTAAAGTAATACTGCTTGGTACCCATCCCATGGGTCCCAAGTCTCCAGGTTCAAGGGCATCTTCCTACATCGAAAACATGCATGAGAAACTCAGAAGATGGTACACCGTGTGATTTTGAAAAGTTTCTGAAATGCACCCAATTTCTCATCTCCTTGAGCTCGGGTTCGCCTTTCCAGCTACTTTACTAGCAATCTCCGTACTTGGAGAATCAGCACCTTTAACCTCCTGTTCCCTACAGGTTGCAATTTGTCCTGAGGATGAACGGGAAGAGGGGCAACCAATGAGAGACTAGATATAGCTGTTGGGACAGGCACAGGTCACTCTATTTTCCCATCAGGAAGAAGAATTAACCACAGGCTCAGTCTGCTGCCAGGAACCAGAATAGGGCCTGAGGCAATCCCGTGCTTTTGCGGCCATCTCTCAAAAAAGACAGTTGAAAAATGGAGCTCAGAGACACTGCAATTCACAAACCCGCAGAGTTATAAGTGATAACTCTCATCCACAGATATATTGAGGGAAGGCAACGAAGAGGATTTGAAAGCAAGGCAGAATTGCAGGAAACAGATTTCAGGAGGTAGATTCGAATCGCCTTTAAGGCACATGAAAAGCGGCAAAACGTGGACAATGATGCCCTTGGCCAAAAAGGGCGTATGCGTTTTTTCCTGAATATATTCAGGAAAAAACGCATACGCCCTTTTTGGCCAACCAAGCAACCTGGAAAGGCAAATCAGCGCTACAAAGAAGTCTCGCTTCCCATCGGCCAAAAGGGACATGCTGCAAAAAGTGTCAAAACCAGAAATGCAGGACAGGCCATGGAGAAATGGCAGCCTTGCTACGCTGATGGGCGGGATGTAAATTGCCAACAGCCACTCTGGAGAAGTGTACGGTGTGTCCTGAAACATCGAAAAAACACAGCTTAGGGAGCATAGGGCACGTCCACTCATGGGCGTATAAATTGGGAAAACTACTAATGAGCAAGACACAGGCACCCCAAAGTTTGGGGCTGCTCTGTTGACAAGAACCTCCACTTCATGACACCTTAAATATCCCAGGAAAGAGAAAAATGGATAAAAAAGTTGTGGTCCTTATGTACAATGGAATATCCCTCAGACATGAAATCAATGTCATAAGGCTAGTAGAAGCAAGATGAGTGGACTTAGGTACGACGATTCTAAGTGAAATAAGTCACACAGAAAAAGACACTTATCATAAGCTATCACTTATAGAGGGAATGTAAAAACCGCTACACTCGAACTGAATTACAGAACAGAACAGAATCACACGTTTAGAAAACACACTATGGCTGCTTAACGGGAAAGGTGAGGTGGGGTGATGCATAAAACAAGGGGTTCAAATTCGCTCAGATACCGTTCCATACACCCAATATGTAATACACAAGACCTACTCCTTGCTCAGTGAACTGGACTCAACACCCCCTATTCACCGCACAAGAATATATATGACTAGTAACAATCTTAAAACCTATGTATTGATATCTGTCTGGAAGTGAGACAAGTGGGTGTAAATCCGCATAAACACAGCCGTGAAAAGCAGCTAAACCCCAATATAAAAATAAATTACTTTTAAAAACCCGTAAAACAAAGACAGTGAAAGAGAGAGACATTCTTACAAAATTCGATCAGGGGCTGAGATGCAACCTGGATTGACCATATCTAGACCCACAGCTGGATGAGACATAAGGGTGGACACTCTTGGGGCTGAGAGGTTGGGTGAGCAAACGCAGACCCTTTAAAGTAATACTGCGTGGTACCCATCCCATGGGTCCCAAATCTCCAGGTTCAAGGGCATCTTCTTACATCGAAAACATGCATGAGAAACTCAGAAGATGGTACACCGTGTGATTTTGAAAGGTTTCTAAAACACACCCCATTTCTCATCTCCTTGTGCTCGGGTTCGCCTTTCCAGCTACTTTACTAGCAATCAACTTACTTGGAGAATCAGCACCTTTAACCTCCTGTTCCCTACAGGTTGCAATTTGTCCTGAGGATGAACGGGAAGAGGGGCAACCAATGAGAGACTAGATCTAGGTGTTGGGACAGGCACAGGTCACTCTATTTTCCCATCAGGAAGAAGAATTAATCACAGGCTCAGCCTGCCGCCCAGAAGCACAATAGGGCCTGAGGCAATCCCGCGCTTTTGCGGCCAGCTCCCAAAAAAGCGAGTTGAAAAATGGAGCTCAGGGACACTGCAATTCACAAACCCGCAGAGTTATAAGTGATAACCCTCATCCACAGATATATTGAGGGAAGTCAACGAAGAGGATTTGAAAGCAAGGCAGAATTGCAGGAAACAGGTTTCAGGAGGTAGATTCGAATCGCCTTTAAGGCACATGAAAAGCGGCAAAACGTCGACAATGATGCCCTTGGCCAAAAAGGGCGTATGCGTTTTTTCCTGAATATATTCAGGAAAAAACGCATACGCCCTTTTTGGCCAACCAAGCAACCTGGAAAGGCAAATCAGCGCTACAAAGAAGTCTCGCTTCCCATGGGTCAAAAGGGCCATGCTGCAAAAAGTGTCAAAACCAGAAATGCAGGACAGGCCATGGAGAAATGGCAGCCTTGCTACGCTGATGGGCGGGATGTAAATTGCCAACAGCCACTCTGGGGAAGTGTACGGTGTGTCCAGAAACATCGAAAAAACACAGCTTAGTGAGCATAGGGCACGTCCACTCATGGGCGTATAAATTGGGAAAACTAAAAATCAGCAAGACACAGGCACCCCAAAGTTTGGGGCTGCTCTGTTGACAAGAACCTCCACTTCATGACACCTTAAATATCCCAGGAAAGAGAAAAATGGATAAAAAAGTTGTGGTCCTTATGTACAATGGAATATCACTCAGACATGAAATCAATGTCATAAGGCTAGTAGAAGCAAGATGAGTGGACTTAGGTACGACGATTCTAAGTGAAATAAGTCACACAGAAAAAGACACTTATCATAAGCTATCACTTATAGAGGGAATGTAAAAACCGCTACACTTGAACTGAATTACAGAACAGAACAGAATCACACGTTTAGAAAACACACTATGGCTGCTTAACGGGAAAGGTGAGGTGGGGTGATGCATAAAACAAGGGGTTCAAATTCGCTCAGATACCGTTCCATACACCCAATATGTAATAGACAAGACCTATTCCTTGCTCAGTGAACTGGACTCAACACGCCCTTTTCACCGCAGAAGAATATATGTGACTAGTAACAATCTTAAAACCTATGTATTGATATCTGTCTGGAAGTGAGTCAAGTGGGTGTAAATCCGCATAAACACAGCCGTGAAAAGCAGCTAAACCCCATTATAAAAATAAATTACTTTTAAAAACCCGTAAAACAAAGACAGTGAAAGAGAGAGAAATTCTTACAAAATTCGTTCAGAGGCTGTGATGCAACCTGGATTGACCATATCTACACGCACAGCTGGATGAGACATAAGGGTGGACAGTCTTGGGGCTGAAAGGTTGGGTTAGGTTGGGTGAGCAAACGCAGACCCTTTAAAGTAATACTGCGTGGTACCCATCCCATGGGTCCCAAGTCTCCAGGTTCAAGGGCATCTTCCTACATCGAAAACATGCATGAGAAACTCAGAAGATGGTACACCGTGTGATTTTGAAAAGTTTCTGAAATGCACCCAATTTCTCATCTCCTTGAGCTCGGGTTCGCCTTTCCAGCTACTTTACTAGCAATCTCCCTACTTGGAGAATCAGCACCTTTAACCTCCTGTTCCCTACAGGTTGCAATTTGTCCTGAGGATGAACGGGAAGAGGGGCAACCAATGAGAGACTAGATATAGCTGTTGGGACAGGCACAGGTCACTCTATTTTCCCATCAGGAAGAAGAATTAACCACAGGCTCAGCCTGCTGCCAGGAACCAGAATAGGGCCTGAGGCAATCCCGTGCTTTTGCGGCCATCTCTCAAAAAAGACAGTTGAAAAATGGAGCTCAGGGACACTGCAATTCACAAACCCGCAGAGTTATAAGTGATAACTCTCATCCACAGATATATTGAGGGAAGGCAACGAAGAGGATTTGAAAGCAAGGCAGAATTGCAGGAAACAGATTTCAGGAGGTAGATTCGAATCGCCTTTAAGGCACATGAAAAGCGGCAAAACGTGGACAATGATGCCCTTGGCCAAAAAGGGCGTATGCGTTTTTTCCTGAATATATTCAGGAAAAAACGCATACGCCCTTTTTGGCCAACCAAGCAACCTGGAAAGGCAAATCAGCGCTACAAAGAAGTCTCGCTTCCCATCGGCCAAAAGGGACATGCTGCAAAAAGTGTCAAAACCAGAAATGCAGGACAGGCCATGGAGAAATGGCAGCCTTGCTACGCTGATGGGCGGGATGTAAATTGCCAACAGCCACTCTGGAGAAGTGTACGGTGTGTCCTGAAACATCGAAAAAACACAGCTTAGGGAGCATAGGGCACGTCCACTCATGGGCGTATAAATTGGGAAAACTACTAATGAGCAAGACACAGGCACCCCAAAGTTTGGGGCTGCTCTGTTGACAAGAACCTCCACTTCATGACACCTTAAATATCCCAGGAAAGAGAAAAATGGATAAAAAAGTTGTGGTCCTTATGTACAATGGAATATCCCTCAGACATGAAATCAATGTCATAAGGCTAGTAGAAGCAAGATGAGTGGACTTAGGTACGACGATTCTAAGTGAAATAAGTCACACAGAAAAAGACACTTATCATAAGCTATCACTTATAGAGGGAATGTAAAAACCGCTACACTTGAACTGAATTACAGAACAGAACAGAATCACACGTTTAGAAAACACACTATGGCTGCTTAACGGGAAAGGTGAGGTGGGGTGATGCATAAAACAAGGGGTTCAAATTCGCTCAGATACCGTTCCATACACCCAATATGTAATACACAAGACCTACTCCTTGCTCAGTGAACTGGACTCAACACCCCCTATTCACCGCACAAGAATATATATGACTAGTAACAATCTTAAAACCTATGTATTGATATCTGTCTGGAAGTGAGACAAGTGGGTGTAAATCCGCATAAACACAGCCGTGAAAAGCAGCTAAACCCCAATATAAAAATAAATTACTTTTAAAAACCCGTAAAACAAAGACAGTGAAAGAGAGAGACATTCTTACAAAATTCGATCAGGGGCTGAGATGCAACCTGGATTGACCATATCTAGACCCACAGCTGGATGAGACATAAGGGTGGACACTCTTGGGGCTGAGAGGTTGGGTGAGCAAACGCAGACCCTTTAAAGTAATACTGCGTGGTACCCATCCCATGGGTCCCAAATCTCCAGGTTCAAGGGCATCTTCTTACATCGAAAACATGCATGAGAAACTCAGAAGATGGTACACCGTGTGATTTTGAAAGGTTTCTAAAACACACCCCATTTCTCATCTCCTTGTGCTCGGGTTCGCCTTTCCAGCTACTTTACTAGCAATCAACTTACTTGGAGAATCAGCACCTTTAACCTCCTGTTCCCTACAGGTTGCAATTTGTCCTGAGGATGAACGGGAAGAGGGGCAACCAATGAGAGACTAGATCTAGGTGTTGGGACAGGCACAGGTCACTCTATTTTCCCATCAGGAAGAAGAATTAATCACAGGCTCAGCCTGCCGCCCAGAAGCACAATAGGGCCTGAGGCAATCCCGCGCTTTTGCGGCCAGCTCCCAAAAAAGCGAGTTGAAAAATGGAGCTCAGGGACACTGCAAATCACAAACCCGCAGAGTTATAAATGATAACTCTCATCCACAGATATATTGAGGGAAGGCAACGAAGAGGATTTGAAAGCAAGGCAGAATTGCAGGAAACAGATTTCAGGAGGTAGATTCGAATCGCATGTAAAGCACATGAAAAGCGGCAAAACGTCGACAATAATGCCCTTGGCCAAGAAGGGCGTATGCGTTTTTTCCTGAATATATTCAGGAAAAAACGCATACGCCCTTTTTGGCCAACCAAGCAACCTGGAAAGGCAAATCAGCGCTACAAAGAAGTCTCGCTTCCCATCGGTCAAAAGGGCCATGCTGCAAAAAGTGTCAAAACCAGAAATGCAGGACAGGCCATGGAGAAATGGCAGCCTTGCTACACTGATGGGCGGGATGTAAGTTGCCAACAGCCACTCTGGAGAAGTGTATGGTGTGTCCTGAAACATCGAAAAAACACAGCTTAGGGAGCATAGGGCACGTCCACTCATGGGCGTATAAATTGGGAAAACTAAAAATCAGCAAGACACAGGCACCCCAAAGTTTAGGGCTGCTCTGTTGACAAGAACCTCCACTTCATGACACCTTAAATATCCCAGGAAAGAGAAAAATGGATAAAGAAGTTGTGGTCCTTATGTACAATGCAATATCACTCAGACATGAAATCAATGTCATAAGGCTAGTAGAAGCAAGATGAGTGGACTTAGGTACGACGATTCTAAGTGAAATAAGTCACACAGAAAAAGACACTTATCATAAGCTATCACTTATAGAGGGAATGTAAAAACCGCTACACTTGAACTGAATTACAGAACAGAACAGAATCACACGTTTAGAAAACACACTATGGCTGCTTAACGGGAAAGGTGAGGTGGGGTGATGCATAAAACAAGGGGTTCAAATTCGCTCAGATACCGTTCCATACACCCAATATGTAATAGACAAGACCTATTCCTTGCTCAGTGAACTGGACTCAACACGCCCTTTCCACCGCACAAGAATATATGTGACTAGTAACAATCTTAAAACCTATGTATTGATATCTGTCTGGAAGTGAGTCAAGTGGGTGTAAATCCGCATAAACACAGCCGTGAAAAGCAGCTAAACCCCATTATAAAAATAAATTACTTTTAAAAACCCGTAAAACAAAGACAGTGAAAGAGAGAGAAATTCTTACAAAATTCGTTCAGAGGCTGTGATGCAACCTGGATTGACAATATCTACACGCACAGCTGGATGAGACATAAGGGTGGACAGTCTTGGGGCTGAAAGGTTGGGTTAGGTTGGGTGAGCAAACGCAGACCCTTTAAAGTAATACTGCGTGGTACCCATCCCATGGGTCCCAAGTCTCCAGGTTCAAGGGCATCTTCCTACATCGAAAACATGCATGAGAAACTCAGAAGATGGTACACCGTGTGATTTTGAAAGGTTTCTAAAACGCACCTCATTTCTCATCTCCTTGTGCTCGGGTTCGCCATTCCAGCTACTTTACTAGCAATCTCCCTACTTGGAGAATCAGCACCTTTAACCTCCTGTTCCCTACAGGTTGCAATTTGTCCTGAGGATGAACGGGAAGAGGGGCAACCAATGAGAGACTAGATCTAGCTGTTGGGACAGGCACAGGTCACTCTATTTTCCCATCAGGAAGAAGAATTAACCACAGGCTCAGCCTGCTGCCAGGAACCAGAATAGGGCCTGAGGCAATCCCGTGCTTTTGCGGCCAGCTCTCAAAAAAGACAGTTGAAAAATGGAGCTCAGGGACACTGCAATTCACAAACCCGCAGAGTTATAAGTGATAACCCTCATCCACAGATATATTGAGGGAAGTCAACGAAGAGGATTTGAAAGCAAGGCAGAATTGCAGGAAACAGATTTCAGGAGGTAGATTCGAATCGCCTGTAAAGCACATGAAAAGCGGCAAAACGTCGACAATGATGCCCTTGGCCAAAAAGGGCGTATGCGTTTTTTCCTGAATATATTCAGGAAAAAACGCATACGCCCTTTTTGGCCAACCATGCAACCTGGAAAGGCAAATCAGCGCTACAAAGAAGTCTCGCTTCCCATGGGTCAAAAGGGCCATGCTGCAAAAAGTGTCAAAACCAGAAATGCAGGACAGGCCATGGAGAAATGGCAGCCTTGCTACGCTGATGGGCGGGATGTAAATTGCCAACAGCCACTCTGGAGAAGTGTACGGTGTGTCCAGAAACATCGAAAAAACACAGCTTAGTGAGCATAGGGCACGTCCACTCATGGGCGTATAAATTGGGAAAACTAAAAATCAGCAAGACACAGGCACCCCAAAGTTTGGGGCTGCTCTGTTGACAAGAACCTCCACTTCATGACACCTTAAATATCCCAGGAAAGAGAAAAATGGATAAAAAAGTTGTGGTCCTTATGTACAATGGAATATCACTCAGACATGAAATCAATGTCATAAGGCTAGTAGAAGCAAGATGAGTGGACTTAGGTACGACGATTCTAAGTGAAATAAGTCACACAGAAAAAGACACTTATCATAAGCTATCACTTATAGAGGGAATGTAAAAACCGCTACACTTGAACTGAATTACAAAACAGAACAGAGTCACACGTTTAGAAAACACACTATGGCTGCTTAACGGGAAAGGTGAGGTGGGGTGATGCATAAAACAAGGGTTTCAAATTCGCTCAGATACCGTTCCATACACCCAATATGTAATAGACAAGACCTACTCCTTGCTCAGTGAACTGGACTCAACACCCCCTATTCACCGCACAAGTATATATGTGACTAGTAAGAATCTTAAAACCTATATATTGATATCTGTCTGGAAGTGAGTCAAGTGGGTGTAAAGCCGCATAAACACAGCCGTGAAAAGCAGCTAAACCCCATTATAAAAATAAATTACTTTTAAAAACCCGTAAAACAAAGACAGTGAAAGAGAGAGAAATTCTTACAAAATTCGTTCAGAGGCTGTGATGCAACCTGGATTGACCATATCTAGACCCACAGCTGGATGAGACATAAGGGTGGACACTCTTGGGGCTTAGAGGTTGGGTGAGGTTGGGTGAGCAAACGCAGATCCTTTAAAGTAATACTGTGTGGTACCCATCCCATGGGTCCCAAATCTCCAGGTTCAAGGGCATCTTCCTACATCGAAAACATGCATGAGAAACCCAGAAGATGGTACACCGTGTGATTTTGAAAGGTTTCTAAAACGCACCCAATTTCTCATCTCCTTGTGCTCGGGTTCGCCTTTCCAGCTACTTTACTAGCAATCTCCCTACTTGGAGAATCAGCACCTTTAAGCTCCTGTTCCCTACAGGTTGCAATTTGTCCTGAGGATGAACGGGAAGAGGGGCAACCAATGAGAGACTAGATCTAGGTGTTGGGACAGGCACAGGTCACTCTAATTTCCCATCAGGAAGAAGAATTAAACACAGGCTCAGCCTGCCGCCGGGAACCAGAATAGGGCCTGAGGCAATCCCGTGCTTTTGCGGCCAGCTCCCAAAAAAGACAGTTGAAAAATGGAGCTCAGGGGCACTGCAATTCACAAACATGCAGAGTTATAAATGATAACTCTCATCCACAGATATATTGAGGGAAGGCAACGAAGAGGATTTGAAAGCAAGGCAGAATTGCAGGAAACAGATTTCAGGAGGTAGATTCGAATCGCCTTTAAAGCACATGAAAAGCGGCAAAACGTCGACAATGATGCCCTTGGCCAAAAAGGGCGTATGCGTTTTTTCCTGAATATATTCAGGAAAAAACGCATACGCCCTTTTTGGCCAACCAAGCAACCTGGAAAGGCAAATCAGCGCTACAAAGAGGTCTCGCTTCCCATCGGTCAAAAGGGCCATGCTGCAAAAAGTGTCAAAACCAGAAATGCAGGACAGGCCATGGAGAAATGGCAGCCTTGCTACGCTGATGGGCGGGATGTAAATTGCCAACAGCCACTCTAGAGAAGTGTACGGTGTGTCCTGAAACATCGAAAAAACACAGCTTAGGGAGCATAGGGCACGTCCACTCATGGGCGTATAAATTGGGAAAACTAAAAATCAGCAAGACACAGGCACCCCAATGTTTAGGGCTGCTATGTTGACAAGAACCTCCACTTCATGACACCTTAAATATCCCAGGAAAGAGAAAAATGGATAAAGAAGTTGTGGTCCTTATGTACAAAGGAATATCACTCAGACATGAAATCAATGTCATAAGGCTAGTAGAAGCAAGATGAGTGGATTTAGGTATGACGATTCTAAGTGAAATAAGTCACACAGAAAAAGACACTTATCATAAGCTATCACTTATAGAGGGAATGTAAAAACCGCTACACTTGAACTGAATTACAAAACAGAACAGAGTCACACGTTTAGAAAACACACTATGGCTGCTTAACGGGAAAGGTGAGGTGGGGTGATGCATAAAACAAGGGGTTCAAATTCGCTCAGATACCGTTCCATACACTCAATATGTAATACACAAGACCTACTCCTTGCTCAGTGAACTGGACTCAACACCCCCTATTCACCGCACAAGAATATATATGACTAGTAACAATCTTAAAACCTATGTATTGATATCTGTCTGGAAGTGAGACAAGTGGGTGTAAATCCGCATAAACACAGCCGTGAAAAGCAGCTAAACCCCAATATAAAAATAAATTACTTTTAAAAACCCGTAAAACAAAGACAGTGAAAGAGAGAGACATTCTTACAAAATTCGATCAGGGGCTGAGATGCAACCTGGATTGACCATATCTAGACCCACAGCTGGATGAGACATAAGGGTGGACACTCTTGGGGCTGAGAGGTTGGGTGAGCAAACGCAGACCCTTTAAAGTAATACTGCGTGGTACCCATCCCATGGGTCCCAAATCTCCAGGTTCAAGGGCATCTTCTTACATCGAAAACATGCATGAGAAACTCAGAAGATGGTACACCGTGTGATTTTGAAAGGTTTCTAAAACACACCCCATTTCTCATCTCCTTGTGCTCGGGTTCGCCTTTCCAGCTACTTTACTAGCAATCAACTTACTTGGAGAATCAGCACCTTTAACCTCCTGTTCCCTACAGGTTGCAATTTGTCCTGAGGATGAACGGGAAGAGGGGCAACCAATGAGAGACTAGATCTAGGTGTTGGGACAGGCACAGGTCACTCTATTTTCCCATCAGGAAGAAGAATTAATCACAGGCTCAGCCTGCCGCCCAGAAGCACAATAGGGCCTGAGGCAATCCCGCGCTTTTGCGGCCAGCTCCCAAAAAAGCGAGTTGAAAAATGGAGCTCAGGGACACTGCAATTCACAAACCCGCAGAGTTATAAGTGATAACCCTCATCCACAGATATATTGAGGGAAGTCAACGAAGAGGATTTGAAAGCAAGGCAGAATTGCAGGAAACAGGTTTCAGGAGGTAGATTCGAATCGCCTTTAAGGCACATGAAAAGCGGCAAAACGTCGACAATGATGCCCTTGGCCAAAAAGGGCGTATGCGTTTTTTCCTGAATATATTCAGGAAAAAACGCATACGCCCTTTTTGGCCAACCAAGCAACCTGGAAAGGCAAATCAGCGCTACAAAGAAGTCTCGCTTCCCATGGGTCAAAAGGGCCATGCTGCAAAAAGTGTCAAAACCAGAAATGCAGGACAGGCCATGGAGAAATGGCAGCCTTGCTACGCTGATGGGCGGGATGTAAATTGCCAACAGCCACTCTGGGGAAGTGTACGGTGTGTCCAGAAACATCGAAAAAACACAGCTTAGTGAGCATAGGGCACGTCCACTCATGGGCGTATAAATTGGGAAAACTACTAATGAGCAAGACACAGGCACCCCAAAGTTTGGGGCTGCTCTGTTGACAAGAACCTCCACTTCATGACACCTTAAATATCCCAGGAAAGAGAAAAATGGATAAAAAAGTTGTGGTCCTTATGTACAATGGAATATCCCTCAGACATGAAATCAATGTCATAAGGCTAGTAGAAGCAAGATGAGTGGACTTAGGTACGACGATTCTAAGTGAAATAAGTCACACAGAAAAAGACACTTATCATAAGCTATCACTTATAGAGGGAATGTAAAAACCGCTACACTTGAACTGAATTACAGAACAGAACAGAATCACACGTTTAGAAAACACACTATGGCTGCTTAACGGGAAAGGTGAGGTGGGGTGATGCATAAAACAAGGGGTTCAAATTCGCTCAGATACCGTTCCATACACCCAATATGTAATACACAAGACCTACTCCTTGCTCAGTGAACTGGACTCAACACCCCCTATTCACCGCACAAGAATATATATGACTAGTAACAATCTTAAAACCTATGTATTGATATCTGTCTGGAAGTGAGACAAGTGGGTGTAAATCCGCATAAACACAGCCGTGAAAAGCAGCTAAACCCCAATATAAAAATAAATTACTTTTAAAAACCCGTAAAACAAAGACAGTGAAAGAGAGAGACATTCTTACAAAATTCGATCAGGGGCTGAGATGCAACCTGGATTGACCATATCTAGACCCACAGCTGGATGAGACATAAGGGTGGACACTCTTGGGGCTGAGAGGTTGGGTGAGCAAACGCAGACCCTTTAAAGTAATACTGCGTGGTACCCATCCCATGGGTCCCAAATCTCCAGGTTCAAGGGCATCTTCTTACATCGAAAACATGCATGAGAAACTCAGAAGATGGTACACCGTGTGATTTTGAAAGGTTTCTAAAACACACCCCATTTCTCATCTCCTTGTGCTCGGGTTCGCCTTTCCAGCTACTTTACTAGCAATCAACTTACTTGGAGAATCAGCACCTTTAACCTCCTGTTCCCTACAGGTTGCAATTTGTCCTGAGGATGAACGGGAAGAGGGGCAACCAATGAGAGACTAGATCTAGGTGTTGGGACAGGCACAGGTCACTCTATTTTCCCATCAGGAAGAAGAATTAATCACAGGCTCAGCCTGCCGCCCAGAAGCACAATAGGGCCTGAGGCAATCCCGCGCTTTTGCGGCCAGCTCCCAAAAAAGCGAGTTGAAAAATGGAGCTCAGGGACACTGCAAATCACAAACCCGCAGAGTTATAAATGATAACTCTCATCCACAGATATATTGAGGGAAGGCAACGAAGAGGATTTGAAAGCAAGGCAGAATTGCAGGAAACAGATTTCAGGAGGTAGATTCGAATCGCATGTAAAGCACATGAAAAGCGGCAAAACGTCGACAATAATGCCCTTGGCCAAGAAGGGCGTATGCGTTTTTTCCTGAATATATTCAGGAAAAAACGCATACGCCCTTTTTGGCCAACCAAGCAACCTGGAAAGGCAAATCAGCGCTACAAAGAAGTCTCGCTTCCCATCGGTCAAAAGGGCCATGCTGCAAAAAGTGTCAAAACCAGAAATGCAGGACAGGCCATGGAGAAATGGCAGCCTTGCTACACTGATGGGCGGGATGTAAGTTGCCAACAGCCACTCTGGAGAAGTGTATGGTGTGTCCTGAAACATCGAAAAAACACAGCTTAGGGAGCATAGGGCACGTCCACTCATGGGCGTATAAATTGGGAAAACTAAAAATCAGCAAGACACAGGCACCCCAAAGTTTAGGGCTGCTCTGTTGACAAGAACCTCCACTTCATGACACCTTAAATATCCCAGGAAAGAGAAAAATGGATAAAGAAGTTGTGGTCCTTATGTACAATGCAATATCACTCAGACATGAAATCAATGTCATAAGGCTAGTAGAAGCAAGATGAGTGGACTTAGGTACGACGATTCTAAGTGAAATAAGTCACACAGAAAAAGACACTTATCATAAGCTATCACTTATAGAGGGAATGTAAAAACCGCTACACTTGAACTGAATTACAGAACAGAACAGAATCACACGTTTAGAAAACACACTATGGCTGCTTAACGGGAAAGGTGAGGTGGGGTGATGCATAAAACAAGGGGTTCAAATTCGCTCAGATACCGTTCCATACACCCAATATGTAATAGACAAGACCTATTCCTTGCTCAGTGAACTGGACTCAACACGCCCTTTCCACCGCACAAGAATATATGTGACTAGTAACAATCTTAAAACCTATGTATTGATATCTGTCTGGAAGTGAGTCAAGTGGGTGTAAATCCGCATAAACACAGCCGTGAAAAGCAGCTAAACCCCATTATAAAAATAAATTACTTTTAAAAACCCGTAAAACAAAGACAGTGAAAGAGAGAGAAATTCTTACAAAATTCGTTCAGAGGCTGTGATGCAACCTGGATTGACAATATCTACACGCACAGCTGGATGAGACATAAGGGTGGACAGTCTTGGGGCTGAAAGGTTGGGTTAGGTTGGGTGAGCAAACGCAGACCCTTTAAAGTAATACTGCGTGGTACCCATCCCATGGGTCCCAAGTCTCCAGGTTCAAGGGCATCTTCCTACATCGAAAACATGCATGAGAAACTCAGAAGATGGTACACCGTGTGATTTTGAAAGGTTTCTAAAACGCACCTCATTTCTCATCTCCTTGTGCTCGGGTTCGCCATTCCAGCTACTTTACTAGCAATCTCCCTACTTGGAGAATCAGCACCTTTAACCTCCTGTTCCCTACAGGTTGCAATTTGTCCTGAGGATGAACGGGAAGAGGGGCAACCAATGAGAGACTAGATCTAGCTGTTGGGACAGGCACAGGTCACTCTATTTTCCCATCAGGAAGAAGAATTAACCACAGGCTCAGCCTGCTGCCAGGAACCAGAATAGGGCCTGAGGCAATCCCGTGCTTTTGCGGCCAGCTCTCAAAAAAGACAGTTGAAAAATGGAGCTCAGGGACACTGCAATTCACAAACCCGCAGAGTTATAAGTGATAACCCTCATCCACAGATATATTGAGGGAAGTCAACGAAGAGGATTTGAAAGCAAGGCAGAATTGCAGGAAACAGATTTCAGGAGGTAGATTCGAATCGCCTGTAAAGCACATGAAAAGCGGCAAAACGTCGACAATGATGCCCTTGGCCAAAAAGGGCGTATGCGTTTTTTCCTGAATATATTCAGGAAAAAACGCATACGCCCTTTTTGGCCAACCATGCAACCTGGAAAGGCAAATCAGCGCTACAAAGAAGTCTCGCTTCCCATGGGTCAAAAGGGCCATGCTGCAAAAAGTGTCAAAACCAGAAATGCAGGACAGGCCATGGAGAAATGGCAGCCTTGCTACGCTGATGGGCGGGATGTAAATTGCCAACAGCCACTCTGGAGAAGTGTACGGTGTGTCCAGAAACATCGAAAAAACACAGCTTAGTGAGCATAGGGCACGTCCACTCATGGGCGTATAAATTGGGAAAACTAAAAATCAGCAAGACACAGGCACCCCAAAGTTTGGGGCTGCTCTGTTGACAAGAACCTCCACTTCATGACACCTTAAATATCCCAGGAAAGAGAAAAATGGATAAAAAAGTTGTGGTCCTTATGTACAATGGAATATCACTCAGACATGAAATCAATGTCATAAGGCTAGTAGAAGCAAGATGAGTGGACTTAGGTACGACGATTCTAAGTGAAATAAGTCACACAGAAAAAGACACTTATCATAAGCTATCACTTATAGAGGGAATGTAAAAACCGCTACACTTGAACTGAATTACAAAACAGAACAGAGTCACACGTTTAGAAAACACACTATGGCTGCTTAACGGGAAAGGTGAGGTGGGGTGATGCATAAAACAAGGGTTTCAAATTCGCTCAGATACCGTTCCATACACCCAATATGTAATAGACAAGACCTACTCCTTGCTCAGTGAACTGGACTCAACACCCCCTATTCACCGCACAAGTATATATGTGACTAGTAAGAATCTTAAAACCTATATATTGATATCTGTCTGGAAGTGAGTCAAGTGGGTGTAAAGCCGCATAAACACAGCCGTGAAAAGCAGCTAAACCCCATTATAAAAATAAATTACTTTTAAAAACCCGTAAAACAAAGACAGTGAAAGAGAGAGAAATTCTTACAAAATTCGTTCAGAGGCTGTGATGCAACCTGGATTGACCATATCTAGACCCACAGCTGGATGAGACATAAGGGTGGACACTCTTGGGGCTTAGAGGTTGGGTGAGGTTGGGTGAGCAAACGCAGATCCTTTAAAGTAATACTGTGTGGTACCCATCCCATGGGTCCCAAATCTCCAGGTTCAAGGGCATCTTCCTACATCGAAAACATGCATGAGAAACCCAGAAGATGGTACACCGTGTGATTTTGAAAGGTTTCTAAAACGCACCCAATTTCTCATCTCCTTGTGCTCGGGTTCGCCTTTCCAGCTACTTTACTAGCAATCTCCCTACTTGGAGAATCAGCACCTTTAAGCTCCTGTTCCCTACAGGTTGCAATTTGTCCTGAGGATGAACGGGAAGAGGGGCAACCAATGAGAGACTAGATCTAGGTGTTGGGACAGGCACAGGTCACTCTAATTTCCCATCAGGAAGAAGAATTAAACACAGGCTCAGCCTGCCGCCGGGAACCAGAATAGGGCCTGAGGCAATCCCGTGCTTTTGCGGCCAGCTCCCAAAAAAGACAGTTGAAAAATGGAGCTCAGGGGCACTGCAATTCACAAACATGCAGAGTTATAAATGATAACTCTCATCCACAGATATATTGAGGGAAGGCAACGAAGAGGATTTGAAAGCAAGGCAGAATTGCAGGAAACAGATTTCAGGAGGTAGATTCGAATCGCCTTTAAAGCACATGAAAAGCGGCAAAACGTCGACAATGATGCCCTTGGCCAAAAAGGGCGTATGCGTTTTTTCCTGAATATATTCAGGAAAAAACGCATACGCCCTTTTTGGCCAACCAAGCAACCTGGAAAGGCAAATCAGCGCTACAAAGAGGTCTCGCTTCCCATCGGTCAAAAGGGCCATGCTGCAAAAAGTGTCAAAACCAGAAATGCAGGACAGGCCATGGAGAAATGGCAGCCTTGCTACGCTGATGGGCGGGATGTAAATTGCCAACAGCCACTCTAGAGAAGTGTACGGTGTGTCCTGAAACATCGAAAAAACACAGCTTAGGGAGCATAGGGCACGTCCACTCATGGGCGTATAAATTGGGAAAACTAAAAATCAGCAAGACACAGGCACCCCAATGTTTAGGGCTGCTATGTTGACAAGAACCTCCACTTCATGACACCTTAAATATCCCAGGAAAGAGAAAAATGGATAAAGAAGTTGTGGTCCTTATGTACAAAGGAATATCACTCAGACATGAAATCAATGTCATAAGGCTAGTAGAAGCAAGATGAGTGGATTTAGGTATGACGATTCTAAGTGAAATAAGTCACACAGAAAAAGACACTTATCATAAGCTATCACTTATAGAGGGAATGTAAAAACCGCTACACTTGAACTGAATTACAAAACAGAACAGAGTCACACGTTTAGAAAACAGACTATGGCTGCTTAACGGGAAAGGTGAGGTGGGGTGATGCATAAAACAAGGGGTTCAAATTCGCTCAGATACCGTTCCATACACTCAATATGTAATACACAAGACCTACTCCTTGCTCAGTGAACTGGACTCAACACCCCCTATTCACCGCACAAGAATATATATGACTAGTAACAATCTTAAAACCTATGTATTGATATCTGTCTGGAAGTGAGACAAGTGGGTGTAAATCCGCATAAACACAGCCGTGAAAAGCAGCTAAACCCCAATATAAAAATAAATTACTTTTAAAAACCCGTAAAACAAAGACAGTGAAAGAGAGAGACATTCTTACAAAATTCGATCAGGGGCTGAGATGCAACCTGGATTGACCATATCTAGACCCACAGCTGGATGAGACATAAGGGTGGACACTCTTGGGGCTGAGAGGTTGGGTGAGCAAACGCAGACCCTTTAAAGTAATACTGCGTGGTACCCATCCCATGGGTCCCAAATCTCCAGGTTCAAGGGCATCTTCTTACATCGAAAACATGCATGAGAAACTCAGAAGATGGTACACCGTGTGATTTTGAAAGGTTTCTAAAACACACCCCATTTCTCATCTCCTTGTGCTCGGGTTCGCCTTTCCAGCTACTTTACTAGCAATCAACTTACTTGGAGAATCAGCACCTTTAACCTCCTGTTCCCTACAGGTTGCAATTTGTCCTGAGGATGAACGGGAAGAGGGGCAACCAATGAGAGACTAGATCTAGGTGTTGGGACAGGCACAGGTCACTCTATTTTCCCATCAGGAAGAAGAATTAATCACAGGCTCAGCCTGCCGCCCAGAAGCACAATAGGGCCTGAGGCAATCCCGCGCTTTTGCGGCCAGCTCCCAAAAAAGCGAGTTGAAAAATGGAGCTCAGGGACACTGCAATTCACAAACCCGCAGAGTTATAAGTGATAACCCTCATCCACAGATATATTGAGGGAAGTCAACGAAGAGGATTTGAAAGCAAGGCAGAATTGCAGGAAACAGGTTTCAGGAGGTAGATTCGAATCGCCTTTAAGGCACATGAAAAGCGGCAAAACGTCGACAATGATGCCCTTGGCCAAAAAGGGCGTATGCGTTTTTTCCTGAATATATTCAGGAAAAAACGCATACGCCCTTTTTGGCCAACCAAGCAACCTGGAAAGGCAAATCAGCGCTACAAAGAAGTCTCGCTTCCCATGGGTCAAAAGGGCCATGCTGCAAAAAGTGTCAAAACCAGAAATGCAGGACAGGCCATGGAGAAATGGCAGCCTTGCTACGCTGATGGGCGGGATGTAAATTGCCAACAGCCACTCTGGGGAAGTGTACGGTGTGTCCAGAAACATCGAAAAAACACAGCTTAGTGAGCATAGGGCACGTCCACTCATGGGCGTATAAATTGGGAAAACTAAAAATCAGCAAGACACAGGCACCCCAAAGTTTGGGGCTGCTCTGTTGACAAGAACCTCCACTTCATGACACCTTAAATATCCCAGGAAAGAGAAAAATGGATAAAAAAGTTGTGGTCCTTATGTACAATGGAATATCACTCAGACATGAAATCAATGTCATAAGGCTAGTAGAAGCAAGATGAGTGGACTTAGGTACGACGATTCTAAGTGAAATAAGTCACACAGAAAAAGACACTTATCATAAGCTATCACTTATAGAGGGAATGTAAAAACCGCTACACTTGAACTGAATTACAAAACAGAACAGAGTCACACGTTTAGAAAACACACTATGGCTGCTTAACGGGAAAGGTGAGGTGGGGTGATGCATAAAACAAGGGTTTCAAATTCGCTCAGATACCGTTCCATACACCCAATATGTAATAGACAAGACCTACTCCTTGCTCAGTGAACTGGACTCAACACCCCCTATTCACCGCACAAGTATATATGTGACTAGTAAGAATCTTAAAACCTATATATTGATATCTGTCTGGAAGTGAGTCAAGTGGGTGTAAAGCCGCATAAACACAGCCGTGAAAAGCAGCTAAACCCCATTATAAAAATAAATTACTTTTAAAAACCCGTAAAACAAAGACAGTGAAAGAGAGAGAAATTCTTACAAAATTCGTTCAGAGGCTGTGATGCAACCTGGATTGACCATATCTAGACCCACAGCTGGATGAGACATAAGGGTGGACACTCTTGGGGCTTAGAGGTTGGGTGAGGTTGGGTGAGCAAACGCAGATCCTTTAAAGTAATACTGTGTGGTACCCATCCCATGGGTCCCAAATCTCCAGGTTCAAGGGCATCTTCCTACATCGAAAACATGCATGAGAAACCCAGAAGATGGTACACCGTGTGATTTTGAAAGGTTTCTAAAACGCACCCAATTTCTCATCTCCTTGTGCTCGGGTTCGCCTTTCCAGCTACTTTACTAGCAATCTCCCTACTTGGAGAATCAGCACCTTTAAGCTCCTGTTCCCTACAGGTTGCAATTTGTCCTGAGGATGAACGGGAAGAGGGGCAACCAATGAGAGACTAGATCTAGGTGTTGGGACAGGCACAGGTCACTCTAATTTCCCATCAGGAAGAAGAATTAAACACAGGCTCAGCCTGCCGCCGGGAACCAGAATAGGGCCTGAGGCAATCCCGTGCTTTTGCGGCCAGCTCCCAAAAAAGACAGTTGAAAAATGGAGCTCAGGGGCACTGCAATTCACAAACATGCAGAGGTATAAATGATAACTCTCATCCACAGATATATTGAGGGAAGGCAACGAAGAGGATTTGAAAGCAAGGCAGAATTGCAGGAAACAGATTTCAGGAGGTAGATTCGAATCGCCTTTAAAGCACATGAAAAGCGGCAAAACGTCGACAATGATGCCCTTGGCCAAAAAGGGCGTATGCGTTTTTTCCTGAATATATTCAGGAAAAAACGCATACGCCCTTTTTGGCCAACCAAGCAACCTGGAAAGGCAAATCAGCGCTACAAAGAGGTCTCGCTTCCCATCGGTCAAAAGGGCCATGCTGCAAAAAGTGTCAAAACCAGAAATGCAGGACAGGCCATGGAGAAATGGCAGCCTTGCTACGCTGATGGGCGGGATGTAAATTGCCAACAGCCACTCTAGAGAAGTGTACGGTGTGTCCTGAAACATCGAAAAAACACAGCTTAGGGAGCATAGGGCACGTCCACTCATGGGCGTATAAATTGGGAAAACTAAAAATCAGCAAGACACAGGCACCCCAATGTTTAGGGCTGCTATGTTGACAAGAACCTCCACTTCATGACACCTTAAATATCCCAGGAAAGAGAAAAATGGATAAAGAAGTTGTGGTCCTTATGTACAAAGGAATATCACTCAGACATGAAATCAATGTCATAAGGCTAGTAGAAGCAAGATGAGTGGATTTAGGTATGACGATTCTAAGTGAAATAAGTCACACAGAAAAAGACACTTATCATAAGCTATCACTTATAGAGGGAATGTAAAAACCGCTACACTTGAACTGAATTACAAAACAGAACAGAGTCACACGTTTAGAAAACACACTATGGCTGCTTAACGGGAAAGGTGAGGTGGGGTGATGCATAAAACAAGGGGTTCAAATTCGCTCAGATACCGTTCCATACACTCAATATGTAATACACAAGACCTACTCCTTGCTCAGTGAACTGGACTCAACACCCCCTATTCACCGCACAAGAATATATATGACTAGTAACAATCTTAAAACCTATGTATTGATATCTGTCTGGAAGTGAGACAAGTGGGTGTAAATCCGCATAAACACAGCCGTGAAAAGCAGCTAAACCCCAATATAAAAATAAATTACTTTTAAAAACCCGTAAAACAAAGACAGTGAAAGAGAGAGACATTCTTACAAAATTCGATCAGGGGCTGAGATGCAACCTGGATTGACCATATCTAGACCCACAGCTGGATGAGACATAAGGGTGGACACTCTTGGGGCTGAGAGGTTGGGTGAGCAAACGCAGACCCTTTAAAGTAATACTGCGTGGTACCCATCCCATGGGTCCCAAATCTCCAGGTTCAAGGGCATCTTCTTACATCGAAAACATGCATGAGAAACTCAGAAGATGGTACACCGTGTGATTTTGAAAGGTTTCTAAAACACACCCCATTTCTCATCTCCTTGTGCTCGGGTTCGCCTTTCCAGCTACTTTACTAGCAATCAACTTACTTGGAGAATCAGCACCTTTAACCTCCTGTTCCCTACAGGTTGCAATTTGTCCTGAGGATGAACGGGAAGAGGGGCAACCAATGAGAGACTAGATCTAGGTGTTGGGACAGGCACAGGTCACTCTATTTTCCCATCAGGAAGAAGAATTAATCACAGGCTCAGCCTGCCGCCCAGAAGCACAATAGGGCCTGAGGCAATCCCGCGCTTTTGCGGCCAGCTCCCAAAAAAGCGAGTTGAAAAATGGAGCACAGGGACACTGCAATTCACAAACCCGCAGAGTTATAAATGATAACTCTCATCCACAGATATATTGAGGGAAGGCAACGAAGAGGATTTGAAAGCAAGGCAGAATTGCAGGAAACAGATTTCAGGAGGTAGATTCGAATCGCCTGTAAAGCACATGAAAAGCGGCAAAACGTCGACAATGATGCCCTTGGCTAAGAAGGGCGTATGTGTTTTTTCCTGAATATATTCAGGAAAAAACGCATACGCACTTTTTGGCCAACCAAGCAACCTGGAAAGGCAAATCAGCGCTACAAAGAAGTCTCGCTTCCCATCGGTCAAAAGGGCCATGCTGCAAAAAGTGTCAAAACCAGAAATGCAGGACAGGCCATGGAGAAATGGCAGCCTTGCTACGCTGATGGGCGGGATGTAAATTGCCAACAGCCACTCTGGGGAAGTGTACGGTGTGTCCAGAAACATCGAAAAAACACAGCTTAGTGAGCATAGGGCACGTCCACTCATGGGCGTATAAATTGGGAAAACTAAAAATCAGCAAGACACAGGCACCCCAAAGTTTGGGGCTGCTCTGTTGACAAGAACCTCCACTTCATGACACCTTAAATATCCCAGGAAAGAGAAAAATGGATAAAAAAGTTGTGGTCCTTATGTACAATGGAATATCACTCAGACATGAAATCAATGTCATAAGGCTAGTAGAAGCAAGATGAGTGGACTTAGGTACGACGATTCTAAGTGAAATAAGTCACACAGAAAAAGACACTTATCATAAGCTATCACTTATAGAGGGAATGTAAAAACCGCTACACTTGAACTGAATTACAGAACAGAACAGAATCACACGTTTAGAAAACACACTATGGCTGCTTAACGGGAAAGGTGAGGTGGGGTGATGCATAAAACAAGGGGTTCAAATTCGCTCAGATACCGTTCCATACACCCAATATGTAATAGACAAGACCTATTCCTTGCTCAGTGAACTGGACTCAACACGCCCTTTTCACCGCAGAAGAATATATGTGACTAGTAACAATCTTAAAACCTATGTATTGATATCTGTCTGGAAGTGAGTCAAGTGGGTGTAAATCCGCATAAACACAGCCGTGAAAAGCAGCTAAACCCCATTATAAAAATAAATTACTTTTAAAAACCCGTAAAACAAAGACAGTGAAAGAGAGAGAAATTCTTACAAAATTCGTTCAGAGGCTGTGATGCAACCTGGATTGACCATATCTACACGCACAGCTGGATGAGACATAAGGGTGGACAGTCTTGGGGCTGAAAGGTTGGGTTAGGTTGGGTGAGCAAACGCAGACCCTTTAAAGTAATACTGCGTGGTACCCATCCCATGGGTCCCAAGTCTCCAGGTTCAAGGGCATCTTCCTACATCGAAAACATGCATGAGAAACTCAGAAGATGGTACACCGTGTGATTTTGAAAAGTTTCTGAAATGCACCCAATTTCTCATCTCCTTGAGCTCGGGTTCGCCTTTCCAGCTACTTTACTAGCAATCTCCCTACTTGGAGAATCAGCACCTTTAACCTCCTGTTCCCTACAGGTTGCAATTTGTCCTGAGGATGAACGGGAAGAGGGGCAACCAATGAGAGACTAGATATAGCTGTTGGGACAGGCACAGGTCACTCTATTTTCCCATCAGGAAGAAGAATTAACCACAGGCTCAGCCTGCTGCCAGGAACCAGAATAGGGCCTGAGGCAATCCCGTGCTTTTGCGGCCATCTCTCAAAAAAGACAGTTGAAAAATGGAGCTCAGGGACACTGCAATTCACAAACCCGCAGAGTTATAAGTGATAACTCTCATCCACAGATATATTGAGGGAAGGCAACGAAGAGGATTTGAAAGCAAGGCAGAATTGCAGGAAACAGATTTCAGGAGGTAGATTCGAATCGCCTTTAAGGCACATGAAAAGCGGCAAAACGTGGACAATGATGCCCTTGGCCAAAAAGGGCGTATGCGTTTTTTCCTGAATATATTCAGGAAAAAACGCATACGCCCTTTTTGGCCAACCAAGCAACCTGGAAAGGCAAATCAGCGCTACAAAGAAGTCTCGCTTCCCATCGGCCAAAAGGGACATGCTGCAAAAAGTGTCAAAACCAGAAATGCAGGACAGGCCATGGAGAAATGGCAGCCTTGCTACGCTGATGGGCGGGATGTAAATTGCCAACAGCCACTCTGGAGAAGTGTACGGTGTGTCCTGAAACATCGAAAAAACACAGCTTAGGGAGCATAGGGCACGTCCACTCATGGGCGTATAAATTGGGAAAACTACTAATGAGCAAGACACAGGCACCCCAAAGTTTGGGGCTGCTCTGTTGACAAGAACCTCCACTTCATGACACCTTAAATATCCCAGGAAAGAGAAAAATGGATAAAAAAGTTGTGGTCCTTATGTACAATGGAATATCCCTCAGACATGAAATCAATGTCATAAGGCTAGTAGAAGCAAGATGAGTGGACTTAGGTACGACGATTCTAAGTGAAATAAGTCACACAGAAAAAGACACTTATCATAAGCTATCACTTATAGAGGGAATGTAAAAACCGCTACACTTGAACTGAATTACAGAACAGAACAGAATCACACGTTTAGAAAACACACTATGGCTGCTTAACGGGAAAGGTGAGGTGGGGTGATGCATAAAACAAGGGGTTCAAATTCGCTCAGATACCGTTCCATACACCCAATATGTAATACACAAGACCTACTCCTTGCTCAGTGAACTGGACTCAACACCCCCTATTCACCGCACAAGAATATATATGACTAGTAACAATCTTAAAACCTATGTATTGATATCTGTCTGGAAGTGAGACAAGTGGGTGTAAATCCGCATAAACACAGCCGTGAAAAGCAGCTAAACCCCAATATAAAAATAAATTACTTTTAAAAACCCGTAAAACAAAGACAGTGAAAGAGAGAGACATTCTTACAAAATTCGATCAGGGGCTGAGATGCAACCTGGATTGACCATATCTAGACCCACAGCTGGATGAGACATAAGGGTGGACACTCTTGGGGCTGAGAGGTTGGGTGAGCAAACGCAGACCCTTTAAAGTAATACTGCGTGGTACCCATCCCATGGGTCCCAAATCTCCAGGTTCAAGGGCATCTTCTTACATCGAAAACATGCATGAGAAACTCAGAAGATGGTACACCGTGTGATTTTGAAAGGTTTCTAAAACACACCCCATTTCTCATCTCCTTGTGCTCGGGTTCGCCTTTCCAGCTACTTTACTAGCAATCAACTTACTTGGAGAATCAGCACCTTTAACCTCCTGTTCCCTACAGGTTGCAATTTGTCCTGAGGATGAACGGGAAGAGGGGCAACCAATGAGAGACTAGATCTAGGTGTTGGGACAGGCACAGGTCACTCTATTTTCCCATCAGGAAGAAGAATTAATCACAGGCTCAGCCTGCCGCCCAGAAGCACAATAGGGCCTGAGGCAATCCCGCGCTTTTGCGGCCAGCTCCCAAAAAAGCGAGTTGAAAAATGGAGCTCAGGGACACTGCAAATCACAAACCCGCAGAGTTATAAATGATAACTCTCATCCACAGATATATTGAGGGAAGGCAACGAAGAGGATTTGAAAGCAAGGCAGAATTGCAGGAAACAGATTTCAGGAGGTAGATTCGAATCGCATGTAAAGCACATGAAAAGCGGCAAAACGTCGACAATAATGCCCTTGGCCAAGAAGGGCGTATGCGTTTTTTCCTGAATATATTCAGGAAAAAACGCATACGCCCTTTTTGGCCAACCAAGCAACCTGGAAAGGCAAATCAGCGCTACAAAGAAGTCTCGCTTCCCATCGGTCAAAAGGGCCATGCTGCAAAAAGTGTCAAAACCAGAAATGCAGGACAGGCCATGGAGAAATGGCAGCCTTGCTACACTGATGGGCGGGATGTAAGTTGCCAACAGCCACTCTGGAGAAGTGTATGGTGTGTCCTGAAACATCGAAAAAACACAGCTTAGGGAGCATAGGGCACGTCCACTCATGGGCGTATAAATTGGGAAAACTAAAAATCAGCAAGACACAGGCACCCCAAAGTTTAGGGCTGCTCTGTTGACAAGAACCTCCACTTCATGACACCTTAAATATCCCAGGAAAGAGAAAAATGGATAAAGAAGTTGTGGTCCTTATGTACAATGCAATATCACTCAGACATGAAATCAATGTCATAAGGCTAGTAGAAGCAAGATGAGTGGACTTAGGTACGACGATTCTAAGTGAAATAAGTCACACAGAAAAAGACACTTATCATAAGCTATCACTTATAGAGGGAATGTAAAAACCGCTACACTTGAACTGAATTACAGAACAGAACAGAATCACACGTTTAGAAAACACACTATGGCTGCTTAACGGGAAAGGTGAGGTGGGGTGATGCATAAAACAAGGGGTTCAAATTCGCTCAGATACCGTTCCATACACCCAATATGTAATAGACAAGACCTATTCCTTGCTCAGTGAACTGGACTCAACACGCCCTTTCCACCGCACAAGAATATATGTGACTAGTAACAATCTTAAAACCTATGTATTGATATCTGTCTGGAAGTGAGTCAAGTGGGTGTAAATCCGCATAAACACAGCCGTGAAAAGCAGCTAAACCCCATTATAAAAATAAATTACTTTTAAAAACCCGTAAAACAAAGACAGTGAAAGAGAGAGAAATTCTTACAAAATTCGTTCAGAGGCTGTGATGCAACCTGGATTGACCATATCTACACGCACAGCTGGATGAGACATAAGGGTGGACAGTCTTGGGGCTGAAAGGTTGGGTTAGGTTGGGTGAGCAAACGCAGACCCTTTAAAGTAATACTGCGTGGTACCCATCCCATGGGTCCCAAGTCTCCAGGTTCAAGGGCATCTTCCTACATCGAAAACATGCATGAGAAACTCAGAAGATGGTACACCGTGTGATTTTGAAAGGTTTCTAAAACGCACCTCATTTCTCATCTCCTTGTGCTCGGGTTCGCCATTCCAGCTACTTTACTAGCAATCTCCCTACTTGGAGAATCAGCACCTTTAACCTCCTGTTCCCTACAGGTTGCAATTTGTCCTGAGGATGAACGGGAAGAGGGGCAACCAATGAGAGACTAGATCTAGCTGTTGGGACAGGCACAGGTCACTCTATTTTCCCATCAGGAAGAAGAATTAACCACAGGCTCAGCCTGCTGCCAGGAACCAGAATAGGGCCTGAGGCAATCCCGTGCTTCTGCGGCCAGCTCTCAAAAAAGACAGTTGAAAAATGGAGCTCAGGGACACTGCAATTCACAAACCCGCAGAGTTATAAGTGATAACCCTCATCCACAGATATATTGAGGGAAGTCAACGAAGAGGATTTGAAAGCAAGGCAGAATTGCAGGAAACAGATTTCAGGAGGTAGATTCGAATCGCCTGTAAAGCACATGAAAAGCGGCAAAACGTCGACAATGATGCCCTTGGCCAAAAAGGGCGTATGCGTTTTTTCCTGAATATATTCAGGAAAAAACGCATACGCCCTTTTTGGCCAACCATGCAACCTGGAAAGGCAAATCAGCGCTACAAAGAAGTCTCGCTTCCCATGGGTCAAAAGGGCCATGCTGCAAAAAGTGTCAAAACCAGAAATGCAGGATAGGCCATGGAGAAATGGCAGCCTTGCTACGCTGATGGGCGGGATGTAAATTGCCAACAGCCACTCTGGAGAAGTGTACGGTGTGTCCAGAAACATCGAAAAAACACAGCTTAGTGAGCATAGGGCACGTCCACTCATGGGCGTATAAATTGGGAAAACTAAAAATCAGCAAGACACAGGCACCCCAAAGTTTGGGGCTGCTCTGTTGACAAGAACCTCCACTTCATGACACCTTAAATATCCCAGGAAAGAGAAAAATGGATAAAAAAGTTGTGGTCCTTATGTACAATGGAATATCACTCAGACATGAAATCAATGTCATAAGGCTAGTAGAAGCAAGATGAGTGGACTTAGGTACGACGATTCTAAGTGAAATAAGTCACACAGAAAAAGACACTTATCATAAGCTATCACTTATAGAGGGAATGTAAAAACCGCTACACTTGAACTGAATTACAAAACAGAACAGAGTCACACGTTTAGAAAACACACTACGGCTGCTTAACGGGAAAGGTGAGGTGGGGTGATGCATAAAACAAGGGGTTCAAATTTGCTCAGATACCGTTCCATACACCCAATATGTAATAGACAAGACCTACTCCTTGCTCCGTGAACTGGACTCAACACCCCCTATTCACCGCACAAGAATATATGTGACTATTAACAATCTTAAAACCTATGTATTGATATCTGTCTGGAAGTGAGTCAAGTGGGTGTAAATCCGCATAAACACAGCCGTGAAAAGCAGCTAAACCCCATTATAAAAATAAATTACTTTTAAAAACCCGTAAAACAAAGACAGTGAAAGAGAGAGAAATTCTTACAAAATTCGTTCAGGGGCTGTGATGCCACCTGGATTGACCATATCTAGACCCACAGCTGGATGAGACATAAGGGTGGACACTCTTGGGGCTGAGAGGTTGGGTGAGCAAACGCAGACCCTTTAAAGTAATACTGTGTGATACCCATCCCATGGGTCCCAAATCTCCAGGTTCAAGGGCATCTTCCTACATCGAAAACATGCATGAGAAACTCAGAAGATGGTACACCGTGTGATTTTGAAAGGTTTCTAAAACACACCCCATTTCTCATCTCCTTGTGCTCGGGTTCACCTTTCCAGCTACTTTACTAGCAATCAAATTACTTGGAGAATCAGCACCTTTAACCTCCTGTTCCCTACAGGTTGCAATTTGTCCTGAGGATGAACGGGAAGAGGGGCAACCAATGAGAGACTAGATCTAGGTGTTGGGACAGGCACAGGTCACTCTATTTTCCCATCAGGAAGAAGAATTAATCACAGGCTCAGCCTGCCGCCCAGAAGCACAATAGGGCCTGAGGCAATCCCGCGCTTTTGCGGCCAGCTCCCAAAAAAGCGAGTTGAAAAATGGAGCTCAGGGACACTGCAATTCACAAACCAGCAGAGTTATACATGATAACTCTCATCCACAGATATATTGAGGGAAGGCAACGAAGAGGATTTGAAAGCAAGGCAGAATTGCAGGAAACAGATTTCAGGAGGTAGATTCGAATCACCTGTAAAGCACATGAAAAGCGGCAAAACGTGGACAATGATGCCCTTGGCCAAGAAGGGCGTATGCGTTTTTTCCTGAATATATTCAGGAAAAAACGCATACGCACTTTTTGGCCAACCAAGCAACCTGGAAAGGCACATCAGCGCTACAAAGAAGTCTCGCTTCCCATCGGTCAAAAGGGCCATGCTGCAAAAAGTGTCAAAACCAGAAATGCAGGACAGGCCATGGAGAAATGGCAGCCTTGCTACGCTGATGGGCGGGATGTAAGTTGCCAACAGCCACTCTGGAGAAGTGTACGGTTTGTCCTGAAACATCGAAAAAACACAGCTTAGGGAGCATAGGGCACGTCCACTCATGGGCGTATAAATTGGGAAAACTAAAAATCAGCAAGACACAGGCACCCCAAAGTTTAGGGCTGCTCTGTTGACAAGAACCTCCACTTCATGACACCTTAAATATCCCAGGAAAGAGAAAAATGGATAAAGAAGTTGTGGTCCTTATGTACAATGGAATATCACTCAGACATGAAATCAATGTCATAAGGCTAGTAGAAGCAAGATGAGTGGACTTAGGTACGACGATTCTAAGTGAAATAAGTCACACAGAAAAAGACACTTATCATAAGCTATCACTTATAGAGGGAATGTAAAAACCGCTACACTTGAACTGAATTACAGAACAGAACAGAATCACACGTTTAGAAAACACACTATGGCTGCTTAACGGGAAAGGTGAGGTGGGGTGATGCATAAAACAAGGGTTTCAAATTCGCTCAGATACCGTTCCATACACCCAATATGTAATAGACAAGACCTACTCCTTGCTCAGTGAACTGGACTCAACACCCCCTATTCACCGCACAAGAATATATGTGACTAGTAAGAATCTTAAAACCTATGTATTGATATCTGTCTGGAAGTGAGTCAAGTGGGTGTAAAGCCGCATAAACACAGCCGTGAAAAGCAGCTAAACCCCATTATAAAAATTAATTACTTTTAAAAACCCGTAAAACAAAGACAGTGAAAGAGAGAGAAATTCTTACAAAATTCGTTCAGAGGCTGTGATGCAACCTGGATTGACCATATCTACACGCACAGCTGGATGAGACATAAGGGTGGACAGTCTTGGGGCTGAAAGGTTGGGTTAGGTTGGGTGAGCAAACGCAGACCCTTTAAAGTAATACTGCGTGGTACCCATCCCATGGGTCCCAAGTCTCCAGGTTCAAGGGCATCTTCCTACATCGAAAACATGCATGAGAAACCCAGAAGAAGGTACACCGTGTGATTTTGAAAGGTTTCTAAAACGCACCTCATTTCTCATCTCCTTGTGCTCGGGTTCGCCATTCCAGCTACTTTACTAGCAATCTCCCTACTTGGAGGATCAGCACCTTTAACCTCCTGTTCCCTACAGGTTGCAATTTGTCATGAGGATGAACGGGAAGAGGGGCAACCAATGAGAGACTAGATCTAGCTGTTGGGACAGGCACAGGTCACTCTATTTTCCCATCAGGAAGAAGAATTAACCACAGGCTCAGCCTGCCGCCGGGAACCAGAATAGGGCCTGAGGCAATCCCGTGCTTTTGCGGCCAGCTCCCAAAAAAGACAGTTGAAAAATGGAGCTCAGGGGCACTGCAATTCACAAACATGCAGAGTTATAAATGATAACTCTCATCCACAGATATATTGAGGGAAGGCAACGAAGAGGATTTGAAAGCAAGGCAGAATTGCAGGAAACAGATTTCAGGAGGTAGATTCGAATCGCCTTTAAAGCACATGAAAAGCGGCAAAACGTCGACAATGATGCCCTTGGCCAAAAAGGGCGTATGCGTTTTTTCCTGAATATATTCAGGAAAAAACGCATACGCCCTTTTTGGCCAACCAAGCAACCTGGAAAGGCAAATCAGCGCTACAAAGAGGTCTCGCTTCCCATCGGTCAAAAGGGCCATGCTGCAAAAAGTGTCAAAACCAGAAATGCAGGACAGGCCATGGAGAAATGGCAGCCTTGCTACGCTGATGGGCGGGATGTAAATTGCCAACAGCCACTCTAGAGAAGTGTACGGTGTGTCCTGAAACATCGAAAAAACACAGCTTAGGGAGCATAGGGCACGTCCACTCATGGGCGTATAAATTGGGAAAACTAAAAATCAGCAAGACACAGGCACCCCAATGTTTAGGGCTGCTATGTTGACAAGAACCTCCACTTCATGACACCTTAAATATCCCAGGAAAGAGAAAAATGGATAAAGAAGTTGTGGTCCTTATGTACAAAGGAATATCACTCAGACATGAAATCAATGTCATAAGGCTAGTAGAAGCAAGATGAGTGGATTTAGGTATGACGATTCTAAGTGAAATAAGTCACACAGAAAAAGACACTTATCATAAGCTATCACTTATAGAGGGAATGTAAAAACCGCTACACTTGAACTGAATTACAAAACAGAACAGAGTCACACGTTTAGAAAACACACTATGGCTGCTTAACGGGAAAGGTGAGGTGGGGTGATGCATAAAACAAGGGGTTCAAATTCGCTCAGATACCGTTCCATACACTCAATATGTAATACACAAGACCTACTCCTTGCTCAGTGAACTGGACTCAACACCCCCTATTCACCGCACAAGAATATATATGACTAGTAACAATCTTAAAACCTATGTATTGATATCTGTCTGGAAGTGAGACAAGTGGGTGTAAATCCGCATAAACACAGCCGTGAAAAGCAGCTAAACCCCAATATAAAAATAAATTACTTTTAAAAACCCGTAAAACAAAGACAGTGAAAGAGAGAGACATTCTTACAAAATTCGATCAGGGGCTGAGATGCAACCTGGATTGACCATATCTAGACCCACAGCTGGATGAGACATAAGGGTGGACACTCTTGGGGCTGAGAGGTTGGGTGAGCAAACGCAGACCCTTTAAAGTAATACTGCGTGGTACCCATCCCATGGGTCCCAAATCTCCAGGTTCAAGGGCATCTTCTTACATCGAAAACATGCATGAGAAACTCAGAAGATGGTACACCGTGTGATTTTGAAAGGTTTCTAAAACACACCCCATTTCTCATCTCCTTGTGCTCGGGTTCGCCTTTCCAGCTACTTTACTAGCAATCAACTTACTTGGAGAATCAGCACCTTTAACCTCCTGTTCCCTACAGGTTGCAATTTGTCCTGAGGATGAACGGGAAGAGGGGCAACCAATGAGAGACTAGATCTAGGTGTTGGGACAGGCACAGGTCACTCTATTTTCCCATCAGGAAGAAGAATTAATCACAGGCTCAGCCTGCCGCCCAGAAGCACAATAGGGCCTGAGGCAATCCCGCGCTTTTGCGGCCAGCTCCCAAAAAAGCGAGTTGAAAAATGGAGCTCAGGGACACTGCAATTCACAAACCCGCAGAGTTATAAGTGATAACCCTCATCCACAGATATATTGAGGGAAGTCAACGAAGAGGATTTGAAAGCAAGGCAGAATTGCAGGAAACAGGTTTCAGGAGGTAGATTCGAATCGCCTTTAAGGCACATGAAAAGCGGCAAAACGTCGACAATGATGCCCTTGGCCAAAAAGGGCGTATGCGTTTTTTCCTGAATATATTCAGGAAAAAACGCATACGCCCTTTTTGGCCAACCAAGCAACCTGGAAAGGCAAATCAGCGCTACAAAGAAGTCTCGCTTCCCATGGGTCAAAAGGGCCATGCTGCAAAAAGTGTCAAAACCAGAAATGCAGGACAGGCCATGGAGAAATGGCAGCCTTGCTACGCTGATGGGCGGGATGTAAATTGCCAACAGCCACTCTGGGGAAGTGTACGGTGTGTCCAGAAACATCGAAAAAACACAGCTTAGTGAGCATAGGGCACGTCCACTCATGGGCGTATAAATTGGGAAAACTAAAAATCAGCAAGACACAGGCACCCCAAAGTTTGGGGCTGCTCTGTTGACAAGAACCTCCACTTCATGACACCTTAAATATCCCAGGAAAGAGAAAAATGGATAAAAAAGTTGTGGTCCTTATGTACAATGGAATATCACTCAGACATGAAATCAATGTCATAAGGCTAGTAGAAGCAAGATGAGTGGACTTAGGTACGACGATTCTAAGTGAAATAAGTCACACAGAAAAAGACACTTATCATAAGCTATCACTTATAGAGGGAATGTAAAAACCGCTACACTTGAACTGAATTACAGAACAGAACAGAATCACACGTTTAGAAAACACACTATGGCTGCTTAACGGGAAAGGTGAGGTGGGGTGATGCATAAAACAAGGGGTTCAAATTCGCTCAGATACCGTTCCATACACCCAATATGTAATAGACAAGACCTATTCCTTGCTCAGTGAACTGGACTCAACACGCCCTTTTCACCGCAGAAGAATATATGTGACTAGTAACAATCTTAAAACCTATGTATTGATATCTGTCTGGAAGTGAGTCAAGTGGGTGTAAATCCGCATAAACACAGCCGTGAAAAGCAGCTAAACCCCATTATAAAAATAAATTACTTTTAAAAACCCGTAAAACAAAGACAGTGAAAGAGAGAGAAATTCTTACAAAATTCGTTCAGAGGCTGTGATGCAACCTGGATTGACCATATCTACACGCACAGCTGGATGAGACATAAGGGTGGACAGTCTTGGGGCTGAAAGGTTGGGTTAGGTTGGGTGAGCAAACGCAGACCCTTTAAAGTAATACTGCGTGGTACCCATCCCATGGGTCCCAAGTCTCCAGGTTCAAGGGCATCTTCCTACATCGAAAACATGCATGAGAAACTCAGAAGATGGTACACCGTGTGATTTTGAAAAGTTTCTGAAATGCACCCAATTTCTCATCTCCTTGAGCTCGGGTTCGCCTTTCCAGCTACTTTACTAGCAATCTCCCTACTTGGAGAATCAGCACCTTTAACCTCCTGTTCCCTACAGGTTGCAATTTGTCCTGAGGATGAACGGGAAGAGGGGCAACCAATGAGAGACTAGATATAGCTGTTGGGACAGGCACAGGTCACTCTATTTTCCCATCAGGAAGAAGAATTAACCACAGGCTCAGCCTGCTGCCAGGAACCAGAATAGGGCCTGAGGCAATCCCGTGCTTTTGCGGCCATCTCTCAAA
Organism: Eschrichtius robustus; assembly: GCF_028021215.1. Classification (NCBI taxonomy): domain Eukaryota; kingdom Metazoa; phylum Chordata; class Mammalia; order Artiodactyla; family Eschrichtiidae; genus Eschrichtius; species Eschrichtius robustus. The sequence continues at coordinate 544,380 of NW_027175795.1, read as the reverse complement.
AAAGACAGTTGAAAAATGGAGCTCAGGGACACTGCAATTCACAAACCCGCAGAGTTATAAGTGATAACTCTCATCCACAGATATATTGAGGGAAGGCAACGAAGAGGATTTGAAAGCAAGGCAGAATTGCAGGAAACAGATTTCAGGAGGTAGATTCGAATCGCCTTTAAGGCACATGAAAAGCGGCAAAACGTGGACAATGATGCCCTTGGCCAAAAAGGGCGTATGCGTTTTTTCCTGAATATATTCAGGAAAAAACGCATACGCCCTTTTTGGCCAACCAAGCAACCTGGAAAGGCAAATCAGCGCTACAAAGAAGTCTCGCTTCCCATCGGCCAAAAGGGACATGCTGCAAAAAGTGTCAAAACCAGAAATGCAGGACAGGCCATGGAGAAATGGCAGCCTTGCTACGCTGATGGGCGGGATGTAAATTGCCAACAGCCACTCTGGAGAAGTGTACGGTGTGTCCTGAAACATCGAAAAAACACAGCTTAGGGAGCATAGGGCACGTCCACTCATGGGCGTATAAATTGGGAAAACTACTAATGAGCAAGACACAGGCACCCCAAAGTTTGGGGCTGCTCTGTTGACAAGAACCTCCACTTCATGACACCTTAAATATCCCAGGAAAGAGAAAAATGGATAAAAAAGTTGTGGTCCTTATGTACAATGGAATATCCCTCAGACATGAAATCAATGTCATAAGGCTAGTAGAAGCAAGATGAGTGGACTTAGGTACGACGATTCTAAGTGAAATAAGTCACACAGAAAAAGACACTTATCATAAGCTATCACTTATAGAGGGAATGTAAAAACCGCTACACTTGAACTGAATTACAGAACAGAACAGAATCACACGTTTAGAAAACACACTATGGCTGCTTAACGGGAAAGGTGAGGTGGGGTGATGCATAAAACAAGGGGTTCAAATTCGCTCAGATACCGTTCCATACACCCAATATGTAATACACAAGACCTACTCCTTGCTCAGTGAACTGGACTCAACACCCCCTATTCACCGCACAAGAATATATATGACTAGTAACAATCTTAAAACCTATGTATTGATATCTGTCTGGAAGTGAGACAAGTGGGTGTAAATCCGCATAAACACAGCCGTGAAAAGCAGCTAAACCCCAATATAAAAATAAATTACTTTTAAAAACCCGTAAAACAAAGACAGTGAAAGAGAGAGACATTCTTACAAAATTCGATCAGGGGCTGAGATGCAACCTGGATTGACCATATCTAGACCCACAGCTGGATGAGACATAAGGGTGGACACTCTTGGGGCTGAGAGGTTGGGTGAGCAAACGCAGACCCTTTAAAGTAATACTGCGTGGTACCCATCCCATGGGTCCCAAATCTCCAGGTTCAAGGGCATCTTCTTACATCGAAAACATGCATGAGAAACTCAGAAGATGGTACACCGTGTGATTTTGAAAGGTTTCTAAAACACACCCCATTTCTCATCTCCTTGTGCTCGGGTTCGCCTTTCCAGCTACTTTACTAGCAATCAACTTACTTGGAGAATCAGCACCTTTAACCTCCTGTTCCCTACAGGTTGCAATTTGTCCTGAGGATGAACGGGAAGAGGGGCAACCAATGAGAGACTAGATCTAGGTGTTGGGACAGGCACAGGTCACTCTATTTTCCCATCAGGAAGAAGAATTAATCACAGGCTCAGCCTGCCGCCCAGAAGCACAATAGGGCCTGAGGCAATCCCGCGCTTTTGCGGCCAGCTCCCAAAAAAGCGAGTTGAAAAATGGAGCTCAGGGACACTGCAAATCACAAACCCGCAGAGTTATAAATGATAACTCTCATCCACAGATATATTGAGGGAAGGCAACGAAGAGGATTTGAAAGCAAGGCAGAATTGCAGGAAACAGATTTCAGGAGGTAGATTCGAATCGCATGTAAAGCACATGAAAAGCGGCAAAACGTCGACAATAATGCCCTTGGCCAAGAAGGGCGTATGCGTTTTTTCCTGAATATATTCAGGAAAAAACGCATACGCACTTTTTGGCCAACCAAGCAACCTGGAAAGGCAAATCAGCGCTACAAAGAAGTCTCGCTTCCCATCGGTCAAAAGGGCCATGCTGCAAAAAGTGTCAAAACCAGAAATGCAGGACAGGCCATGGAGAAATGGCAGCCTTGCTACACTGATGGGCGGGATGTAAGTTGCCAACAGCCACTCTGGAGAAGTGTATGGTGTGTCCTGAAACATCGAAAAAACACAGCTTAGGGAGCATAGGGCACGTCCACTCATGGGCGTATAAATTGGGAAAACTAAAAATCAGCAAGACACAGGCACCCCAAAGTTTAGGGCTGCTCTGTTGACAAGAACCTCCACTTCATGACACCTTAAATATCCCAGGAAAGAGAAAAATGGATAAAGAAGTTGTGGTCCTTATGTACAATGCAATATCACTCAGACATGAAATCAATGTCATAAGGCTAGTAGAAGCAAGATGAGTGGACTTAGGTACGACGATTCTAAGTGAAATAAGTCACACAGAAAAAGACACTTATCATAAGCTATCACTTATAGAGGGAATGTAAAAACCGCTACACTTGAACTGAATTACAGAACAGAACAGAATCACACGTTTAGAAAACACACTATGGCTGCTTAACGGGAAAGGTGAGGTGGGGTGATGCATAAAACAAGGGGTTCAAATTCGCTCAGATACCGTTCCATACACCCAATATGTAATAGACAAGACCTATTCCTTGCTCAGTGAACTGGACTCAACACGCCCTTTCCACCGCACAAGAATATATGTGACTAGTAACAATCTTAAAACCTATGTATTGATATCTGTCTGGAAGTGAGTCAAGTGGGTGTAAATCCGCATAAACACAGCCGTGAAAAGCAGCTAAACCCCATTATAAAAATAAATTACTTTTAAAAACCCGTAAAACAAAGACAGTGAAAGAGAGAGAAATTCTTACAAAATTCGTTCAGAGGCTGTGATGCAACCTGGATTGACCATATCTACACGCACAGCTGGATGACACATAAGGGTGGACAGTCTTGGGGCTGAAAGGTTGGGTTAGGTTGGGTGAGCAAACGCAGACCCTTTAAAGTAATACTGCGTGGTACCCATCCCATGGGTCCCAAGTCTCCAGGTTCAAGGGCATCTTCCTACATCGAAAACATGCATGAGAAACTCAGAAGATGGTACACCGTGTGATTTTGAAAGGTTTCTAAAACGCACCTCATTTCTCATCTCCTTGTGCTCGGGTTCGCCATTCCAGCTACTTTACTAGCAATCTCCCTACTTGGAGAATCAGCACCTTTAACCTCCTGTTCCCTACAGGTTGCAATTTGTCCTGAGGATGAACGGGAAGAGGGGCAACCAATGAGAGACTAGATCTAGCTGTTGGGACAGGCACAGGTCACTCTATTTTCCCATCAGGAAGAAGAATTAACCACAGGCTCAGCCTGCTGCCAGGAACCAGAATAGGGCCTGAGGCAATCCCGTGCTTCTGCGGCCAGCTCTCAAAAAAGACAGTTGAAAAATGGAGCTCAGGGACACTGCAATTCACAAACCCGCAGAGTTATAAGTGATAACCCTCATCCACAGATATATTGAGGGAAGTCAACGAAGAGGATTTGAAAGCAAGGCAGAATTGCAGGAAACAGATTTCAGGAGGTAGATTCGAATCGCCTGTAAAGCACATGAAAAGCGGCAAAACGTCGACAATGATGCCCTTGGCCAAAAAGGGCGTATGCGTTTTTTCCTGAATATATTCAGGAAAAAACGCATACGCCCTTTTTGGCCAACCATGCAACCTGGAAAGGCAAATCAGCGCTACAAAGAAGTCTCGCTTCCCATGGGTCAAAAGGGCCATGCTGCAAAAAGTGTCAAAACCAGAAATGCAGGACAGGCCATGGAGAAATGGCAGCCTTGCTACGCTGATGGGCGGGATGTAAATTGCCAACAGCCACTCTGGAGAAGTGTACGGTGTGTCCAGAAACATCGAAAAAACACAGCTTAGTGAGCATAGGGCACGTCCACTCATGGGCGTATAAATTGGGAAAACTAAAAATCAGCAAGACACAGGCACCCCAAAGTTTGGGGCTGCTCTGTTGACAAGAACCTCCACTTCATGACACCTTAAATATCCCAGGAAAGAGAAAAATGGATAAAAAAGTTGTGGTCCTTATGTACAATGGAATATCACTCAGACATGAAATCAATGTCATAAGGCTAGTAGAAGCAAGATGAGTGGACTTAGGTACGACGATTCTAAGTGAAATAAGTCACACAGAAAAAGACACTTATCATAAGCTATCACTTATAGAGGGAATGTAAAAACCGCTACACTTGAACTGAATTACAAAACAGAACAGAGTCACACGTTTAGAAAACACACTACGGCTGCTTAACGGGAAAGGTGAGGTGGGGTGATGCATAAAACAAGGGGTTCAAATTTGCTCAGATACCGTTCCATACACCCAATATGTAATAGACAAGACCTACTCCTTGCTCCGTGAACTGGACTCAACACCCCCTATTCACCGCACAAGAATATATGTGACTATTAACAATCTTAAAACCTATGTATTGATATCTGTCTGGAAGTGAGTCAAGTGGGTGTAAATCCGCATAAACACAGCCGTGAAAAGCAGCTAAACCCCATTATAAAAATAAATTACTTTTAAAAACCCGTAAAACAAAGACAGTGAAAGAGAGAGAAATTCTTACAAAATTCGTTCAGGGGCTGTGATGCCACCTGGATTGACCATATCTAGACCCACAGCTGGATGAGACATAAGGGTGGACACTCTTGGGGCTGAGAGGTTGGGTGAGCAAACGCAGACCCTTTAAAGTAATACTGTGTGATACCCATCCCATGGGTCCCAAATCTCCAGGTTCAAGGGCATCTTCCTACATCGAAAACATGCATGAGAAACTCAGAAGATGGTACACCGTGTGATTTTGAAAGGTTTCTAAAACACACCCCATTTCTCATCTCCTTGTGCTCGGGTTCACCTTTCCAGCTACTTTACTAGCAATCAAATTACTTGGAGAATCAGCACCTTTAACCTCCTGTTCCCTACAGGTTGCAATTTGTCCTGAGGATGAACGGGAAGAGGGGCAACCAATGAGAGACTAGATCTAGGTGTTGGGACAGGCACAGGTCACTCTATTTTCCCATCAGGAAGAAGAATTAATCACAGGCTCAGCCTGCCGCCCAGAAGCACAATAGGGCCTGAGGCAATCCCGCGCTTTTGCGGCCAGCTCCCAAAAAAGCGAGTTGAAAAATGGAGCTCAGGGACACTGCAATTCACAAACCAGCAGAGTTATACATGATAACTCTCATCCACAGATATATTGAGGGAAGGCAACGAAGAGGATTTGAAAGCAAGGCAGAATTGCAGGAAACAGATTTCAGGAGGTAGATTCGAATCACCTGTAAAGCACATGAAAAGCGGCAAAACGTGGACAATGATGCCCTTGGCCAAGAAGGGCGTATGCGTTTTTTCCTGAATATATTCAGGAAAAAACGCATACGCACTTTTTGGCCAACCAAGCAACCTGGAAAGGCACATCAGCGCTACAAAGAAGTCTCGCTTCCCATCGGTCAAAAGGGCCATGCTGCAAAAAGTGTCAAAACCAGAAATGCAGGACAGGCCATGGAGAAATGGCAGCCTTGCTACGCTGATGGGCGGGATGTAAGTTGCCAACAGCCACTCTGGAGAAGTGTACGGTTTGTCCTGAAACATCGAAAAAACACAGCTTAGGGAGCATAGGGCACGTCCACTCATGGGCGTATAAATTGGGAAAACTAAAAATCAGCAAGACACAGGCACCCCAAAGTTTAGGGCTGCTCTGTTGACAAGAACCTCCACTTCATGACACCTTAAATATCCCAGGAAAGAGAAAAATGGATAAAGAAGTTGTGGTCCTTATGTACAATGGAATATCACTCAGACATGAAATCAATGTCATAAGGCTAGTAGAAGCAAGATGAGTGGACTTAGGTACGACGATTCTAAGTGAAATAAGTCACACAGAAAAAGACACTTATCATAAGCTATCACTTATAGAGGGAATGTAAAAACCGCTACACTTGAACTGAATTACAGAACAGAACAGAATCACACGTTTAGAAAACACACTATGGCTGCTTAACGGGAAAGGTGAGGTGGGGTGATGCATAAAACAAGGGTTTCAAATTCGCTCAGATACCGTTCCATACACCCAATATGTAATAGACAAGACCTACTCCTTGCTCAGTGAACTGGACTCAACACCCCCTATTCACCGCACAAGAATATATGTGACTAGTAAGAATCTTAAAACCTATGTATTGATATCTGTCTGGAAGTGAGTCAAGTGGGTGTAAAGCCGCATAAACACAGCCGTGAAAAGCAGCTAAACCCCATTATAAAAATTAATTACTTTTAAAAACCCGTAAAACAAAGACAGTGAAAGAGAGAGAAATTCTTACAAAATTCGTTCAGAGGCTGTGATGCAACCTGGATTGACCATATCTACACGCACAGCTGGATGAGACATAAGGGTGGACAGTCTTGGGGCTGAAAGGTTGGGTTAGGTTGGGTGAGCAAACGCAGACCCTTTAAAGTAATACTGCGTGGTACCCATCCCATGGGTCCCAAGTCTCCAGGTTCAAGGGCATCTTCCTACATCGAAAACATGCATGAGAAACCCAGAAGAAGGTACACCGTGTGATTTTGAAAGGTTTCTAAAACGCACCTCATTTCTCATCTCCTTGTGCTCGGGTTCGCCATTCCAGCTACTTTACTAGCAATCTCCCTACTTGGAGGATCAGCACCTTTAACCTCCTGTTCCCTACAGGTTGCAATTTGTCATGAGGATGAACGGGAAGAGGGGCAACCAATGAGAGACTAGATCTAGCTGTTGGGACAGGCACAGGTCACTCTATTTTCCCATCAGGAAGAAGAATTAACCACAGGCTCAGCCTGCTGCCAGGAACCAGAATAGGGCCTGAGGCAATCCCGTGCTTTTGCGGCCAGCTCTCAAAAAAGACAGTTGAAAAATGGAGCTCAGGGACACTGCAATTCACAAACCCGCAGAGTTATAAGTGATAACTCTCATCCACAGATATATTGAGGGAAGTCAACGAAGAGGATTTGAAAGCAAGGCAGAATTGCAGGAAACAGATTTCAGGAGGTAGATTCGAATCGCCTTTAAGGCACATGAAAAGCGGCAAAACGTCGACAATGATGCCCTTGGCCAAAAAGGGCGTATGCGTTTTTTCCTGAATATATTCAGGAAAAAACGCATACGCCCTTTTTGGCCAACCAAGCAACCTGGAAAGGCAAATCAGCGCTACAAAGAAGTCTCGCTTCCCATGGGTCAAAAGGGCCATGCTGCAAAAAGTGTCAAAACCAGAAATGCAGGACAGGCCATGGAGAAATGGCAGCCTTGCTACGCTGATGGGCGGGATGTAAATTGCCAACAGCCACTCTGGAGAAGTGTACGGTGTGTCCTGAAACATCGAAAAAACACAGCTTAGTGAGCATAGGGCACGTCCACTCATGGGCGTATAAATTGGGAAAACTAAAAATCAGCAAGACACAGGCACCCCAAAGTTTGGGGCTGCTCTGTTGACAAGAACCTCCACTTCATGACACCTTAAATATCCCAGGAAAGAGAAAAATGGATAAAAAAGTTGTGGTCCTTATGTACAATGGAATATCACTCAGACATGAAATCAATGTCATAAGGCTAGTAGAAGCAAGATGAGTGGACTTAGGTACGACGATTCTAAGTGAAATAAGTCACACAGAAAAAGACACTTATCATAAGCTATCACTTATAGAGGGAATGTAAAAACCGCTACACTTGAACTGAATTACAAAACAGAACAGAGTCACACGTTTAGAAAACACACTATGGCTGCTTAACGGGAAAGGTGAGGTGGGGTGATGCATAAAACAAGGGGTTCAAATTTGCTCAGATACCGTTCCATACACCCAATATGTAATAGACAAGACCTACTCCTTGCTCCGTGAACTGGACTCAACACCCCCTATTCACCGCAAAAGAATATATGTGACTAGTAACAATCTTAAAACCTATGTATTGATATCTGTCTGGAAGTGAGTCAAGTGGGTGTAAATCCGCATAAACACAGCCGTGAAAAGCAGCTAAACCCCATTATAAAAATAAATTACTTTTAAAAACCCGTAAAACAAAGACAGTGAAAGAGAGAGAAATTCTTACAAAATTCGTTCAGGGGCTGTGATGCCACCTGGATTGACCATATCTAGACCCACAGCTGGATGAGACATAAGGGTGGACACACTTGGGGATGAGAGGTTGGGTGAGCAAACGCAGACCCTTTAAAGTAATACTGCGTGATACCCATCCCATGGGTCCCAAATCTCCAGGTTCAAGGGCATCTTCCTACATCGAAAACATGCATGAGAAACTCAGAAGATGGTACACCGTGTGATTTTGAAAGCTTTCTAAAACACACCCCATTTCTCATCTCCTTGTGCTCGGGTTCGCCTTTCCAGCTACTTTACTAGCAATCAACTTACTTGGAGAATCAGCACCTTTAACCTCCTGTTCCCTACAGGTTGCAATTTGTCCTGAGGATGAACGGGAAGAGGGGCAACCAATGAGAGACTAGATCTAGGTGTTGGGACAGTCACAGGTCACTCTATTTTCCCATCAGGAAGAAGAATTAATCACAGGCTCAGCCTGCCGCCCAGAAGCACAATAGGGCCTGAGGCAATCCCGCGCTTTTGCGGCCAGCTCCCAAAAAAGCGAGTTGAAAAATGGAGCACAGGGACACTGCAATTCACAAACGCGCAGAGTTATAAATGATAACTCTCATCCACAGATATATTGAGGGAAGGCAACGAAGAGGATTTGAAAGCAAGGCAGAATTGCAGGAAACAGATTTCAGGAGGTAGATTCGAATCGCCTGTAAAGCACATGAAAAGCGGCAAAACGTCGACAATGATGCCCTTGGCCAAGAAGGGCGTATGCGTTTTTTCCTGAATATATTCAGGAAAAAACGCATACGCACTTTTTGGCCAACCAAGCAACCTGGAAAGGCAAATCAGCGCTACAAAGAAGTCTCGCTTCCCATCGGTGAAAAGGGCCATGCTGCAAAAAGTGTCAAAACGAGAAATGCAGGACAGGCCATGTAGAAATGGCAGCCTTGCTACACTGATGGGCGGGATGTAAATTGCCAACAGCCACTCTGGAGAAGTGTACGGTGTGTCCTGAAACATCGAAAAAACACAGCTTAGGGAGCATAGGGCACGTCCACTCATGGGCGTATAAATTGGGAAAACTAAAAATCAGCAAGACACAGGCACCCCAAAGTTTAGGGCTGCTCTGTTGACAAGAACCTCCACTTCATGACACCTTAAATATCCCAGGAAAGAGAAAAATGGATAAAGAAGTTGTGGTCCTTACGTACAATGGAATATCACTCAGACATGAAATCAATGTCATAAGGCTAGTAGAAGCAAGATGAGTGGACTTAGGTACGACGATTCTAAGTGAAATAAGTCACACAGAAAAAGACACTTATCATAAGCTATCACTCATAGAGGGAATGTAAAAACCGCTACACTTGAAATGAATTACAGAACAGAACAGAATCACACGTTTAGAAAACACACTATGGCTGCTTAACGGGAAAGGTGAGGTGGGGTGATGCATAAAACAAGGGGTTCAAATTCGCTCAGATACCGTTCCATACACCCAATATGTAATATACAAGACCTACTCCTTGCTCAGTGAACTGGACTCAACACCCCCTATTCACCGCACAATAATATATGTGACTAGTAACAATCTTAAAACCTATGTATTTATATCTGTCTGGAAGTGAGTCAAGTGGGTGTAAAGCCGCATAAACACAGCCGTGAAAAGCAGCTAAACCCCATTATAAAAATAAATTACTTTTAAAAACCCGTAAAACAAAGACAGTGAAAGAGAGAGAAATTCTTACAAAATTCGTTCAGGGGCTGTGATGCAACCTGGATTGACCATATCTAGACCCACAGCTGGATGAGACATAAGGGTGGACACTCTTGGGGCTGAGAGGTTGGGTGAGGTTGGGTGAGCAAACGCAGACCCTTTAAAGTAATACTGCATGGTACCCATCCCATGGGTCCCAAATCTCCAGGTTCAAGGGCATCTTCCTACATCGAAAACTTGCATGAGGAACCCAGAAGAAGGTACACCGTGTGATTTTGAAAGGTTTCTAAAACGCACCTCATTTCTCATCTCCTTGTGCTCGGGTTCGCCATTCCAGCTACTTCACTAGCAATTTCCCTACTTGGAGAATCAGCACCTTTAACCTCCTGTTCTGTACAGGTTGCAATTTGTCCTGAGGATGAACGGGAAGAGGGGAAACCAATGAGAGAATAGATCTAGGTGTTGGGACAGGCACAGGTCACTCTATTTTCCCATCAGGAAGAAGAATTAACCACAGGCTCAGCCTGCCGCCGGGAACCAGAATAGGGCCTGAGGCAATCCCGTGCTTTTGCGGCCAGCTCCCAAAAAAGACAGTTGAAAAATGGAGCTCAGGGGGACTGCCATTCACAAACCTGCTGAGTTATAAATGATAACTCTCGTCCACAAATATATTGAGGGAAGGCAACGAAGAGGATTTGAAAGGAAGGCAGAATTGCAGGAAACAGGTGTCAGGAGGTAGATTCGAATCGCCTTTAAAGCACATGAAAAGCGGCAAAACGTCGACAATGATGCCCTTGGCCAAAAAGGGCGTATGCGTTTTTTCCTGAATATATTCAGGAAAAAACGCATACGCCCTTTTTGGCCAACCAAGCAACCTGGAAAGGCAAATCAGTGCTACAAAGAAGTCTCGCTTCCCATCGGTCAAAAGGGTCATGCTGCAAAAAGTGTCAAAACCAGAAATGCAGGACAGGCCATGGAGAAATGGCAGCCTTGCTACGCTGATGGGCGGGATGTTAATTGCCAACAGCCACTCTGGAGAAGTGTACGGTGTGTCCTGAAACATCGAAAAAACACAGCTTAGGGAGCATAGGGCACGTCCACTCATGGGCGTATAAATTGGGAAAACTAAAAATCAGCAAGACACAGGCACCCCAAACTTTAGGGCTGCTCTGTTGACAAGAACCTCCACTTCATGACACCTTAAATATCCCAGGAAAGAGAAAAATGGATAAAGAAGTTGTGGTCCTTATGTACAAAGGAATATCACTCAGACATGAAATCAATGTCATAAGGCTAGTAGAAGCAAGATGAGTGGACTTAGGTACGACGATTCTAAGTGAAATAAGTCACACAGAAAAAGACACTTATCATAAGCTATCACTTATAGAGGGAATGTAAAAACCGCTACACTTGAACTGAATTACAGAACAGAACAGAATCACACGTTTAGAAAACACACTATGGCTGCTTAACGGGAAAGGTGAGGTGGGGTGATGCATAAAACAAGGGTTTCAAATTCGCTCAGATACCGTTCCATACACCCAATATGTAATAGACAAGACCTACTCCTTGCTCAGTGAACTGGAATCAACACCCCGTATTCACCGCACAAGAATATATGTGACTAGTAACAATCTTAAAACCTATGTATTCATATCTGTCTGGAAGTGAGTCAAGTGGGTGTAAATCCGCATAAACACAGCCGTGAAAAGCAGCTAAACCCCATTATAAAAATAAATTACTTTTAAAAACCCGTAAAACAAAGACAGTGAAAGAGAGAGAAATTCTTACAAAATTCGTTCAGAGGCTGTGATGCAACCTGGATTGACCATATCTACACGCACAGCTGGATGAGACATAAGGGTGGACAGTCTTGGGGCTGAAAGGTTGGGTTAGGTTGGGTGAGCAAACGCAGACCCTTTAAAGTAATACTGCGTGGTACCCATCCCATGGGTCCCAAGTCTCCAGGTTCAAGGGCATCTTCCTACATCGAAAACATGCATGAGAAACTCAGAAGATGGTACACCGTGTGATTTTGAAAGGTTTCTAAAACGCACCTCATTTCTCATCTCCTTGTGCTCGGGTTCGCCATTCCAGCTACTTTACTAGCAATCTCCCTACTTGGAGAATCAGCACCTTTAACCTCCTGTTCCCTACAGGTTGCAATTTGTCCTGAGGATGAACGGGAAGAGGGGCAACCAATGAGAGACTAGATCTAGCTGTTGGGACAGGCACAGGTCACTCTATTTTCCCATCAGGAAGAAGAATTAACCACAGGCTCAGCCTGCTGCCAGGAACCAGAATAGGGCCTGAGGCAATCCCGTGCTTTTGCGGCCAGCTCTCAAAAAAGACAGTTGAAAAATGGAGCTCAGGGACACTGCAATTCACAAACCCGCAGAGTTATAAGTGATAACTCTCATCCACAGATATATTGAGGGAAGTCAACGAAGAGGATTTGAAAGCAAGGCAGAATTGCAGGAAACAGATTTCAGGAGGTAGATTCGAATCGCCTTTAAGGCACATGAAAAGCGGCAAAACGTCGACAATGATGCCCTTGGCCAAAAAGGGCGTATGCGTTTTTTCCTGAATATATTCAGGAAAAAACGCATACGCCCTTTTTGGCCAACCAAGCAACCTGGAAAGGCAAATCAGCGCTACAAAGAAGTCTCGCTTCCCATGGGTCAAAAGGGCCATGCTGCAAAAAGTGTCAAAACCAGAAATGCAGGACAGGCCATGGAGAAATGGCAGCCTTGCTACGCTGATGGGCGGGATGTAAATTGCAAACAGCCACTCTGGAGAAGTGTACGGTGTGTCCTGAAATATCGAAAAAACACAGCTTAGTGAGCATAGGGCACGTCCACTCATGGGCGTATAAATTGGGAAAACTAAAAATCAGCAAGACACAGGCACCCCAAAGTTTGGGGCTGCTCTGTTGACAAGAACCTCCACTTCATGACACCTTAAATATCCCAGGAAAGAGAAAAATGGATAAAAAAGTTGTGGTCCTTATGTACAATGGAATATCACTCAGACATGAAATCAATGTCATAAGGCTAGTAGAAGCAAGGTGAGTGGACTTAGGTACGACGATTCTAAGTGAAATAAGTCACACAGAAAAAGACACTTATCATAAGCTATCACTTATAGAGGGAATGTAAAAACCGCTACACTTGAACTGAATTACAAAACAGAACAGAGTCACACGTTTAGAAAACACACTATGGCTGCTTAACGGGAAAGGTGAGGTGGGGTGATGCATAAAACAAGGGGTTCAAATTTGCTCAGATACCGTTCCATACACCCAATATGTAATAGACAAGACCTACTCCTTGCTCCGTGAACTGGACTCAACACCCCCTATTCACCGCACAAGAATATATGTGACTAGTAACAATCTTAAAACCTATGTATTGATATCTGTCTGGAAGTGAGTCAAGTGGGTGTAAATCCGCATAAACACAGCCGTGAAAAGCAGCTAAACCCCATTATAAAAATAAATTACTTTTAAAAACCCGTAAAACAAAGACAGTGAAAGAGAGAGAAATTCTTACAAAATTCGTTCAGGGGCTGTGATGCCACCTGGATTGACCATATCTAGACCCACAGCTGGATGAGACATAAGGGTGGACACTCTTGGGGCTGAGAGGTTGGGTGAGCAAACGCAGACCCTTTAAAGTAATACTGCGTGATACCCATCCCATGGGTCCCAAATCTCCAGGTTCAAGGGCATCTTCCTACATCGAAAACATGCATGAGAAACTCAGAAGATGGTACACCGTGTGATTTTGAAAGCTTTCTAAAACACACCTCATTTCTCATCTCCTTGTGCTCGGGTTCGCCTTTCCAGCTACTTTACTAGCAATCAACTTACTTGGAGAATCAGCACCTTTAACCGCCTGTTCTGTACAGGTTGCAATTTGTCCTGAGGATGAACAGGAAGAGGGGAAACCAATGAGAGAATAGATCTAGGTGTTGGGACAGGCACAGGTCACTCTATTTTCCCATCAGGAAGAAGAATTAACCACAGGCTCAGCCTGCCGCCGGGAACCAGAATAGGGCCTGAGGCAATCCCGTGCTTTTGCGGCCAGCTCCCAAAAAAGACAGTTGAAAAATGGAGCTCAGGGACACTGCAATTCACAAACCCGCAGAGTTATAAATGATAACTCTCATCCACAGATATATTGAGGGAAGGCAACGAAGAGGATTTGAAAGCAAGGCAGAATTGCAGGAAACAGATTTCAGGAGGTAGATTCGAATCGCCTGTAAAGCACATGAAAAGCGGCAAAACGTTGACAATGATGACCTTGGCCAAGAAGGGCGTATGCGTTTTTTCCTGAATATATTCAGGAAAAAACGCATACGCACTTTTTGGCCAACCAAGCAACCTGGAAAGGCAAATCAGCGCTACAAAGAAGTCTCGCTTCCCATCGGTCAAAAGGGCCATGCTGCTAAAAGTGTCAAAACCAGAAATGCAGGACAGGCCATGGAGAAATGGCAGCCTTGCTACGCTGATGGGCGGGATGTAAGTTGCCAACAGCCACTCTGGAGAAGTGTACGGTGTGTCCTGAAACATCGAAAAAACACAGCTTAGGGAGCATAGGGCACGTCCACTCATGGGCGTATAAATTGGGAAAACTAAAAATCAGCAAGACACAGGCACCCCAAAGTTTAGGGCTGCTCTGTTGACAAGAACCTCCACTTCATGACACCTTAAATATCCCAGGAAAGAGAAAAATGGATAAAGAAGTTGTGGTCCTTATGTACAATGGAATATCACTCAGACATGAAATCAATGTCATAAGGCTAGTAGAAGCAAGATGAGTGGACTTAGGTATGACGATTCTAAGTGAAATAAGTCACACAGAAAAAGACACTTATCATAAGCTATCAATTATAGAGGGAATGTAAAAACCGCTACACTTGAACTGAATTACAGAACAGAACAGAATCACACGTTTAGAAAACACACTATGGCTGCTTAACGGGAAAGGTGAGGTGGGGTGATGCATAAAACAAGGGGTTCAAATTCGCTCAGATACCGTTCCATACACCCAATATGTAATAGACAAGACCTACTCCTTGCTCAGTGAACTGGACTCAACACCCCCTATTCACCGCACAAGAATATATGTGACTAGTAACAATCTTAAAACCTATGTATTGATATCTGTCTGGAAGTGAGTCAAGTGGGTGTAAAGCCGCATAAACACAGCCGTGAAAAGCAGCTAAACCCCATTATAAAAATAAATTACTTTTAAAAACCCGTAAAACAAAGACAGTGAAAGAGAGAGAAATTCTTACAAAATTCGTTCAGGGGCTGTGATGCAACCTGGATTGACCATATCTAGACCCACAGCTGGATGAGACATAAGGGTGGACACTCTTGGGGCTGAGAGGTTGGGTGAGGTTGGGTGAGCAAACGCAGACCCTTTAAAGTAATACTGCATGGTACCCATCCCATGGGTCCCAAATCTCCAGGTTCAAGGGCATCTTCCTACATCGAAAACTTGCATGAGGAACCCAGAAGAAGGTACACCGTGTGATTTTGAAAGGTTTCTAAAACGCACCTCATTTCTCATCTCCTTGTGCTCGGGTTCGCCATTCCAGCTTCTTCACTAGCAATCTCCCTACTTGGAGAATCAGCACCTTTAACCTCCTGTTCTGTACAGGTTGCAATTTGTCCTGAGGATGAACGGGAAGAGGGGAAACCAATGAGAGAATAGATCTAGGTGTTGGGACAGGCACAGGTCACTCTATTTTCCCATCAGGAAGAAGAATTAACCACAGGCTCAGCCTGCCGCCGGGAACCAGAATAGGGCCTGAGGCAATCCCGTGCTTTTGCGGCCAGCTCCCAAAAAAGAGAGTTGAAAAATGGAGTTCAGGGGGACTGCCATTCACAAACCTGCTGAGTTATAAATGATAACTCTCGTCCACAAATATATTGAGGGAAGGCAACGAAGAGGATTTGAAAGCAAGGCAGAATTGCAGGAAACAGGTTTCAGGAGGTAGATTCGAATCGCCTGTAAAGCACATGAAAAGCGGCAAAACGTCGACAATGATGCCCTTGGCCAAAAAGGGCGTATGCGTTTTTTCCTGAATATATTCAGGAAAAACCGCATAAGCCCTTTTTGGCCAACCAAGCAACCTGGAAAGGCAAATCAGTGCTACAAAGAAGTCTCGCTTCCCATCGGTCAAAAGGGTCATGCTGCAAAAAGTGTCCAAACCAGAAATGCAGGACAGGCCATGGAGAAATGGCAGCCTTGCTACGCTGATGGGCGGGATGTTAATTGCCAACAGCCACTCTGGAGAAGTGTACGGTGTGTCCTGAAACATCGAAAAAACACAGCTTAGGGAGCATAGGGCACGTCCACTCATGGGCGTATAAATTGGGAAAACTAAAAATCAGCAAGACACAGGCACCCCAAAGTTTAGGGCTGCTCTGTTGACAAGAACCTCCACTTCATGACACCTTAAATATCCCAGGAAAGAGAAAAATTGATAAAGAAGTTGTGGTCCTTATGTACAAAGGAATATCACTCAGACATGAAATCAATGTCATAAGGCTAGTAGAAGCAAGATGAGTGGACTTAGGTACGACGATTCTAAGTGAAATAAGTCACACAGAAAAAGACACTTATCATAAGCTATCACTTATAGAGGGAATGTAAAAACCGCTACACTTGAACTGAATTACAGAACAGAACAGAATCACACGTTTAGAAAACACACTATGGCTGCTTAACGGGAAAGGTGAGGTGGGGTGATGCATAAAACAAGGGTTTCAAATTCGCTCAGATACCGTTCCATACACCCAATATGTAATAGACAAGACCTACTCCTTGCTCAGTGAACTGGAATCAACACCCCGTATTCACCGCACAAGAATATATGTGACTAGTAACAATCTTAAAACCTATATATTGATATCTGTCTGGAAGTGAGTCAAGTGGGTGTAAAGCCGTATAAACACAGCCGTGAAAAGCAGCTAAACCCCATTATAAAAATAAATTACTTTTAAAAACCCGTAAAACAAAGACAGTGAAAGAGAGAGAAATTCTTACAAAATTCGTTCAGAGGCTGTGATGCAACCTGGATTGACCATATCTACACGCACAGCTGGGTGAGACATAAGGGTGGACAGTCTTGGGGCTGAGAGGTTGGGTTAGGTTGGGTGAGCAAACGCAGACCCTTTAAAGTAATACTGCGTGGTACCCATCCCATGGGTCCCAAGTCTCCAGGTTCAAGGGCATCTTCCTACATCGAAAACATGCATGAGAAACTCAGAAGATGGTACACCGTGTGATTTTGAAAGGTTTCTAAAACGCACCTCATTTCTCATCTCCTTGTGCTCGGGTTCGCCATTCCAGCTACTTTACTAGCAATCTCCCTACTTGGAGAATCAGCACCTTTAACCTCCTGTTCCCTACAGGTTGCAATTTGTCCTGAGGATGAACGGGAAGAGGGGCAACCAATGAGAGACTAGATATAGCTGTTGGGACAGGCACAGGTCACTCTATTTTCCCATCAGGAAGAAGAATTAACCACAGGCTCAGCCTGCTGCCAGGAACCAGAATAGGGCCTGAGGCAATCCCGTGCTTTTGCGGCCAGCTCTCAAAAAAGACAGTTGAAAAATGGAGCTCAGGGACACTGCAATTCACAAACCCGCAGAGTTATAAGTGATAACTCTCATCCACAGATATATTGAGGGAAGTCAACGAAGAGGATTTGAAAGCAAGGCAGAATTGCAGGAAACAGATTTCAGGAGGTAGATACGAATCGCCTTTAAGGCACATGAAAAGCGGCAAAACGTCGACAATGATGCCCTTGGCCAAAAAGGGCGTATGCGTTTTTTTCCTGAATATATTCAGGAAAAAACGCATACGCCCTTTTTGGCCAACCAAGCAACCTGGAAAGGCAAATCAGCGCTACAAAGAAGTCTCGCTTCCCATGGGTCAAAAGGGCCATGCTGCAAAAAGTGTCAAAACCAGAAATGCAGGACAGGCCATGGAGAAATGGCAGCCTTGCTACGCTGATGGGCGGGATGTAAATTGCCAACAGCCACTCTGGAGAAGTGTACAGTGTGTCCTGAAACATCGAAAAAACACAGCTTAGTGAGCATAGGGCACGTCTACTCATGGGCGTATAAATTGGGAAAACTAAAAATCAGCAAGACACAGGCACCCCAAAGTTTGGGGCTGCTCTGTTGACAAGAACCTCCACTTCATGACACCTTAAATATCCCAGGAAAGAGAAAAATGGATAAAAAAGTTGTGGTCCTTATGTACAATGGAAAATCACTCAGACATGAAATCAATGTCATAAGGCTAGTAGAAGCAAGATGAGTGGACTTAGGTACGACGATTCTAAGTGAAATAAGTCACACAGAAAAAGACACTTATCATAAGCTATCACTTATAGAGGGAATGTAAAAACCGCTACACTTGAACTGAATTACAAAACAGAACAGAGTCACACGTTTAGAAAACACACTATGGCTGCTTAACGGGAAAGGTGAGGTGGGGTGATGCATAAAACAAGGGGTTCAAATTTGCTCAGATACCGTTCCATACACCCAATATGTAATAGACAAGACCTACTCCTTGCTCCGTGAACTGGACTCAACACCCCCTATTCACCGCACAAGAATATATGTGACTAGTAACAATCTTAAAACCTATGTATTGATATCTGTCTGGAAGTGAGTCAAGTGGGTGTAAATCCGCATAAACACAGCCGTGAAAAGCAGCTAAACCCCATTATAAAAATAAATTACTTTTAAAAACCCGTAAAACAAAGACAGTGAAAGAGAGAGAAATTCTTACAAAATTCGTTCAGGGGCTGTGATGCCACCTGGATTGACCATATCTAGACCCACAGCTGGATGAGACATAAGGGTGGACACTCTTGGGGCTGAGAGGTTGGGTGAGCAAACGCAGACCCTTTAAAGTAATACTGCGTGATACCCATCCCATGGGTCCCAAATCTCCAGGTTCAAGGGCATCTTCCTACATCGAAAACATGCATGAGAAACTCAGAAGATGGTACACCGTGTGATTTTGAAAGGTTTCTAAAACACACCCCATTTCTCATCTCCTTGTGCTCGGGTTCGCCTTTCCAGCTACTTTACTAGCAATCAACTTACTTGGAGAATCAGCACCTTTAACCTCCTGTTCCCTACAGGTTGCAATTTGTCCTGAGGATGAACGGGAAGAGGGGCAACCAATGAGAGACTAGATCTAGGTGTTGGGACAGGCACAGGTCACTCTATTTTCCCATCAGGAAGAAGAATTAATCACAGGCTCAGCCTGCCGCCCAGAAGCACAATAGGGCCTGAGGCAATCCCGCGCTTTTGCGGCCAGCTCCCAAAAAAGCGAGTTGAAAAATGGAGCACAGGGACACTGCAATTCACAAACCCGCAGAGTTATAAATGATAACTCTCATCCACAGATATATTGAGGGAAGGCAACGAAGAGGATTTGAAAGCAAGGCAGAATTGCAGGAAACAGATTTCAGGAGGTAGATTCGAATCGCCTGTAAAGCACATGAAAAGCGGCAAAACGTCGACAATGATGCCCTTGGCTAAGAAGGGCGTATGTGTTTTTTCCTGAATATATTCAGGAAAAAACGCATACGCACTTTTTGGCCAACCAAGCAACCTGGAAAGGCAAATCAGCGCTACAAAGAAGTCTCGCTTCCCATCGGTCAAAAGGGCCATGCTGCAAAAAGTGTCAAAACCAGAAATGCAGGACAGGCCATGGAGAAATGGCAGCCTTGCTACGCTGATGGGCGGGATGTAAGTTGCCAACAGCCACTCTGGAGAAGTGTACGGTGTGTCCTGAAACATCGAAAAAACACAGCTTAGGGAGCATAGGGCACGTCCACTCATGGGCGTATAAATTGGGAAAACTAAAAATCAGCAAGACACAGGCACCCCAAAGTTTAGGGCTGCTCTGTTGACAAGAACCTCCACTTCATGACACCTTAAATATCCCAGGAAAGAGAAAAATGGATAAAGAAGTTGTGGTCCTTATGTACAATGGAATATCACTCAGACATGAAATCAATGTCATAAGGCTAGTAGAAGCAAGATGAGTGGACTTAGGTACGACGATTCTAAGTGAAATAAGTCACACAGAAAAAGACACTTATCATAAGCTATCACTTATAGAGGGAATGTAAAAACCGCTACACTTGAACTGAATTACAGAACAGAACAGAATCACACGTTTAGAAAACACACTATGGCTGCTTAACGGGAAAGGTGAGGTGGGGTGATGCATAAAACAAGGGGTTCAAATTCGCTCAGATACCGTTCCATACACCCAATATGTAATATACAAGACCTACTCCTTGCTCAGTGAACTGGACTCAACACCCCCTATTCACCGCACAATAATATATGTGACTAGTAACAATCTTAAAACCTATGTATTGATATCTGTCTGGAAGTGAGTCAAGTGGGTGTAAAGCCGCATAAACACAGCCGTGAAAAGCAGCTAAACCCCATTATAAAAATAAATTACTTTTAAAAACCCGTAAAACAAAGACAGTGAAAGAGAGAGAAATTCTTACAAAATTCGTTCAGGGGCTGTGATGCAACCTGGATTGACCATATCTAGACCCACAGCTGGATGAGACATAAGGGTGGATACTCTTGGGGCTGAGAGGTCGGGTGAGGTTGGGTGAGCAAACGCAGACCCTTTAAAGTAATACTGCGTGGTACCCATCCCATGGGTCCCAAGTCTCCAGGTTCAAGGGCATCTTCCTACATCGAAAACATGCATGAGAAACTCAGAAGATGGTACACCGTGTGATTTTGAAAGGTTTCTAAAACGCACCTCATTTCTCATCTCCTTGTGCTCGGGTTCGCCATTCCAGCTACTTTACTAGCAATCTCCCTACTTGGAGAATCAGCACCTTTAACCTCCTGTTCCCTACAGGTTGCAATTTGTCCTGAGGATGAACGGGAAGAGGGGCAACCAATGAGAGACTAGATCTAGCTGTTGGGACAGGCACAGGTCACTCTATTTTCCCATCAGGAAGAAGAATTAACCACAGGCTCAGCCTGCTGCCAGGAACCAGAATAGGGCCTGAGGCAATCCCGTGCTTTTGCGGCCAGCTCTCAAAAAAGACAGTTGAAAAATGGAGCTCAGGGACACTGCAATTCACAAACCCGCAGAGTTATAAGTGATAACTCTCATCCACAGATATATTGAGGGAAGTCAACGAAGAGGATTTGAAAGCAAGGCAGAATTGCAGGAAACAGATTTCAGGAGGTAGATTCGAATCGCCTTTAAGGCACATGAAAAGCGGCAAAACGTCGACAATGATGCCCTTGGCCAAAAAGGGCGAATGCGTTTTTTCCTGAATATATTCAGGAAAAAACGCATACGCCCTTTTTGGCCAATCAAGCAACCTGGAAAGGCAAATCAGCGCTACAAAGAAGTCTCGCTTCCCATGGGTCAAAACGGCCATGCTGCAAAAAGTGTCAAAACCAGAAATGCAGGACAGGCCATGGAGAAATGGCAGCCTTGCTACGCTGATGGGCGGGATGTAAATTGCCAACAGCCACTCTGGAGAAGTGTACGGTGTGTCCTGAAACATCGAAAAAACACAGCTTAGTGAGCATAGGGCACGTCCACTCATGGGCGTATAAATTGGGAAAACTAAAAATCAGCAAGACACAGGCACCCCAAAGTTTGGGGCTGCTCTGTTGACAAGAACCTCCACTTCATGACACCTTAAATATCCCAGGAAAGAGAAAAATGGATAAAAAAGTTGTGGTCCTTATGTACAATGGAATATCACTCAGACATGAAATCAATGTCATAAGGCTAGTAGAAGCAAGATGAGTGGACTTAGGTACGACGATTCTAAGTGAAATAAGTCACACAGAAAAAGACACTTATCATAAGCTATCACTTATAGAGGGAATGTAAAAACCGCTACACTTGAACTGAATTACAAAACAGAACAGAGTCACACGTTTAGAAAATACACTATGGCTGCTTAACGGGAAAGGTGAGGTGGGGTGATGCATAAAACAAGGGGTTCAAATTTGCTCAGATAACGTTCCATACACCCAATATGTAATAGACAAGACCTACTCCTTGCTCCGTGAACTGGACTCAACACCCCCTATTCACCGCACAAGAATATATGTGACTAGTAACAATCTTAAAACCTATGTATTGATATCTGTCTGGAAGTGAGTCAAGTGGGTGTAAATCCGCATAAACACAGCCGTGAAAAGCAGCTAAACCCCATTATAAAAATAAATTACTTTTAAAAACCCGTAAAACAAAGACAGTGAAAGAGAGAGAAATTCTTACAAAATTCGTTCAGGGGCTGTGATGCCACCTGGATTGACCATATCTAGACCCACAGCTGGATGAGACATAAGGGTGGACACTCTTGGGGCTGAGAGGTTGGGTGAGCAAACGCAGACCCTTTAAAGTAATACTGCGTGATACCCATCCCATGGGTCCCAAATCTCCAGGTTCAAGGGCATCTTCCTACATCGAAAACATGCATGAGAAACTCAGAAGATGGTACACCGTGTGATTTTGAAAGCTTTCTAAAACACACCCCATTTCTCATATCCTTGTGCTCGGGTTCGCCTTTCCAGCTACTTTACTAGCAATCAACTTACTTGGAGAATCAGCACCTTTAACCTCCTGTTCCCTACAGGTTGCAATTTGTCCTGAGGATGAACGGGAAGAGGGGCAACCAATGAGAGACTAGATCTAGGTGTTGGGACAGGCACAGGTCACTCTATTTTCCCATCAGGAAGAAGAATTAATCACAGGCTCAGCCTGCCGCCCAGAAGCACAATAGGGCCTGAGGCAATCCCGCGCTTTTGCGGCCAGCTCCCAAAAAAGCGAGTTGAAAAATGGAGCTCAGGGACACTGCAATTCACAAACCCGCAGAGTTATAAATGATAACTCTCATCCACAGATATATTGAGGGAAGGCAACGAAGAGGATTTGAAAGCAAGGCAGAATTGCAGGAAACAGATTTCAGGAGGTAGATTCGAATCGCCTGTAAAGCACATGAAAAGCGGCAAAACGTTGACAATGATGACCTTGGCCAAGAAGGGCGTATGCGTTTTTTCCTGAATATATTCAGGAAAAAACGCATACGCACTTTTTGGCCAACCAAGCAACCTGGAAAGGCAAATCAGCGCTACAAAGAAGTCTCGCTTCCCATCGGTCAAAAGGGCCATGCTGCTAAAAGTGTCAAAACCAGAAATGCAGAACAGGCCATGGAGAAATGGCAGCCTTGCTACGCTGATGGGCGGGATGTAAGTTGCCAACAGCCACTCTGGAGAAGTGTACGGTGTGTCCTGAAACATCGAAAAAACACAGCTTAGGGAGCATAGGGCACGTCCACTCATGGGCGTATAAATTGGGAAAACTAAAAATCAGCAAGACACAGGCACCCCAAAGTTTAGGGCTGCTCTGTTGACAAGAACCTCCACTTCATGACACCTTAAATATCCCAGGAAAGAGAAAAATGGATAAAGAAGTTGTGGTCCTTATGTACAATGGAATATCACTCAGACATGAAATCAATGTCATAAGGCTAGTAGAAGCAAGATGAGTGGACTTAGGTATGACGATTCTAAGTGAAATAAGTCACACAGAAAAAGACACTTATCATAAGCTATCAATTATAGAGGGAATGTAAAAACCGCTACACTTGAACTGAATTACAGAACAGAACAGAATCACACGTTTAGAAAACACACTATGGCTGCTTAACGGGAAAGGTGAGGTGGGGTGATGCATAAAACAAGGGGTTCAAATTCGCTCAGATACCGTTCCATACACCCAATATGTAATAGACAAGACCTACTCCTTGCTCAGTGAACTGGACTCAACACCCCCTATTCACCGCACAAGAATATATGTGACTAGTAACAATCTTAAAACCTATGTATTGATATCTGTCTGGAAGTGAGTCAAGTGGGTGTAAAGCCGCATAAACACAGCCGTGAAAAGCAGCTAAACCCCATTATAAAAATAAATTACTTTTAAAAACCCGTAAAACAAAGACAGTGAAAGAGAGAGAAATTCTTACAAAATTCGTTCAGGGGCTGTGATGCAACCTGGATTGACCATATCTAGACCCACAGCTGGATGAGACATAAGGGTGGACACTCTTGGGGCTG
This sequence comes from Eschrichtius robustus, assembly GCF_028021215.1. Classification (NCBI taxonomy): domain Eukaryota; kingdom Metazoa; phylum Chordata; class Mammalia; order Artiodactyla; family Eschrichtiidae; genus Eschrichtius; species Eschrichtius robustus. The sequence goes on along the minus strand of NW_027175795.1, from coordinate 520,263 downwards.
AGAGGTTGGGTGAGGTTGGGTGAGCAAACGCAGACCCTTTAAAGTAATACTGCATGGTACCCATCCCATGGGTCCCAAATCTCCAGGTTCAAGGGCATCTTCCTACATCGAAAACTTGCATGAGGAACCCAGAAGAAGGTACACCGTGTGATTTTGAAAGGTTTCTAAAACGCACCTCATTTCTCATCTCCTTGTGCTCGGGTTCGCCATTCCAGCTTCTTCACTAGCAATCTCCCTACTTGGAGAATCAGCACCTTTAACCTCCTGTTCTGTACAGGTTGCAATTTGTCCTGAGGATGAACGGGAAGAGGGGAAACCAATGAGAGAATAGATCTAGGTGTTGGGAGAGGCACAGGTCACTCTATTTTCCCATCAGGAAGAAGAATTAACCACAGGCTCAGCCTGCCGCCGGGAACCAGAATAGGGCCTGAGGCAATCCCGTGCTTTTGCGGCCAGCTCCCAAAAAAGAGAGTTGAAAAATGGAGCTCAGGGGGACTGCCATTCACAAACCTGCTGAGTTATAAATGATAACTCTCGTCCACAAATATATTGAGGGAAGGCAACGAAGAGGATTTGAAAGCAAGGCAGAATTGCAGGAAACAGGTTTCAGGAGGTAGATTCGAATCGCCTGTAAAGCACATGAAAAGCGGCAAAACGTCGACAATGATGCCCTTGGCCAAAAAGGGCGTATGCGTTTTTTCCTGAATATATTCAGGAAAAACCGCATAAGCCCTTTTTGGCCAACCAAGCAACCTGGAAAGGCAAATCAGTGCTACAAAGAAGTCTCGCTTCCCATCGGTCAAAAGGGTCATGCTGCAAAAAGTGTCCAAACCAGAAATGCAGGACAGGCCATGGAGAAATGGCAGCCTTGCTACGCTGATGGGCGGGATGTTAATTGCCAACAGCCACTCTGGAGAAGTGTACGGTGTGTCCTGAAACATCGAAAAAACACAGCTTAGGGAGCATAGGGCACGTCCACTCATGGGCGTATAAATTGGGAAAACTAAAAATCAGCAAGACACAGGCACCCCAAAGTTTAGGGCTGCTCTGTTGACAAGAACCTCCACTTCATGACACCTTAAATATCCCAGGAAAGAGAAAAATTGATAAAGAAGTTGTGGTCCTTATGTACAAAGGAATATCACTCAGACATGAAATCAATGTCATAAGGCTAGTAGAAGCAAGATGAGTGGACTTAGGTACGACGATTCTAAGTGAAATAAGTCACACAGAAAAAGACACTTATCATAAGCTATCACTTATAGAGGGAATGTAAAAACCGCTACACTTGAACTGAATTACAGAACAGAACAGAATCACACGTTTAGAAAACACACTATGGCTGCTTAACGGGAAAGGTGAGGTGGGGTGATGCATAAAACAAGGGTTTCAAATTCGCTCAGATACCGTTCCATACACCCAATATGTAATAGACAAGACCTACTCCTTGCTCAGTGAACTGGAATCAACACCCCGTATTCACCGCACAAGAATATATGTGACTAGTAACAATCTTAAAACCTATATATTGATATCTGTCTGGAAGTGAGTCAAGTGGGTGTAAAGCCGTATAAACACAGCCGTGAAAAGCAGCTAAACCCCATTATAAAAATAAATTACTTTTAAAAACCCGTAAAACAAAGACAGTGAAAGAGAGAGAAATTCTTACAAAATTCGTTCAGAGGCTGTGATGCAACCTGGATTGACCATATCTACACGCACAGCTGGGTGAGACATAAGGGTGGACAGTCTTGGGGCTGAGAGGTTGGGTTAGGTTGGGTGAGCAAACGCAGACCCTTTAAAGTAATACTGCGTGGTACCCATCCCATGGGTCCCAAGTCTCCAGGTTCAAGGGCATCTTCCTACATCGAAAACATGCATGAGAAACTCAGAAGATGGTACACCGTGTGATTTTGAAAGGTTTCTAAAACGCACCTCATTTCTCATCTCCTTGTGCTCGGGTTCGCCATTCCAGCTACTTTACTAGCAATCTCCCTACTTGGAGAATCAGCACCTTTAACCTCCTGTTCCCTACAGGTTGCAATTTGTCCTGAGGATGAACGGGAAGAGGGGCAACCAATGAGAGACTAGATATAGCTGTTGGGACAGGCACAGGTCACTCTATTTTCCCATCAGGAAGAAGAATTAACCACAGGCTCAGCCTGCTGCCAGGAACCAGAATAGGGCCTGAGGCAATCCCGTGCTTTTGCGGCCAGCTCTCAAAAAAGACAGTTGAAAAATGGAGCTCAGGGACACTGCAATTCACAAACCCGCAGAGTTATAAGTGATAACTCTCATCCACAGATATATTGAGGGAAGTCAACGAAGAGGATTTGAAAGCAAGGCAGAATTGCAGGAAACAGATTTCAGGAGGTAGATACGAATCGCCTTTAAGGCACATGAAAAGCGGCAAAACGTCGACAATGATGCCCTTGGCCAAAAAGGGCGTATGCGTTTTTTTCCTGAATATATTCAGGAAAAAACGCATACGCCCTTTTTGGCCAACCAAGCAACCTGGAAAGGCAAATCAGCGCTACAAAGAAGTCTCGCTTCCCATGGGTCAAAAGGGCCATGCTGCAAAAAGTGTCAAAACCAGAAATGCAGGACAGGCCATGGAGAAATGGCAGCCTTGCTACGCTGATGGGCGGGATGTAAATTGCCAACAGCCACTCTGGAGAAGTGTACAGTGTGTCCTGAAACATCGAAAAAACACAGCTTAGTGAGCATAGGGCACGTCTACTCATGGGCGTATAAATTGGGAAAACTAAAAATCAGCAAGACACAGGCACCCCAAAGTTTGGGGCTGCTCTGTTGACAAGAACCTCCACTTCATGACACCTTAAATATCCCAGGAAAGAGAAAAATGGATAAAAAAGTTGTGGTCCTTATGTACAATGGAAAATCACTCAGACATGAAATCAATGTCATAAGGCTAGTAGAAGCAAGATGAGTGGACTTAGGTACGACGATTCTAAGTGAAATAAGTCACACAGAAAAAGACACTTATCATAAGCTATCACTTATAGAGGGAATGTAAAAACCGCTACACTTGAACTGAATTACAAAACAGAACAGAGTCACACGTTTAGAAAACACACTATGGCTGCTTAACGGGAAAGGTGAGGTGGGGTGATGCATAAAACAAGGGGTTCAAATTTGCTCAGATACCGTTCCATACACCCAATATGTAATAGACAAGACCTACTCCTTGCTCCGTGAACTGGACTCAACACCCCCTATTCACCGCACAAGAATATATGTGACTAGTAACAATCTTAAAACCTATGTATTGATATCTGTCTGGAAGTGAGTCAAGTGGGTGTAAATCCGCATAAACACAGCCGTGAAAAGCAGCTAAACCCCATTATAAAAATAAATTACTTTTAAAAACCCGTAAAACAAAGACAGTGAAAGAGAGAGAAATTCTTACAAAATTCGTTCAGGGGCTGTGATGCCACCTGGATTGACCATATCTAGACCCACAGCTGGATGAGACATAAGGGTGGACACTCTTGGGGCTGAGAGGTTGGGTGAGCAAACGCAGACCCTTTAAAGTAATACTGCGTGATACCCATCCCATGGGTCCCAAATCTCCAGGTTCAAGGGCATCTTCCTACATCGAAAACATGCATGAGAAACTCAGAAGATGGTACACCGTGTGATTTTGAAAGGTTTCTAAAACACACCCCATTTCTCATCTCCTTGTGCTCGGGTTCGCCTTTCCAGCTACTTTACTAGCAATCAACTTACTTGGAGAATCAGCACCTTTAACCTCCTGTTCCCTACAGGTTGCAATTTGTCCTGAGGATGAACGGGAAGAGGGGCAACCAATGAGAGACTAGATCTAGGTGTTGGGACAGGCACAGGTCACTCTATTTTCCCATCAGGAAGAAGAATTAATCACAGGCTCAGCCTGCCGCCCAGAAGCACAATAGGGCCTGAGGCAATCCCGCGCTTTTGCGGCCAGCTCCCAAAAAAGCGAGTTGAAAAATGGAGCACAGGGACACTGCAATTCACAAACCCGCAGAGTTATAAATGATAACTCTCATCCACAGATATATTGAGGGAAGGCAACGAAGAGGATTTGAAAGCAAGGCAGAATTGCAGGAAACAGATTTCAGGAGGTAGATTCGAATCGCCTGTAAAGCACATGAAAAGCGGCAAAACGTCGACAATGATGCCCTTGGCTAAGAAGGGCGTATGTGTTTTTTCCTGAATATATTCAGGAAAAAACGCATACGCACTTTTTGGCCAACCAAGCAACCTGGAAAGGCAAATCAGCGCTACAAAGAAGTCTCGCTTCCCATCGGTCAAAAGGGCCATGCTGCAAAAAGTGTCAAAACCAGAAATGCAGGACAGGCCATGGAGAAATGGCAGCCTTGCTACGCTGATGGGCGGGATGTAAGTTGCCAACAGCCACTCTGGAGAAGTGTACGGTGTGTCCTGAAACATCGAAAAAACACAGCTTAGGGAGCATAGGGCACGTCCACTCATGGGCGTATAAATTGGGAAAACTAAAAATCAGCAAGACACAGGCACCCCAAAGTTTAGGGCTGCTCTGTTGACAAGAACCTCCACTTCATGACACCTTAAATATCCCAGGAAAGAGAAAAATGGATAAAGAAGTTGTGGTCCTTATGTACAATGGAATATCACTCAGACATGAAATCAATGTCATAAGGCTAGTAGAAGCAAGATGAGTGGACTTAGGTACGACGATTCTAAGTGAAATAAGTCACACAGAAAAAGACACTTATCATAAGCTATCACTTATAGAGGGAATGTAAAAACCGCTACACTTGAACTGAATTACAGAACAGAACAGAATCACACGTTTAGAAAACACACTATGGCTGCTTAACGGGAAAGGTGAGGTGGGGTGATGCATAAAACAAGGGGTTCAAATTCGCTCAGATACCGTTCCATACACCCAATATGTAATATACAAGACCTACTCCTTGCTCAGTGAACTGGACTCAACACCCCCTATTCACCGCACAATAATATATGTGACTAGTAACAATCTTAAAACCTATGTATTGATATCTGTCTGGAAGTGAGTCAAGTGGGTGTAAAGCCGCATAAACACAGCCGTGAAAAGCAGCTAAACCCCATTATAAAAATAAATTACTTTTAAAAACCCGTAAAACAAAGACAGTGAAAGAGAGAGAAATTCTTACAAAATTCGTTCAGGGGCTGTGATGCAACCTGGATTGACCATATCTAGACCCACAGCTGGATGAGACATAAGGGTGGATACTCTTGGGGCTGAGAGGTCGGGTGAGGTTGGGTGAGCAAACGCAGACCCTTTAAAGTAATACTGCATGGTACCCATCCCATGGGTCCCAAATCTCCAGGTTCAAGGGCATCTTCCTACATCGAAAACTTGCATGAGGAACCCAGAAGAAGGTACACCGTGTGATTTTGAAAGGTTTCTAAAACGCACCTCATTTCTCATCTCCTTGTGCTCGGGTTCGCCATTCCAGCTACTTCACTAGCAATTTCCCTACTTGGAGAATCAGCACCTTTAACCGCCTGTTCTGTACAGGTTGCAATTTGTCCTGAGGATGAACGGGAAGAGGGGAAACCAATGAGAGAATAGATCTAGGTGTTGGGACAGGCACAGGTCACTCTATTTTCCCATCAGGAAGAAGAATTAACCACAGGCTCAGCCTGCCGCCGGGAACCAGAATAGGGCCTGAGGCAATCCCGTGCTTTTGCGGCCAGCTCCCAAAAAAGACAGTTGAAAAATGGAGCTCAGGGGGACTGCCATTCACAAACCTGCTGAGTTATAAATGATAACTCTCGTCCACAAATATATTGAGGGAAGGCAACGAAGAGGATTTGAAAGCAAGGCAGAATTGCAGGAAACAGGTTTCAGGAGGTGGATACGAATCGCCTTTAAAGCACATGAAAAGCGGCAAAACGTCGACAATGATGCCCTTGGCCAAAAAGGGCGTATGCGTTTTTTCCTGAATATATTCAGGAAAAAACGCATACGCCCTTTTTGGCCAACCAAGCAACCTGGAAAGGCAAATCAGTGCTACAACGAAGTCTCGCTTCCCATCGGTCAAAAGGGTCATGCTGCAAAAAGTGTCAAAACCAGAAATGCAGGACAGGCCATGGAGAAATGGCAGCCTTGCTACGCTGATGGGCGGGATGTTAATTGCCAACAGCCACTCTGGAGAAGTGTACGGTGTGTCCTGAAACATCGAAAAAACACAGCTTAGGGAGCATAGGGCACGTCCACTCATGGGCGTATAAATTGGGAAAACTAAAAATCAGCAAGACACAGGCACCCCAAAGTTTAGGGCTGCTCTGTTGACAAGAACCTCCACTTCATGACACCTTAAATATCCCAGGAAAGAGAAAAATGGATAAAGAAGTTGTGGTCCTTATGTACAAAGGAATATCACTCAGACATGAAATCAATGTCATAAGGCTAGTAGAAGCAAGATGAGTGGACTTAGGTACGACGATTCTAAGTGAAATAAGTCACACAGAAAAAGACACTTATCATAAGCTATCACTTATAGAGGGAATGTAAAAACCGCTACACTTGAACTGAATTACAGAACAGAACAGAATCACACGTTTAGAAAACACACTATGGCTGCTTAACGGGAAAGGTGAGGTGGGGTGATGCATAAAACAAGGGTTTCAAATTCGCTCAGATACCGTTCCATACACCCAATATGTAATAGACAAGACCTACTCCTTGCTCAGTGAACTGGAATCAACACCCCGTATTCACCGCACAAGAATATATGTGACTAGTAACAATCTTAAAACCTATGTATTGATATCTGTCTGGAAGTGAGTCAAGTGGGTGTAAATCCGCATAAACACAGCCGTGAAAAGCAGCTAAACCCCATTATAAAAATAAATTACTTTTAAAAACCCGTAAAACAAAGACAGTGAAAGAGAGAGAAATTCTTACAAAATTCGTTCAGAGGCTGTGATGCAACCTGGATTGACCATATCTACACGCACAGCTGGATGAGACGTAAGGGTGGACAGTCTTGGGGCTGAAAGGTTGGGTTAGGTTGGGTGAGCAAACGCAGACCCTTTAAAGTAATACTGCGTGGTACCCATCCCATGGGTCCCAAGTCTCCAGGTTCAAGGGCATCTTCCTACATCGAAAACATGCATGAGAAACTCAGAAGATGGTACACCGTGTGATTTTGAAAGGTTTCTAAAACGCACCTCATTTCTCATCTCCTTGTGCTCGGGTTCGCCATTCCAGCTACTTTACTAGCAATCTCCCTACTTGGAGAATCAGCACCTTTAACCTCCTGTTCCCTACAGGTTGCAATTTGTCCTGAGGATGAACGGGAAGAGGGGCAACCAATGAGAGACTAGATCTAGCTGTTGGGACAGGCACAGGTCACTCTATTTTCCCATCAGGAAGAAGAATTAACCACAGGCTCAGCCTGCTGCCAGGAACCAGAATAGGGCCTGAGGCAATCCCGTGCTTTTGCGGCCAGCTCTCAAAAAAGACAGTTGAAAAATGGAGCTCAGGGACACTGCAATTCACAAACCCACAGAGTTATAAGTGATAACTCTCATCCACAGATATATTGAGGGAAGTCAACGAAGAGGATTTGAAAGCAAGGCAGAATTGCAGGAAACAGATTTCAGGAGGTAGATTCGAATCGCCTTTAAGGCACATGAAAAGCGGCAAAACGTCGACAATGATGCCCTTGGCCAAAAAGGGCGAATGCGTTTTTTCCTGAATATATTCAGGAAAAAACGCATACGCCCTTTTTGGCCAATCAAGCAACCTGGAAAGGCAAATCAGCGCTACAAAGAAGTCTCGGTTCCCATGGGTCAAAACGGCCATGCTGCAAAAAGTGTCAAAACCAGAAATGCAGGACAGGCCATGGAGAAATGGCAGCCTTGCTACGCTGATGGGCGGGATGTAAATTGCCAACAGCCACTCTGGAGAAGTGTACGGTGTGTCCTGAAACATCGAAAAAACACAGCTTAGTGAGCATAGGGCACATCCACTCATGGGCGTATAAATTGGGAAAACTAAAAATCAGCAAGACACAGGCACCCTAAAGTTTGGGGCTGCTCTGTTGACAAGAACCTCCACTTCATGACACCTTAAATATCCCAGGAAAGAGAAAAATGGATAAAAAAGTTGTGGTCCTTATGTACAATGGAATATCACTCAGACATGAAATCAATGTCATAAGGCTAGTAGAAGCAAGATGAGTGGACTTAGGTACGACGATTCTAAGTGAAATAAGTCACACAGAAAAAGACACTTATCATAAGCTATCACTTATAGAGGGAATGTAAAAACCGCTACACTTGAACTGAATTACAAAACAGAACAGAGTCACACGTTTAGAAAATACACTATGGCTGCTTAACGGGAAAGGTGAGGTGGGGTGATGCATAAAACAAGGGGTTCAAATTTGCTCAGATACCGTTCCATACACCCAATATGTAATAGACAAGACCTACTCCTTGCTCCGTGAACTGGACTCAACACCCCCTATTCACCGCACAAGAATATATGTGACTAGTAACAATCTTAAAACCTATGTATTGATATCTGTCTGGAAGTGAGTCAAGTGGGTGTAAATCCGCATAAACACAGCCGTGAAAAGCAGCTAAACCCCATTATAAAAATAAATTACTTTTAAAAACCCGTAAAACAAAGACAGTGAAAGAGAGAGAAATTCTTACAAAATTCGTTCAGGGGCTGTGATGCCACCTGGATTGACCATATCTAGACCCACAGCTGGATGAGACATAAGGGTGGACACTCTTGGGGCTGAGAGGTTGGGTGAGCAAACGCAGACCCTTTAAAGTAATACTGCGTGATACCCATCCCATGGGTCCCAAATCTCCAGGTTCAAGGGCATCTTCCTACATCGAAAACATGCATGAGGAACCCAGAAGAAGGTACACCGTGTGATTTTGAAAGGTTTCTAAAACGCACCTCATTTCTCATCTCCTTGTGCTCGGGTTCGCCATTCCAGCTTCTTCACTAGCAATCTCCCTACTTGGAGAATCAGCACCTTTAACCTCCTGTTCTGTACAGGTTGCAATTTGTCCTGAGGATGAACGGGAAGAGGGGAAACCAATGAGAGAATAGATCTAGGTGTTGGGACAGGCACAGGTCACTCTATTTTCCCATCAGGAAGAAGAATTAACCACAGGCTCAGCCTGCCGCCGGGAACCAGAATAGGGCCTGAGGCAATCCCGTGCTTTTGCGGCCAGCTCCCAAAAAAGAGAGTTGAAAAATGGAGCTCAGGGGGACTGCCATTCACAAACCTGCTGAGTTATAAATGATAACTCTCGTCCACAAATATATTGAGGGAAGGCAACGAAGAGGATTTGAAAGCAAGGCAGAATTGCAGGAAACAGGTTTCAGGAGGTAGATTCGAATCGCCTTTAAAGCACATGAAAAGCGGCAAAACGTCGACAATGATGCCCTTGGCCAAAAAGGGCGTATGCGTTTTTTCCTGAATATATTCAGGAAAAACCGCATACGCCCTTTTTGGCCAACCAAGCAACCTGGAAAGGCAAATCAGTGCTACAAAGAAGTCTCGCTTCCCATCGGTCAAAAGGGTCATGCTGCAAAAAGTGTCCAAACCAGAAATGCAGGACAGGCCATGGAGAAATGGCAGCCTTGCTACGCTGATGGGCGGGATGTTAATTGCCAACAGCCACTCTGGAGAAGTGTACGGTGTGTCCTGAAACATCGAAAAAACACAGCTTAGGGAGCATAGGGCACGTCCACTCATGGGCGTATAAATTGGGAAAACTAAAAATCAGCAAGACACAGGCACCCCAAAGTTTAGGGCTGCTCTGTTGACAAGAACCTCCACTTCATGACACCTTAAATATCCCAGGAAAGAGAAAAATGGATAAAGAAATTGTGGTCCTTATGTACAATGCAATATCACTCAGATATGAAATCAATGTCATAAGGCTAGTAGAAGCAAGATGAGTGGACTTAGGTACGACGATTCTAAGTGAAATAAGTCACACAGAAAAAGAAACTTATCATAAGCTATCACTTATAGAGGGAATGTAAAAACCGCTACACTTGATCTGAATTACAGAACAGAACAGAATCACACGTTTAGAAAACACACTATGGCTGCTTAACGGGAAAGGTGAGGTGGGGTGATGCATAAAACAAGGGTTTCAAATTCGCTCAGATACCGTTCCATACACCCAATATGTAATAGACAAGACCTACTCCTTGCTCAGTGAACTGGACTCAACACCCCCTATTCACCGCACAAGAATATATGTGACTAGTAACAATCTTAAAACCTATGTATTGATATCTGTCTGGAAGTGAGTCAAGTGGGTGTAAATCCGCATAAACACAGCCGTGAAAAGCAGCTAAACCCCATTATAAAAATAAATTACTTTTAAAAACCCGTAAAACAAAGACAGTGAAAGAGAGAGAAATTCTTACAAAATTCGTTCAGAGGCTGTGATGCAACCTGGATTGACCATATCTACACGCACAGCTGGATGAGACATAAGGGTGGACAGTCTTGGGGCTGAAAGGTTGGGTTAGGTTGGGTGAGCAAACGCAGACCCTTTAAAGTAATACTGCGTGGTACCCATCCCATGGGTCCCAAGTCTCCAGGTTCAAGGGCATCTTCCTACATCGAAAACATGCATGAGAATCTCAGAAGATGGTACACCGTGTGATTTTGAAAGGTTTCTAACACGCACCTCATTTCTCATCTCCTTGTGCTCGGGTTCGCCATTCCAGCTACTTTACTAGCAATCTCCCTACTTGGAGAATCAGCACCTTTAACCTCCTGTTCCCTACAGGTTGCAATTTGTCCTGAGGATGAACGGGAAGAGGGGGAACCAATGAGAGACTAGATCTAGCTGTTGGGACAGGCACAGGTCACTCTATTTTCCCATCAGGAAGAAGAATTAACCACAGGCTCAGCCTGCTGCCAGGAACCAGAATAGGGCCTGAGGCAATCCCGTGCTTTTGCGGCCAGCTCTCAAAAAAGACAGTTGAAAAATGGAGCTCAGGGACACTGCAATTCACAAACCCGCAGAGTTATAAGTGATAACTCTCATCCACAGATATATTGAGGGAAGTCAACGAAGAGGATTTGAAAGCAAGGCAGAATTGCAGGAAACAGATTTCAGGAGGTAGATTCGAATCGCCTTTAAGGCACATGAAAAGCGGCAAAACGTCGACAATGATGCCCTTGGCCAAAAAGGGCGAATGCGTTTTTTCCTGAATATATTCAGGAAAAAACGCATACGCCCTTTTTGGCCAATCAAGCAACCTGGAAAGGCAAATCAGCGCTACAAAGAAGTCTCGATTCCCATGGGTCAAAAGGGCCATGCTGCAAAAAGTGTCAAAACCAGAAATGCAGGACAGGCCATGGAGAAATGGCAGCCTTGCTACGCTGATGGGCGGGATGTAAATTGCCAACAGCCACTCTGGAGAAGTGTACGGTGTGTCCTGAAACATTGAAAAAACACAGCTTAGTGAGCATAGGGCACGTCCACTCATGGGCGTATAAATTGGGAAAACTAAAAATCAGCAAGACACAGGCACCCCAAAGTTTGGGGCTGCTCTGTTGACAAGAACCTCCACTTCATGACACCTTAAATATCCCAGGAAAGAGAAAAATGGATAAAAAAGTTGTGGTCCTTATGTACAATGGAATATCACTCAGACATGAAATCAATGTCATAAGGCTAGTAGAAGCAAGATGAGTGGACTTAGGTACGACGATTCTAAGTGAAATAAGTCACACAGAAAAAGACACTTATCATAAGCTATCACTTATAGAGGGAATGTAAAAACCGCTACACTTGAACTGAATTACAAAACAGAACAGAGTCACACGTTTAGAAAATACACTATGGCTGCTTAACGGGAAAGGTGAGGTGGGGTGATGCATAAAACAAGGGGTTCAAATTTGCTCAGATACCGTTCCATACACCCAATATGTAATAGACAAGACCTACTCCTTGCTCCGTGAACTGGACTCAACACCCCCTATTCACCGCACAAGAATATATGTGACTAGTAACAATCTTAAAACCTATGTATTGATATCTGTCTGGAAGTGAGTCAAGTGGGTGTAAATCCGCATAAACACAGCCGTGAAAAGCAGCTAAACCCCATTATAAAAATAAATTACTTTTAAAAACCCGTAAAACAAAGACAGTGAAAGAGAGAGAAATTCTTACAAAATTCGTTCAGGGGCTGTGATGCCACCTGGATTGACCATATCTAGACCCACAGCTGGATGAGACATAAGGGTGGACACTCTTGGGGCTGAGAGGTTGGGTGAGCAAACGCAGACCCTTTAAAGTAATACTGCGTGATACCCATCCCATGGGTCCCAAATCTCCAGGTTCAAGGGCATCTTCCTACATCGAAAACATGCATGAGGAACCCAGAAGAAGGTACACCGTGTGATTTTGAAAGGTTTCTAAAACGCACCTCATTTCTCATCTCCTTGTGCTCGGGTTCGCCATTCCAGCTTCTTCACTAGCAATCTCCCTACTTGGAGAATCAGCACCTTTAACCTCCTGTTCTGTACAGGTTGCAATTTGTCCTGAGGATGAACGGGAAGAGGGGAAACCAATGAGAGAATAGATCTAGGTGTTGGGACAGGCACAGGTCACTCTATTTTCCCATCAGGAAGAAGAATTAACCACAGGCTCAGCCTGCCGCCGGGAACCAGAATAGGGCCTGAGGCAATCCCGTGCTTTTGCGGCCAGCTCCCAAAAAAGAGAGTTGAAAAATGGAGCTCAGGGGGACTGCCATTCACAAACCTGCTGAGTTATAAATGATAACTCTCGTCCACAAATATATTGAGGGAAGGCAACGAAGAGGATTTGAAAGCAAGGCAGAATTGCAGGAAACAGGTTTCAGGAGGTAGATTCGAATCGCCTTTAAAGCACATGAAAAGCGGCAAAACGTCGACAATGATGCCCTTGGCCAAAAAGGGCGTATGCGTTTTTTCCTGAATATATTCAGGAAAAACCGCATACGCCCTTTTTGGCCAACCAAGCAACCTGGAAAGGCAAATCAGTGCTACAAAGAAGTCTCGCTTCCCATCGGTCAAAAGGGTCATGCTGCAAAAAGTGTCCAAACCAGAAATGCAGGACAGGCCATGGAGAAATGGCAGCCTTGCTACGCTGATGGGCGGGATGTTAATTGCCAACAGCCACTCTGGAGAAGTGTACGGTGTGTCCTGAAACATCGAAAAAACACAGCTTAGGGAGCATAGGGCACGTCCACTCATGGGCGTATAAATTGGGAAAACTAAAAATCAGCAAGACACAGGCACCCCAAAGTTTAGGGCTGCTCTGTTGACAAGAACCTCCACTTCATGACACCTTAAATATCCCAGGAAAGAGAAAAATGGATAAAGAAATTGTGGTCCTTATGTACAATGCAATATCACTCAGATATGAAATCAATGTCATAAGGCTAGTAGAAGCAAGATGAGTGGACTTAGGTACGACGATTCTAAGTGAAATAAGTCACACAGAAAAAGACACTTATCATAAGCTATCACTTATAGAGGGAATGTAAAAACCGCTACACTTGATCTGAATTACAGAACAGAACAGAATCACACGTTTAGAAAACACACTATGGCTGCTTAACGGGAAAGGTGAGGTGGGGTGATGCATAAAACAAGGGTTTCAAATTCGCTCAGATACCGTTCCATACACCCAATATGTAATAGACAAGACCTACTCCTTGCTCAGTGAACTGGACTCAACACCCCCTATTCACCGCACAAGAATATATGTGACTAGTAACAATCTTAAAACCTATGTATTGATATCTGTCTGGAAGTGAGTCAAGTGGGTGTAAATCCGCATAAACACAGCCGTGAAAAGCAGCTAAACCCCATTATAAAAATAAATTACTTTTAAAAACCCGTAAAACAAAGACAGTGAAAGAGAGAGAAATTCTTACAAAATTCGTTCAGAGGCTGTGATGCAACCTGGATTGACCATATCTACACGCACAGCTGGATGAGACATAAGGGTGGACAGTCTTGGGGCTGAAAGGTTGGGTTAGGTTGGGTGAGCAAACGCAGACCCTTTAAAGTAATACTGCGTGGTACCCATCCCATGGGTCCCAAGTCTCCAGGTTCAAGGGCATCTTCCTACATCGAAAACATGCATGAGAATCTCAGAAGATGGTACACCGTGTGATTTTGAAAGGTTTCTAACACGCACCTCATTTCTCATCTCCTTGTGCTCGGGTTCGCCATTCCAGCTACTTTACTAGCAATCTCCCTACTTGGAGAATCAGCACCTTTAACCTCCTGTTCCCTACAGGTTGCAATTTGTCCTGAGGATGAACGGGAAGAGGGGGAACCAATGAGAGACTAGATCTAGCTGTTGGGACAGGCACAGGTCACTCTATTTTCCCATCAGGAAGAAGAATTAACCACAGGCTCAGCCTGCTGCCAGGAACCAGAATAGGGCCTGAGGCAATCCCGTGCTTTTGCGGCCAGCTCTCAAAAAAGACAGTTGAAAAATGGAGCTCAGGGACACTGCAATTCACAAACCCGCAGAGTTATAAGTGATAACTCTCATCCACAGATATATTGAGGGAAGTCAACGAAGAGGATTTGAAAGCAAGGCAGAATTGCAGGAAACAGATTTCAGGAGGTAGATTCGAATCGCCTTTAAGGCACATGAAAAGCGGCAAAACGTCGACAATGATGCCCTTGGCCAAAAAGGGCGAATGCGTTTTTTCCTGAATATATTCAGGAAAAAACGCATACGCCCTTTTTGGCCAATCAAGCAACCTGGAAAGGCAAATCAGCGCTACAAAGAAGTCTCGATTCCCATGGGTCAAAAGGGCCATGCTGCAAAAAGTGTCAAAACCAGAAATGCAGGACAGGCCATGGAGAAATGGCAGCCTTGCTACGCTGATGGGCGGGATGTAAATTGCCAACAGCCACTCTGGAGAAGTGTACGGTGTGTCCTGAAACATTGAAAAAACACAGCTTAGTGAGCATAGGGCACGTCCACTCATGGGCGTATAAATTGGGAAAACTAAAAATCAGCAAGACACAGGCACCCCAAAGTTTGGGGCTGCTCTGTTGACAAGAACCTCCACTTCATGACACCTTAAATATCCCAGGAAAGAGAAAAATGGATAAAAAAGTTGTGGTCCTTATGTACAATGGAATATCACTCAGACATGAAATCAATGTCATAAGGCTAGTAGAAGCAAGATGAGTGGACTTAGGTACGACGATTCTAAGTGAAATAAGTCACACAGAAAAAGACACTTATCATAAGCTATCACTTATAGAGGGAATGTAAAAACCGCTACACTTGAACTGAATTACAAAACAGAACAGAGTCACACGTTTAGAAAACACACTATGGCTGCTTAACGGGAAAGGTGAGGTGGGGTGATGCATAAATCAAGGGGTTCAAATTCGCTCAGATACCGTTCCATACACCCAATATGTAATAGACAAGACCTACTCCTTGCTCCGTGAACTGGACTCAACACCCCCTATTCACCGCACAAGAATATATGTGACTAGTAACAATCTTAAAACCTATGTATTGATATCTGTCTGGAAGTGAGTCAAGTGGGTGTAAATCCGCATAAACACAGCCGTGAAAAGCAGCTAAACCCCATTATAAAAATAAATTACTTTTAAAAACCCGTAAAACAAAGACAGTGAAAGAGAGAGAAATTCTTACAAAATTCGTTCAGAGGCTGTGATGCAACCTGGATTGACCATATCTACACGCACAGCTGGATGAGACATAAGGGTGGACAGTCTTGGGGCTGAAAGGTTGGGTTAGGTTGGGTGAGCAAACGCAGACCCTTTAAAGTAATACTGCGTGGTACCCATCCCATGGGTCCCAAGTCTCCAGGTTCAAGGGCATCTTCCTACATCGAAAACATGCATGAGAATCTCAGAAGATGGTACACCGTGTGATTTTGAAAGGTTTCTAACACGCACCTCATTTCTCATCTCCTTGTGCTCGGGTTCGCCATTCCAGCTACTTTACTAGCAATCTCCCTACTTGGAGAATCAGCACCTTTAACCTCCTGTTCCCTACAGGTTGCAATTTGTCCTGAGGATGAACGGGAAGAGGGGGAACCAATGAGAGACTAGATCTAGCTGTTGGGACAGGCACAGGTCACTCTATTTTCCCATCAGGAAGAAGAATTAACCACAGGCTCAGCCTGCTGCCAGGAACCAGAATAGGGCCTGAGGCAATCCCGTGCTTTTGCGGCCAGCTCTCAAAAAAGACAGTTGAAAAATGGAGCTCAGGGACACTGCAATTCACAAACCCGCAGAGTTATAAGTGATAACTCTCATCCACAGATATATTGAGGGAAGTCAACGAAGAGGATTTGAAAGCAAGGCAGAATTGCAGGAAACAGATTTCAGGAGGTAGATTCGAATCGCCTTTAAGGCACATGAAAAGCGGCAAAACGTCGACAATGATGCCCTTGGCCAAAAAGGGCGAATGCGTTTTTTCCTGAATATATTCAGGAAAAAACGCATACGCCCTTTTTGGCCAATCAAGCAACCTGGAAAGGCAAATCAGCGCTACAAAGAAGTCTCGATTCCCATGGGTCAAAAGGGCCATGCTGCAAAAAGTGTCAAAACCAGAAATGCAGGACAGGCCATGGAGAAATGGCAGCCTTGCTACGCTGATGGGCGGGATGTAAATTGCCAACAGCCACTCTGGAGAAGTGTACGGTGTGTCCTGAAACATTGAAAAAACACAGCTTAGTGAGCATAGGGCACGTCCACTCATGGGCGTATAAATTGGGAAAACTAAAAATCAGCAAGACACAGGCACCCCAAAGTTTGGGGCTGCTCTGTTGACAAGAACCTCCACTTCATGACACCTTAAATATCCCAGGAAAGAGAAAAATGGATAAAAAAGTTGTGGTCCTTATGTACAATGGAATATCACTCAGACATGAAATCAATGTCATAAGGCTAGTAGAAGCAAGATGAGTGGACTTAGGTACGACGATTCTAAGTGAAATAAGTCACACAGAAAAAGACACTTATCATAAGCTATCACTTATAGAGGGAATGTAAAAACCGCTACACTTGAACTGAATTACAAAACAGAACAGAGTCACACGTTTAGAAAACACACTATGGCTGCTTAACGGGAAAGGTGAGGTGGGGTGATGCATAAATCAAGGGGTTCAAATTCGCTCAGATACCGTTCCATACACCCAATATGTAATAGACAAGACCTACTCCTTGCTCCGTGAACTGGACTCAACACCCCCTATTCACCGCACAAGAATATATGTGACTAGTAACAATCTTAAAACCTATGTATTGATATCTGTCTGGAAGTGAGTCAAGTGGGTGTAAATCCGCATAAACACAGCCGTGAAAAGCAGCTAAACCCCATTATAAAAATAAATTACTTTTAAAAACCCGTAAAACAAAGACAGTGAAAGAGAGAGAAATTCTTACAAAATTCGTTCAGAGGCTGTGATGCAACCTGGATTGACCATATCTACACGCACAGCTGGATGAGACATAAGGGTGGACAGTCTTGGGGCTGAAAGGTTGGGTTAGGTTGGGTGAGCAAACGCAGACCCTTTAAAGTAATACTGCGTGGTACCCATCCCATGGGTCCCAAGTCTCCAGGTTCAAGGGCATCTTCCTACATCGAAAACATGCATGAGAATCTCAGAAGATGGTACACCGTGTGATTTTGAAAGGTTTCTAACACGCACCTCATTTCTCATCTCCTTGTGCTCGGGTTCGCCATTCCAGCTACTTTACTAGCAGTCTCCCTACTTGGAGAATCAGCACCTTTAACCTCCTGTTCCCTACAGGTTGCAATTTGTCCTGAGGATGAACGGGAAGAGGGGGAACCAATGAGAGACTAGATCTAGCTGTTGGGACAGGCACAGGTCACTCTATTTTCCCATCAGGAAGAAGAATTAACCACAGGCTCAGCCTGCTGCCAGGAACCAGAATAGGGCCTGAGGCAATCCCGTGCTTTTTCGGCCAGCTCTCAAAAAAGACAGTTGAAAAATGGAGCTCAGGGACACTGCAATTCACAAACCCGCAGAGTTATAAGTGATAACTCTCATCCACAGATATATTGAGGGAAGTCAACGAAGAGGATTTGAAAGCAAGGCAGAATTGCAGGAAACAGATTTCAGGAGGTAGATTCGAATCGCCTTTAAGGCACATGAAAAGCGGCAAAACGTCGACAATGATGCCCTTGGCCAAAAAGGGCGTATGCGTTTTTTCCTGAATATATTCAGGAAAAAACGCATACGCCCTTTTTGGCTAATCAAGCAACCTGGAAAGGCAAATCAGCGCTACAAAGAAGTCTCGCTTCCCATGGGTCAAAAGGGCCATGCTGCAAAAAGTGTCAAAACCAGAAATGCAGGACAGGCCATGGAGAAATGGCAGCCTTGCTACGCTGATGGGCGGGATGTAAATTGCCAACAGCCACTCTGGAGAAGTGTACGGTGTGTCCTGAAACATTGAAAAAACACAGCTTAGTGAGCATGGGGCACGTCCACTCATGGGCGTATAAATTGGGAAAACTAAAAATCAGCAAGACACAGGCACCCCAAAGTTTGGGGCTGCTCTGTTGACAAGAACCTCCACTTCATGACACCTTAAATATCCCAGGAAAGAGAAAAATGGATAAAAAAGTTGTGGTCCTTATGTACAATGGAATATCACTCAGACATGAAATCAATGTCATAAGGCTAGTAGAAGCAAGATGAGTGGACTTAGGTACGACGATTCTAAGTGAAATAAGTCACACAGAAAAAGACACTTATCATAAGCTATCACTTATAGAGGGAATGTAAAAACCGCTACACTTGAACTGAATTACAAAACAGAACAGAGTCACACGTTTAGAAAACACACTATGGCTGCTTAACGGGAAAGGTGAGGTGGGGTGATGCATAAATCAAGGGGTTCAAATTCGCTCAGATACCGTTCCATACACCCAATATGTAATAGACAAGACCTACTCCTTGCTCCGTGAACTGGACTCAACACCCCCTATTCACCGCACAAGAATATATGTGACTAGTAACAATCTTAAAACCTATGTATTGATATCTGTCTGGAAGTGAGTCAAGTGGGTGTAAATCCGCATAAACACAGCCGTGAAAAGCAGCTAAACCCCATTATAAAAATAAATTACTTTTAAAAACCCGTAAAACAAAGACAGTGAAAGAGAGAGAAATTCTTACAAAATTCGTTCAGAGGCTGTGATGCAACCTGGATTGACCATATCTACACGCACAGCTGGATGAGACATAAGGGTGGACAGTCTTGGGGCTGAAAGGTTGGGTTAGGTTGGGTGAGCAAACGCAGACCCTTTAAAGTAATACTGCGTGGTACCCATCCCATGGGTCCCAAGTCTCCAGGTTCAAGGGCATCTTCCTACATCGAAAACATGCATGAGAATCTCAGAAGATGGTACACCGTGTGATTTTGAAAGGTTTCTAACACGCACCTCATTTCTCATCTCCTTGTGCTCGGGTTCGCCATTCCAGCTACTTTACTAGCAGTCTCCCTACTTGGAGAATCAGCACCTTTAACCTCCTGTTCCCTACAGGTTGCAATTTGTCCTGAGGATGAACGGGAAGAGGGGGAACCAATGAGAGACTAGATCTAGCTGTTGGGACAGGCACAGGTCACTCTATTTTCCCATCAGGAAGAAGAATTAACCACAGGCTCAGCCTGCTGCCAGGAACCAGAATAGGGCCTGAGGCAATCCCGTGCTTTTTCGGCCAGCTCTCAAAAAAGACAGTTGAAAAATGGAGCTCAGGGACACTGCAATTCACAAACCCGCAGAGTTATAAGTGATAACTCTCATCCACAGATATATTGAGGGAAGTCAACGAAGAGGATTTGAAAGCAAGGCAGAATTGCAGGAAACAGATTTCAGGAGGTAGATTCGAATCGCCTTTAAGGCACATGAAAAGCGGCAAAACGTCGACAATGATGCCCTTGGCCAAAAAGGGCGAATGCGTTTTTTCCTGAATATATTCAGGAAAAAACGCATACGCCCTTTTTGGCTAATCAAGCAACCTGGAAAGGCAAATCAGCGCTACAAAGAAGTCTCGCTTCCCATGGGTCAAAAGGGCCATGCTGCAAAAAGTGTCAAAACCAGAAATGCAGGACAGGCCATGGAGAAATGGCAGCCTTGCTACGCTGATGGGCGGGATGTAAATTGCCAACAGCCACTCTGGAGAAGTGTACGGTGTGTCCTGAAACATTGAAAAAACACAGCTTAGTGAGCATGGGGCACGTCCACTCATGGGCGTATAAATTGGGAAAACTAAAAATCAGCAAGACACAGGCACCCCAAAGTTTGGGGCTGCTCTGTTGACAAGAACCTCCACTTCATGACACCTTAAATATCCCAGGAAAGAGAAAAATGGATAAAAAAGTTGTGGTCCTTATGTACAATGGAATATCACTCAGACATGAAATCAATGTCATAAGGCTAGTAGAAGCAAGATGAGTGGACTTAGGTACGACGATTCTAAGTGAAATAAGTCACACAGAAAAAGACACTTATCATAAGCTATCACTTATAGAGGGAATGTAAAAACCGCTACACTTGAACTGAATTACAAAACAGAACAGAGTCACACGTTTAGAAAACACACTATGGCTGCTTAACGGGAAAGGTGAGGTGGGGTGATGCATAAATCAAGGGGTTCAAATTCGCTCAGATTCCGTTCCATACACCCAATATGTAATAGACAAGACCTACTCCTTGCTCCGTGAACTGGACTCAACACCCCCTATTCACCGCACAAGAATATATGTGACTAGTAACAATCTTAAAACCTATGTATTGATATCTGTCTGGAAGTGAGTCAAGTGGGTGTAAATCCGCATAAACACAGCCGTGAAAAGCAGCTAAACCCCATTATAAAAATAAATTACTTTTAAAAACCCGTAAAACAAAGACAGTGAAAGAGAGAGAAATTCTTACAAAATTCGTTCAGGGGCTGTGATGCCACCTGGATTGACCATATCTAGACCCACAGCTGGATGAGACATAAGGGTGGACGCTCTTGGGGCTGAGAGGTTGGGTGAGCAAACGCAGACCCTTTAAAGTAATACTGCGTGATACCCATCCCATGGGTCCCAAATCTCCAGGTTCAAGGGCATCTTCCTACATCGAAAACATGCATGAGGAACTCAGAAGATGGTACACCGTGTGATTTTGAAAGGTTTCTAAAACACACCCCATTTCTCATCTCCTTGTGCTCGGGTTCGCCTTTCCATCTACTTTACTAGCAATCAACTTACTTGGAGAATCAGCACCTTTAACCTCCTGTTCCCTACAGGTTGCATATTGTCCTGAGGATGAACGGGAAGAGGGGCAACCAATGAGAGACTAGATCTAGGTGTTGGGACAGGCACAGGTCACTCTATTTTCCCATCAGGAAGAAGAATTAATCACAGGCTCAGCCTGCCGCCCAGAAGCACAATAGGGCCTGAGGCAATCCCGCGCTTTTGCGGCCAGCTCCCAAAAAAGCGAGTTGAAAAATGGAGCACAGGGACACTGCAATTCACAAACCCGCAGAGTTATAAATGATAACTCTCATCCACAGATATATTGAGGGAAGGCAACGAAGAGGATTTGAAAGCAAGGCAGAATTGCAGGAAACAGATTTCAGGAGGTAGATTCGAATCGCCTGTAAAGCACATGAAAAGCGGCAAAACGTCGACAATGATGCCCTTGGCTAAGAAGGGCGTATGTGTTTTTTCCTGAATATATTCAGGAAAAAACGCATACGCACTTTTTGGCCAACCAAGCAACCTGGAAAGGCAAATCAGCGCTACAAAGAAGTCTCGCTTCCCATCGGTCAAAAGGGCCATGCTGCAAACAGTGTCAAAACCAGAAATGCAGGACAGGCCATGGAGAAATGTCAGCCTTGCTACGCTGATGGGCGGGATGTAAATTGCCAACAGCCACTCTGGAGAAGTGTACGGTGTGTCCTGAAACATCGAAAAAACACAGCTTAGGGAGCATAGGGCACGTCCACTCATGGGCGTATAAATTGGGAAAACTAAAAATCAGCAAGACACAGGCACCCCAAAGTTTAGGGCTGCTCTGTTGACAAGAACCTCCACTTCATGACACCTTAAATATCCCAGGAAAGAGAAAAATGGATAAAGAAGTTGTGGTCCTTACGTACAATGGAATATCACTCAGACATGAAATCAATGTCATAAGGCTAGTAGAAGCAAGATGAGTGGACTTAGGTACGACGATTCTAAGTGAAATAAGTCACACAGAAAAAGACACTTATCATAAGCTATCACTTATAGAGGGAATGTAAAAACCGCTACACTTGAACTGAATTACAGAACAGAACAGAATCACACGTTTAGAAAACACACTATGGCTGCTTAACGGGAAAGGTGAGGTGGGGTGATGCATAAAACAAGGGGTTCAAATTCGCTCAGATACCGTTCCATACACCCAATATGTAATATACAAGACCTACTCCTTGCTCAGTGAACTGGACTCAACACCCCCTATTCACCGCACAATAATATATGTGACTAGTAACAATCTTAAAACCTATGTATTGATATCTGTCTGGAAGTGAGTCAAGTGGGTGTAAAGCCGCATAAACACAGCCGTGAAAAGCAGCTAAACCCCATTATAAAAATAAATTACTTTTAAAAACCCGTAAAACAAAGACAGTGAAAGAGAGAGAAATTCTTACAAAATTCGTTCAGGGGCTGTGATGCAACCTGGATTGACCATATCTAGACCCACAGCTGGATGAGACATAAGGGTGGACACTCTTGGGGCTGAGAGGTTGGGTGAGGTTGGGTGAGCAAACGCAGACCCTTTAAAGTAATACTGCATGGTACCCATCCCATGGGTCCCAAATCTCCAGGTTCAAGGGCATCTTCCTACATCGAAAACTTGCATGAGGAACCCAGAAGAAGGTACACCGTGTGATTTTGAAAGGTTTCTAAAACGCACCTCATTTCTCATCTCCTTGTGCTCGGGTTCGCCATTCCAGCTACTTCACTAGCAATCTCCCTACTTGGAGAATCAGCACCTTTAACCTCCTGTTCTGTACAGGTTGCAATTTGTCCTGAGGATGAACGGGAAGAGGGGCAACCAATGAGAGACTAGATCTAGGTGTTGGGACAGGCCCAGGTCACTCTATTTTCCCATCAGGAAGAAGAATTAACCACAGGCTCAGCCTGCCGCCAGGAACCAGAATAGGGCCTGAGGCAATCCCGTGCTTTTGCGGCCAGCTCCCAAAAAAGCGAGTTGAAAAATGGAGCTCAGGGACACTGCAATTCACAAACCCGCAGAGTTATAAGTGATAACTCTCATCCACAGATATATTGAGGGAAGGCAACGAAGAGGATTTGAAAGCAAGGCAGAATTGCAGGAAACAGATTTCAGGAGGTAGATTCGAATCGCCTTTAAAGCACATGAAAAGCGGCAAAACGTCGACAATGATGCCCTTGGCCAAAAAGGGCGTATGCGTTTTTTCCTGAATATATTCAGGAAATAACGCATACGCCCTTTTTGGCCAACCAAGCAACCTGGAAAGGCAAATCAGCGCTACAAAGAAGTCTCGCTTCCCATCGGTCAAAAGGGCCATGCTGCAAAAAGTGTCAAAACCAGAAATGCAGTACAGGCCATGGAGAAATGGCAGCCTTGCTACGCTGATGGGCGGGATGTACATTGCCAAAAGCCACTCTGGAGAAGTGTACGGTGTGTCCTGAAACATCGAAAAAACACAGCTTAGGGAGCATAGGGCACGTCCACTCATGGGCGTATAAATTGGGAAAACTAAAAATCAGCAAGACACAGGCACCCCAATGTTTAGGGCTGCTATGTTGACAAGAACCTCCACTTCATGACACCTTAAATATCCCAGGAAAGAGAAAAATGGATAAAGAAGTTGTGGTCCTTATGTACAAAGGAATATCACTCAGACATGAAATCAATATCATAAGGCTAGTAGAAGCAAGATGAGTGGATTTAGGTATGACGATTCTAAGTGAAATAACTGACACAGAAAAAGACACTTATCATAAGCTATCACTTATAGAGGGAATGTAAAAACCGCTACACCTGAACTGAATTACAAAACAGAACAGAGTCACACGTTTAGAAAACACACTATGGCTGCTTAACGGGAAAGGTGAGGTGGGGTGATGCATAAAACAAGGGTTTCAAATTCGCTCAGATACCGTTCCATACACCCAATATGTAATAGACAAGACCTACTCCTTGCTCAGTGAACTGGACTCAACACCCCCTATTCACCGCACAAGAATATATGTGACTAGTAAGAATCTTAAAACCTATGTATTGATATCTCTCTGGAAGTGTGTCAAGTTGGTGTAAAGCTGCAAAAACACAGCCGTGAAAAGCAGCTAAACCCCATTATAAAAATAAATTACTTTTAAAAACCCGTAAAACAAAGACAGTGAAAGAGAGAGAAATTCTTACAAAATTCGTTCAGAGGCTGTGATGCAACCTGGATTGACCATATCTAGACCCACAGCTGGATGAGACATAAGGGTGGACACTCTTGGGGCTTAGAGGTTGGGTGAGGTTGGGTGAGCAAACACAGACCCTTTAAAGTAATACTGTGTGGTACCCATCCCATGGGTCCCAAATCTCCAGGTTCAAGGGCATCTTCCTACATCGAAAACATGCATGAGAAACCCAGAAGATGGTGCACCGTGTGATTTTGAAAGGTTTCTAAAACGCACCCAATTTCTCATCTCCTTGTGCTCGGGTTCGCCTTTCCAGCTACTTTACTAGCAATCTCCCTACTTGGAGAATCAGCACCTTTAAGCTCCTGTTCCCTACAGGTTGCAATTTGTCCTGAGGATGAACGGGAAGAGGGGCAACCAATGAGAGACTAGATCTAGGTGTTGGGACAGGCACAGGTCACTCTATTTTCCCATCAGTAAGAAGAATTAACCACAGGCTCTGCCTGCCTCCAGGAACCAGAATAGGGCCTGAGGCAATCCCGCGCTTTTGCGGCCAGCTCCCAAAAAAGCGAGTTGAAAAATGGAGCTCAGGGACACTGCAATTCACAAACCCGCAGAGTTATAAATGATAACTCTCATCCACAGATATATTGAGGGAAGGCAACGAAGAGGATTTGAAAGCAAGGCAGAATTGCAGGAAAGAGATTTCAGGAGGTAGATTCGAATGGCCTTTAAAGCACATGAAAAGCGGCAAAACGTCGACAATGACGCCCTTGGCCAAAAAGGGCGTATGCGTTTTTTCCTGAATATATTCAGGAAAAAACGCATACGCCCTTTTTGGCCAACCAAGCAACCTGGAAAGGCAAATCAGCGCTACAAAGAAGTCTCGCTTCCCATCGGTCAAAAGGGCCATGCTGCAAAAAGTGTCAAAACCAGAAATGCAGTACAGGCCATGGAGAAATGGCAGCCTTGCTATGCTGATGGGCGGGATGTAAATTGCCAAAAGCCACTCTGGAGAAGTGTACGGTGTGTCCTGAAACATCGAAAAAACACAGCTTAGGGAGCATAGGGCAAGTCCACTCATGGGCGTATAAATTGGGAAAACTAAAAATCAGCAAGACACAGGCACCCCAATGTTTAGGGCTGCTATGTTGACAAGAACCTCCACTTCATGACACCTTAAATATCCCAGGAAAGAGAAAAATGGATAAAGAAGTTGTGGTCCTTATGTACAAAGGAATATCACTCAGACATGAAATCAATGTCATAAGGCTAGTAGAAGCAAGATGAGTGGATTTAGGTATGACGATTCTAAGTGAAATAAGTGACACAGAAAAAGACACTTATCATAAGCTATCACTTATAGAGGGAATGTAAAAACCGCTACACCTGAACTGAATTACAAAACAGAACAGAGTCACACGTTTAGAAAACACACTATGGCTGCTTAACGGGAAAGGTGAGGTGGGGTGATGCATAAAACAAGGGTTTCAAATTCGCTCAGATACCGTTCCATACACCCAATATGTAATAGACAAGACCTACCCCTTGCTCAGTGAACTGGACTCAACACCCCCTATTCACCGAACAAGAATATATGTGACTAGTAAGAATCTTAAAACCTATGTATTGATATCTGTCTGGAAGTGAGTCAAGTGGGTGTAAAGCCGCATAAACACAGCCGTGAAAAGCAGCTAAACCCCATTATAAAAATAAATTACTTTTAAAAACCCGTAAAACAAAGACAGTGAAAGAGAGAGAAATTCTTACAAAATTCGTTCAGAGACTGTGATGCAACCTGGATTGACCATATCTAGACCCACAGCTGGATGAGACATAAGGGTGGACACTCTTGGGGCTTAGAGTTTGGGTGAGGTTGGGTGAGCAAACGCAGACCCTTTAAAGTAATACTGTGTGGTACCCATCCCATGGGTCCCAAATCTCCAGGTTCAAGGGCATCTTCCTACATCGAAAACATGCATGAGAAACCCAGAAGATGGTACACCGTGTGATTTTGAAAGGTTTCTAAAACGCACCCAATTTCTCATCTCCTTCTGCTCGGGTTCGCCTTTCCAGCTACTTTACTAGCAATCTCCCTACTTGGAGAATCAGCACCTTTAAGCTCCTGTTCCCTACAGGTTGCAATTTGTCCTGAGGATGAACGGGAAGAGGGGCAACCAATGAGAGACTAGATCTAGGTGTTGGGACAGGCCCAGGTCACTCTATTTTCCCATCAGGAAGAAGAATTAACCTCAGGCTCAGCCTGCCGCCAGGAACCAGAATAGGGCCTGAGGCAATCCCGCGCTTTTGCGGCCAGCTCCCAAAAAAGCGAGTTGAAAAATGGAGCTCAGGGACACTGCAATTCACAAACCCGCAGAGTTATAAGTGATAACTCTCATCCACAGATATATTGAGGGAAGGCAACGAAGAGGATTTGAAAGCAAGGCAGAATTGCAGGAAACAGATTTCAGGAGGTAGATTCGAATCGCCTTTAAAGCACATGAAAAGCGGCAAAACGTCGACAATGATGCCCTTGGCCAAAAAGGGCGTATGCGTTTTTTCCTGAATATATTCAGGAAATAACGCATACGCCCTTTTTGGCCAACCAAGCAACCTGGAAAGGCAAATCAGCGCTACAAAGAAGTCTCGCTTCCCATCGGTCAAAAGGGCCATGCTGCAAAAAGTGTCAAAACCAGAAATGCAGTACAGGCCATGGAGAAATGGCAGCCTTGCTACGCTGATGGGCGGGATGTACATTGCCAAAAGCCACTCTGGAGAAGTGTACGGTGTGTCCTGAAACATCGAAAAAACACAGCTTAGGGAGCATAGGGCACGTCCACTCATGGGCGTATAAATTGGGAAAACTAAAAATCAGCAAGACACAGGCACCCCAATGTTTAGGGCTGCTATGTTGACAAGAACCTCCACTTCATGACACCTTAAATATCCCAGGAAAGAGAAAAATGGATAAAGAAGTTGTGGTCCTTATGTACAAAGGAATATCACTCAGACATGAAATCAATATCATAAGGCTAGTAGAAGCAAGATGAGTGGATTTAGGTATGACGATTCTAAGTGAAATAACTGACACAGAAAAAGACACTTATCATAAGCTATCACTTATAGAGGGAATGTAAAAACCGCTACACCTGAACTGAATTACAAAACAGAACAGAGTCACACGTTTAGAAAACACACTATGGCTGCTTAACGGGAAAGGTGAGGTGGGGTGATGCATAAAACAAGGGTTTCAAATTCGCTCAGATACCGTTCCATACACCCAATATGTAATAGACAAGACCTACTCCTTGCTCAGTGAACTGGACTCAACACCCCCTATTCACCGCACAAGAATATATGTGACTAGTAAGAATCTTAAAACCTATGTATTGATATCTCTCTGGAAGTGTGTCAAGTGGGTGTAAAGCTGCAAAAACACAGCCGTGAAAAGCAGCTAAACCCCATTATAAAAATAAATTACTTTTAAAAACCCGTAAAACAAAGACAGTGAAAGAGAGAGAAATTCTTACAAAATTCGTTCAGAGGCTGTGATGCAACCTGGATTGACCATATCTAGACCCACAGCTGGATGAGACATAAGGGTGGACACTCTTGGGGCTTAGAGGTTGGGTGAGGTTGGGTGAGCAAACGCAGACCCTTTAAAGTAATACTGTGTGGTACCCATCCCATGGGTCCCAAATCTCCAGGTTCAAGGGCATCTTCCTACATCGAAAACATGCATGAGAAACCCAGAAGATGGTGCACCGTGTGATTTTGAAAGGTTTCTAAAACGCACCCAATTTCTCATCTCCTTGTGCTCGGGTTCGCCTTTCCAGCTACTTTACTAGCAATCTCCCTACTTGGAGAATCAGCACCTTTAAGCTCCTGTTCCCTACAGGTTGCAATTTGTCCTGAGGATGAACGTGAAGAGGGGCAACCAATGAGAGACTAGATCTAGGTGTTGGGACAGGCACAGGTCACTCTATTTTCCCATCAGGAAGAAGAATTAACCACAGGCTCTGCCTGCCTCCAGGAACCAGAATAGGGCCTGAGGCAATCCCGCGCTTTTGCGGCCAGCTCCCAAAAAAGCGAGTTGAAAAATGGAGCTCAGGGACACTGCAATTCACAAACCCGCAGAGTTATAAATGATAACTCTCATCCACAGATATATTGAGGGAAGGCAACGAAGAGGATTTGAAAGCAAGGCAGAATTGCAGGAAAGAGATTTCAGGAGGTAGATTCGAATGGCCTTTAAAGCACATGAAAAGCGGCAAAACGTCGACAATGATGCCCTTGGCCAAAAAGGGCGTATGCGTTTTTTCCTGAATATATTCAGGAAAAAACGCATACGCCCTTTTTGGCCAACCAAGCAACCTGGAAAGGCAAATCAGCGCTACAAAGAGGTCTCGCTTCCCATCGGTCAAAAGGGCCATGCTGCAAAAAGTGTCAAAACCAGAAATGCAGTACAGGCCATGGAGAAATGGCAGCCTTGCTATGCTGATGGGCGGGATGTAAATTGCCAAAAGCCACTCTGGAGAAGTGTACGGTGTGTCCTGAAACATCGAAAAAACACAGCTTAGGGAGCATAGGGCAAGTCCACTCATGGGCGTATAAATTGGGAAAACTAAAAATCAGCAAGACACAGGCACCCCAATGTTTAGGGCTGCTATGTTGACAAGAACCTCCACTTCATGACACCTTAAATATCCCAGGAAAGAGAAAAATGGATAAAGAAGTTGTGGTCCTTATGTACAAAGGAATATCACTCAGACATGAAATCAATGTCATAAGGCTAGTAGAAGCAAGATGAGTGGATTTAGGTATGACGATTCTAAGTGAAATAAGTGACACAGAAAAAGACACTTATCATAAGCTATCACTTATAGAGGGAATGTAAAAACCGCTACACCTGAACTGAATTACAAAACAGAACAGAGTCACACGTTTAGAAAACACACTATGGCTGCTTAACGGGAAAGGTGAGGTGGGGTGATGCATAAAACAAGGGTTTCAAATTCGCTCAGATACCGTTCCATTCACCCAATATGTAATAGACAAGACCTACCCCTTGCTCAGTGAACTGGACTCAACACCCCCTATTCACCGAACAAGAATATATGTGACTAGTAAGAATCTTAAAACCTATGTATTGATATCTGTCTGGAAGTGAGTCAAGTGGGTGTAAAGCCGCATAAACACAGCCGTGAAAAGCAGCTAAACCCCATTATAAAAATAAATTACTTTTAAAAACCCGTAAAACAAAGACAGTGAAAGAGAGAGAAATTCTTACAAAATTCGTTCAGAGGCTGTGATGCAACCTGGATTGACCATATCTAGACCCACAGCTGGATGAGACATAAGGGTGGACACTCTTGGGGCTTAGAGGTTGGGTGAGGTTGGGTGAGCAAACGCAGACCCTTTAAAGTAATACTGTGTGGTACCCATCCCATGGGTCCCAAATCTCCAGGTTCAAGGGCATCTTCCTACATCGAAAACATGCATGAGAAACCCAGAAGATGGTACACCGTGTGATTTTGAAAGGTTTCTAAAACGCACCCAATTTCTCATCTCCTTGTGCTCGGGTTCGCCTTTCCAGCTACTTTACTAGCAATCTCCCTACTTGGAGAATCAGCACCTTTAAGCTCCTGTTCCCTACAGGTTGCAATTTGTCCTGAGGATGAACGGGAAGAGGGGCAACCAATGAGAGACTAGATCTAGGTGTTGGGACAGGCCCAGGTCACTCTATTTTCCCATCAGGAAGAAGAATTAACCACAGGCTCAGCCTGCCGCCAGGAACCAGAATAGGGCCTGAGGCAATCCCGCACTTTTGCGGCCAGCTCCCAAAAAAGCGAGTTGAAAAATGGAGCTCAGGGACACTGCAATTCACAAACCCGCAGAGTTATAAGTGATAACTCTCATCCACAGATATATTGAGGGAAGGCAACGAAGAGGATTTGAAAGCAAGGCAGAATTGCAGGAAACAGATTTCAGGAGGTAGATTCGAATCGCCTTTAAAGCACATGAAAAGCGGCAAAACGTCGACAATGATGCCCTTGGCCAAAAAGGGCGTATGCGTTTTTTCCTGAATATATTCAGGAAATAACGCATACGCCCTTTTTGGCCAACCAAGCAACCTGGAAAGGCAAATCAGCGCTACAAAGAAGTCTCGCTTCCCATCGGTCAAAAGGGCCATGCTGCAAAAAGTGTCAAAACCAGAAATGCAGTACAGGCCATGGAGAAATGGCAGCCTTGCTACGCTGATGGGCGGGATGTACATTGCCAAAAGCCACTCTGGAGAAGTGTACGGTGTGTCCTGAAACATCGAAAAAACACAGCTTAGGGAGCATAGGGCACGTCCACTCATGGGCGTATAAATTGGGAAAACTAAAAATCAGCAAGACACAGGCACCCCAATGTTTAGGGCTGCTATGTTGACAAGAACCTCCACTTCATGACACCTTAAATATCCCAGGAAAGAGAAAAATGGATAAAGAAGTTGTGGTCCTTATGTACAAAGGAATATCACTCAGACATGAAATCAATATCATAAGGCTAGTAGAAGCAAGATGAGTGGATTTAGGTATGACGATTCTAAGTGAAATAACTGACACAGAAAAAATCACTTATCATAAGCTATCACTTATAGAGGGAATGTAAAAACCGCTACACCTGAACTGAATTACAAAACAGAACAGAGTCACACGTTTAGAAAACACACTATGGCTGCTTAACGGGAAAGGTGAGGTGGGGTGATGCATAAAACAAGGGTTTCAAATTCGCTCAGATACCGTTCCATACACCCAATATGTAATAGACAAGACCTACCCCTTGCTCAGTGAACTGGACTCAACACCCCCTATTCACCGCACAAGAATATATGTGACTAGTAAGAATCTTAAAACCTATGTATTGATATCTGTCTGGAAGTGAGTCAAGTGGGTGTAAAGCCGCATAAACACAGCCGTGAAAAGCAGCTAAACCCCATTATAAAAATAAATTACTTTTAAAAACCCGTAAAACAAAGACAGTGAAAGAGAGAGAAATTCTTACAAAATTCGTTCAGAGGCTGTGATGCAACCTGGATTGACCATATCTAGACCCACAGCTGGATGAGACATAAGGGTGGACACTCTTGGGGCTTAGAGTTTGGGTGAGGTTGGGTGAGCAAACGCAGACCCTTTAAAGTAATACTGTGTGGTACCCATCCCATGGGTCCCAAATCTCCAGGTTCAAGGGCATCTTCCTACATCGAAAACATGCATGAGAAACCCAGAAGATGGTGCACCGTGTGATTTTGAAAGGTTTCTAAAACGCACCCAATTTCTCATCTCCTTGTGCTCGGGTTCGCCTTTCCAGCTACTTTACTAGCAATCTCCCTACTTGGAGAATCAGCACCTTTAAGCTCCTGTTCCCTACAGGTTGCAATTTGTCCTGAGGATGAACGTGAAGAGGGGCAACCAATGAGAGACTAGATCTAGGTGTTGGGACAGGCACAGGTCACTCTATTTTCCCATCAGGAAGAAGAATTAACCACAGGCTCTGCCTGCCTCCAGGAACCAGAATAGGGCCTGAGGCAATCCCGCGCTTTTGCGGCCAGCTCCCAAAAAAGCGAGTTGAAAAATGGAGCTCAGGGACACTGCAATTCACAAACCCGCAGAGTTATAAATGATAACTCTCATCCACAGATATATTGAGGGAAGGCAACGAAGAGGATTTGAAAGCAAGGCAGAATTGCAGGAAAGAGATTTCAGGAGGTAGATTCGAATGGCCTTTAAAGCACATGAAAAGCGGCAAAACGTCGACAATGATGCCCTTGGCCAAAAAGGGCGTATGCGTTTTTTCCTGAATATATTCAGGAAAAAACGCATACGCCCTTTTTGGCCAACCAAGCAACCTGGAAAGGCAAATCAGCGCTAAAAAGAGGTCTCGCTTCCCATCGGTCAAAAGGGCCATGCTGCAAAAAGTGTCAAAACCAGAAATGCAGTACAGGCCATGGAGAAATGGCAGCCTTGCTATGCTGATGGGCGGGATGTAAATTGCCAAAAGCCACTCTGGAGAAGTGTACGGTGTGTCCTGAAACATCGAAAAAACACAGCTTAGGGAGCATAGGGCACATCCACTCATGGGCGTATAAATTGGGAAAACTAAAAATCAGCAAGACACAGGCACCCCAATGTTTAGGGCTGCTATGTTGACAAGAACCTCCACTTCATGACACCTTAAATATCCCAGGAAAGAGAAAAATGGATAAAGAAGTTGTGGTCCTTATGTACAAAGGAATATCACTCAGACATGAAATCAATGTCATAAGGCTAGTAGAAGCAAGATGAGTGGATTTAGGTATGACGATTCTAAGTGAAATAAGTGACACAGAAAAAGACACTTATCATAAGCTATCACTTATAGAGGGAATGTAAAAACCGCTACACCTGAACTGAATTACAAAACAGAACAGAGTCACACGTTTAGAAAACACACTATGGCTGCTTAACGGGAAAGGTGAGGTGGGGTGATGCATAAAACAAGGGTTTCAAATTCGCTCAGATACCGTTCCATTCACCCAATATGTAATAGACAAGACCTACCCCTTGCTCAGTGAACTGGACTCAACACCCCCTATTCACCGAACAAGAATATATGTGACTAGTAAGAATCTTAAAACCTATGTATTGATATCTGTCTGGAAGTGAGTCAAGTGGGTGTAAAGCCGCATAAACACAGCCGTGAAAAGCAGCTAAACCCCATTATAAAAATAAATTACTTTTAAAAACCCGTAAAACAAAGACAGTGAAAGAGAGAGAAATTCTTACAAAATTCGTTCAGAGGCTGTGATGCAACCTGGATTGACCATATCTAGACCCACAGCTGGATGAGACATAAGGGTGGACACTCTTGGGGCTTAGAGGTTGGGTGAGGTTGGGTGAGCAAACGCAGACCCTTTAAAGTAATACTGTGTGGTACCCATCCCATGGGTCCCAAATCTCCAGGTTCAAGGGCATCTTCCTACATCGAAAACATGCATGAGAAACCCAGAAGATGGTACACCGTGTGATTTTGAAAGGTTTCTAAAACGCACCCAATTTCTCATCTCCTTGTGCTCGGGTTCGCCTTTCCAGCTACTTTACTAGCAATCTCCCTACTTGGAGAATCAGCACCTTTAAGCTCCTGTTCCCTACAGGTTGCAATTTGTCCTGAGGATGAACGGGAAGAGGGGCAACCAATGAGAGACTAGATCTAGGTGTTGGGACAGGCCCAGGTCACTCTATTTTCCCATCAGGAAGAAGAATTAACCACAGGCTCAGCCTGCCGCCAGGAACCAGAATAGGGCCTGAGGCAATCCCGCACTTTTGCGGCCAGCTCCCAAAAAATCGAGTTGAAAAATGGAGCTCAGGGACACTGCAATTCACAAACCCGCAGAGTTATAAGTGATAACTCTCATCCACAGATATATTGAGGGAAGGCAACGAAGAGGATTTGAAAGCAAGGCAGAATTGCAGGAAACAGATTTCAGGAGGTAGATTCGAATCGCCTTTAAAGCACATGAAAAGCGGCAAAACGTCGACAATGATGCCCTTGGCCAAAAAGGGCGTATGCGTTTTTTCCTGAATATATTCAGGAAATAACGCATACGCCCTTTTTGGCCAACCAAGCAACCTGGAAAGGCAAATCAGCGCTACAAAGAAGTCTCGCTTCCCATCGGTCAAAAGGGCCATGCTGCAAAAAGTGTCAAAACCAGAAATGCAGTACAGGCCATGGAGAAATGGCAGCCTTGCTACGCTGATGGGCGGGATGTACATTGCCAAAAGCCACTCTGGAGAAGTGTACGGTGTGTCCTGAAACATCGAAAAAACACAGCTTAGGGAGCATAGGGCACGTCCACTCATGGGCGTATAAATTGGGAAAACTAAAAATCAGCAAGACACAGGCACCCCAATGTTTAGGGCTGCTATGTTGACAAGAACCTCCACTTCATGACACCTTAAATATCCCAGGAAAGAGAAAAATGGATAAAGAAGTTGTGGTCCTTATGTACAAAGGAATATCACTCAGACATGAAATCAATATCATAAGGCTAGTAGAAGCAAGATGAGTGGATTTAGGTATGACGATTCTAAGTGAAATAACTGACACAGAAAAAATCACTTATCATAAGCTATCACTTATAGAGGGAATGTAAAAACCGCTACACCTGAACTGAATTACAAAACAGAACAGAGTCACACGTTTAGAAAACACACTATGGCTGCTTAACGGGAAAGGTGAGGTGGGGTGATGCATAAAACAAGGGTTTCAAATTCGCTCAGATACCGTTCCATACACCCAATATGTAATAGACAAGACCTACCCCTTGCTCAGTGAACTGGACTCAACACCCCCTATTCACCGCACAAGAATATATGTGACTAGTAAGAATCTTAAAACCTATGTATTGATATCTGTCTGGAAGTGAGTCAAGTGGGTGTAAAGCCGCATAAACACAGCCGTGAAAAGCAGCTAAACCCCATTATAAAAATAAATTACTTTTAAAAACCCGTAAAACAAAGACAGTGAAAGAGAGAGAAATTCTTACAAAATTCGTTCAGAGGCTGTGATGCAACCTGGATTGACCATATCTAGACCCACAGCTGGATGAGACATAAGGGTGGACACTCTTGGGGCTTAGAGTTTGGGTGAGGTTGGGTGAGCAAACGCAGACCCTTTAAAGTAATACTGTGTGGTACCCATCCCATGGGTCCCAAATCTCCAGGTTCAAGGGCATCTTCCTACATCGAAAACATGCATGAGAAACCCAGAAGATGGTGCACCGTGTGATTTTGAAAGGTTTCTAAAACGCACCCAATTTCTCATCTCCTTGTGCTCGGGTTCGCCTTTCCAGCTACTTTACTAGCAATCTCCCTACTTGGAGAATCAGCACCTTTAAGCTCCTGTTCCCTACAGGTTGCAATTTGTCCTGAGGATGAACGGGAAGAGGGGCAACCAATGAGAGACTAGATCTAGGTGTTGGGACAGGCACAGGTCACTCTATTTTCCCATCAGGAAGAAGAATTAACCACAGGCTCTGCCTGCCTCCAGGAACCAGAATAGGGCCTGAGGCAATCCCGCGCTTTTGCGGCCAGCTCCCAAAAAAGCGAGTTGAAAAATGGAGCTCAGGGACACTGCAATTCACAAACCCGCAGAGTTATAAATGATAACTCTCATCCACAGATATATTGAGGGAAGGCAACGAAGAGGATTTGAAAGCAAGGCAGAAATGCAGGAAACAGATTTCAGGAGGTAGATTCGAATGGCCTTTAAAGCACATGAAAAGCGGCAAAACGTCGACAATGATGCCCTTGGCCAAAAAGGGCGTATGCGTTTTTTCCTGAATATATTCAGGAAAAAACGCATACGCCCTTTTTGGCCAACCAAGCAACCTGGAAAGGCAAATCAGCGCTACAAAGAGGTCTCGCTTCCCATCGGTCAAAAGGGCCATGCTGCAAAAAGTGTCAAAACCAGAAATGCAGTACAGGCCATGGAGAAATGGCAGCCTTGCTATGCTGATGGGCGGGATGTAAATTGCCAAAAGCCACTCTGGAGAAGTGTACGGTGTGTCCTGAAACATCGAAAAAACACAGCTTAGGGAGCATAGGGCAAGTCCACTCATGGGCGTATAAATTGGGAAAACTAAAAATCAGCAAGACACAGGCACCCCAATGTTTAGGGCTGCTATGTTGACAAGAACCTCCACTTCATGACACCTTAAATATCCCAGGAAAGAGAAAAATGGATAAAGAAGTTGTGGTCCTTATGTACAAAGGAATATCACTCAGACATGAAATCAATGTCATAAGGCTAGTAGAAGCAAGATGAGTGGATTTAGGTATGACGATTCTAAGTGAAATAAGTGACACAGAAAAAGACACTTATCATAAGCTATCACTTATAGAGGGAATGTAAAAACCGCTACACCTGAACTGAATTACAAAACAGAACAGAGTCACACGTTTAGAAAACACACTATGGCTGCTTAACGGGAAAGGTGAGGTGGGGTGATGCATAAAACAAGGGTTTCAAATTCGCTCAGATACCGTTCCATACACCCAATATGTAATAGACAAGACCTACCCCTTGCTCAGTGAACTGGACTCAACACCCCCTATTCACCGAACAAGAATATATGTGACTAGTAAGAATCTTAAAACCTATGTATTGATATCTGTCTGGAAGTGAGTCAAGTGGGTGTAAAGCCGCATAAACACAGCCGTGAAAAGCAGCTAAACCCCATTATAAAAATAAATTACTTTTAAAAACCCGTAAAACAAAGACAGTGAAAGAGAGAGAAATTCTTACAAAATTCGTTCAGAGGCTGTGATGCAACCTGGATTGACCATATCTAGACCCACAGCTGGATGAGACATAAGGGTGGACACTCTTGGGGCTTAGAGTTTGGGTGAGGTTGGGTGAGCAAACGCAGACCCTTTAAAGTAATACTGTGTGGTACCCATCCCATGGGTCCCAAATCTCCAGGTTCAAGGGCATCTTCCTACATCGAAAACATGCATGAGAAACCCAGAAGATGGTACACCGTGTGATTTTGAAAGGTTTCTAAAACGCACCCAATTTCTCATCTCCTTGTGCTCGGGTGCGCCTTTCCAGCTACTTTACTAGCAATCTCCCTACTTGGAGAATCAGCACCTTTAAGCTCCTGTTCCCTACAGGTTGCAATTTGTCCTGAGGATGAACGGGAAGAGGGGCAACCAATGAGAGACTAGATCTAGGTGTTGGGACAGGCCAAGGTCACTCTATTTTCCCATCAGGAAGAAGAATTAACCACAGGCTCAGCATGCCGCCAGGAACCAGAATAGGGCCTGAGGCAATCCCGCGCTTTTGCGGCCAGCTCCCAAAAAAGCGAGTTGAAAAATGGAGCTCAGGGACACTGCAATTCACAAACCCGCAGAGTTATAAGTGATAACTCTCATCCACAGATATATTGAGGGAAGGCAACGAAGAGGATTTGAAAGCAAGGCAGAATTGCAGGAAACAGATTTCAGGAGGTAGATTCGAATCGGCTTTAAAGCACATGAAAAGCGGCAAAACGTCGACAATGATGCCCTTGGCCAAAAAGGGCGTATGCGTTTTTTCCTGAATATATTCAGGAAATAACGCATACGCCCTTTTTGGCCAACCAAGCAACCTGGAAAGGCAAATCAGCGCTACAAAGAAGTCTCGCTTCCCATCGGTCAAAAGGGCCATGCTGCAAAAAGTGTCAAAACCAGAAATGCAGGACAGGCCATGGAGAAATGGCAGCCTTGCTACGCTGATGGGCGGGATGTAAATTGCCAACAGCCACTCTGGAGAAGTGTACGGAGTGTCCTGAAACATCGAAAAAACACAGCTTAGGGAGCATAGGGCACGTCCACTCATGGGCGTATAAATTGGGAAAACTAAAAATCAGCAAGACACAGGCACCCCAATGTTTAGGGCTGCTATGTTGACAAGAACCTCCACTTCATGACACCTTAAATATCCCAGGAAAGAGAAAAATGGATAAAGAAGTTGTGGTCCTTATGTACAAAGGAATATCACTCAGACATGAAATCAATATCATAAGGCTAGTAGAAGCAAGATGAGTGGATTTAGGTATGACGATTCTAAGTGAAATAACTGACACAGAAAAAGACACTTATCATAAGCTATCACTTATAGAGGGAATGTAAAAACCGCTACACCTGAACTGAATTACAAAACAGAACAGAGTCACACGTTTAGAAAACACACTATGGCTGCTTAACGGGAAAGGTGAGGTGGGGTGATGCATAAAACAAGGGTTTCAAATTCGCTCAGATACCGTTCCATACACCCAATATGTAATAGACAAGACCTACTCCTTGCTCAGTGAACTGGACTCAACACCCCCTATTCACCGCACAAGAATATATGTGACTAGTAAGAATCTTAAAACCTATGTATTGATATCTCTCTGGAAGTGTGTCAAGTGGGTGTAAAGCTGCAAAAACACAGCCGTGAAAAGCAGCTAAACCCCATTATAAAAATAAATTACTTTTAAAAACCCGTAAAACAAAGACAGTGAAAGAGAGAGAAATTCTTACAAAATTCGTTCAGAGGCTGTGATGCAACCTGGATTGACCATATCTAGACCCACAGCTGGATGAGACATAAGGGTGGACACTCTTGGGGCTTAGAGGTTGGGTGAGGTTGGGTGAGCAAACGCAGACCCTTTAAAGTAATACTGTGTGGTACCCATCCCATGGGTCCCAAATCTCCAGGTTCAAGGGCATCTTCCTACATCGAAAACATGCATGAGAAACCCAGAAGATGGTGCACCGTGTGATTTTGAAAGGTTTCTAAAACGCACCCAATTTCTCATCTCCTTGTGCTCGGGTTCGCCTTTCCAGCTACTTTACTAGCAATCTCCCTACTTGGAGAATCAGCACCTTTAAGCTCCTGTTCCCTACAGGTTGCAATTTGTCCTGAGGATGAACGGGAAGAGGGGCAACCAATGAGAGACTAGATCTAGGTGTTGGGACAGGCACAGGTCACTCTATTTTCCCATCAGGAAGAAGAATTAACCACAGGCTCTGCCTGCCTCCAGGAACCAGAATAGGGCCTGAGGCAATCCCGCGCTTTTGCGGCCAGCTCCCAAAAAAGCGAGTTGAAAAATGGAGCTCAGGGACACTGCAATTCACAAACCCGCAGAGTTATAAATGATAACTCTCATCCACAGATATATTGAGGGAAGGCAACGAAGAGGATTTGAAAGCAAGGCAGAAATGCAGGAAACAGATTTCAGGAGGTAGATTCGAATGGCCTTTAAAGCACATGAAAAGCGGCAAAACGTCGACAATGATGCCCTTGGCCAAAAAGGGCGTATGCGTTTTTTCCTGAATATATTCAGGAAAAAACGCATACGCCCTTTTTGGCCAACCAAGCAACCTGGAAAGGCAAATCAGCGCTACAAAGAGGTCTCGCTTCCCATCGGTCAAAAGGGCCATGCTGCAAAAAGTGTCAAAACCAGAAATGCAGTACAGGCCATGGAGAAATGGCAGCCTTGCTATGCTGATGGGCGGGATGTAAATTGCCAAAAGCCACTCTGGAGAAGTGTACGGTGTGTCCTGAAACATCGAAAAAACACAGCTTAGGGAGCATAGGGCAAGTCCACTCATGGGCGTATAAATTGGGAAAACTAAAAATCAGCAAGACACAGGCACCCCAATGTTTAGGGCTGCTATGTTGACAAGAACCTCCACTTCATGACACCTTAAATATCCCAGGAAAGAGAAAAATGGATAAAGAAGTTGTGGTCCTTATGTACAAAGGAATATCACTCAGACATGAAATCAATGTCATAAGGCTAGTAGAAGCAAGATGAGTGGATTTAGGTATGACGATTCTAAGTGAAATAAGTGACACAGAAAAAGACACTTATCATAAGCTATCACTTATAGAGGGAATGTAAAAACCGCTACACCTGAACTGAATTACAAAACAGAACAGAGTCACACGTTTAGAAAACACACTATGGCTGCTTAACGGGAAAGGTGAGGTGGGGTGATGCATAAAACAAGGGTTTCAAATTCGCTCAGATACCGTTCCATACACCCAATATGTAATAGACAAGACCTACCCCTTGCTCAGTGAACTGGACTCAACACCCCCTATTCACCGAACAAGAATATATGTGACTAGTAAGAATCTTAAAACCTATGTATTGATATCTGTCTGGAAGTGAGTCAAGTGGGTGTAAAGCCGCATAAACACAGCCGTGAAAAGCAGCTAAACCCCATTATAAAAATAAATTACTTTTAAAAACCCGTAAAACAAAGACAGTGAAAGAGAGAGAAATTCTTACAAAATTCGTTCAGAGGCTGTGATGCAACCTGGATTGACCATATCTAGACCCACAGCTGGATGAGACATAAGGGTGGACACTCTTGGGGCTTAGAGTTTGGGTGAGGTTGGGTGAGCAAACGCAGACCCTTTAAAGTAATACTGTGTGGTACCCATCCCATGGGTCCCAAATCTCCAGGTTCAAGGGCATCTTCCTACATCGAAAACATGCATGAGAAACCCAGAAGATGGTACACCGTGTGATTTTGAAAGGTTTCTAAAACGCACCCAATTTCTCATCTCCTTGTGCTCGGGTTCGCCTTTCCAGCTACTTTACTAGCAATCTCCCTACTTGGAGAATCAGCACCTTTAAGCTCCTGTTCCCTACAGGTTGCAATTTGTCCTGAGGATGAACGGGAAGAGGGGCAACCAATGAGAGACTAGATCTAGGTGTTGGGACAGGCCAAGGTCACTCTATTTTCCCATCAGGAAGAAGAATTAACCACAGGCTCAGCATGCCGCCAGGAACCAGAATAGGGCCTGAGGCAATCCCGCGCTTTTGCGGCCAGCTCCCAAAAAAGCGAGTTGAAAAATGGAGCTCAGGGACACTGCAATTCACAAACCCGCAGAGTTATAAGTGATAACTCTCATCCACAGATATATTGAGGGAAGGCAACGAAGAGGATTTGAAAGCAAGGCAGAATTGCAGGAAACAGATTTCAGGAGGTAGATTCGAATCGGCTTTAAAGCACATGAAAAGCGGCAAAACGTCGACAATGATGCCCTTGGCCAAAAAGGGCGTATGCGTTTTTTCCTGAATATATTCAGGAAATAACGCATACGCCCTTTTTGGCCAACCAAGCAACCTGGAAAGGCAAATCAGCGCTACAAAGAAGTCTCGCTTCCCATCGGTCAAAAGGGCCATGCTGCAAAAAGTGTCAAAACCAGAAATGCAGGACAGGCCATGGAGAAATGGCAGCCTTGCTACGCTGATGGGCGGGATGTAAATTGCCAACAGCCACTCTGGAGAAGTGTACGGAGTGTCCTGAAACATCGAAAAAACACAGCTTAGGGAGCATAGGGCACGTCCACTCATGGGCGTATAAATTGGGAAAACTAAAAATCAGCAAGACACAGGCACCCCAATGTTTAGGGCTGCTATGTTGACAAGAACCTCCACTTCATGACACCTTAAATATCCCAGGAAAGAGAAAAATGGATAAAGAAGTTGTGGTCCTTATGTACAAAGGAATATCACTCAGACATGAAATCAATATCATAAGGCTAGTAGAAGCAAGATGAGTGGATTTAGGTATGACGATTCTAAGTGAAATAACTGACACAGAAAAAGACACTTATCATAAGCTATCACTTATAGAGGGAATGTAAAAACCGCTACACCTGAACTGAATTACAAAACAGAACAGAGTCACACGTTTAGAAAACACACTATGGCTGCTTAACGGGAAAGGTGAGGTGGGGTGATGCATAAAACAAGGGTTTCAAATTCGCTCAGATACCGTTCCATACACCCAATATGTAATAGACAAGACCTACTCCTTGCTCAGTGAACTGGACTCAACACCCCCTATTCACCGCACAAGAATATATGTGACTAGTAAGAATCTTAAAACCTATGTATTGATATCTCTCTGGAAGTGTGTCAAGTGGGTGTAAAGCTGCAAAAACACAGCCGTGAAAAGCAGCTAAACCCCATTATAAAAATAAATTACTTTTAAAAACCCGTAAAACAAAGACAGTGAAAGAGAGAGAAATTCTTACAAAATTCGTTCAGAGGCTGTGATGCAACCTGGATTGACCATATCTAGACCCACAGCTGGATGAGACATAAGGGTGGACACTCTTGGGGCTTAGAGGTTGGGTGAGGTTGGGTGAGCAAACGCAGACCCTTTAAAGTAATACTGTGTGGTACCCATCCCATGGGTCCCAAATCTCCAGGTTCAAGGGCATCTTCCTACATCGAAAACATGCATGAGAAACCCAGAAGATGGTGCACCGTGTGATTTTGAAAGGTTTCTAAAACGCACCCAATTTCTCATCTCCTTGTGCTCGGGTTCGCCTTTCCAGCTACTTTACTAGCAATCTCCCTACTTGGAGAATCAGCACCTTTAAGCTCCTGTTCCCTACAGGTTGCAATTTGTCCTGAGGATGAACGGGAAGAGGGGCAACCAATGAGAGACTAGATCTAGGTGTTGGGACAGGCACAGGTCACTCTATTTTCCCATCAGGAAGAAGAATTAACCACAGGCTCTGCCTGCCTCCAGGAACCAGAATAGGGCCTGAGGCAATCCCGCGCTTTTGCGGCCAGCTCCCAAAAAAGCGAGTTGAAAAATGGAGCTCAGGGACACTGCAATTCACAAACCCGCAGAGTTATAAATGATAACTCTCATCCACAGATATATTGAGGGAAGGCAACGAAGAGGATTTGAAAGCAAGGCAGAAATGCAGGAAACAGATTTCAGGAGGTAGATTCGAATGGCCTTTAAAGCACATGAAAAGCGGCAAAACGTCGACAATGATGCCCTTGGCCAAAAAGGGCGTATGCGTTTTTTCCTGAATATATTCAGGAAAAAACGCATACGCCCTTTTTGGCCAACCAAGCAACCTGGAAAGGCAAATCAGCGCTACAAAGAGGTCTCGCTTCCCATCGGTCAAAAGGGCCATGCTGCAAAAAGTGTCAAAACCAGAAATGCAGTACAGGCCATGGAGAAATGGCAGCCTTGCTATGCTGATGGGCGGGATGTAAATTGCCAAAAGCCACTCTGGAGAAGTGTACGGTGTGTCCTGAAACATCGAAAAAACACAGCTTAGGGAGCATAGGGCAAGTCCACTCATGGGCGTATAAATTGGGAAAACTAAAAATCAGCAAGACACAGGCACCCCAATGTTTAGGGCTGCTATGTTGACAAGAACCTCCACTTCATGACACCTTAAATATCCCAGGAAAGAGAAAAATGGATAAAGAAGTTGTGGTCCTTATGTACAAAGGAATATCACTCAGACATGAAATCAATGTCATAAGGCTAGTAGAAGCAAGATGAGTGGATTTAGGTATGACGATTCTAAGTGAAATAAGTGACACAGAAAAAGACACTTATCATAAGCTATCACTTATAGAGGGAATGTAAAAACCGCTACACCTGAACTGAATTACAAAACAGAACAGAGTCACACGTTTAGAAAACACACTATGGCTGCTTAACGGGAAAGGTGAGGTGGGGTGATGCATAAAACAAGGGTTTCAAATTCGCTCAGATACCGTTCCATACACCCAATATGTAATAGACAAGACCTACCCCTTGCTCAGTGAACTGGACTCAACACCCCCTATTCACCGAACAAGAATATATGTGACTAGTAAGAATCTTAAAACCTATGTATTGATATCTGTCTGGAAGTGAGTCAAGTGGGTGTAAAGCCGCATAAACACAGCCGTGAAAAGCAGCTAAACCCCATTATAAAAATAAATTACTTTTAAAAACCCGTAAAACAAAGACAGTGAAAGAGAGAGAAATTCTTACAAAATTCGTTCAGAGGCTGTGATGCAACCTGGATTGACCATATCTAGACCCACAGCTGGATGAGACATAAGGGTGGACACTCTTGGGGCTTAGAGTTTGGGTGAGGTTGGGTGAGCAAACGCAGACCCTTTAAAGTAATACTGTGTGGTACCCATCCCATGGGTCCCAAATCTCCAGGTTCAAGGGCATCTTCCTACATCGAAAACATGCATGAGAAACCCAGAAGATGGTACACCGTGTGATTTTGAAAGGTTTCTAAAACGCACCCAATTTCTCATCTCCTTGTGCTCGGGTTCGCCTTTCCAGCTACTTTACTAGCAATCTCCCTACTTGGAGAATCAGCACCTTTAAGCTCCTGTTCCCTACAGGTTGCAATTTGTCCTGAGGATGAACGGGAAGAGGGGCAACCAATGAGAGACTAGATCTAGGTGTTGGGACAGGCCAAGGTCACTCTATTTTCCCATCAGGAAGAAGAATTAACCACAGGCTCAGCATGCCGCCAGGAACCAGAATAGGGCCTGAGGCAATCCCGCGCTTTTGCGGCCAGCTCCCAAAAAAGCGAGTTGAAAAATGGAGCTCAGGGACACTGCAATTCACAAACCCGCAGAGTTATAAGTGATAACTCTCATCCACAGATATATTGAGGGAAGGCAACGAAGAGGATTTGAAAGCAAGGCAGAATTGCAGGAAACAGATTTCAGGAGGTAGATTCGAATCGGCTTTAAAGCACATGAAAAGCGGCAAAACGTCGACAATGATGCCCTTGGCCAAAAAGGGCGTATGCGTTTTTTCCTGAATATATTCAGGAAATAACGCATACGCCCTTTTTGGCCAACCAAGCAACCTGGAAAGGCAAATCAGCGCTACAAAGAAGTCTCGCTTCCCATCGGTCAAAAGGGCCATGCTGCAAAAAGTGTCAAAACCAGAAATGCAGGACAGGCCATGGAGAAATGGCAGCCTTGCTACGCTGATGGGCGGGATGTAAATTGCCAACAGCCACTCTGGAGAAGTGTACGGAGTGTCCTGAA
The DNA here is from genome assembly GCF_028021215.1 of Eschrichtius robustus. Classification (NCBI taxonomy): domain Eukaryota; kingdom Metazoa; phylum Chordata; class Mammalia; order Artiodactyla; family Eschrichtiidae; genus Eschrichtius; species Eschrichtius robustus. The sequence continues at coordinate 475,365 of NW_027175795.1, read as the reverse complement.
ACATCGAAAAAACACAGCTTAGGGAGCATAGGGCACGTCCACTCATGGGCGTATAAATTGGGAAAACTAAAAATCAGCAAGACACAGGCACCCCAATGTTTAGGGCTGCTATGTTGACAAGAACCTCCACTTCATGACACCTTAAATATCCCAGGAAAGAGAAAAATGGATAAAGAAGTTGTGGTCCTTATGTACAAAGGAATATCACTCAGACATGAAATCAATATCATAAGGCTAGTAGAAGCAAGATGAGTGGATTTAGGTATGACGATTCTAAGTGAAATAACTGACACAGAAAAAGACACTTATCATAAGCTATCACTTATAGAGGGAATGTAAAAACCGCTACACCTGAACTGAATTACAAAACAGAACAGAGTCACACGTTTAGAAAACACACTATGGCTGCTTAACGGGAAAGGTGAGGTGGGGTGATGCATAAAACAAGGGTTTCAAATTCGCTCAGATACCGTTCCATACACCCAATATGTAATAGACAAGACCTACTCCTTGCTCAGTGAACTGGACTCAACACCCCCTATTCACCGCACAAGAATATATGTGACTAGTAAGAATCTTAAAACCTATGTATTGATATCTCTCTGGAAGTGTGTCAAGTGGGTGTAAAGCTGCAAAAACACAGCCGTGAAAAGCAGCTAAACCCCATTATAAAAATAAATTACTTTTAAAAACCCGTAAAACAAAGACAGTGAAAGAGAGAGAAATTCTTACAAAATTCGTTCAGAGGCTGTGATGCAACCTGGATTGACCATATCTAGACCCACAGCTGGATGAGACATAAGGGTGGACACTCTTGGGGCTTAGAGGTTGGGTGAGGTTGGGTGAGCAAACGCAGACCCTTTAAAGTAATACTGTGTGGTACCCATCCCATGGGTCCCAAATCTCCAGGTTCAAGGGCATCTTCCTACATCGAAAACATGCATGAGAAACCCAGAAGATGGTGCACCGTGTGATTTTGAAAGGTTTCTAAAACGCACCCAATTTCTCATCTCCTTGTGCTCGGGTTCGCCTTTCCAGCTACTTTACTAGCAATCTCCCTACTTGGAGAATCAGCACCTTTAAGCTCCTGTTCCCTACAGGTTGCAATTTGTCCTGAGGATGAACGGGAAGAGGGGCAACCAATGAGAGACTAGATCTAGGTGTTGGGACAGGCACAGGTCACTCTATTTTCCCATCAGGAAGAAGAATTAACCACAGGCTCTGCCTGCCTCCAGGAACCAGAATAGGGCCTGAGGCAATCCCGCGCTTTTGCGGCCAGCTCCCAAAAAAGCGAGTTGAAAAATGGAGCTCAGGGACACTGCAATTCACAAACCCGCAGAGTTATAAATGATAACTCTCATCCACAGATATATTGAGGGAAGGCAACGAAGAGGATTTGAAAGCAAGGCAGAAATGCAGGAAACAGATTTCAGGAGGTAGATTCGAATGGCCTTTAAAGCACATGAAAAGCGGCAAAACGTCGACAATGATGCCCTTGGCCAAAAAGGGCGTATGCGTTTTTTCCTGAATATATTCAGGAAAAAACGCATACGCCCTTTTTGGCCAACCAAGCAACCTGGAAAGGCAAATCAGCGCTACAAAGAGGTCTCGCTTCCCATCGGTCAAAAGGGCCATGCTGCAAAAAGTGTCAAAACCAGAAATGCAGTACAGGCCATGGAGAAATGGCAGCCTTGCTATGCTGATGGGCGGGATGTAAATTGCCAAAAGCCACTCTGGAGAAGTGTACGGTGTGTCCTGAAACATCGAAAAAACACAGCTTAGGGAGCATAGGGCAAGTCCACTCATGGGCGTATAAATTGGGAAAACTAAAAATCAGCAAGACACAGGCACCCCAATGTTTAGGGCTGCTATGTTGACAAGAACCTCCACTTCATGACACCTTAAATATCCCAGGAAAGAGAAAAATGGATAAAGAAGTTGTGGTCCTTATGTACAAAGGAATATCACTCAGACATGAAATCAATGTCATAAGGCTAGTAGAAGCAAGATGAGTGGATTTAGGTATGACGATTCTAAGTGAAATAAGTGACACAGAAAAAGACACTTATCATAAGCTATCACTTATAGAGGGAATGTAAAAACCGCTACACCTGAACTGAATTACAAAACAGAACAGAGTCACACGTTTAGAAAACACACTATGGCTGCTTAACGGGAAAGGTGAGGTGGGGTGATGCATAAAACAAGGGTTTCAAATTCGCTCAGATACCGTTCCATACACCCAATATGTAATAGACAAGACCTACCCCTTGCTCAGTGAACTGGACTCAACACCCCCTATTCACCGAACAAGAATATATGTGACTAGTAAGAATCTTAAAACCTATGTATTGATATCTGTCTGGAAGTGAGTCAAGTGGGTGTAAAGCCGCATAAACACAGCCGTGAAAAGCAGCTAAACCCCATTATAAAAATAAATTACTTTTAAAAACCCGTAAAACAAAGACAGTGAAAGAGAGAGAAATTCTTACAAAATTCGTTCAGAGGCTGTGATGCAACCTGGATTGACCATATCTAGACCCACAGCTGGATGAGACATAAGGGTGGACACTCTTGGGGCTTAGAGTTTGGGTGAGGTTGGGTGAGCAAACGCAGACCCTTTAAAGTAATACTGTGTGGTACCCATCCCATGGGTCCCAAATCTCCAGGTTCAAGGGCATCTTCCTACATCGAAAACATGCATGAGAAACCCAGAAGATGGTACACCGTGTGATTTTGAAAGGTTTCTAAAACGCACCCAATTTCTCATCTCCTTGTGCTCGGGTTCGCCTTTCCAGCTACTTTACTAGCAATCTCCCTACTTGGAGAATCAGCACCTTTAAGCTCCTGTTCCCTACAGGTTGCAATTTGTCCTGAGGATGAACGGGAAGAGGGGCAACCAATGAGAGACTAGATCTAGGTGTTGGGACAGGCCAAGGTCACTCTATTTTCCCATCAGGAAGAAGAATTAACCACAGGCTCAGCATGCCGCCAGGAACCAGAATAGGGCCTGAGGCAATCCCGCGCTTTTGCGGCCAGCTCCCAAAAAAGCGAGTTGAAAAATGGAGCTCAGGGACACTGCAATTCACAAACCCGCAGAGTTATAAGTGATAACTCTCATCCACAGATATATTGAGGGAAGGCAACGAAGAGGATTTGAAAGCAAGGCAGAATTGCAGGAAACAGATTTCAGGAGGTAGATTCGAATCGGCTTTAAAGCACATGAAAAGCGGCAAAACGTCGACAATGATGCCCTTGGCCAAAAAGGGCGTATGCGTTTTTTCCTGAATATATTCAGGAAATAACGCATACGCCCTTTTTGGCCAACCAAGCAACCTGGAAAGGCAAATCAGCGCTACAAAGAAGTCTCGCTTCCCATCGGTCAAAAGGGCCATGCTGCAAAAAGTGTCAAAACCAGAAATGCAGGACAGGCCATGGAGAAATGGCAGCCTTGCTACGCTGATGGGCGGGATGTAAATTGCCAACAGCCACTCTGGAGAAGTGTACGGAGTGTCCTGAAACATCGAAAAAACACAGCTTAGGGAGCATAGGGCACGTCCACTCATGGGCGTATAAATTGGGAAAACTAAAAATCAGCAACACACAGGCACCCCAATGTTTAGGGCTGCTATGTTGACAAGAACCTCCACTTCATGACACCTTAAATATCCCAGGAAAGAGAAAAATGGATAAAGAAGTTGTGGTCCTTATGTACAAAGGAATATCACTCAGACATGAAATCAATATCATAAGGCTAGTAGAAGCAAGATGAGTGGATTTAGGTATGACGATTCTAAGTGAAATAACTGACACAGAAAAAGACACTTATCATAAGCTATCACTTATAGAGGGAATGTAAAAACCGCTACACCTGAACTGAATTACAAAACAGAACAGAGTCACACGTTTAGAAAACACACTATGGCTGCTTAACGGGAAAGGTGAGGTGGGGTGATGCATAAAACAAGGGTTTCAAATTCGCTCAGATACCGTTCCATACACCCAATATGTAATAGACAAGACCTACTCCTTGCTCAGTGAACTGGACTCAACACCCCCTATTCACCGCACAAGAATATATGTGACTAGTAAGAATCTTAAAACCTATGTATTGATATCTCTCTGGAAGTGTGTCAAGTGGGTGTAAAGCTGCAAAAACACAGCCGTGAAAAGCAGCTAAACCCCATTATAAAAATAAATTACTTTTAAAAACCCGTAAAACAAAGACAGTGAAAGAGAGAGAAATTCTTACAAAATTCGTTCAGAGGCTGTGATGCAACCTGGATTGACCATATCTAGACCCACAGCTGGATGAGACATAAGGGTGGACACTCTTGGGGCTTAGAGGTTGGGTGAGGTTGGGTGAGCAAACGCAGACCCTTTAAAGTAATACTGTGTGGTACCCATCCCATGGGTCCCAAATCTCCAGGTTCAAGGGCATCTTCCTACATCGAAAACATGCATGAGAAACCCAGAAGATGGTGCACCGTGTGATTTTGAAAGGTTTCTAAAACGCACCCAATTTCTCATCTCCTTGTGCTCGGGTTCGCCTTTCCAGCTACTTTACTAGCAATCTCCCTACTTGGAGAATCAGCACCTTTAAGCTCCTGTTCCCTACAGGTTGCAATTTGTCCTGAGGATGAACGGGAAGAGGGGCAACCAATGAGAGACTAGATCTAGGTGTTGGGACAGGCACAGGTCACTATATTTTCCCATCAGGAAGAAGAATTAACCACAGGCTCAGCCTGCCGCCAGGAACCAGAATAAGGCCTGAGGCAATCTCGCGCTTTTGCGGCCAGCTCCCAAAAAAGCGAGTTGAAAAATGGAGCTCAGGGACACTGCAATTCACAAACCCGCAGAGTTATAAATGATAACTCTCATCCACAGATATATTCAGGGAAGGCAACGAAGAGGATTTGAAAGCAAGGCAGAATTGCAGGAAGCAGATTTCAGGAGGTAGATTCGAATGGCCTTTAAAGCACATGAAAAGCGGCAAAACGTCGACAATGATGCCCTTGGCCAAAAAGGGCGTATGCGTTTTTTCCTGAATATATTCAGGAAAAAACGCATACGCCCTTTTTGGCCAACCAAGCAACCTGGAAAGGCAAATCAGCGCTACAAAGAGGTCTCGCTTCCCATCGGTCAAAAGGGCCATGCTGCAAAAAGTGTCAAAACCAGAAATGCAGTACAGGCCATGGAGAAATGGCAGCCTTGCTACGCTGATGGGCGGGATGTAAATTGCCAACAGCCACTCTAGAGAAGTGTACGGTGTGTCCTGAAACATCGAAAAAACACAGCTTAGGGAGCATAGGGCACGTCCACTCATGGGCGTATAAATTGGGAAAACTAAAAATCAGCAAGACACAGGCACCCCAATGTTTAGGGCTGCTATGTTGACAAGAACCTCCACTTCATGACACCTTAAATATCCCAGGAAAGAGAAAAATGGATAAAGAAGTTGTGGTCCTTATGTACAAAGGAATATCACTCAGACATGAAATCAATGTCATAAGGCTAGTAGAAGCAAGATGAGTGGATTTAGGTATGACGATTCTAAGTGAAATAAGTCACACAGAAAAAGACACTTATCATAAGCTATCACTTATAGAGGGAATGTAAAAACCGCTACACTTGAACTGAATTACAAAACAGAACAGAGTCACACGTTTAGAAAACACACTATGGCTGCTTAACGGGAAAGGTGAGGTGGGGTGATGCATAAAACAAGGGTTTCAAATTCGCTCAGATACCGTTCCATACACCCAATATGTAATAGACAAGACCTACCCCTTGCTCAGTGAACTGGACTCAACACCCCCTATTCACCGCACAAGAATATATGTGACTAGTAAGAATCTTAAAACCTATGTATTGATATCTCTCTGGAAGTGTGTCAAGTGGGTGTAAAGCCGCAAAAACACAGCCGTGAAAAGCAGCTAAACCCCATTATAAAAATAAATTACTTTTAAAAACCCGTAAAACAAAGACAGTGAAAGAGAGAGAAATTCTTACAAAATTCGTTCAGAGGCTGTGATGCAACCTGGATTGACCATATCTAGACCCACAGCTGGATGAGACATAAGGGTGGACACTCTTGGGGCTTAGAGGTTGGGTGAGGTTGGGTGAGCAAACGCAGACCCTTTAAAGTAATACTGTGTGGTAGCCATCCCATGGGTCCCAAATCTCCAGGTTCAAGGGCATCTTCCTACATCGAAAACATGCATGAGAAACCCAGAAGATGGTGCACCGTGTGATTTTGAAAGGTTTCTAAAACGCACCGAAATTCTCATCTCCTGTGCTCGGGTTCGCCTTTCCAGCTACTTTACTAGCAATCTCCCTACTTGGAGAATCAGCACCTTTAAGCTCCTGTTCCCTACAGGTTGCAATTTGTCCTGAGGATGAACGGGAAGAGGGGCAACCAATGAGAGACTAGATCTAGGTGTTGGGACAGGCACAGGTCACTCTATTTTCCCATCAGGAAGAAGAATTAACCACAGGCTCTGCCTGCCTCCAGGAACCAGAATAGGGCCTGAGGCAATCTCGCGCTTTTGCGGCCAGCTCCCAAAAAAGCGAGTTGAAAAATGGAGCTCAGGGACACTGCAATTCACAAACCCGCAGAGTTATAAATGATAACTCTCATCCACAGATATATGGAGGGAAGGCAACGAAGAGGATTTGAAAGCAAGGCAGAATTGCAGGAAAGAGATTTCAGGAGGTAGATTCGAATGGCCTTTAAAGCACATGAAAAGCGGCAAAACGTCGACAATGATGCCCTTGGCCAAAAAGGGCGTATGCGTTTTTTCCTGAATATATTCAGGAAATAACGCATACGCCCTTTTTGGCCAACCAAGCAACCTGGAAAGGCAAATCAGCGCTACAAAGAGGTCTCGCTTCCCATCGGTCAAAAGGGCCATGCTGCAAAAAGTGTCAAAACCAGAAATGCAGGACAGGCCATGGAGAAATGGCAGCCTTGCTACGCTGATGGGCGGGATGTAAATTGCCAACAGCCACTCTAGAGAAGTGTACGGTGTGTCCTGAAACATCGAAAAAACACAGCTTAGGGAGCATAGGGCACGTCCACTCATGGGCGTATAAATTGGGAAAACTAAAAATCAGCAAGACACAGGCACCCCAATGTTTAGGGCTGCTATGTTGACAAGAACCTCCACTTCATGACACCTTAAATATCCCAGGAAAGAGAAAAATGGATAAAGAAGTTGTGGTCCTTATGTACAAAGGAATATCACTCAGACATGAAATCAATGTCATAAGGCTAGTAGAAGCAAGATGAGTGGATTTAGGTATGACGATTCTAAGTGAAATAAGTCACACAGAAAAAGACACTTATCATAAGCTATCACTTATAGAGGGAATGTAAAAACCGCTACACTTGAACTGAATTACAAAACAGAACAGAGTCACACGTTTAGAAAACACACTATGGCTGCTTAACGGGAAAGGTGAGGTGGGGTGATGCATAAAACAAGGGTTTCAAATTCGCTCAGATACCGTTCCATACACCCAATATGTAATAGACAAGACCTACTCCTTGCTCAGTGAACTGGACTCAACACCCCCTATTCACCGCACAAGAATATATGTGACTAGTAAGAATCTTAAAACCTATATATTGATATCTGTCTGGAAGTGAGTCAAGTGGGTGTAAAGCCGCATAAACACAGCCGTGAAAAGCAGCTAAACCCCATTATAAAAATAAATTACTTTTAAAAACCCGTAAAACAAAGACAGTGAAAGAGAGAGAAATTCTTACAAAATTCGTTCACGGGCTGTGATGCAACCTGGATTGACCATATCTAGACCCACAGCTGGATGAGACATAAGGGTGGACACTCTTGGGGCTTAGAGGTTGGGTGAGGTTGGGTGAGCAAACGCAGACCCTTTAAAGTAATACTGTGTGGTACCCATCCCATGGGTCCCAAATCTCCAGGTTCAAGGGCATCTTCCTACATCGAAAACATGCATGAGAAACCCAGAAGATGGTACACCGTGTGATTTTGAAAGGTTTCTAAAACGCACCCAATTTCTCATCTCCTTGTGCTCGGGTTCGCCTTTCCAGCTACTTTACTAGCAATCTCCCTACTTGGAGAATCAGCACCTTTAAGCTCCTGTTCCCTACAGGTTGCAATTTGTCCTGAGGATGAACGGGAAGAGGGGCAACCAATGAGAGACTAGATCTAGGTGTTGGGACAGGCACAGGTCACTCTAATTTCCCATCAGGAAGAAGAATTAAACACAGGCTCATCCTGCCGCCGGGAACCAGAATAGGGCCTGAGGCAATCCCGTGCTTTTGCGGCCAGCTCCCAAAAAAGCGAATTGAAAAATGGAGCTCAGGGGCACTGCAATTCACAAACCTGCAGAGTTATAAATGATAACTCTCATCCACAGATATATTGAGGGAAGGCAACGAAGAGGATTTGAAAGCAAGGCAGAATTGCAGGAAACAGGTTTCAGGAGGTAGATTCGAATCGCCATTAAAGCACATGAAAAGTGGCAAAACGTCGACAGTGATGCCCTTGGCCAAAAAGGGCGTAAGCGTTTTTTCCTGAATATATTCAGGAAAAAACGCATACGCCCTTTTTGGCCAACCAAGCAACCTGGAAATGCAAATCAGCGCTACAAAGAAGTCTCGCTTCCCATCGGTCAAAAGGGCCATGCTGCAAAAAGTGACAAAACCAGAAATGCAGTACAGGCCATGGAGAAATGGCAGCCTTGCTACGCTAATGGGCGGGATGTAAATTGCCAAAAGCCACTCTGGAGAAGTGTACGGTGTGTCCTGAAACATCGAAAAAACACAGCTTAGGGAGCATAGGGCACATCCACTCATGGGCGTATAAATTGGGAAAACTAAAAATCAGCAAGACACAGGCACCCCAATGTTTAGGGCTGCTATGTTGACAAGAACCTCCACTTCATGACACCTTAAATATCCCAGGAAAGAGATAAATGGATAAAGAAGTTGTGGTCCTTATGTACAAAGGAATATCCCTCAGACATGAAATCAATGTCATAAGGCTAGTAGAAGCAAGATGAGTGGATTTAGGTATGACGATTCTAAGTGAAATAAGTCACACAGAAAAAGACACTTATCATAAGCTATCACTTATAGAGGGAATGTAAAAACCGCTACACTTGAACTGAATTACAAAACAGAACAGAGTCACACGTTTAGAAAACACACTATGGCTGCTTAACGGGAAAGGTGAGGTGGGGTGATGCATAAAACAAGGGTTTCAAATTCGCTCAGATACCGTTCCATACACCCAATATGTAATAGACAAGACCTACTCCTTGCTCAGTGAACTGGACTCAACACCCCCTATTCACCGCACAAGAATATATCTGACTAGTAAGAATCGTAAAACCTATGTATTGATATCTCTCTGGAAGTGCGCCAAGTGGGTGTAAAGCCGCATAAACACAGCCGTGAAAAGCAGCTAAACCCCATTATAAAAATAAATTACTTTTAAAAACCCGTAAAACAAAGACAGTGAAAGAGAGAGAAATTCTTACAAAATTCGTTCAGGGGCTGTGATGCAACCTGGATTGACCATATCTAGACCCACACCTGGATGAGACATAAGGGTGGACACTCTTGGGGCTGAGAGGTTGGGTGAGGTTGGGAGAGCAAACTCAGACCCTTTAAAGTAATACTGCGTGGTACCCATCCCATGGGTCCCAAATCTCCAGGTTCAAGGGCATCTTCCTACATCGAAAACATGCATGAGAAACCCAGAAGATGGTACACCGTGTGATTTTGAAAGGTTTCTAAAATGCACCCCATTTCTCATCTCCTTGTGCTAGGGTTCGCCTTTCCAGCTACTTTACTAGCAATCTCCCTACTTGGAGAATCAGCACCTTTAAGCTCCTGTTCCCTACAGGTTGCAATTTGTCCTGAGGATGAACGGGAAGAGGGGCAACCAATGAGAGACTAGATCTAGGTGTTGGGACAGGCACAGGTCACTCTATTTTCCCATCAGGAAGAAGAATTAACCACAGGCTCAGCCTGCCGCCAGGAACCAGAATAAGGCCTGAGGCAATCTCGCGCTTTTGTGGCCAGCTCCCAAAAAAGCGAGTTGAAAAATGGAGCTCAGGGACACTGCAATTCACAAACCCGCAGAGTTATAAATGATAACTCTCATCCACAGATATATTGAGGGAAGGCAACGAAGAGGATTTGAAAGCAAGGCAGAATTGCAGGAAGCAGATTTCAGGAGGTAGATTCGAATCGCCTTTAAAGCACATGAAAAGCGGCAAAACGTCGACAATGATGCCCTTGGCCAAAAAGGGCGTATGCGTTTTTTCCTGAATATATTCAGGAAAAAACGCATACGCCCTTTTTGGCCAACCAAGCAACCTGGAAAGGCAAATCAGCGCTACAAAGAGGTCTCGCTTCCCATCGGTCAAAAGGGCCATGCTGCAAAAAGTGTCAAAACCAGAAATGCAGGACAGGCCATGGAGAAATGGCAGCCTTGCTACGCTGATGGGCGGGATGTAAATTGCCAACAGCCACTCTAGAGAAGTGTACGGTGTGTCCTGAAACATCGAAAAAACACAGCTTAGGGAGCATAGGGCACGTCCACTCATGGGCGTATAAATTGGGAAAACTAAAAATCAGCAAGACACAGGCACCCCAATGTTTAGGGCTGCTATGTTGACAAGAACCTCCACTTCATGACACCTTAAATATCCCAGGAAAGAGAAAAATGGATAAAGAAGTTGTGGTCCTTATGTACAAAGGAATATCACTCAGACATGAAATCAATGTCATAAGGCTAGTAGAAGCAAGATGAGTGGATTTAGGTATGACGATTCTAAGTGAAATAAGTCACACAGAAAAAGACACTTATCATAAGATATCACTTATAGAGGGAATGTAAAAACCGCTACACTTGAACTGAATTACAAAACAGAACAGAGTCACACGTTTAGAAAACACACTATGGCTGCTTAACGGGAAAGGTGAGGTGGGGTGATGCATAAAACAAGGGTTTCAAATTCGCTCAGATACTGTTCCATACACCCATTATGTAATAGACAAGACCTACTCCTTGCTCAGTGAACTGGACTCAACAACCCCTATTCACCGCACAAGAATATATGTGACTAGTAAGAATCGTAAAACCTATGTATTGATATCTCTCTGGAAGTGTGTCAAGTGGGTGTAAAGCTGCATAAACACAGCCGTGAAAAGCAGCTAAACCCCATTATAAAAATAAATTACTTTTAAAAACCCGTAAAACAAAGACAGTGAAAGAGAGAGAAATTCTTACAAAATTCGTTCAGAGGCTGTGATGCAACCTGGATTGACCATATCTAGACCCACAGCTGGATGAGACATAAGGGTGGACACTCTTGGGGCTTAGAGGTTGGGTGAGGTTGGGTGAGCAAACGCAGACCCTTTAAAGTAATACTGTGTGGTACCCATCCCATGGGTCCCCAATCTCCAGGTTCAAGGGCATCTTCCTACATCGAAAACATGCATGAGAAACCCAGAAGATGGTGCACCGTGTGATTTTGAAAGGTTTCTAAAACGCACCCAATTTCTCATCTCCTTGTGCTCGGGTTCGCCTTTCCAGCTACTTTACTAGCAATCTCCCTACTTGGAGAATCAGCACCTTTAAGCTCCTGTTCCCTACAGGTTGCAATTTGTCCTGAGGATGAACGGGAAGAGGGGCAACCAATGAGAGACTAGATCTAGGTGTTGGGACAGGCACAGGTCACTCTAATTTCCCATCAGGAAGAAGAATTAAACACAGGCTCAGCCTGCCGCCGGGAACCAGAATAGGGCCTGAGGCAATCCCGCGCTTTTGCGGCCAGCTCCCAAAAAAGCGAGTTGAAAAATGGAGCTCAGGGACACTGCAATTCACAAACCCGCAGAGTTATAAATGATAACTCTCATCCACAGATATATTGAGGGAAGGCAACGAAGAGGATTTGAAAGCAAGGCAGAATTGCAGGAAGCAGATTTCAGGAGGTAGATTCGAATCGCCTTTAAAGCACATGAAAAGCGGCAAAACGTCGACAATGATGCCCTTGGCCAAAAAGGGCGTATGCGTTTTTTCCTGAATATATTCAGGAAAAAACGCATACGCCCTTTTTGGCCAACCAAGCAACCTGGAAAGGCAAATCAGCGCTACAAAGAGGTCTCGCTTCCCATCGGTCAAAAGGGCCATGCTGCAAAAAGTGTCAAAACCAGAAATGCAGGACAGGCCATGGAGAAATGGCAGCCTTGCTACGCTGATGGGCGGGATGTAAATTGCCAACAGCCACTCTAGAGAAGTGTACGGTGTGTCCTGAAACATCGAAAAAACACAGCTTAGGGAGCATAGGGCACGTCCACTCATGGGCGTATAAATTGGGAAAACTAAAAATCAGCAAGACACAGGCACCCCAATGTTTAGGGCTGCTATGTTGACAAGAACCTCCACTTCATGACACCTTAAATATCCCAGGAAAGAGAAAAATGGATAAAGAAGTTGTGGTCCTTATGTACAAAGGAATATCACTCAGACATGAAATCAATGTCATAAGGCTAGTAGAAGCAAGATGAGTGGATTTAGGTATGACGATTCTAAGTGAAATAAGTCACACAGAAAAAGACACTTATCATAAGCTATCACTTATAGAGGGAATGTAAAAACCGCTACACTTGAACTGAATTACAAAACAGAACAGAGTCACACGTTTAGAAAACACACTATGGCTGCTTAACGGGAAAGGTGAGGTGGGGTGATGCATAAAACAAGGGTTTCAAATTCGCTCAGATACCGTTCCATACACCCAATATGTAATAGACAAGACCTACTCCTTGCTCAGTGAACTGGACTCAACACCCCCTATTCACCGCACAAGAATATATGTGACTAGTAAGAATCTTAAAACCTATATATTGATATCTGTCTGGAAGTGAGTCAAGTGGGTGTAAAGCCGCATAAACACAGCCGTGAAAAGCAGCTAAACCCCATTATAAAAATAAATTACTTTTAAAAACCCGTAAAACAAAGACAGTGAAAGAGAGAGAAATTCTTACAAAATTCGTTCAGAGGCTGTGATGCAACCTGGATTGACCATATCTAGACCCACAGCTGGATGAGACATAAGGGTGGACACTCTTGGGGCTTAGAGGTTGGGTGAGGTTGGGTGAGCAAACGCAGATCCTTTAAAGTAATACTGTGTGGTACCCATCCCATGGGTCCCAAATCTCCAGGTTCAAGGGCATCTTCCTACATCGAAAACATGCATGAGAAACCCAGAAGATGGTACACCGTGTGATTTTGAAAGGTTTCTAAAACGCACCCAATTTCTCATCTCCTTGTGCTCGGGTTCGCCTTTCCAGCTACTTTACTAGCAATCTCCCTACTTGGAGAATCAGCACCTTTAAGCTCCTGTTCCCTACAGGTTGCAATTTGTCCTGAGGATGAACGGGAAGAGGGGCAACCAATGAGAGACTAGATCTAGGTGTTGGGACAGGCACAGGTCACTCTAATTTCCCATCAGGAAGAAGAATTAAACACAGGCTCAGCCTGCCGCCGGGAACCAGAATAGGGCCTGAGGCAATCACGTGCTTTTGCGGCCAGCTCCCAAAAAAGCGAGTTGAAAAATGGAGCTCAGGGGCACTGCAATTCACAAACCTGCAGAGTTATAAATGATAACTCTCATCCACAGATATATTGAGTGAAGGCAACGAAGAGGATTTGAAAGCAAGGCAGAATTGCAGGAAACAGGTTTCAGGAGGTAGATTCGAATCGCCTTTAAAGCACATGAAAAGTGGCAAAACGTCGACAGTGATGCCCTTGGCCAAAAAGGGCGTAAGCGTTTTTTCCTGAATATATTCAGGAAAAAACGCATACGCCCTTTTTGGCCAACCAAGCAACCTGGAAAGGCAAATCAGTGCAACAAAGAAGTCTCGCTTCCCATCGGTCAAAAGGGCCATGCTGCAATAAGTGACAAAACCAGAAATGCAGTACAGGCCATGGAGAAATGGCAGCCTTGCTACGCTAATGGGCGGGATGTAAATTGCCAAAAGCCACTCTGGAGAAGTGTACGGTGTGTCCTGAAACATCGAAAAAACACAGCTTAGGGAGCATAGGGCACATCCACTCATGGGCGTATAAATTGGGAAAACTAAAAATCAGCAAGACACAGGCACCCCAATGTTTAGGGCTGCTATGTTGACAAGAACCTCCACTTCATGACACCTTAAATATCCCAGGAAAGAGATAAATGGATAAAGAAGTTGTGGTCCTTATGTACAAAGGAATATCCCTCAGACATGAAATCAATGTCATAAGGCTAGTAGAAGCAAGATGAGTGGATTTAGGTATGACGATTCTAAGTGAAATAAGTCACACAGAAAAAGACACTTATCATAAGCTATCACTTATAGAGGGAATGTAAAAACCGCTACACTTGAACTGAATTACAAAACAGAACAGAGTCACACGTTTAGAAAACACACTATGGCTGCTTAACGGGAAAGGTGAGGTGGGGTGATGCATAAAACAAGGGTTTCAAATTCGCTCAGATACCGTTCCATACACCCAATATGTAATAGACAAGACCTACTCCTTGCTCAGTGAACTGGACTCAACACCCCCTATTCACCGCACAAGAATATATCTGACTAGTAAGAATCGTAAAACCTATGTATTGATATCTGTCTGGAAGTGAGTCAAGTGGGTGTAAAGCCGCATAAACACAGCCGTGAAAAGCAGCTAAACCCCATTATAAAAATAAATTACTTTTAAAAACCCGTAAAACAAAGACAGTGAAAGAGAGAGAAATTCTTACAAAATTCGTTCAGGGGCTGTGATGCAACCTGGATTGACCATAACTAGACCCACACCTGGATGAGACATAAGGGTGGACACTCTTGGGGCTGAGAGGTTGGGTGAGGTTGGGAGAGCAAACTCAGACCCTTTAAAGTAATACTGCGTGGTACCCATCCCATGGGTCCCAAATCTCCAGGTTCAAGGGCATCTTCCTACATCGAAAACATGCATGAGAAACCCAGAAGATGGTACACCGTGTGATTTTGAAAGGTTTCTAAAACGCACCCCATTTCTCATCTCCTTGTGCTAGGGTTCGCCTTTCCAGCTACTTTACTAGCAATCTCCCTACTTGGAGAATCAGCACCTTTAAGCTCCTGTTCCCTACAGGTTGCAATTTGTCCTGAGGATGAACGGGAAGAGGGGCAACCAATGAGAGACTAGATCTAGGTGTTGGTAGAGGCACAGGTCACTCTATTTTCCCATCAGGAAGAAGAATTAACCACAGGCTCAGCCTGCCGCCAGGAACCAGAATAAGGCCTGAGGCAATCTCGCGCTTTTGTGGCCAGCTCCCAAAAAAGCGAGTTGAAAAATGGAGCTCAGGGACACTGCAATTCACAAACCCGCAGAGTTATAAATGATAACTCTCATCCACAGATATATTGAGGGAAGGCAACGAAGAGGATTTGAAAGCAAGGCAGAATTGCAGGAAGCAGATTTCAGGAGGTAGATTCGAATCGCCTTTAAAGCACATGAAAAGCGGCAAAACGTCGACAATGATGCCCTTGGCCAAAAAGGGCGTATGCGTTTTTTCCTGAATATATTCAGGAAAAAACGCATACGCCCTTTTTGGCCAACCAAGCAACCTGGAAAGGCAAATCAGCGCTACAAAGAGGTCTCGCTTCCCATCGGTCAAAAGGGCCATGCTGCAAAAAGTGTCAAAACCAGAAATGCAGGACAGGCCATGGAGAAATGGCAGCCTTGCTACGCTGATGGGCGGGATGTAAATTGCCAACAGCCACTCTAGAGAAGTGTACGGTGTGTCCTGAAACATCGAAAAAACACAGCTTAGGGAGCATAGGGCACGTCCACTCATGGGCGTATAAATTGGGAAAACTAAAAATCAGCAAGACACAGGCACCCCAATGTTTAGGGCTGCTATGTTGACAAGAACCTCCACTTCATGACACCTTAAATATCCCAGGAAAGAGAAAAATGGATAAAGAAGTTGTGGTCCTTATGTACAAAGGAATATCACTCAGACATGAAATCAATGTCATAAGGCTAGTAGAAGCAAGATGAGTGGATTTAGGTATGACGATTCTAAGTGAAATAAGTCACACAGAAAAAGACACTTATCATAAGCTATCACTTATAGAGGGAATGTAAAAACCGCTACACTTGAACTGAATTACAAAACAGAACAGAGTCACACGTTTAGAAAACACACTATGGCTGCTTAACGGGAAAGGTGAGGTGGGGTGATGCATAAAACAAGGGTTTCAAATTCGCTCAGATACCGTTCCATACACCCAATATGTAATAGACAAGACCTACTCCTTGCTCAGTGAACTGGACTCAACACCCCCTATTCACCGCACAAGAATATATGTGACTAGTAAGAATCTTAAAACCTATATATTGATATCTGTCTGGAAGTGAGTCAAGTGGGTGTAAAGCCGCATAAACACAGCCGTGAAAAGCAGCTAAACCCCATTATAAAAATAAATTACTTTTAAAAACCCGTAAAACAAAGACAGTGAAAGAGAGAGAAATTCTTACAAAATTCGTTCACGGGCTGTGATGCAACCTGGATTGACCATATCTAGACCCACAGCTGGATGAGACATAAGGGTGGACACTCTTGGGGCTTAGAGGTTGGGTGAGGTTGGGTGAGCAAACGCAGACCCTTTAAAGTAATACTGTGTGGTACCCATCCCATGGGTCCCAAATCTCCAGGTTCAAGGGCATCTTCCTACATCGAAAACATGCATGAGAAACCCAGAAGATGGTACACCGTGTGATTTTGAAAGGTTTCTAAAACGCACCCAATTTCTCATCTCCTTGTGCTCGGGTTCGCCTTTCCAGCTACTTTACTAGCAATCTCCCTACTTGGAGAATCAGCACCTTTAAGCTCCTGTTCCCTACAGGTTGCAATTTGTCCTGAGGATGAACGGGAAGAGGGGCAACCAATGAGAGACTAGATCTAGGTGTTGGGACAGGCACAGGTCACTCTAATTTCCCATCAGGAAGAAGAATTAAACACAGGCTCATCCTGCCGCCGGGAACCAGAATAGGGCCTGAGGCAATCCCGTGCTTTTGCGGCCAGCTCCCAAAAAAGCGAATTGAAAAATGGAGCTCAGGGGCACTGCAATTCACAAACCTGCAGAGTTATAAATGATAACTCTCATCCACAGATATATTGAGGGAAGGCAACGAAGAGGATTTGAAAGCAAGGCAGAATTGCAGGAAACAGGTTTCAGGAGGTAGATTCGAATCGCCATTAAAGCACATGAAAAGTGGCAAAACGTCGACAGTGATGCCCTTGGCCAAAAAGGGCGTAAGCGTTTTTTCCTGAATATATTCAGGAAAAAACGCATACGCCCTTTTTGGCCAACCAAGCAACCTGGAAATGCAAATCAGCGCTACAAAGAAATCTCGCTTCCCATCGGTCAAAAGGGCCATGCTGCAAAAAGTGACAAAACCAGAAATGCAGTACAGGCCATGGAGAAATGGCAGCCTTGCTACGCTAATGGGCGGGATGTAAATTGCCAAAAGCCACTCTGGAGAAGTGTACGGTGTGTCCTGAAACATCGAAAAAACACAGCTTAGGGAGCATAGGGCACATCCACTCATGGGCGTATAAATTGGGAAAACTAAAAATCAGCAAGACACAGGCACCCCAATGTTTAGGGCTGCTATGTTGACAAGAACCTCCACTTCATGACACCTTAAATATCCCAGGAAAGAGATAAATGGATAAAGAAGTTGTGGTCCTTATGTACAAAGGAATATCCCTCAGACATGAAATCAATGTCATAAGGCTAGTAGAAGCAAGATGAGTGGATTTAGGTATGACGATTCTAAGTGAAATAAGTCACACAGAAAAAGACACTTATCATAAGCTATCACTTATAGAGGGAATGTAAAAACCGCTACACTTGAACTGAATTACAAAACAGAACAGAGTCACACGTTTAGAAAACACACTATGGCTGCTTAACGGGAAAGGTGAGGTGGGGTGATGCATAAAACAAGGGTTTCAAATTCGCTCAGATACCGTTCCATACACCCAATATGTAATAGACAAGACCTACTCCTTGCTCAGTGAACTGGACTCAACACCCCCTATTCACCGCACAAGAATATATCTGACTAGTAAGAATCGTAAAACCTATGTATTGATATCTCTCTGGAAGTGAGCCAAGTGGGTGTAAAGCCGCATAAACACAGCCGTGAAAAGCAGCTAAACCCCATTATAAAAATAAATTACTTTTAAAAACCCGTAAAACAAAGACAGTGAAAGAGAGAGAAATTCTTACAAAATTCGTTCAGGGGCTGTGATGCAACCTGGATTGACCATATCTAGACCCACACCTGGATGAGACATAAGGGTGGACACTCTTGGGGCTGAGAGGTTGGGTGAGGTTGGGAGAGCAAACTCAGACCCTTTAAAGTAATACTGCGTGGTACCCATCCCATGGGTCCCAAATCTCCAGGTTCAAGGGCATCTTCCTACATCGAAAACATGCATGAGAAACCCAGAAGATGGTACACCGTGTGATTTTGAAAGGTTTCTAAAATGCACCCCATTTCTCATCTCCTTGTGCTAGGGTTCGCCTTTCCAGCTACTTTACTAGCAATCTCCCTACTTGGAGAATCAGCACCTTTAAGCTCCTGTTCCCTACAGGTTGCAATTTGTCCTGAGGATGAACGGGAAGAGGGGCAACCAATGAGAGACTAGATCTAGGTGTTGGGACAGGCACAGGTCACTCTATTTTCCCATCAGGAAGAAGAATTAACCACAGGCTCAGCCTGCCGCCAGGAACCAGAATAAGGCCTGAGGCAATCTCGCGCTTTTGTGGCCAGCTCCCAAAAAAGCGAGGTGAAAAATGGAGCTCAGGGACACTGCAATTCACAAACCCGCAGAGTTATAAATGATAACTCTCATCCACAGATATATTGAGGGAAGGCAACGAAGAGGATTTGAAAGCAAGGCAGAATTGCAGGAAGCAGATTTCAGGAGGTAGATTCGAATCGCCTTTAAAGCACATGAAAAGCGGCAAAACGTCGACAATGATGCCCTTGGCCAAAAAGGGCGTATGCGTTTTTTCCTGAATATATTCAGGAAAAAACGCATACGCCCTTTTTGGCCAACCAAGCAACCTGGAAAGGCAAATCAGCGCTACAAAGAGGTCTCGCTTCCCATCGGTCAAAAGGGCCATGCTGCAAAAAGTGTCAAAACCAGAAATGCAGGACAGGCCATGGAGAAATGGCAGCCTTGCTACGCTGATGGGCGGGATGTAAATTGCCAACAGCCACTCTAGAGAAGTGTACGGTGTGTCCTGAAACATCGAAAAAACACAGCTTAGGGAGCATAGGGCACGTCCACTCATGGGCGTATAAATTGGGAAAACTAAAAATCAGCAAGACACAGGCACCCCAATGTTTAGGGCTGCTATGTTGACAAGAACCTCCACTTCATGACACCTTAAATATCCCAGGAAAGAGAAAAATGGATAAAGAAGTTGTGGTCCTTATGTACAAAGGAATATCACTCAGACATGAAATCAATGTCATAAGGCTAGTAGAAGCAAGATGAGTGGATTTAGGTATGACGATTCTAAGTGAAATAAGTCACACAGAAAAAGACACTTATCATAAGATATCACTTATAGAGGGAATGTAAAAACCGCTACACTTGAACTGAATTACAAAACAGAACAGAGTCACACGTTTAGAAAACACACTATGGCTGCTTAACGGGAAAGGTGAGGTGGGGTGATGCATAAAACAAGGGTTTCAAATTCGCTCAGATACTGTTCCATACACCCAATATGTAATAGACAAGACCTACTCCTTGCTCAGTGAACTGGACTCAACAACCCCTATTCACCGCACAAGAATATATGTGACTAGTAAGAATCGTAAAACCTATGTATTGATATCTCTCTGGAAGTGTGTCAAGTGGGTGTAAAGCTGCATAAACACAGCCGTGAAAAGCAGCTAAACCCCATTATAAAAATAAATTACTTTTAAAAACCCGTAAAACAAAGACAGTGAAAGAGAGAGAAATTCTTACAAAATTCGTTCAGAGGCTGTGATGCAACCTGGATTGACCATATCTAGACCCACAGCTGGATGAGACATAAGGGTGGACACTCTTGGGGCTTAGAGGTTGGGTGAGGTTGGGTGAGCAAACGCAGACCCTTTAAAGTAATACTGTGTGGTACCCATCCCATGGGTCCCAAATCTCCAGGTTCAAGGGCATCTTCCTACATCGAAAACATGCATGAGAAACCCAGAAGATGGTGCACCGTGTGATTTTGAAAGGTTTCTAAAACGCACCCAATTTCTCATCTCCTTGTGCTCGGGTTCGCCTTTCCAGCTACTTTACTAGCAATCTCCCTACTTGGAGAATCAGCACCTTTAAGCTCCTGTTCCCTACAGGTTGCAATTTGTCCTGAGGATGAACGGGAAGAGGGGCAACCAATGAGAGACTAGATCTAGGTGTTGGGACAGGCACAGGTCACTCTATTTTCCCATCAGGAAGAAGAATTAACCACAGGCTCTGCCTGCCTCCAGGAACCAGAATAGGGCCTGAGGCAATCCCGCGCTTTTGCGGCCAGCTCCCAAAAAAGCGAGTTGAAAAATGGAGCTCAGGGACACTGCAATTCACAAACCCGCAGAGTTATAAATGATAACTCTCATCCACAGATATATTGAGGGAAGGCAACGAAGAGGATTTGAAAGCAAGGCAGAATTGCAGGAAGCAGATTTCAGGAGGTAGATTCGAATCGCCTTTAAAGCACATGAAAAGCGGCAAAACGTCGACAATGATGCCCTTGGCCAAAAAGGGCGTATGCGTTTTTTCCTGAATATATTCAGGAAAAAACGCATACGCCCTTTTTGGCCAACCAAGCAACCTGGAAAGGCAAATCAGCGCTACAAAGAGGTCTCGCTTCCCATCGGTCAAAAGGGCCATGCTGCAAAAAGTGTCAAAACCAGAAATGCAGGACAGGCCATGGAGAAATGGCAGCCTTGCTACGCTGATGGGCGGGATGTAAATTGCCAACAGCCACTCTAGAGAAGTGTACGGTGTGTTCTGAAACATCGAAAAAACACAGCTTAGGGAGCATAGGGCACGTCCACTCATGGGCGTATAAATTGGGAAAACTAAAAATCAGCAAGACACAGGCACCCCAATGTTTAGGGCTGCTATGTTGACAAGAACCTCCACTTCATGACACCTTAAATATCCCAGGAAAGAGAATAATGAATAAAGAAGTTGTGGTCCTTATGTACAAAGGAATATCCCTCAGACATGAAATCAATGTCATAAGGCTAGTAGAAGCAAGATGAGTGGATTTAGGTATGACGATTCTAAGTGAAATAAGTCACACAGAAAAAGACACTTATCATAAGCTATCACTTATAGAGGGAATGTAAAAACCGCTACACTTGAACTGAATTACAAAACAGAACAGAGTCACACGTTTAGAAAACACACTATGGCTGCTTAACGGGAAAGGTGAGGTGGGGTGATGCATAAAACAAGGGTTTCAAATTCGCTCAGATACCGTTCCATACACCCAATATGTAATAGACAAGACCTACTCCTTGCTCAGTGAACTGGACTCAACACCCCCTATTCACCGCACAAGAATATATGTGACTAGTAAGAATCTTAAAACCTATATATTGATATCTGTCTGGAAGTGAGTCAAGTGGGTGTAAAGCCGCATAAACACAGCCGTGAAAAGCAGCTAAACCCCATTATAAAAATAAATTACTTTTAAAAACCCGTAAAACAAAGACAGTGAAAGAGAGAGAAATTCTTACAAAATTCGTTCAGGGGCTGTGATGCAACCTGGATTGACCATAACTAGACCCACACCTGGATGAGACATAAGGGTGGACACTCTTGGGGCTGAGAGGTTGGGTGAGGTTGGGAGAGCAAACTCAGACCCTTTAAAGTAATACTGCGTGGTACCCATCCCATGGGTCCCAAATCTCCAGGTTCAAGGGCATCTTCCTACATCGAAAACATGCATGAGAAACCCAGAAGATGGTACACCGTGTGATTTTGAAAGGTTTCTAAAACGCACCCCATTTCTCATCTCCTTGTGCTAGGGTTCGCCTTTCCAGCTACTTTACTAGCAATCTCCCTACTTGGAGAATCAGCACCTTTAAGCTCCTGTTCCCTACAGGTTGCAATTTGTCCTGAGGATGAACGGGAAGAGGGGCAACCAATGAGAGACTAGATCTAGGTGTTGGTAGAGGCACAGGTCACTCTATTTTCCCATCAGGAAGAAGAATTAACCACAGGCTCAGCCTGCCGCCAGGAACCAGAATAAGGCCTGAGGCAATCTCGCGCTTTTGTGGCCAGCTCCCAAAAAAGCGAGTTGAAAAATGGAGCTCAGGGACACTGCAATTCACAAACCCGCAGAGTTATAAATGATAACTCTCATCCACAGATATATTGAGGGAAGGCAACGAAGAGGATTTGAAAGCAAGGCAGAATTGCAGGAAGCAGATTTCAGGAGGTAGATTCGAATCGCCTTTAAAGCACATGAAAAGCGGCAAAACGTCGACAATGATGCCCTTGGCCAAAAAGGGCGTATGCGTTTTTTCCTGAATATATTCAGGAAAAAACGCATACGCCCTTTTTGGCCAACCAAGCAACCTGGAAAGGCAAATCAGCGCTACAAAGAGGTCTCGCTTCCCATCGGTCAAAAGGGCCATGCTGCAAAAAGTGTCAAAACCAGAAATGCAGGACAGGCCATGGAGAAATGGCAGCCTTGCTACGCTGATGGGCGGGATGTAAATTGCCAACAGCCACTCTAGAGAAGTGTACGGTGTGTCCTGAAACATCGAAAAAACACAGCTTAGGGAGCATAGGGCACGTCCACTCATGGGCGTATAAATTGGGAAAACTAAAAATCAGCAAGACACAGGCACCCCAATGTTTAGGGCTGCTATGTTGACAAGAACCTCCACTTCATGACACCTTAAATATCCCAGGAAAGAGAAAAATGGATAAAGAAGTTGTGGTCCTTATGTACAAAGGAATATCCCTCAGACATGAAATCAATGTCATAAGGCTAGTAGAAGCAAGATGAGTGGATTTAGGTATGACGATTCTAAGTGAAATAAGTCACACAGAAAAAGACACTTATCATAAGCTATCACTTATAGAGGGAATGTAAAAACCGCTACACTTGAACTGAATTACAAAACAGAACAGAGTCACACGTTTAGAAAACACACTATGGCTGCTTAACGGGAAAGGTGAGGTGGGGTGATGCATAAAACAAGGGTTTCAAATTCGCTCAGATACCGTTCCATACACCCAATATGTAATAGACAAGACCTACTCCTTGCTCAGTGAACTGGACTCAACACCCCCTATTCACCGCACAAGAATATATGTGACTAGTAAGAATCTTAAAACCTATATATTGATATCTGTCTGGAAGTGAGTCAAGTGGGTGTAAAGCCGCATAAACACAGCCGTGAAAAGCAGCTAAACCCCATTATAAAAATAAATTACTTTTAAAAACCCGTAAAACAAAGACACTGAAAGAGAGAGAAATTCTTACAAAATTCGTTCAGGGGCTGTGATGCAACCTGGATTGACCATAACTAGACCCACACCTGGATGAGACATAAGGGTGGACACTCTTGGGGCTGAGAGGTTGGGTGAGGTTGGGAGAGCAAACTCAGACCCTTTAAAGTAATACTGCGTGGTACCCATCCCATGGGTCCCAAATCTCCAGGTTCAAGGGCATCTTCCTACATCGAAAACATGCATGAGAAACCCAGAAGATGGTACACCGTGTGATTTTGAAAGGTTTCTAAAACGCACCCCATTTCTCATCTCCTTGTGCTAGGGTTCGCCTTTCCAGCTACTTTACTAGCAATCTCCCTACTTGGAGAATCAGCACCTTTAAGCTCCTGTTCCCTACAGGTTGCAATTTGTCCTGAGGATGAACGGGAAGAGGGGCAACCAATGAGAGACTAGATCTAGGTGTTGGTAGAGGCACAGGTCACTCTATTTTCCCATCAGGAAGAAGAATTAACCACAGGCTCAGCCTGCCGCCAGGAACCAGAATAAGGCCTGAGGCAATCTCGCGCTTTTGTGGCCAGCTCCCAAAAAAGCGAGTTGAAAAATGGAGCTCAGGGACACTGCAATTCACAAACCCGCAGAGTTATAAATGATAACTCTCATCCACAGATATATTGAGGGAAGGCAACGAAGAGGATTTGAAAGCAAGGCAGAATTGCAGGAAGCAGATTTCAGGAGGTAGATTCGAATCGCCTTTAAAGCACATGAAAAGCGGCAAAACGTCGACAATGATGCCCTTGGCCAAAAAGGGCGTATGCGTTTTTTCCTGAATATATTCAGGAAAAAACGCATACGCCCTTTTTGGCCAACCAAGCAACCTGGAAAGGCAAATCAGCGCTACAAAGAGGTCTCGCTTCCCATCGGTCAAAAGGGCCATGCTGCAAAAAGTGTCAAAACCAGAAATGCAGGACAGGCCATGGAGAAATGGCAGCCTTGCTACGCTGATGGGCGGGATGTAAATTGCCAACAGCCACTCTAGAGAAGTGTACGGTGTGTCCTGAAACATCGAAAAAACACAGCTTAGGGAGCATAGGGCACGTCCACTCATGGGCGTATAAATTGGGAAAACTAAAAATCAGCAAGACACAGGCACCCCAATGTTTAGGGCTGCTATGTTGACAAGAACCTCCACTTCATGACACCTTAAATATCCCAGGAAAGAGAAAAATGGATAAAGAAGTTGTGGTCCTTATGTACAAAGGAATATCACTCAGACATGAAATCAATGTCATAAGGCTAGTAGAAGCAAGATGAGTGGATTTAGGTATGACGATTCTAAGTGAAATAAGTCACACAGAAAAAGACACTTATCATAAGGTATCACTTATAGAGGGAATGTAAAAACCGCTACACTTGAACTGAATTACAAAACAGAACAGAGTCACACGTTTAGAAAACACACTATGGCTGCTTAACGGGAAAGGTGAGGTGGGGTGATGCATAAAACAAGGGTTTCAAATTCGCTCAGATACCGTTCCATACACCCAATATGTAATAGACAAGACCTACTCCTTGCTCAGTGAACTGGACTCAACACCCCCTATTCACCGCACAAGAATATATGTGACTAGTAAGAATCTTAAAACCTATATATTGATATCTGTCTGGAAGTGAGTCAAGTGGGTGTAAAGCCGCATAAACACAGCCGTGAAAAGCAGCTAAACCCCATTATAAAAATAAATTACTTTTAAAAACCCGTAAAACAAAGACAGTGAAAGAGAGAGAAATTCTTACAAAATTCGTTCACAGGCTGTGATGCAACCTGGATTGACCATATCTAGACCCACAGCTGGATGAGACATAAGGGTGGACACTCTTGGGGCTTAGAGGTTGGGTGAGGTTGGGTGAGCAAACGCAGACCCTTTAAAGTAATACTGTGTGGTACCCATCCCATGGGTCCCAAATCTCCAGGTTCAAGGGCATCTTCCTACATCGAAAACATGCATGAGAAACCCAGAAGATGGTACACCGTGTGATTTTGAAAGGTTTCTAAAACGCACCCAATTTCTCATCTCCTTGTGCTCGGGTTCGCCTTTCCAGCTACTTTACTAGCAATCTCCCTACTTGGAGAATCAGCACCTTTAAGCTCCTGTTCCCTACAGGTTGCAATTTGTCCTGAGGATGAACGGGAAGAGGGGCAACCAATGAGAGACTAGATCTAGGTGTTGGGACAGGCACAGGTCACTCTAATTTCCCATCAGGAAGAAGAATTAAACACAGGCTCATCCTGCCGCCGGGAACCAGAATAGGGCCTGAGGCAATCCCGTGCTTTTGCGGCCAGCTCCCAAAAAAGCGAATTGAAAAATGGAGCTCAGGGGCACTGCAATTCACAAACCTGCAGAGTTATAAATGATAACTCTCATCCACAGATATATTGAGGGAAGGCAACGAAGAGGATTTGAAAGCAAGGCAGAATTGCAGGAAACAGGTTTCAGGAGGTAGATTCGAATCGCCATTAAAGCACATGAAAAGTGGCAAAACGTCGACAGTGATGCCCTTGGCCAAAAAGGGCGTAAGCGTTTTTTCCTGAATATATTCAGGAAAAAACGCATACGCCCTTTTTGGCCAACCAAGCAACCTGGAAATGCAAATCAGCGCTACAAAGAAGTCTCGCTTCCCATCGGTCAAAAGGGCCATGCTGCAAAAAGTGACAAAACCAGAAATGCAGTACAGGCCATGGAGAAATGGCAGCCTTGCTACGCTAATGGGCGGGATGTAAATTGCCAAAAGCCACTCTGGAGAAGTGTACGGTGTGTCCTGAAACATCGAAAAAACACAGCTTAGGGAGCATAGGGCACATCCACTCATGGGCGTATAAATTGGGAAAACTAAAAATCAGCAAGACACAGGCACCCCAATGTTTAGGGCTGCTATGTTGACAAGAACCTCCACTTCATGACACCTTAAATATCCCAGGAAAGAGATAAATGGATAAAGAAGTTGTGGTCCTTATGTACAAAGGAATATCCCTCAGACATGAAATCAATGTCATAAGGCTAGTAGAAGCAAGATGAGTGGATTTAGGTATGACGATTCTAAGTGAAATAAGTCACACAGAAAAAGACACTTATCATAAGCTATCACTTATAGAGGGAATGTAAAAACCGCTACACTTGAACTGAATTACAAAACAGAACAGAGTCACACGTTTAGAAAACACACTATGGCTGCTTAACGGGAAAGGTGAGGTGGGGTGATGCATAAAACAAGGGTTTCAAATTCGCTCAGATACCGTTCCATACACCCAATATGTAATAGACAAGACCTACTCCTTGCTCAGTGAACTGGACTCAACACCCCCTATTCACCGCACAAGAATATATCTGACTAGTAAGAATCGTAAAACCTATGTATTGATATCTCTCTGGAAGTGAGCCAAGTGGGTGTAAAGCCGCATAAACACAGCCGTGAAAAGCAGCTAAACCCCATTATAAAAATAAATTACTTTTAAAAACCCGTAAAACAAAGACAGTGAAAGAGAGAGAAATTCTTACAAAATTCGTTCAGGGGCTGTGATGCAACCTGGATTGACCATATCTAGACCCACACCTGGATGAGACATAAGGGTGGACACTCTTGGGGCTGAGAGGTTGGGTGAGGTTGGGAGAGCAAACTCAGACCCTTTAAAGTAATACTGCGTGGTACCCATCCCATGGGTCCCAAATCTCCAGGTTCAAGGGCATCTTCCTACATCGAAAACATGCATGAGAAACCCAGAAGATGGTACACCGTGTGATTTTGAAAGGTTTCTAAAATGCACCCCATTTCTCATCTCCTTGTGCTAGGGTTCGCCTTTCCAGCTACTTTACTAGCAATCTCCCTACTTGGAGAATCAGCACCTTTAAGCTCCTGTTCCCTACAGGTTGCAATTTGTCCTGAGGATGAACGGGAAGAGGGGCAACCAATGAGAGACTAGATCTAGGTGTTGGGACAGGCACAGGTCACTCTATTTTCCCATCAGGAAGAAGAATTAAACACAGGCTCAGCCTGCCGCCAGGAACCAGAATAAGGCCTGAGGCAATCTCGCGCTTTTGTGGCCAGCTCCCAAAAAAGCGAGTTGAAAAATGGAGCTCAGGGACACTGCAATTCACAAACCCGCAGAGTTATAAATGATAACTCTCATCCACAGATATATTGAGGGAAGGCAACGAAGAGGATTTGAAAGCAAGGCAGAATTGCAGGAAGCAGATTTCAGGAGGTAGATTCGAATCGCCTTTAAAGCACATGAAAAGCGGCAAAACGTCGACAATGATGCCCTTGGCCAAAAAGGGCGTATGCGTTTTTTCCTGAATATAT
Source organism: Eschrichtius robustus (assembly GCF_028021215.1). Lineage (NCBI taxonomy): Eukaryota > Metazoa > Chordata > Mammalia > Artiodactyla > Eschrichtiidae > Eschrichtius > Eschrichtius robustus. Next base: position 447,432 of record NW_027175795.1, on the reverse strand, counting down.
TCAGGAAAAAACGCATACGCCCTTTTTGGCCAACCAAGCAACCTGGAAAGGCAAATCAGCGCTACAAAGAGGTCTCGCTTCCCATCGGTCAAAAGGGCCATGCTGCAAAAAGTGTCAAAACCAGAAATGCAGGACAGGCCATGGAGAAATGGCAGCCTTGCTACGCTGATGGGCGGGATGTAAATTGCCAACAGCCACTCTAGAGAAGTGTACGGTGTGTCCTGAAACATCGAAAAAACACAGCTTAGGGAGCATAGGGCACGTCCACTCATGGGCGTATAAATTGGGAAAACTAAAAATCAGCAAGACACAGGCACCCCAATGTTTAGGGCTGCTATGTTGACAAGAACCTCCACTTCATGACACCTTAAATATCCCAGGAAAGAGAAAAATGGATAAAGAAGTTGTGGTCCTTATGTACAAAGGAATATCACTCAGACATGAAATCAATGTCATAAGGCTAGTAGAAGCAAGATGAGTGGATTTAGGTATGACGATTCTAAGTGAAATAAGTCACACAGAAAAAGACACTTATCATAAGATATCACTTATAGAGGGAATGTAAAAACCGCTACACTTGAACTGAATTACAAAACAGAACAGAGTCACACGTTTAGAAAACACACTATGGCTGCTTAACGGGAAAGGTGAGGTGGGGTGATGCATAAAACAAGGGTTTCAAATTTGCTCAGATACTGTTCCATACACCCAATATGTAATAGACAAGACCTACTCTTTGCTCAGTGAACTGGACTCAACAACCCCTATTCACCGCACAAGAATATATGTGACTAGTAAGAATCGTAAAACCTATGTATTGATATCTCTCTGGAAGTGTGTCAAGTGGGTGTAAAGCTGCATAAACACAGCCGTGAAAAGCAGCTAAACCCCATTATAAAAATAAATTACTTTTAAAAACCCGTAAAACAAAGACAGTGAAAGAGAGAGAAATTCTTACAAAATTCGTTCAGAGGCTGTGATGCAACCTGGATTGACCATATCTAGACCCACAGCTGGATGAGACATAAGGGTGGACACTCTTGGGGCTTAGAGGTTGGGTGAGGTTGGGTGAGCAAACGCAGACCCTTTAAAGTAATACTGTGTGGTACCCATCCCATGGGTCCCAAATCTCCAGGTTCAAGGGCATCTTCCTACATCGAAAACATGCATGAGAAACCCAGAAGATGGTGCACCGTGTGATTTTGAAAGGTTTCTAAAACGCACCCAATTTCTCATCTCCTTGTGCTCGGGTTCGCCTTTCCAGCTACTTTACTAGCAATCTCCCTACTTGGAGAATCAGCACCTTTAAGCTCCTGTTCCCTACAGGTTGCAATTTGTCCTGAGGATGAACGGGAAGAGGGGCAACCAATGAGAGACTAGATCTAGGTGTTGGGACAGGCACAGGTCACTCTATTTTCCCATCAGGAAGAAGAATTAACCACAGGCTCTGCCTGCCTCCAGGAACCAGAATAGGGCCTGAGGCAATCCCGCGCTTTTGCGGCCAGCTCCCAAAAAAGCGAGTTGAAAAATGGAGCTCAGGGACACTGCAATTCACAAACCCGCAGAGTTATAAATGATAACTCTCATCCACAGATATATTGAGGGAAGGCAACGAAGAGGATTTGAAAGCAAGGCAGAATTGCAGGAAGCAGATTTCAGGAGGTAGATTCGAATCGCCTTTAAAGCACATGAAAAGCGGCAAAACGTCGACAATGATGCCCTTGGCCAAAAAGGGCGTATGCGTTTTTTCCTGAATATATTCAGGAAAAAACGCATACGCCCTTTTTGGCCAACCAAGCAACCTGGAAAGGCAAATCAGCGCTACAAAGAGGTCTCGCTTCCCATCGGTCAAAAGGGCCATGCTGCAAAAAGTGTCAAAACCAGAAATGCAGGACAGGCCATGGAGAAATGGCAGCCTTGCTACGCTGATGGGCGGGATGTAAATTGCCAACAGCCACTCTAGAGAAGTGTACGGTGTGTTCTGAAACATCGAAAAAACACAGCTTAGGGAGCATAGGGCACGTCCACTCATGGGCGTATAAATTGGGAAAACTAAAAATCAGCAAGACACAGGCACCCCAATGTTTAGGGCTGCTATGTTGACAAGAACCTCCACTTCATGACACCTTAAATATCCCAGGAAAGAGAATAATGGATAAAGAAGTTGTGGTCCTTATGTACAAAGGAATATCCCTCAGACATGAAATCAATGTCATAAGGCTAGTAGAAGCAAGATGAGTGGATTTAGGTATGACGATTCTAAGTGAAATAAGTCACACAGAAAAAGACACTTATCATAAGATATCACTTATAGAGGGAATGTAAAAACCGCTACACTTGAACTGAATTACAAAACAGAACAGAGTCACACGTTTAGAAAACACACTATGGCTGCTTAACGGGAAAGGTGAGGTGGGGTGATGCATAAAACAAGGGTTTCAAATTCGCTCAGATACCGTTCCATACACCCAATATGTAATAGACAAGACCTACTCCTTGCTCAGTGAACTGGACTCAAAACCCCCTATTCACCGCACAAGAATATATGTGACTAGTAAGAATCTTAAAACCTATATATTGATATCTGTCTGGAAGTGAGTCAAGTGGGTGTAAAGCCGCATAAACACAGCCGTGAAAAGCAGCTAAACCCCATTATAAAAATAAATTACTTTTAAAAACCCGTAAAACAAAGACAGTGAAAGAGAGAGAAATTCTTACAAAATTCGTTCAGGGGCTGTGATGCAACCTGGATTGACCATAACTAGACCCACACCTGGATGAGACATAAGGGTGGACACTCTTGGGGCTGAGAGGTTGGGTGAGGTTGGGAGAGCAAACTCAGACCCTTTAAAGTAATACTGCGTGGTACCCATCCCATGGGTCCCAAATCTCCAGGTTCAAGGGCATCTTCCTACATCGAAAACATGCATGAGAAACCCAGAAGATGGTACACCGTGTGATTTTGAAAGGTTTCTAAAACGCACCCCATTTCTCATCTCCTTGTGCTAGGGTTCGCCTTTCCAGCTACTTTACTAGCAATCTCCCTACTTGGAGAATCAGCACCTTTAAGCTCCTGTTCCCTACAGGTTGCAATTTGTCCTGAGGATGAACGGGAAGAGGGGAAACCAATGAGAGACTAGATCTAGGTGTTGGGACAGGCACAGGTCACTCTATTTTCCCATCAGGAAGAAGAATTAACCACAGGCTCTGCCTGCCTCCAGGAACCAGAATAGGGCCTGAGGCAATCCCGCGCTTTTGCGGCCAGCTCCCAAAAAAGCGAGTTGAAAAATGGAGCTCAGGGACACTGCAATTCACAAACCCGCAGAGTTATAAATGATAACTCTCATCCACAGATATATTGAGGGAAGGCAACGAAGAGGATTTGAAAGCAAGGCAGAATTGCAGGAAGCAGATTTCAGGAGGTAGATTCGAATCGCCTTTAAAGCACATGAAAAGCGGCAAAACGTCGACAATGATGCCCTTGGCCAAAAAGGGCGTATGCGTTTTTTCCTGAATATATTCAGGAAAAAACGCATACGCCCTTTTTGGCCAACCAAGCAACCTGGAAAGGCAAATCAGCGCTACAAAGAGGTCTCGCTTCCCATCGGTCAAAAGGGCCATGCTGCAAAAAGTGTCAAAACCAGAAATGCAGGACAGGCCATGGAGAAATGGCAGCCTTGCTACGCTGATGGGCGGGATGTAAATTGCCAACAGCCACTCTAGAGAAGTGTACGGTGTGTTCTGAAACATCGAAAAAACACAGCTTAGGGAGCATAGGGCACGTCCACTCATGGGCGTATAAATTGGGAAAACTAAAAATCAGCAAGACACAGGCACCCCAATGTTTAGGGCTGCTATGTTGACAAGAACCTCCACTTCATGACACCTTAAATATCCCAGGAAAGAGAATAATGGATAAAGAAGTTGTGGTCCTTATGTACAAAGGAATATCCCTCAGACATGAAATCAATGTCATAAGGCTAGTAGAAGCAAGATGAGTGGATTTAGGTATGACGATTCTAAGTGAAATAAGTCACACAGAAAAAGACACTTATCATAAGCTATCACTTATAGAGGGAATGTAAAAACCGCTAAACTTGAACTGAATTACAAAACAGAACAGAGTCACACGTTTAGAAAACACACTATGGCTGCTTAACGGGAAAGGTGAGGTGGGGTGATGCATAAAACAAGGGTTTCAAATTCGCTCAGATACCGTTCCATACACCCAATATGTAATAGACAAGACCTACTCCTTGCTCAGTGAACTGGACTCAACACCCCCTATTCACCGCACAAGAATATATGTGACTAGTAAGAATCTTAAAACCTATATATTGATATCTGTCTGGAAGTGAGTCAAGTGGGTGTAAAGCCGCATAAACACAGCCGTGAAAAGCAGCTAAACCCCATTATAAAAATAAATTACTTTTAAAAACCCGTAAAACAAAGACAGTGAAAGAGAGAGAAATTCTTACAAAATTCGTTCACAGGCTGTGATGCAACCTGGATTGACCATATCTAGACCCACAGCTGGATGAGACATAAGGGTGGACACTCTTGGGGCTTAGAGGTTGGGTGAGGTTGGGTGAGCAAACGCAGACCCTTTAAAGTAATACTGTGTGGTACCCATCCCATGGGTCCCAAATCTCCAGGTTCAAGGGCATCTTCCTACATCGAAAACATGCATGAGAAACCCAGAAGATGGTACACCGTGTGATTTTGAAAGGTTTCTAAAACGCACCCAATTTCTCATCTCCTTGTGCTCGGGTTCGCCTTTCCAGCTACTTTACTAGCAATCTCCCTACTTGGAGAATCAGCACCTTTAAGCTCCTGTTCCCTACAGGTTGCAATTTGTCCTGAGGATGAACGGGAAGAGGGGCAACCAATGAGAGACTAGATCTAGGTGTTGGGACAGGCACAGGTCACTCTAATTTCCCATCAGGAAGAAGAATTAAACACAGGCTCATCCTGCCGCCGGGAACCAGAATAGGGCCTGAGGCAATCCCGTGCTTTTGCGGCCAGCTCCCAAAAAAGCGAATTGAAAAATGGAGCTCAGGGGCACTGCAATTCACAAACCTGCAGAGTTATAAATGATAACTCTCATCCACAGATATATTGAGGGAAGGCAACGAAGAGGATTTGAAAGCAAGGCAGAATTGCAGGAAACAGGTTTCAGGAGGTAGATTCGAATCGCCTTTAAAGCACATGAAAAGCGGCAAAACGTCGACAATGATGCCCTTGGCCAAAAAGGGCGTATGCGTTTTTTCCTGAATATATTCAGGAAAAAACGCATACGCCCTTTTTGGCCAACCAAGCAACCTGGAAAGGCAAATCAGCGCTACAAAGAGGTCTCGCTTCCCATCGGTCAAAAGGGCCATGCTGCAAAAAGTGTCAAAACCAGAAATGCAGGACAGGCCATGGAGAAATGGCAGCCTTGCTACGCTGATGGGCGGGATGTAAATTGCCAACAGCCACTCTAGAGAAGTGTACGGTGTGTCCTGAAACATCGAAAAAACACAGCTTAGGGAGCATAGGGCACGTCCACTCATGGGCGTATAAATTGGGAAAACTAAAAATCAGCAAGACACAGGCACCCCAATGTTTAGGGCTGCTATGTTGACAAGAACCTCCACTTCATGACACCTTAAATATCCCAGGAAAGAGAAAAATGGATAAAGAAGTTGTGGTCCTTATGTACAAAGGAATATCACTCAGACATGAAATCAATGTCATAAGGCTAGTAGAAGCAAGATGAGTGGATTTAGGTATGACGATTCTAAGTGAAATAAGTCACACAGAAAAAGACACTTATCATAAGGTATCACTTATAGAGGGAATGTAAAAACCGCTACACTTGAACTGAATTACAAAACAGAACAGAGTCACACGTTTAGAAAACACACTATGGCTGCTTAACGGGAAAGGTGAGGTGGGGTGATGCATAAAACAAGGGTTTCAAATTCGCTCAGATACCGTTCCATACACCCAATATGTAATAGACAAGACCTACTCCTTGCTCAGTGAACTGGACTCAACACCCCCTATTCACCGCACAAGAATATATGTGACTAGTAAGAATCTTAAAACCTATATATTGATATCTGTCTGGAAGTGAGTCAAGTGGGTGTAAAGCCGCATAAACACAGCCGTGAAAAGCAGCTAAACCCCATTATAAAAATAAATTACTTTTAAAAACCCGTAAAACAAAGACAGTGAAAGAGAGAGAAATTCTTACAAAATTCGTTCACAGGCTGTGATGCAACCTGGATTGACCATATCTAGACCCACAGCTGGATGAGACATAAGGGTGGACACTCTTGGGGCTTAGAGGTTGGGTGAGGTTGGGTGAGCAAACGCAGACCCTTTAAAGTAATACTGTGTGGTACCCATCCCATGGGTCCCAAATCTCCAGGTTCAAGGGCATCTTCCTACATCGAAAACATGCATGAGAAACCCAGAAGATGGTACACCGTGTGATTTTGAAAGGTTTCTAAAACGCACCCAATTTCTCATCTCCTTGTGCTCGGGTTCGCCTTTCCAGCTACTTTACTAGCAATCTCCCTACTTGGAGAATCAGCACCTTTAAGCTCCTGTTCCCTACAGGTTGCAATTTGTCCTGAGGATGAACGGGAAGAGGGGCAACCAATGAGAGACTAGATCTAGGTGTTGGGACAGGCACAGGTCACTCTAATTTCCCATCAGGAAGAAGAATTAAACACAGGCTCATCCTGCCGCCGGGAACCAGAATAGGGCCTGAGGCAATCCCGTGCTTTTGCGGCCAGCTCCCAAAAAAGCGAATTGAAAAATGGAGCTCAGGGGCACTGCAATTCACAAACCTGCAGAGTTATAAATGATAACTCTCATCCACAGATATATTGAGGGAAGGCAACGAAGAGGATTTGAAAGCAAGGCAGAATTGCAGGAAACAGGTTTCAGGAGGTAGATTCGAATCGCCATTAAAGCACATGAAAAGTGGCAAAACGTCGACAGTGATGCCCTTGGCCAAAAAGGGCGTAAGCGTTTTTTCCTGAATATATTCAGGAAAAAACGCATACGCCCTTTTTGGCCAACCAAGCAACCTGGAAATGCAAATCAGCGCTACAAAGAAGTCTCGCTTCCCATCGGTCAAAAGGGCCATGCTGCAAAAAGTGACAAAACCAGAAATGCAGTACAGGCCATGGAGAAATGGCAGCCTTGCTACGCTAATGGGCGGGATGTAAATTGCCAAAAGCCACTCTGGAGAAGTGTACGGTGTGTCCTGAAACATCGAAAAAACACAGCTTAGGGAGCATAGGGCACATCCACTCATGGGCGTATAAATTGGGAAAACTAAAAATCAGCAAGACACAGGCACCCCAATGTTTAGGGCTGCTATGTTGACAAGAACCTCCACTTCATGACACCTTAAATATCCCAGGAAAGAGATAAATGGATAAAGAAGTTGTGGTCCTTATGTACAAAGGAATATCCCTCAGACATGAAATCAATGTCATAAGGCTAGTAGAAGCAAGATGAGTGGATTTAGGTATGACGATTCTAAGTGAAATAAGTCACACAGAAAAAGACACTTATCATAAGCTATCACTTATAGAGGGAATGTAAAAACCGCTACACTTGAACTGAATTACAAAACAGAACAGAGTCACACGTTTAGAAAACACACTATGGCTGCTTAACGGGAAAGGTGAGGTGGGGTGATGCATAAAACAAGGGTTTCAAATTCGCTCAGATACCGTTCCATACACCCAATATGTAATAGACAAGACCTACTCCTTGCTCAGTGAACTGGACTCAACACCCCCTATTCACCGCACAAGAATATATCTGACTAGTAAGAATCGTAAAACCTATGTATTGATATCTCTCTGGAAGTGAGCCAAGTGGGTGTAAAGCCGCATAAACACAGCCGTGAAAAGCAGCTAAACCCCATTATAAAAATAAATTACTTTTAAAAACCCGTAAAACAAAGACAGTGAAAGAGAGAGAAATTCTTACAAAATTCGTTCAGGGGCTGTGATGCAACCTGGATTGACCATATCTAGACCCACACCTGGATGAGACATAAGGGTGGACACTCTTGGGGCTGAGAGGTTGGGTGAGGTTGGGAGAGCAAACTCAGACCCTTTAAAGTAATACTGCGTGGTACCCATCCCATGGGTCCCAAATCTCCAGGTTCAAGGGCATCTTCCTACATCGAAAACATGCATGAGAAACCCAGAAGATGGTACACCGTGTGATTTTGAAAGGTTTCTAAAATGCACCCCATTTCTCATCTCCTTGTGCTAGGGTTCGCCTTTCCAGCTACTTTACTAGCAATCTCCCTACTTGGAGAATCAGCACCTTTAAGCTCCTGTTCCCTACAGGTTGCAATTTGTCCTGAGGATGAACGGGAAGAGGGGCAACCAATGAGAGACTAGATCTAGGTGTTGGGACAGGCACAGGTCACTCTATTTTCCCATCAGGAAGAAGAATTAAACACAGGCTCAGCCTGCCGCCAGGAACCAGAATAAGGCCTGAGGCAATCTCGCGCTTTTGTGGCCAGCTCCCAAAAAAGCGAGTTGAAAAATGGAGCTCAGGGACACTGCAATTCACAAACCCGCAGAGTTATAAATGATAACTCTCATCCACAGATATATTGAGGGAAGGCAACGAAGAGGATTTGAAAGCAAGGCAGAATTGCAGGAAGCAGATTTCAGGAGGTAGATTCGAATCGCCTTTAAAGCACATGAAAAGCGGCAAAACGTCGACAATGATGCCCTTGGCCAAAAAGGGCGTATGCGTTTTTTCCTGAATATATTCAGGAAAAAACGCATACGCCCTTTTTGGCCAACAAAGCAACCTGGAAAGGCAAATCAGCGCTACAAAGAGGTCTCGCTTCCCATCGGTCAAAAGGGCCATGCTGCAAAAAGTGTCAAAACCAGAAATGCAGGACAGGCCATGGAGAAATGGCAGCCTTGCTACGCTGATGGGCGGGATGTAAATTGCCAACAGCCACTCTAGAGAAGTGTACGGTGTGTCCTGAAACATCGAAAAAACACAGCTTAGGGAGCATAGGGCACGTCCACTCATGGGCGTATAAATTGGGAAAACTAAAAATCAGCAAGACACAGGCACCCCAATGTTTAGGGCTGCTATGTTGACAAGAACCTCCACTTCATGACACCTTAAATATCCCAGGAAAGAGAAAAATGGATAAAGAAGTTGTGGTCCTTATGTACAAAGGAATATCACTCAGACATGAAATCAATGTCATAAGGCTAGTAGAAGCAAGATGAGTGGATTTAGGTATGACGATTCTAAGTGAAATAAGTCACACAGAAAAAGACACTTATCATAAGGTATCACTTATAGAGGGAATGTAAAAACCGCTACACTTGAACTGAATTACAAAACAGAACAGAGTCACACGTTTAGAAAACACACTATGGCTGCTTAACGGGAAAGGTGAGGTGGGGTGATGCATAAAACAAGGGTTTCAAATTCGCTCAGATACCGTTCCATACACCCAATATGTAATAGACAAGACCTACTCCTTGCTCAGTGAACTGGACTCAACACCCCCTATTCACCGCACAAGAATATATGTGACTAGTAAGAATCTTAAAACCTATATATTGATATCTGTCTGGAAGTGAGTCAAGTGGGTGTAAAGCCGCATAAACACAGCCGTGAAAAGCAGCTAAACCCCATTATAAAAATAAATTACTTTTAAAAACCCGTAAAACAAAGACAGTGAAAGAGAGAGAAATTCTTACAAAATTCGTTCACAGGCTGTGATGCAACCTGGATTGACCATATCTAGACCCACAGCTGGATGAGACATAAGGGTGGACACTCTTGGGGCTTAGAGGTTGGGTGAGGTTGGGTGAGCAAACGCAGACCCTTTAAAGTAATACTGTGTGGTACCCATCCCATGGGTCCCAAATCTCCAGGTTCAAGGGCATCTTCCTACATCGAAAACATGCATGAGAAACCCAGAAGATGGTACACCGTGTGATTTTGAAAGGTTTCTAAAACGCACCCAATTTCTCATCTCCTTGTGCTCGGGTTCGCCTTTCCAGCTACTTTACTAGCAATCTCCCTACTTGGAGAATCAGCACCTTTAAGCTCCTGTTCCCTACAGGTTGCAATTTGTCCTGAGGATGAACGGGAAGAGGGGCAACCAATGAGAGACTAGATCTAGGTGTTGGGACAGGCACAGGTCACTCTATTTTCCCATCAGGAAGAAGAATTAACCACAGGCTCAGCCTGCCGCCGGGAACCAGAATAAGGCCTGAGGCAATCTCGCGCTTTTGTGGCCAGCTCCCAAAAAAGCGAGTTGAAAAATGGAGCTCAGGGACACTGCAATTCACAAACCCGCAGAGTTATAAATGATAACTCTCATCCACAGATATATTGAGGGAAGGCAACGAAGAGGATTTGAAAGCAAGGCAGAATTGCAGGAAGCAGATTTCAGGAGGTAGATTCGAATCGCCTTTAAAGCACATGAAAAGCGGCAAAACGTCGACAATGATGCCCTTGGCCAAAAAGGGCGTATGCGTTTTTTCCTGAATATATTCAGGAAAAAACGCATACGCCCTTTTTGGCCAACCAAGCAACCTGGAAAGGCAAATCAGCGCTACAAAGAGGTCTCGCTTCCCATCGGTCAAAAGGGCCATGCTGCAAAAAGTGTCAAAACCAGAAATGCAGGACAGGCCATGGAGAAATGGCAGCCTTGCTACGCTGATGGGCGGGATGTAAATTGCCAACAGCCACTCTAGAGAAGTGTACGGTGTGTCCTGAAACATCGAAAAAACACAGCTTAGGGAGCATAGGGCACGTCCACTCATGGGCGTATAAATTGGGAAAACTAAAAATCAGCAAGACACAGGCACCCCAATGTTTAGGGCTGCTATGTTGACAAGAACCTCCACTTCATGACACCTTAAATATCCCAGGAAAGAGAAAAATGGATAAAGAAGTTGTGGTCCTTATGTACAAAGGAATATCACTCAGACATGAAATCAATGTCATAAGGCTAGTAGAAGCAAGATGAGTGGATTTAGGTATGACGATTCTAAGTGAAATAAGTCACACAGAAAAAGACACTTATCATAAGGTATCACTTATAGAGGGAATGTAAAAACCGCTACACTTGAACTGAATTACAAAACAGAACAGAGTCACACGTTTAGAAAACACACTATGGCTGCTTAACGGGAAAGGTGAGGTGGGGTGATGCATAAAACAAGGGTTTCAAATTCGCTCAGATACCGTTCCATACACCCAATATGTAATAGACAAGACCTACTCCTTGCTCAGTGAACTGGACTCAACACCCCCTATTCACCGCACAAGAATATATGTGACTAGTAAGAATCTTAAAACCTATATATTGATATCTGTCTGGAAGTGAGTCAAGTGGGTGTAAAGCCGCATAAACACAGCCGTGAAAAGCAGCTAAACCCCATTATAAAAATAAATTACTTTTAAAAACCCGTAAAACAAAGACAGTGAAAGAGAGAGAAATTCTTACAAAATTCGTTCACAGGCTGTGATGCAACCTGGATTGACCATATCTAGACCCACAGCTGGATGAGACATAAGGGTGGACACTCTTGGGGCTTAGAGGTTGGGTGAGGTTGGGTGAGCAAACGCAGACCCTTTAAAGTAATACTGTGTGGTACCCATCCCATGGGTCCCAAATCTCCAGGTTCAAGGGCATCTTCCTACATCGAAAACATGCATGAGAAACCCAGAAGATGGTACACCGTGTGATTTTGAAAGGTTTCTAAAACGCACCCAATTTCTCATCTCCTTGTGCTCGGGTTCGCCTTTCCAGCTACTTTACTAGCAATCTCCCTACTTGGAGAATCAGCACCTTTAAGCTCCTGTTCCCTACAGGTTGCAATTTGTCCTGAGGATGAACGGGAAGAGGGGCAACCAATGAGAGACTAGATCTAGGTGTTGGGACAGGCACAGGTCACTCTAATTTCCCATCAGGAAGAAGAATTAAACACAGGCTCATCCTGCCGCCGGGAACCAGAATAGGGCCTGAGGCAATCCCGTGCTTTTGCGGCCAGCTCCCAAAAAAGCGAATTGAAAAATGGAGCTCAGGGGCACTGCAATTCACAAACCTGCAGAGTTATAAATGATAACTCTCATCCACAGATATATTGAGGGAAGGCAACGAAGAGGATTTGAAAGCAAGGCAGAATTGCAGGAAACAGGTTTCAGGAGGTAGATTCGAATCGCCTTTAAAGCACATGAAAAGCGGCAAAACGTCGACAATGATGCCCTTGGCCAAAAAGGGCGTATGCGTTTTTTCCTGAATATATTCAGGAAAAAACGCATACGCCCTTTTTGGCCAACCAAGCAACCTGGAAAGGCAAATCAGCGCTACAAAGAGGTCTCGCTTCCCATCGGTCAAAAGGGCCATGCTGCAAAAAGTGTCAAAACCAGAAATGCAGGACAGGCCATGGAGAAATGGCAGCCTTGCTACGCTGATGGGCGGGATGTAAATTGCCAACAGCCACTCTAGAGAAGTGTACGGTGTGTCCTGAAACATCGAAAAAACACAGCTTAGGGAGCATAGGGCACGTCCACTCATGGGCGTATAAATTGGGAAAACTAAAAATCAGCAAGACACAGGCACCCCAATGTTTAGGGCTGCTATGTTGACAAGAACCTCCACTTCATGACACCTTAAATATCCCAGGAAAGAGAAAAATGGATAAAGAAGTTGTGGTCCTTATGTACAAAGGAATATCACTCAGACATGAAATCAATGTCATAAGGCTAGTAGAAGCAAGATGAGTGGATTTAGGTATGACGATTCTAAGTGAAATAAGTCACACAGAAAAAGACACTTATCATAAGGTATCACTTATAGAGGGAATGTAAAAACCGCTACACTTGAACTGAATTACAAAACAGAACAGAGTCACACGTTTAGAAAACACACTATGGCTGCTTAACGGGAAAGGTGAGGTGGGGTGATGCATAAAACAAGGGTTTCAAATTCGCTCAGATACCGTTCCATACACCCAATATGTAATAGACAAGACCTACTCCTTGCTCAGTGAACTGGACTCAACACCCCCTATTCACCGCACAAGAATATATGTGACTAGTAAGAATCTTAAAACCTATATATTGATATCTGTCTGGAAGTGAGTCAAGTGGGTGTAAAGCCGCATAAACACAGCCGTGAAAAGCAGCTAAACCCCATTATAAAAATAAATTACTTTTAAAAACCCGTAAAACAAAGACAGTGAAAGAGAGAGAAATTCTTACAAAATTCGTTCACAGGCTGTGATGCAACCTGGATTGACCATATCTAGACCCACAGCTGGATGAGACATAAGGGTGGACACTCTTGGGGCTTAGAGGTTGGGTGAGGTTGGGTGAGCAAACGCAGACCCTTTAAAGTAATACTGTGTGGTACCCATCCCATGGGTCCCAAATCTCCAGGTTCAAGGGCATCTTCCTACATCGAAAACATGCATGAGGAACCCAGAAGATGGTACACCGTGTGATTTTGAAAGGTTTCTAAAACGCACCCAATTTCTCATCTCCTTGTGCTCGGGTTCGCCTTTCCAGCTACTTTACTAGCAATCTCCCTACTTGGAGAATCAGCAACTTTAAGCTCCTGTTCCCTACAGGTTGCAATTTGTCCTGAGGATGAACGGGAAGAGGGGCAACCAATGAGAGACTAGATCTAGGTGTTGGGACAGGCACAGGTCACTCTAATTTCCCATCAGGAAGAAGAATTAAACACAGGCTCATCCTGCCGCCGGGAACCAGAATAGGGCCTGAGGCAATCCCGTGCTTTTGCGGCCAGCTCCCAAAAAAGCGAATTGAAAAATGGAGCTCAGGGGCACTGCAATTCACAAACCTGCAGAGTTATAAATGATAACTCTCATCCACAGATATATTGAGGGAAGGCAACGAAGAGGATTTGAAAGCAAGGCAGAATTGCAGGAAACAGGTTTCAGGAGGTAGATTCGAATCGCCATTAAAGCACATGAAAAGTGGCAAAACGTCGACAGTGATGCCCTTGGCCAAAAAGGGCGTAAGCGTTTTTTCCTGAATATATTCAGGAAAAAACGCATACGCCCTTTTTGGCCAACCAAGCAACCTGGAAATGCAAATCAGCGCTACAAAGAAGTCTCGCTTCCCATCGGTCAAAAGGGCCATGCTGCAAAAAGTGACAAAACCAGAAATGCAGTACAGGCCATGGAGAAATGGCAGCCTTGCTACGCTAATGGGCGGGATGTAAATTGCCAAAAGCCACTCTGGAGAAGTGTACGGTGTGTCCTGAAACATCGAAAAAACACAGCTTAGGGAGCATAGGGCACATCCACTCATGGGCGTATAAATTGGGAAAACTAAAAATCAGCAAGACACAGGCACCCCAATGTTTAGGGCTGCTATGTTGACAAGAACCTCCACTTCATGACACCTTAAATATCCCAGGAAAGAGATAAATGGATAAAGAAGTTGTGGTCCTTATGTACAAAGGAATATCCCTCAGACATGAAATCAATGTCATAAGGCTAGTAGAAGCAAGATGAGTGGATTTAGGTATGACGATTCTAAGTGAAATAAGTCACACAGAAAAAGACACTTATCATAAGCTATCACTTATAGAGGGAATGTAAAAACCGCTACACTTGAACTGAATTACAAAACAGAACAGAGTCACACGTTTAGAAAACACACTATGGCTGCTTAACGGGAAAGGTGAGGTGGGGTGATGCATAAAACAAGGGTTTCAAATTCGCTCAGATACCGTTCCATACACCCAATATGTAATAGACAAGACCTACTCCTTGCTCAGTGAACTGGACTCAACACCCCCTATTCACCGCACAAGAATATATCTGACTAGTAAGAATCGTAAAACCTATGTATTGATATCTCTCTGGAAGTGAGCCAAGTGGGTGTAAAGCCGCATAAACACAGCCGTGAAAAGCAGCTAAACCCCATTATAAAAATAAATTACTTTTAAAAACCCGTAAAACAAAGACAGTGAAAGAGAGAGAAATTCTTACAAAATTCGTTCAGGGGCTGTGATGCAACCTGGATTGACCATATCTAGACCCACAGCTGGATGAGACATAAGGGTGGACACTCTTGGGGCTGAGAGGTTGGGTGAGGTTGGGAGAGCAAACTCAGACCCTTTAAAGTAATACTGCGTGGTACCCATCCCATGGGTCCCAAATCTCCAGGTTCAAGGGCATCTTCCTACATCGAAAACATGCATGAGAAACCCAGAAGATGGTACACCGTGTGATTTTGAAAGGTTTCTAAAATGCACCCCATTTCTCATCTCCTTGTGCTAGGGTTCGCCTTTCCAGCTACTTTACTAGCAATCTCCCTACTTGGAGAATCAGCACCTTTAAGCTCCTGTTCCCTACAGGTTGCAATTTGTCCTGAGGATGAACGGGAAGAGGGGCAACCAATGAGAGACTAGATCTAGGTGTTGGGACAGGCACAGGTCACTCTATTTTCCCATCAGGAAGAAGAATTAAACACAGGCTCAGCCTGCCGCCAGGAACCAGAATAAGGCCTGAGGCAATCTCGCGCTTTTGTGGCCAGCTCCCAAAAAAGCGAGTTGAAAAATGGAGCTCAGGGACACTGCAATTCACAAACCCGCAGAGTTATAAATGATAACTCTCATCCACAGATATATTGAGGGAAGGCAACGAAGAGGATTTGAAAGCAAGGCAGAATTGCAGGAAGCAGATTTCAGGAGGTAGATTCGAATCGCCTTTAAAGCACATGAAAAGCGGCAAAACGTCGACAATGATGCCCTTGGCCAAAAAGGGCGTATGCGTTTTTTCCTGAATATATTCAGGAAAAAACGCATACGCCCTTTTTGGCCAACCAAGCAACCTGGAAAGGCAAATCAGCGCTACAAAGAGGTCTCGCTTCCCATCGGTCAAAAGGGCCATGCTGCAAAAAGTGTCAAAACCAGAAATGCAGGACAGGCCATGGAGAAATGGCAGCCTTGCTTCGCTGATGGGCGGGATGTAAATTGCCAACAGCCACTCTAGAGAAGTGTACGGTGTGTCCTGAAACATCGAAAAAACACAGCTTAGGGAGCATAGGGCACGTCCACTCATGGGCGTATAAATTGGGAAAACTAAAAATCAGCAAGACACAGGCACCCCAATGTTTAGGGCTGCTATGTTGACAAGAACCTCCACTTCATGACACCTTAAATATCCCAGGAAAGAGAAAAATGGATAAAGAAGTTGTGGTCCTTATGTACAAAGGAATATCACTCAGACATGAAATCAATGTCATAAGGCTAGTAGAAGCAAGATGAGTGGATTTAGGTATGACGATTCTAAGTGAAATAAGTCACACAGAAAAAGACACTTATCATAAGGTATCACTTATAGAGGGAATGTAAAAACCGCTACACTTGAACTGAATTACAAAACAGAACAGAGTCACACGTTTAGAAAACACACTATGGCTGCTTAACGGGAAAGGTGAGGTGGGGTGATGCATAAAACAAGGGTTTCAAATTCGCTCAGATACCGTTCCATACACCCAATATGTAATAGACAAGACCTACTCCTTGCTCAGTGAACTGGACTCAACACCCCCTATTCACCGCACAAGAATATATGTGACTAGTAAGAATCTTAAAACCTATATATTGATATCTGTCTGGAAGTGAGTCAAGTGGGTGTAAAGCCGCATAAACACAGCCGTGAAAAGCAGCTAAACCCCATTATAAAAATAAATTACTTTTAAAAACCCGTAAAACAAAGACAGTGAAAGAGAGAGAAATTCTTACAAAATTCGTTCACAGGCTGTGATGCAACCTGGATTGACCATATCTAGACCCACAGCTGGATGAGACATAAGGGTGGACACTCTTGGGGCTTAGAGGTTGGGTGAGGTTGGGTGAGCAAACGCAGACCCTTTAAAGTAATACTGTGTGGTACCCATCCCATGGGTCCCAAATCTCCAGGTTCAAGGGCATCTTCCTACATCGAAAACATGCATGAGAAACCCAGAAGATGGTACACCGTGTGATTTTGAAAGGTTTCTAAAACGCACCCAATTTCTCATCTCCTTGTGCTCGGGTTCGCCTTTCCAGCTACTTTACTAGCAATCTCCCTACTTGGAGAATCAGCACCTTTAAGCTCCTGTTCCCTACAGGTTGCAATTTGTCCTGAGGATGAACGGGAAGAGGGGCAACCAATGAGAGACTAGATCTAGGTGTTGGGACAGGCACAGGTCACTCTAATTTCCCATCAGGAAGAAGAATTAAACACAGGCTCATCCTGCCGCCGGGAACCAGAATAGGGCCTGAGGCAATCCCGTGCTTTTGCGGCCAGCTCCCAAAAAAGCGAATTGAAAAATGGAGCTCAGGGGCACTGCAATTCACAAACCTGCAGAGTTATAAATGATAACTCTCATCCACAGATATATTGAGGGAAGGCAACGAAGAGGATTTGAAAGCAAGGCAGAATTGCAGGAAACAGGTTTCAGGAGGTAGATTCGAATCGCCATTAAAGCACATGAAAAGTGGCAAAACGTCGACAGTGATGCCCTTGGCCAAAAAGGGCGTAAGCGTTTTTTCCTGAATATATTCAGGAAAAAACGCATACGCCCTTTTTGGCCAACCAAGCAACCTGGAAATGCAAATCAGCGCTACAAAGAAGTCTCGCTTCCCATCGGTCAAAAGGGCCATGCTGCAAAAAGTGACAAAACCAGAAATGCAGTACAGGCCATGGAGAAATGGCAGCCTTGCTACGCTGATGGGCGGGATGTAAATTGCCAAAAGCCACTCTGGAGAAGTGTACGGTGTGTCCTGAAACATCGAAAAAACACAGCTTAGGGAGCATAGGGCACATCCACTCATGGGCGTATAAATTGGGAAAACTAAAAATCAGCAAGACACAGGCACCCCAATGTTTAGGGCTGCTATGTTGACAAGAACCTCCACTTCATGACACCTTAAATACCCCAGGAAAGAGATAAATGGATAAAGAAGTTGTGGTCCTTATGTACAAAGGAATATCCCTCAGACATGAAATCAATGTCATAAGGCTAGTAGAAGCAAGATGAGTGGATTTAGGTATGACGATTCTAAGTGAAATAAGTCACACAGAAAAAGACACTTATCATAAGCTATCACTTATAGAGGGAATGTAAAAACCGCTACACTTGAACTGAATTACAAAACAGAACAGAGTCACACGTTTAGAAAACACACTATGGCTGCTTAACGGGAAAGGTGAGGTGGGGTGATGCATAAAACAAGGGTTTCAAATTCGCTCAGATACCGTTCCATACACCCAATATGTAATAGACAAGACCTACTCCTTGCTCAGTGAACTGGACTCAACACCCCCTATTCACCGCACAAGAATATATCTGACTAGTAAGAATCGTAAAACCTATGTATTGATATCTCTCTGGAAGTGAGCCAAGTGGGTGTAAAGCCGCATAAACACAGCCGTGAAAAGCAGCTAAACCCCATTATAAAAATAAATTACTTTTAAAAACCCGTAAAACAAAGACAGTGAAAGAGAGAGAAATTCTTACAAAATTCGTTCAGGGGCTGTGATGCAACCTGGATTGACCATATCTAGACCCACACCTGGATGAGACATAAGGGTGGACACTCTTGGGGCTGAGAGGTTGGGTGAGGTTGGGAGAGCAAACTCAGACCCTTTAAAGTAATACTGCGTGGTACCCATCCCATGGGTCCCAAATCTCCAGGTTCAAGGGCATCTTCCTACATCGAAAACATGCATGAGAAACCCAGAAGATGGTACACCGTGTGATTTTGAAAGGTTTCTAAAACGCACCCCATTTCTCATCTCCTTGTGCTAGGGTTCGCCTTTCCAGCTACTTTACTAGCAATCTCCCTACTTGGAGAATCAGCACCTTTAAGCTCCTGTTCCCTACAGGTTGCAATTTGTCCTGAGGATGAACGGGAAGAGGGGCAACCAATGAGAGACTAGATCTAGGTGTTGGTAGAGGCACAGGTCACTCTATTTTCCCATCAGGAAGAAGAATTAACCACAAGCTCAGCCTGCCGCCAGGAACCAGAATAAGGCCTGAGGCAATCTCGCGCTTTTGTGGCCAGCTCCCAAAAAAGCGAGCTGAAAAATGGAGCTCAGGGACACTGCAATTCACAAACCCGCAGAGTTATAAATGATAACTCTCATCCACAGATATATTGAGGGAAGGCAACGAAGAGGATTTGAAAGCAAGGCAGAATTGCAGGAAGCAGATTTCAGGAGGTAGATTCGAATCGCCTTTAAAGCACATGAAAAGCGGCAAAACGTCGACAATGATGCCCTTGGCCAAAAAGGGCGTATGCGTTTTTTCCTGAATATATTCAGGAAAAAACGCATACGCCCTTTTTGGCCAACCAAGCAACCTGGAAAGGCAAATCAGCGCTACAAAGAGGTCTCGCTTCCCATCGGTCAAAAGGGCCATGCTGCAAAAAGTGTCAAAACCAGAAATGCAGGACAGGCCATGGAGAAATGGCAGCCTTGCTACGCTGATGGGCGGGATGTAAATTGCCAACAGCCACTCTAGAGAAGTGTACGGTGTGTCCTGAAACATCGAAAAAACACAGCTTAGGGAGCATAGGGCACGTCCACTCATGGGCGTATAAATTGGGAAAACTAAAAATCAGCAAGACACAGGCACCCCAATGTTTAGGGCTGCTATGTTGACAAGAACCTCCACTTCATGACACCTTAAATATCCCAGGAAAGAGAAAAATGGATAAAGAAGTTGTGGTCCTTATGTACAAAGGAATATCACTCAGACATGAAATCAATGTCATAAGGCTAGTAGAAGCAAGATGAGTGGATTTAGGTATGACGATTCTAAGTGAAATAAGTCACACAGAAAAAGACACTTATCATAAGATATCACTTATAGAGGGAATGTAAAAACCGCTACACTTGAACTGAATTACAAAACAGAACAGAGTCACACGTTTAGAAAACACACTATGGCTGCTTAACGGGAAAGGTGAGGTGGGGTGATGCATAAAACAAGGGTTTCAAATTCGCTCAGATACTGTTCCATACACCCAATATGTAATAGACAAGACCTACTCCTTGCTCAGTGAACTGGACTCAACAACCCCTATTCACCGCACAAGAATATATGTGACTAGTAAGAATCGTAAAACCTATGTATTGATATCTCTCTGGAAGTGTGTCAAGTGGGTGTAAAGCTGCATAAACACAGCCGTGAAAAGCAGCTAAACCCCATTATAAAAATAAATTACTTTTAAAAACCCGTAAAACAAAGACAGTGAAAGAGAGAGAAATTCTTACAAAATTCGTTCAGAGGCTGTGATGCAACCTGGATTGACCATATCTAGACCCACAGCTAGATGAGACATAAGGGTGGACACTCTTGGGGCTTAGAGGTTGGGTGAGGTTGGGTGAGCAAACGCAGACCCTTTAAAGTAATACTGTGTGGTACCCATCCCATGGGTCCCAAATCTCCAGGTTCAAGGGCATCTTCCTACATCGAAAACATGCATGAGAAACCCAGAAGATGGTGCACCGTGTGATTTTGAAAGGTTTCTAAAACGCACCCAATTTCTCATCTCCTTGTGCTCGGGTTCGCCTTTCCAGCTACTTTACTAGCAATCTCCCTACTTGGAGAATCAGCACCTTTAAGCTCCTGTTCCCTACAGGTTGCAATTTGTCCTGAGGATGAACGGGAAGAGGGGCAACCAATGAGAGACTAGATCTAGGTGTTGGGACAGGCACAGGTCACTCTATTTTCCCATCAGGAAGAAGAATTAACCACAGGCTCTGCCTGCCTCCAGGAACCAGAATAGGGCCTGAGGCAATCCTGCGCTTTTGCGGCCAGCTCCCAAAAAAGCGAGTTGAAAAATGGAGCTCAGGGACACTGCAATTCACAAACCCGCAGAGTTATAAATGATAACTCTCATCCACAGATATATTGAGGGAAGGCAACGAAGAGGATTTGAAAGCAAGGCAGAACTGCAGGAAAGAGATTTCAGGAGGTAGATTCGAATGGCCTTTAAAGCACATGAAAAGCGGCAAAACGTCGACAATGATGCCCTTGGCCAAAAAGGGCGTATGCGTTTTTTCCTGAATATATTCAGGAAAAAACGCATACGCCCTTTTTGGCCAACCAAGCAACCTGGAAAGGCAAATCAGCGCTACAAAGAAGTCTCGCTTCCCATCGGTTAAAGGGGCCATGCTGCAAAAAGTGTCAAAACCAGAAATGCAGTACAGGCCATGGAGAAATGGCAGCCTTGCTACGCTGATGGGCGGGATGTAAATTGCCAAAAGCCACTCTGGAGAAGTGTACGGTGTGTCCTGAAACATCGAAAAAACACAGCTTAGGGAGCATAGGGCACGTCCACTCATGGGCGTATAAATTGGGAAAACTAAAAATCAGCAAGACACAGGCACCCCAATGTTTAGGGCTGATATGTTGACAAGAACCTCCACTTCATGACACCTTAAATATCCCAGGAAAGAGAAAAATGGATAAAGAAGTTGTGGTCCTTATGTACAATGGAATATCCCTCAGACATGAAATCAATGTCATAAGGCTAGTAGAAGCAAGATGAGTGAATTTAGGTATGACGATTCTAAGTGAAATAAGTCACACAGAAAAAGACACTTATCATAAGCTATCACTTATAGAGGGAATGTAAAAACCGCTACACTTGAACTGAATTACAAAACAGAACAGAGTCACACGTTTAGAAAACACACTATGGCTGCTTAACGGGAAAGGTGAGGTGGGGTGATGCATAAAACAAGGGTTTCAAATTCGCTCAGATACCGTTCCATACACCCAATATGTAATAGACAAGACCTACTCCTTGCTCAGTGAACTGGACTCAACACCCCCTATTCACCACACAAGAATATATCTGACTAGTAAGAATCGTAAAACCTATGTATTGATATCTCTCTGGAAGTGAGCCAAGTGGGTGTAAAGCCGCATAAACACAGCCGTGAAAAGCAGCTAAACCCCATTATAAAAATAAATTACTTTTAAAAACCCGTAAAACAAAGACAGTGAAAGAGAGAGAAATTCTTACAAAATTCGTTCAGGGGCTGTGATGCAACCTGGATTGACCATATCTAGACCCACACCTGGATGAGACATAAGGGTGGACACTCTTGGGGCTGAGAGGTTGGGTGAGGTTGGGAGAGCAAACTCAGACCCTTTAAAGTAATACTGCGTGGTACCCATCCCATGGGTCCCAAATCTCCAGGTTCAAGGGCATCTTCCTACATCGAAAACATGCATGAGAAACCCAGAAGATGGTACACCGTGTGATTTTGAAAGGTTTCTAAAACGCACCCCATTTCTCATCTCCTTGTGCTAGGGTTCGCCTTTCCAGCTACTTTACTAGCAATCTCCCTACTTGGAGAATCAGCACCTTTAAGCTCCTGTTCCCTACAGGTTGCAATTTGTCCTGAGGATGAACGGGAAGAGGGGCAACCAATGAGAGACTAGATCTAGGTGTTGGTAGAGGCACAGGTCACTCTATTTTCCCATCAGGAAGAAGAATTAAACACAGGCTCAGCCTGCCGCCAGGAACCAGAATAAGGCCTGAGGCAATCTCGCGCTTTTGTGGCCAGCTCCCAAAAAAGCGAGTTGAAAAATGGAGCTCAGGGACACTGCAATTCACAAACCCGCAGAGTTATAAATGATAACTCTCATCCACAGATATATTGAGGGAAGGCAACGAAGAGGATTTGAAAGCAAGGCAGAATTGCAGGAAGCAGATTTCAGGAGGTAGATTCGAATCGCCTTTAAAGCACATGAAAAGCGGCAAAACGTCGACAATGATGCCCTTGGCCAAAAAGGGCGTATGCGTTTTTTCCTGAATATATTCAGGAAAAAACGCATACGCCCTTTTTGGCCAACCAAGCAACCTGGAAAGGCAAATCAGCGCTACAAAGAGGTCTCGCTTCCCATCGGTCAAAAGGGCCATGCTGCAAAAAGTGTCAAAACCAGAAATGCAGGACAGGCCATGGAGAAATGGCAGCCTTGCTACGCTGATGGGCGGGATGTAAATTGCCAACAGCCACTCTAGAGAAGTGTACGGTGTGTCCTGAAACATCGAAAAAACACAGCTTAGGGAGCATAGGGCACGTCCACTCATGGGCGTATAAATTGGGAAAACTAAAAATCAGCAAGACACAGGCACCCCAATGTTTAGGGCTGCTATGTTGACAAGAACCTCCACTTCATGACACCTTAAATATCCCAGGAAAGAGAAAAATGGATAAAGAAGTTGTGGTCCTTATGTACAAAGGAATATCACTCAGACATGAAATCAATGTCATAAGGCTAGTAGAAGCAAGATGAGTGGATTTAGGTATGACGATTCTAAGTGAAATAAGTCACACAGAAAAAGACACTTATCATAAGATATCACTTATAGAGGGAATGTAAAAACCGCTACACTTGAACTGAATTACAAAACAGAACAGAGTCACACGTTTAGAAAACACACTATGGCTGCTTAACGGGAAAGGTGAGGTGGGGTGATGCATAAAACAAGGGTTTCAAATTCGCTCAGATACCGTTCCATACACCCAATATGTAATAGACAAGACCTACTCCTTGCTCAGTGAACTGGACTCAACACCCCCTATTCACCGCACAAGAACATATGTGACTAGTAAGAATCTTAAAACCTATATATTGATATCTGTCTGGAAGTGAGTCAAGTGGGTGTAAAGCCGCATAAACACAGCCGTGAAAAGCAGCTAAACCCCATTATAAAAATAAATTACTTTTAAAAACCCGTAAAACAAAGACAGTGAAAGAGAGAGAAATTCTTACAAAATTCGTTCAGGGGCTGTGATGCAACCTGGATTGACCATATCTAGACCCACAGCTGGATGAGACATAAGGGTGGACACTCTTGGGGCTTAGAGGTTGGGTGAGGTTGGGTGAGCAAACGCAGATCCTTTAAAGTAATACTGTGTTGTACCCATCCCATGGGTCCCAAATCTCCAGGTTCAAGGGCATCTTCCTACATCGAAAACGTGCATGAGAAACCCAGAAGATGGTACACCGTGTGATTTTGAAAGGTTTCTAAAACGCACCCAATTTCTCATCTCCTTGTGCTCGGGTTCGCCTTTCCAGCTACTTTACTAGCAATCTCCCTACTTGGAGAATCAGCACCTTTAAGCTCCTGTTCCCTACAGGTTGCAATTTGTCCTGAGGATGAACGGGAAGAGGGGCAACCAATGAGAGACTAGATCTAGGTGTTGGGACAGGCACAGGTCACTCTAATTTCCCATCAGGAAGAAGAATTAAACACAGGCTCAGCCTGCCGCCGGGAACCAGAATAGGGCCTGAGGCAATCCCGTGCTTTTGCGGCCAGCTCCCAAAAAAGCGAGTTGAAAAATGGAGCTCAGGGGCACTGCAATTCACAAACCTGCAGAGTTATAAATGATAACTCTCATCCACAGATATATTGAGGGAAGGCAACGAAGAGGATTTGAAAGCAAGGCAGAATTGCAGGAAGCAGATTTCAGGAGGTAGATTCGAATCGCCTTTAAAGCACATGAAAAGCGGCAAAACGTCGACAATGATGCCCTTGGCCAAAAAGGGCGTATGCGTTTTTTCCTGAATATATTCAGGAAAAAACGCATACGCCCTTTTTGGCCAACCAAGCAACCTGGAAAGGCAAATCAGCGCTACAAAGAGGTCTCGCTTCCCATCGGTCAAAAGGGCCATGCTGCAAAAAGTGTCAAAACCAGAAATGCAGGACAGGCCATGGAGAAATGGCAGCCTTGCTACGCTGATGGGCGGGATGTAAATTGCCAACAGCCACTCTAGAGAAGTGTACGGTGTGTCCTGAAACATCGAAAAAACACAGCTTAGGGAGCATAGGGCACGTCCACTCATGGGCGTATAAATTGGGAAAACTAAAAATCAGCAAGACACAGGCACCCCAATGTTTAGGGCTGCTATGTTGACAAGAACCTCCACTTCATGACACCTTAAATATCCCAGGAAAGAGAAAAATGGATAAAGAAGTTGTGGTCCTTATGTACAAAGGAATATCACTCAGACATGAAATCAATGTCATAAGGCTAGTAGAAGCAAGATGAGTGGATTTAGGTATGACGATTCTAAGTGAAATAAGTCACACAGAAAAAGACACTTATCATAAGATATCACTTATAGAGGGAATGTAAAAACCGCTACACTTGAACTGAATTACAAAACAGAACAGAGTCACACGTTTAGAAAACACACTATGGCTGCTTAACGGGAAAGGTGAGGTGGGGTGATGCATAAAACAAGGGTTTCAAATTCGCTCAGATACTGTTCCATACACCCAATATGTAATAGACAAGACCTACTCCTTGCTCAGTGAACTGGACTCAACACCCCCTATTCACCGCACAAGAATATATGTGACTAGTAAGAATCGTAAAACCTATGTATTGATATCTCTCTGGAAGTGTGTCAAGTGGGTGTAAAGCTGCATAAACACAGCCGTGAAAAGCAGCTAAACCCCATTATAAAAATAAATTACTTTTAAAAACCCGTAAAACAAAGACAGTGAAAGAGAGAGAAATTCTTACAAAATTCGTTCAGAGGCTGTGATGCAACCTGGATTGACCATATCTAGACCCACAGCTGGATGAGACATAAGGGTGGACACTCTTGGGGCTTAGAGGTTGGGTGAGGTTGGGTGAGCAAACGCAGACCCTTTAAAGTAATACTGTGTGGTACCCATCCCATGGGTCCCAAATCTCCAGGTTCAAGGGCATCTTCCTACATCGAAAACATGCATGAGAAACCCAGAAGATGGTGCACCGTGTGATTTTGAAAGGTTTCTAAAACGCACCCAATTTCTCATCTCCTTGTGCTAGGGTTCGCCTTTCCAGCTACTTTACTAGCAATCTCCCTACTTGGAGAATCAGCACCTTTAAGCTCCTGTTCCCTACAGGTTGCAATTTGTCCTGAGGATGAACGGGAAGAGGGGCAACCAATGAGAGACTAGATCTAGGTGTTGGGACAGGCACAGGTCACTCTATTTTCCCATCAGGAAGAAGAATTAACCACAGGCTCAGCCTGCCGCCAGGAACCAGAATAAGGCCTGAGGCAATCTCGCGCTTTTGTGGCCAGCTCCCAAAAAAGCGAGTTGAAAAATGGAGCTCAGGGACACTGCAATTCACAAACCCGCAGAGTTATAAATGATAACTCTCATCCACAGATATATTGAGGGAAGGCAACGAAGAGGATTTGAAAGCAAGGCAGAATTGCAGGAAGCAGATTTCAGGAGGTAGATTCGAATCGCCTTTAAAGCACATGAAAAGCGGCAAAACGTCGACAATGATGCCCTTGGCCAAAAAGGGCGTATGCGTTTTTTCCTGAATATATTCAGGAAAAAACGCATAGGCCCTTTTTGGCCAACCAAGCAACCTGGAAAGGCAAATCAGCGCTACAAAGAGGTCTCGCTTCCCATCGGTCAAAAGGGCCATGCTGCAAAAAGTGTCAAAACCAGAAATGCAGGACAGGCCATGGAGAAATGGCAGCCTTGCTACGCTGATGGGCGGGATGTAAATTGCCAACAGCCACTCTAGAGAAGTGTACGGTGTGTCCTGAAACATCGAAAAAACACAGCTTAGGGAGCATAGGGCACGTCCACTCATGGGCGTATAAATTGGGAAAACTAAAAATCAGCAAGACACAGGCACCCCAATGTTTAGGGCTGCTATGTTGACAAGAACCTCCACTTCATGACACCTTAAATGTCCCAGGAAAGAGAAAAATGGATAAAGAAGTTGTGGTCCTTATGTACAAAGGAATATCACTCAGACATGAAATCAATGTCATAAGGCTAGTAGAAGCAAGATGAGTGGATTTAGGTATGACGATTCTAAGTGAAATAAGTCACACAGAAAAAGACACTTATCATAAGATATCACTTATAGAGGGAATGTAAAAACCGCTACACTTGAACTGAATTACAAAACAGAACAGAGTCACACGTTTAGAAAACACACTATGGCTGCTTAACGGGAAAGGTGAGGTGGGGTGATGCATAAAACAAGGGTTTCAAATTCGCTCAGATACCGTTCCATACACCCAATATGTAATAGACAAGACCTACTCCTTGCTCAGTGAACTGGACTCAACACCCCCTATTCACCGCACAAGAATATATGTGACTAGTAAGAATCTTAAAACCTATATATTGATATCTGTCTGGAAGTGAGTCAAGTGGGTGTAAAGCCGCATAAACACAGCCGTGAAAAGCAGCTAAACCCCATTATAAAAATAAATTACTTTTAAAAACCCGTAAAACAAAGACAGTGAAAGAGAGAGAAATTCTTACAAAATTCGTTCAGAGGCTGTGATGCAACCTGGATTGACCATATCTAGACCCACAGCTGGATGAGACATAAGGGTGGACACTCTTGGGGCTTAGAGGTTGGGTGAGGTTGGGTGAGCAAACGCAGATCCTTTAAAGTAATACTGTGTGGTACCCATCCCATGGGTCCCAAATCTCCAGGTTCAAGGGCATCTTCCTACATCGAAAACGTGCATGAGAAACCCAGAAGATGGTACACCGTGTGATTTTGAAAGGTTTCTAAAACGCACCCAATTTCTCATCTCCTTGTGCTCGGGTTCGCCTTTCCAGCTACTTTACTAGCAATCTCCCTACTTGGAGAATCAGCACCTTTAAGCTTCTGTTCCGTACAGGTTGCAATTTGTCCTGAGGATGAACGGGAAGAGGGGCAACCAATGAGAGACTAGATCTAGGTGTTGGGACAGGCACAGGTCACTCTAATTTCCCATCAGGAAGAAGAATTAAACACAGGCTCAGCCTGCCGCCGGGAACCAGAATAGGGCCTGAGGCAATCCCATGCTTTTGCGGCCAGCTCCCATAAAAGCGAGTTGAAAAATGGAGCTCAGGGGCACTGCAATTCACAAACCTGCAGAGTTATAAATGATAACTCTCATCCACAGATATATTGAGGGAAGGAAACGAAGAGGATTTGAAAGCAAGGCAGAATTGCAGGAAGCAGATTTCAGGAGGTAGATACGAATCGCCTTTAAAGCACATGAAAAGCGGCAAAACGTCGACAATGATGCCCTTGGCCAAAAAGGGCGTATGCGTTTTTTCCTGAATATATTCAGGAAAAAACGCATACGCCCTTTTTGGCCAACCAAGCAACCTGGAAAGGCAAATCAGCGCTACAAAGAGGTCTCGCTTCCCATCGGTCAAAAGGGCCATGCTGCAAAAAGTGTCAAAACCAGAAATGCAGGACAGGCCATGGAGAAATGGCAGCCTTGCTACGCTGATGGGCGGGATGTAAATTGCCAACAGCCACTCTAGAGAAGTGTACGGTGTGTCCTGAAACATCGAAAAAACACAGCTTAGGGAGCATAGGGCACGTCCACTCATGGGCGTATAAATTGGGAAAACTAAAAATCAGCAAGACACAAGCACCCCAATGTTTAGGGCTGCTATGTTGACAAGAACCTCCACTTCATGACACCTTAAATATCCCAGGAAAGAGAAAAATGGATAAAGAAGTTGTGGTCCTTATGTACAAAGGAATATCACTCAGACATGAAATCAATGTCATAAGGCTAGTAGAAGCAAGATGAGTGGATTTAGGTATGACGATTCTAAGTGAAATAAGTCACACAGAAAAAGACACTTATCATAAGATATCACTTATAGAGGGAATGTAAAAACCGCTACACTTGAACAGAATTACAAAACAGAACAGAGTCACACGTTTAGAAAACACACTATGGCTGCTTAACGGGAAAGGTGAGGTGGGGTGATGCATAAAACAAGGGTTTCAAATTCGCTCAGATACTGTTCCATACACCCAATATGTAATAGACAAGACCTACTCCTTGCTCAGTGAACTGGACTCAACAACCCCTATTCACCGCACAAGAATATATGTGACTAGTAAGAATCGTAAAACCTATGTATTGATATCTCTCTGGAAGTGTGTCAAGTGGGTGTAAAGCCGCATAAACACAGCCGTGAAAAGCAGCTAAACCCCATTATAAAAATAAATTACTTTTAAAAACCCGTAAAACAAAGACAGTGAAAGAGAGAGAAATTCTTACAAAATTCGTTCAGAGGCTGTGATGCAACCTGGATTGACCATATCTAGACCCACAGCTGGATGAGACATAAGGGTGGACACTCTTGGGGCTGAGAGGTTGGGTGAGGTTGGGTGAGCAAACGCAGACCCTTTAAAGTAATACTGTGTGGTACCCATCCCATGGGTCCCAAATCTCCAGGTTCAAGGGCATCTTCCTACATCGAAAACATGCATGAGAAACCCAGAAGATGGTGCACCGTGTGATTTTGAAAGGTTTCTAAAACGCACCCAATTTCTCATCTCCTTGTGCTCGGGTTCGCCTTTCCAGCTACTTTACTAGCAATCTCCCTACTTGGAGAATCAGCACCTTTAAGCTCCTGTTCCCTACAGGTTGCAATTTGTCCTGAGGATGAACGGGAAGAGGGGCAACCAATGAGAGACTAGATCTAGGTGTTGGGACAGGCACAGGTCACTCTATTTTCCCATCAGGAAGAAGAATTAACCACAGGCTCTGCCTGCCTCCAGGAACCAGAATAAGGCCTGAGGAAATCCCGCGCTTTTGCGGCCAGCTCCCAAAAAAGCGAGTTGAAAAATGGAGCTCAGGGACACTGCAATTCACAAACCCGCAGAGTTATAAATGATAACTCTCATCCACAGATATATTGAGGGAAGGCAACGAAGAGGATTTGAAAGCAAGGCAGAATTGCAGGAAAGAGATTTCAGGAGGTAGATTCGAATGGCCTTTAAAGCACATGAAAAGCGGCAAAACGTCGACAATGATGCCCTTGGCCAAAAAGGGCGTATGCGTTTTTTCCTGAATATATTCAGGAAAAAACGCATACGCCCTTTTTGGCCAACCAAGCAACCTGGAAAGGCAAATCAGCGCTACAAAGAAGTCTCGCTTCCCATCGGTCAAAAGGGCCATGCTGCAAAAAGTGTCAAAACCAGAAATGCAGTACAGGCCATGGAGAAATGGCAGCCTTGCTACGCTGATGGGCGGGATGTAAATTGCCAAAAGCCACTCTGGAGAAGTGTACGGTGTGTCCTGAAACATCAAAAAAACACAGCTTAGGGAGCATAGGGCACGTCCACTCATGGGCGTATAAATTGGGAAAACTAAAAATCAGCAAGACACAGGCACCCCAATGTTTAGGGCTGCTATGTTGACAAGAACCTCCACTTCATGACACCTTAAATATCCCAGGAAAGAGAAAAATGGATAAAGAAGTTGTGGTCCTTATGTACAATGGAATGTCACTCAGACATGAAATCAATGTCATAAGGCTAGTAGAAGCAAGATGAGTGGATTTAGGTATGACGATTCTAAGTGAAATAAGTCACACAGAAAAAGACACTTATCATAAGATATCACTTATAGAGGGAATGTAAAAACCGCTACACTTGAACTGAATTACAAAACAGAACAGAGTCACACGTTTAGAAAACACACTATGGCTGCTTAACGGGAAAGGTGAGGTGGGGTGATGCATAAAACAAGGGTTTCAAATTCGCTCAGATACTGTTCCATACACCCAATATGTAATAGACAAGACCTACTCCTTGCTCAGTGAACTGGACTCAACACCCCCTATTCACCGCACAAGAATATATGTGACTAGTAAGAATCGTAAAACCTATGTATTGATATCTCTCTGGAAGTGAGTCAAGTGGGTGTAAAGCCGCATAAACACAGCCGTGAAAAGCAGCTAAACCCCATTATAAAAATAAATTACTTTTAAAAACCCGTAAAACAAAGACAGTGAAAGAGAGAGAAATTCTTACAAAATTCGTTCAGGGGCTGTGATGCAACCTGGATTGACCATATCTAGACCCACACCTGGATGAGACATAAGGGTGGACACTCTTGGGGCTGAGAGGTTGGGTGAGGTTGGGAGAGCAAACTCAGACCCTTTAAAGTAATACTGCGTGGTACCCATCCCATGGGTCCCAAATCTCCAGGTTCAAGGGCATCTTCCTACATCGAAAACATGCATGAGAAACCCAGAAGATGGTACACCGTGTGATTTTGAAAGGTTTCTAAAACGCACCCCATTTCTCATCTCCTTGTGCTAGGGTTCGCCTTTCCAGCTACTTTACTAGCAATCTCCCTACTTGGAGAATCAGCACCTTTAAGCTCCTGTTCCCTACAGGTTGCAATTTGTCCTGAGGATGAACGGGAAGAGGGGCAACCAATGAGAGACTAGATCTAGGTGTTGGTAGAGGCACAGGTCACTCTATTTTCCCATCAGGAAGAAGAATTAACCACAGGCTCAGCCTGCCGCCAGGAACCAGAATAAGGCCTGAGGCAATCTCGCGCTTTTGTGGCCAGCTCCCAAAAAAGCGAGTTGAAAAATGGAGCTCAGGGACACTGCAATTCACAAACCCGCAGAGTTATAAATGATAACTCTCATCCACAGATATATTGAGGGAAGGCAACGAAGAGGATTTGAAAGCAAGGCAGAATTGCAGGAAGCAGATTTCAGGAGGTAGATTCGAATCGCCTTTAAAGCACATGAAAAGCGGCAAAACGTCGACAATGATGCCCTTGGCCAAAAAGGGCGTATGCGTTTTTTCCTGAATATATTCAGGAAAAAACGCATAGGCCCTTTTTGGCCAACCAAGCAACCTGGAAAGGCAAATCAGCGCTACAAAGAGGTCTCGCTTCCCATCGGTCAAAAGGGCCATGCTGCAAAAAGTGTCAAAACCAGAAATGCAGGACAGGCCATGGAGAAATGGCAGCCTTGCTACGCTGATGGGCGGGATGTAAATTGCCAACAGCCACTCTAGAGAAGTGTACGGTGTGTCCTGAAACATCGAAAAAACACAGCTTAGGGAGCATAGGGCACGTCCACTCATGGGCGTATAAATTGGGAAAACTAAAAATCAGCAAGACACAGGCACCCCAATGTTTAGGGCTGCTATGTTGACAAGAACCTCCACTTCATGACACCTTAAATATCCCAGGAAAGAGAAAAATGGATAAAGAAGTTGTGGTCCTTATGTACAAAGGAATATCACTCAGACATGAAATCAATGTCATAAGGCTAGTAGAAGCAAGATGAGTGGATTTAGGTATGACGATTCTAAGTGAAATAAGTCACACAGAAAAAGACACTTATCATAAGCTATCACTTATAGAGGGAATGTAAAAACCGCTACACTTGAACTGAATTACAAAACAGAACAGAGTCACACGTTTAGAAAACACACTATGGCTGCTTAACGGGAAAGGTGAGGTGGGGTGATGCATAAAACAAGGGTTTCAAATTCGCTCAGATACCGTTCCATACACCCAATATGTAATAGACAAGACCTACTCCTTGCTCAGTGAACTGGACTCAACACCCCCTATTCACCGCACAAGAATATATGTGACTAGTAAGAATCTTAAAACCTATGTATTGATATCTGTCTGGAAGTGAGTCAAGTGGGTGTAAAGCCGCATAAACACAGCCGTGAAAAGCAGCTAAACCCCATTATAAAAATAAATTACTTTTAAAAACCCGTAAAACAAAGACAGTGAAAGAGAGAGAAATTCTTACAAAATTCGTTCAGGGGCTGTGATGCAACCTGGATTGACCATATCTAGACCCACAGCTGGATGAGACATAAGGTGGACACTCTTGGGGCTTAGAGGTTGGGTGAGGTTGGGTGAGCAAACGCAGATCGTTTAAAGTAATACTGTGTGGTACCCATCCCATGGGTCCCAAATCTCCAGGTTCAAGGGCATCTTCCTACATCGAAAACATGCATGAGAAACCCAGAAGATGGTACACCGTGTGATTTTGAAAGGTTTCTAAAACGCACCCAATTTCTCATCTCCTTGTGCTCGGGTTCGCCTTTCCAGCTACTTTACTAGCAATCTCCCTACTTGGAGAATCAGCACCTTTAAGCTCCTGTTCCCTACAGGTTGCAATTTGTCCTGAGGATGAACGGGAAGAGGGGCAACCAATGAGAGACTAGATCTAGGTGTTGGGACAGGCACAGGTCACTCTAATTTCCCATCAGGAAGAAGAATTAAACACAGGCTCAGCCTGCCGCCGGGAACCAGAATAGGGCCTGAGGCAATCCCGTGCTTTTGCGGCCAGCTCCCAAAAAAGACAGTTGAAAAATGGAGCTCAGGGGCACTGCAATTCACAAACCTGCAGAGTTATAAATGATAACTCTCATCCACAGATATATTGAGGGAAGGCAACGAAGAGGATTTGAAAGCAAGGCAGAATTGCAGGAAACAGGTTTCAGGAGGTAGATTCGAATCGCCTTTAAAGCACATGAAAAGTGGCAAAACGTCGACAGTGATGCCCTTGGCCAAAAAGGGCGTAAGCGTTTTTTCCTGAATATATTCAGGAAAAAACGCATACGCCCTTTTTGGCCAACCAAGCAACCTGGAAAGGCAAATCAGCGCTACAAAGAAGTCTCGCTTCCCATCGGTCAAAAGGGCCATGCTGCAAAAAGTGACAAAACCAGAAATGCAGTACAGGCCATGGAGAAATGGCAGCCTTGCTACGCTAATGGGCGGGATGTAAATTGCCAAAAGCCACTCTGGAGAAGTGTACGGTGTGTCCTGAAACATCGAAAAAACACATCTTAGGGAGCATAGGGCACATCCACTCATGGGCGTATAAATTGGGAAAACTAAAAATCAGCAAGACACAGGCACCCCAATGTTTAGGGCTGCTATGTTGACAAGAACCTCCACTTCATGACACCTTAAATATCCCAGGAAAGAGATAAATGGATAAAGAAGTTGTGGTCCTTATGTACAAAGGAATATCCCTCAGACGTGAAATCAATGTCATAAGGCTAGTAGAAGCAAGATGAGTGGATTTAGGTATGACGATTCTAAGTGAAATAAGTCACACAGAAAAAGACACTTATCATAAGCTATCACTTATAGAGGGAATGTAAAAACCGCTACACTTGAACTGAATTACAAAACAGAACAGAGTCACACGTTTAGAAAACACACTATGGCTGCTTAACGGGAAAGGTGAGGTGGGGTGATGCATAAAACAAGGGTTTCAAATTCGCTCAGATACCGTTCCATACACCCAATATGTAATAGACAAGACCTACTCCTTGCTCAGTGAACTGGACTCAACACCCCCTATTCACCGCACAAGAATATATCTGACTAGTAAGAATCGTAAAACCTATGTATTGATATCTCTCTGGAAGTGAGCCAAGTGGGTGTAAAGCCGCATAAACACAGCCGTGAAAAGCAGCTAAACCCCATTATAAAAATAAATTACTTTTAAAAACCCGTAAAACAAAGACAGTGAAAGAGAGAGAAATTCTTACAAAATTCGTTCAGGGGCTGTGATGCAACCTGGATTGACCATATCTAGACCCACACCTGGATGAGACATAAGGGTGGACACTCTTGGGGCTGAGAGGTTGGGTGAGGTTGGGAGAGCAAACTCAGACCCTTTAAAGTAATACTGCGTGGTACCCATCCCATGGGTCCCAAATCTCCAGGTTCAAGGGCATCTTCCTACATCGAAAACATGCATGAGAAACCCAGAAGATGGTACACCGTGTGATTTTGAAAGGTTTCTAAAACGCACCCCATTTCTCATCTCCTTGTGCTAGGGTTCGCCTTTCCAGCTACTTTACTAGCAATCTCCCTACTTGGAGAATCAGCACCTTTAAGCTCCTGTTCCCTACAGGTTGCAATTTGTCCTGAGGATGAACGGGAAGAGGGGCAACCAATGAGAGACTAGATCTAGGTGTTGGGACAGGCACAGGTCCTCTAATTTCCCAGCAGGAAGAAGAATTAAACACAGGCTCAGCCTGCCGCCGGGAACCAGAATAGGGCCTGAGGCAATCCCGTGCTTTTGCGGCCAGCTCCCAAAAAAGACAGTTGAAAAATGGAGCTCAGGGGCACTGCAATTCACAAACCTGCAGAGTTATAAATGATAACTCTCATCCACAGATATATTGAGGGAAGGCAACGAAGAGGATTTGAAAGCAAGGCAGAATTGCAGGAAACAGGTTTCAGGAGGTAGATTCGAATCGCCTTTAAAGCACATGAAAAGTGGCAAAATGTCGACAGTGATGCCCTTGGCCAAAAAGGGCGTAAGCGTTTTTTCCTGAATATATTCAGGAAAAAACGCATACGCCCTTTTTGGCCAACCAAGCAACCTGGAAAGGCAAATCAGCGCTACAAAGAAGTCTCGCTTCCCATCGGTCAAAAGGGCCATGCTGCAAAAAGTGACAAAACCAGAAATGCAGTACAGGCCATGGAGAAATGGCAGCCTTGCTACGCTAATGGGCGGGATGTAAATTGCCAAAAGCCACTCTGGAGAAGTGTACGGTGTGTCCTGAAACATCGAAAAAACACAGCTTAGGGAGCATAGGGCACATCCACTCATGGGCGTATAAATTGGGAAAACTAAAAATCAGCAAGACACAGGCACCCCAATGTTTAGGGCTGCTATGTTGACAAGAACCTCCACTTCATGACACCTTAAATATCCCAGGAAAGAGATAAATGGATAAAGAAGTTGTGGTCCTTATGTACAAAGGAATATCACTCAGACATGAAATCAATGTCATAAGGCTAGTAGAAGCAAGATGAGTGGATTTAGGTATGACGATTCTAAGTGAAATAAGTCACACAGAAAAAGACACTTATCATAAGCTATCACTTATAGAGGGAATGTAAAAACCGCTACACTTGAACTGAATTACAAAACAGAACAGAGTCACACGTTTAGAAAACACACTATGGCTGCTTAACGGGAAAGGTGAGGTGGGGTGATGCATAAAACAAGGGTTTCAAATTCGCTCAGATACCGTTCCATACACCCAATATGTAATAGACAAGACCTACTCCTTGCTCAGTGAACTGGACTCAACACCCCCTATTCACCGCACAAGAATATATCTGACTAGTAAGAATCGTAAAACCTATGTATTGATATCTCTCTGGAAGTGAGCCAAGTGGGTGTAAAGCCGCATAAACACAGCCGTGAAAAGCAGCTAAACCCCATTATAAAAATAAATTACTTTTAAAAACCCGTAAAACAAAGACAGTGAAAGAGAGAGAAATTCTTACAAAATTCGTTCAGGGGCTGTGATGCAACCTGGATTGACCATATCTAGACCCACACCTGGATGAGACATAAGGGTGGACACTCTTGGGGCTGAGAGGTTGGGTGAGGTTGGGAGAGCAAACTCAGACCCTTTAAAGTAATACTGCGTGGTACCCATCCCATGGGTCCCAAATCTCCAGGTTCAAGGGCATCTTCCTACATCGAAAACATGCATGAGAAACCCAGAAGATGGTACACCGTGTGATTTTGAAAGGTTTCTAAAACGCACCCCATTTCTCATCTCCTTGTGCTAGGGTTCGCCTTTCCAGCTACTTTACTAGCAATCTCCCTACTTGGAGAATCAGCACCTTTAAGCTCCTGTTCCCTACAGGTTGCAATTTGTCCTGAGGATGAACGGGAAGAGGGGCAACCAATGAGAGACTAGATCTAGGTGTTGGGACAGGCACAGGTCACTCTAATTTCCCATCAGGAAGAAGAATTAAACACAGGCTCAGCCTGCCGCCGGGAACCAGAATAGGGCCTGAGGCAATCCCGTGCTTTTGCGGCCAGCTCCCAAAAAAGACAGTTGAAAAATGGAGCTCAGGGGCACTGCAATTCACAAACCTGCAGAGTTATAAATGATAACTCTCATCCACAGATATATTGAGGGAAGGCAACGAAGAGGATTTGAAAGCAAGGCAGAATTGCAGGAAACAGGTTTCAGGAGGTAGATTCGAATCGCCTTTAAAGCACATGAAAAGTGGCAAAACGTCGACAGTGATGCCCTTGGCCAAAAAGGGCGTAAGCGTTTTTTCCTGAATATATTCAGGAAAAAACGCATACGCCCTTTTTGGCCAACCAAGCAACCTGGAAAGGCAAATCAGCGCTACAAAGAAGTCTCGCTTCCCATCGGTCAAAAGGGCCATGCTGCAAAAAGTGACAAAACCAGAAATGCAGTACAGGCCATGGAGAAATGGCAGCCTTGCTACGCTAATGGGCGGGATGTAAATTGCCAAAAGCCACTCTGGAGAAGTGTACGGTGTGTCCTGAAACATCGAAAAAACACAGCTTAGGGAGCATAGGGCACATCCACTCATGGGCGTATAAATTGGGAAAACTAAAAATCAGCAAGACACAGGCACCCCAATGTTTAGGGCTGCTATGTTGACAAGAACCTCCACTTCATGACACCTTAAATATCCCAGGAAAGAGATAAATGGATAAAGAAGTTGTGGTCCTTATGTACAAAGGAATATCCCTCAGACATGAAATCAATGTCATAAGGCTAGTAGAAGCAAGATGAGTGGATTTAGGTATGACGATTCTAAGTGAAATAAGTCACACAGAAAAAGACACTTATCATAAGCTATCACTTATAGAGGGAATGTAAAAACCGCTACACTTGAACTGAATTACAAAACAGAACAGAGTCACACGTTTAGAAAACACACTATGGCTGCATAACGGGAAAGGTGAGGTGGGGTGATGCATAAAACAAGGGTTTCAAATTCGCTCAGATACCGTTCCATACACCCAATATGTAATAGACAAGACCTACTCCTTGCTCAGTGAACTGGACTCAACACCCCCTATTCACCGCACAAGAATATATCTGACTAGTAAGAATCGTAAAACCTATGTATTGATATCTCTCTGGAAGTGAGCCAAGTGGGTGTAAAGCCGCATAAACACAGCCGTGAAAAGCAGCTAAACCCCATTATAAAAATAAATTACTTTTAAAAACCCGTAAAACAAAGACAGTGAAAGAGAGAGAAATTCTTACAAAATTCGTTCAGGGGCTGTGATGCAACCTGGATTGACCATATCTAGACCCACCCCTGGATGAGACATAAGGGTGGACACTCTTGGGGCTGAGAGGTTGGGTGAGGTTGGGAGAGCAAACTCAG
Source organism: Eschrichtius robustus (assembly GCF_028021215.1). Taxonomy (NCBI): domain Eukaryota; kingdom Metazoa; phylum Chordata; class Mammalia; order Artiodactyla; family Eschrichtiidae; genus Eschrichtius; species Eschrichtius robustus. Next base: position 409,392 of record NW_027175795.1, on the reverse strand, counting down.
ACCCTTTAAAGTAATACTGCGTGGTACCCATCCCATGGGTCCCAAATCTCCAGGTTCAAGGGCATCTTCCTACATCGAAAACATGCATGAGAAACCCAGAAGATGGTACACCGTGTGATTTTGAAAGGTTTCTAAAACGCACCCCATTTCTCATCTCCTTGTGCTAGGGTTCGCCTTTCCAGCTACTTTACTAGCAATCTCCCTACTTGGAGAATCAGCACCTTTAAGCTCCTGTTCCCTACAGGTTGCAATTTGTCCTGAGGATGAACGGGAAGAGGGGCAACCAATGAGAGACTAGATCTAGGTGTTGGGACAGGCACAGGTCACTCTAATTTCCCATCAGGAAGAAGAATTAAACACAGGCTCAGCCTGCCGCCGGGAACCAGAATAGGGCCTGAGGCAATCCCGTGCTTTTGCGGCCAGCTCCCAAAAAAGACAGTTGAAAAATGGAGCTCAGGGGCACTGCAATTCACAAACCTGCAGAGTTATAAATGATAACTCTCATCCACAGATATATTGAGGGAAGGCAACGAAGAGGATTTGAAAGCAAGGCAGAATTGCAGGAAACAGGTTTCAGGAGGTAGATTCGAATCGCCTTTAAAGCACATGAAAAGTGGCAAAACGTCGACAGTGATGCCCTTGGCCAAAAAGGGCGTAAGCGTTTTTTCCTGAATATATTCAGGAAAAAACGCATACGCCCTTTTTGGCCAACCAAGCAACCTGGAAAGGCAAATCAGCGCTACAAAGAAGTCTCGCTTCCCATCGGTCAAAAGGGCCATGCTGCAAAAAGTGACAAAACCAGAAATGCAGTACAGGCCATGGAGAAATGGCAGCCTTGCTACGCTAATGGGCGGGATGTAAATTGCCAAAAGCCACTCTGGAGAAGTGTACGGTGTGTCCTGAAACATCGAAAAAACACAGCTTAGGGAGCATAGGGCACATCCACTCATGGGCGTATAAATTGGGAAAACTAAAAATCAGCAAGACACAGGCACCCCAATGTTTAGGGCTGCTATGTTGACAAGAACCTCCACTTCATGACACCTTAAATATCCCAGGAAAGAGATAAATGGATAAAGAAGTTGTGGTCCTTATGTACAAAGGAATATCACTCAGACATGAAATCAATGTCATAAGGCTAGTAGAAGCAAGATGAGTGGATTTAGGTATGACGATTCTAAGTGAAATAAGTCACACAGAAAAAGACACTTATCATAAGCTATCACTTATAGAGGGAATGTAAAAACCGCTACACTTGAACTGAATTACAAAACAGAACAGAGTCACACGTTTAGAAAACACACTATGGCTGCTTAACGGGAAAGGTGAGGTGGGGTGATGCATAAAACAAGGGTTTCAAATTCGCTCAGATACCATTCCATACACCCAATATGTAATAGACAAGACCTACTCCTTGCTCAGTGAACTGGACTCAACACCCCCTATTCACCGCACAAGAATATATCTGACTAGTAAGAATCGTAAAACCTATGTATTGATATCTCTCTGGAAGTGAGCCAAGTGGGTGTAAAGCCGCATAAACACAGCCGTGAAAAGCAGCTAAACCCCATTATAAAAATAAATTACTTTTAAAAACCCGTAAAACAAAGACAGTGAAAGAGAGAGAAATTCTTACAAAATTCGTTCAGGGGCTGTGATGCAACCTGGATTGACCATATCTAGACACACCCCTGGATGAGACATAAGGGTGGACACTCTTGGGGCTGAGAGGTTGGGTGAGGTTGGGAGAGCAAACTCAGACCCTTTAAAGTAATACTGCGTGGTACCCATCCCATGGGTCCCAAATCTCCAGGTTCAAGGGCATCTTCCTACATCGAAAACATGCATGAGAAACCCAGAAGATGGTACACCGTGTGATTTGGAAAGGTTTCTAAAATGCACCCCATTTCTCATCTCCTTGTGCTAGGGTTCGCCTTTCCAGCTACTTTACTAGCAATCTCCCTACTTGGAGAATCAGCACCTTTAAGCTCCTGTTCCCTACAGGTTGCAATTTGTCCTGAGGATGAACGGGAAGAGGGGCAACCAATGAGAGACTAGATCTAGGTGTTGGTAGAGGCACAGGTCACTCTATTTTCCCATCAGGAAGAAGAATTAACCACAGGCTCAGCCTGCCGCCAGGAACCAGAATAAGGCCTGAGGCAATCTCGCGCTTTTGTGGCCAGCTCCCAAAAAAGCGAGTTGAAAAATGGAGCTCAGGGACACTGCAATTCACAAACCCGCAGAGTTATAAATGATAACTCTCATCCACAGATATATTGAGGGAAGGCAACGAAGAGGATTTGAAAGCAAGGCAGAATTGCAGGAAGCAGATTTCAGGAGGTAGATTCGAATCGCCTTTAAAGCACATGAAAAGCGGCAAAACGTCGACAATGATGCCCTTGGCCAAAAAGGGCGTATGCGTTTTTTCCTGAATATATTCAGGAAAAAACGCATACGCCCTTTTTGGCCAACCAAGCAACCTGGAAAGGCAAATCAGCGCTACAAAGAGGTCTCGCTTCCCATCGGTCAAAAGGGCCATGCTGCAAAAAGTGTCAAAACCAGAAATGCAGGACAGGCCATGGAGAAATGGCAGCCTTGCTACGCTGATGGGCGGGATGTAAATTGCCAACAGCCACTCTAGAGAAGTGTACGGTGTGTCCTGAAACATCGAAAAAACACAGCTTAGGGAGCATAGGGCACGTCCACTCATGGGCGTATAAATTGGGAAAACTAAAAATCAGCAAACACAGGCACCCCAAAGTTTAGGGCTGCTCTGTTGACAAGAACCTCCACTTCATGACACCTTAAATATCCCAGGAAAGAGAAAAATGGATAAAGAAGTTGTGGTCCTTATGTACAAAGGAATATCACTCAGACATGAAATCAATGTCATAAGGATAGTAGAAGCAAGAAGAGTGGATTTAGGTATGACGATTCTAAGTGAAATAAGTCACACAGAAAAAGACACTTATCATAAGATATCACTTATAGAGGGAATGTAAAAACCGCTACACTTGAACTGAATTACAAAACAGAACAGAGTCACACGTTTAGAAAACACACTATGGCTGCTTAACGGGAAAAGTGAGGTGGGGTGATGCATAAAACAAGGGTTTCAAATTCGCTCAGATACTGTTCCATACACCCAATATGTAATAGACAAGACCTACTCCTTGCTCAGTGAACTGGACTCAACAACCCCTATTCACCGCACAAGAATATATGTGACTAGTAAGAATCGTAAAACCTATGTATTGATATCTCTCTGGAAGTGTGTCAAGTGGGTGTAAAGCTGCATAAACACAGCCGTGAAAAGCAGCTAAACCCCATTATAAAAATAAATTACTTTTAAAAACCTGTAAAACAAAGACAGTGAAAGAGAGAGAAATTCTTAAAAAATTCGTTCAGGAGCTGTGATGCAACCTGGATTGACCATATCTAGACCCACACCTGGATGAGACATAAGGGTGGACACTCTTGGGGCTGAGAGGTTGGGTGAGGTTGGGTGAGCAAACTCAGACCCTTTAAAGTAGTACTGCGTGGTACCCATCCCATGGGTCCCAAATCTCCAGGTTCAAGGGCATCTTCCTACATCGAAAACATGCATGAGAAACCCAGAAGATGGTACACCGTGTGATTTTGAAAGGTTTCTAAAACGCACCCAATTTCTCATCTCCTTGTGCTCGGGTTCGCCTTTCCAGCTACTTTACTAGAAATCTCCCTACTTGGAGAATCAGCACCTTTAAGCTCCTGTTCCCTACAGGTTGCAATTTGTCCTGAGGATGAACGGGAAGAGGGGCAACCAATGAGAGACTAGATCTAGGTGTTGGGACAGGCACAGGTCACTCTATTTTCCCATCAGGAAGAAGAATTAACCACAGGCTCAGCCTGCCGCCGGGAACCAGAATAGGGCCTGAGGCAATCCCGCGCTTTTGCGGCCAGCTCCCAAAAAAGCGAGTTGAAAAATGGAGCTCAGGGACACTGCAATTCACAAACCCGCAGAGTTATAAATGATAACTCTCATCCACAGATATATTGAGGGAAGGCAACGAAGAGGATTTGAAAGCAAGGCAGAATTGCAGGAAACAGATTTCAGGAGGTAGATTCGAATCGCCTTTAAAGCACATGAAAAGCGGCAAAACGTCGACAATGATGCCCTTGGCCAAAAAGGGCGTATGCGTATTTTCCTGAATATATTCAGGAAAAAACGCATACGCCCTTTTTGGCCAACCAAGCAACCTGGAAAGGCAAATCAGCGCTACAAAGAGGTCTCGCTTCCCATCGGTCAAAAGGGCCATGCTGCAAAAAGTGTCAAAACCAGAAATGCAGGACAGGCCATGGAGAAATGGCAGCCTTGCTACGCTGATGGGCGGGATGTAAATTGCCAACAGCCACTCTGGAGAAGTGTACGGTGTGTCCTGAAACATCGAAAAAACACAGCTTAGGGAGCATAGGGCACGTCCACTCATGGGCGTATAAATTGGGAAAACTAAAAATCAGCAAGACACAGGCACCCCAATGTTTAGGGCTGCTATGTTGACAAGAACCTCCACTTCATGACACCTTAAATATCCCAGGAAAGAGAAAAATGGATAAAGAAGTTGTGGTCCTTATGTACAAAGGAATATCACTCAGACATGAAATCAATGTCATAAGGCTAGTAGAAGCAAGATGAGTGGATTTAGGTATGACGATTCTAAGTGAAATAAGTCACACAGAAAAAGACACTTATCATAAGCTATCACTTATAGAGGGAATGTAAAAACCGCTACACTTGAACTGAATTACAAAACAGAACAGAGTCACACGTTTAGAAAACACACTATGGCTGCTTAACGGGAAAGGTGAGGTGGGGTGATGCATAAAACAAGGGTTTCAAATTCGCTCAGATACCGTTCCATACACCCAATATGTAATAGACAAGACCTACTCCTTGCTCAGTGAACTGGACTCAACACCCCCTATTCACCGCACAAGTATATATGTGACTAGTAAGAATCTTAAAACCTATATATTGATATCTGTCTGGAAGTGAGTCAAGTGGGTGTAAAGCCGCATAAACACAGCCGTGAAAAGCAGCTAAACCCCATTATAAAAATAAATTACTTTTAAAAACCCGTAAAACAAAGACAGTGAAAGAGAGAGAAATTCTTACAAAATTCGTTCAGAGGCTGTGATGCAACCTGGATTGACCATATCTAGACCCACAGCTGGATGAGACATAAGGGTGGACACTCTTGGGGCTTAGAGGTTGGGTGAGGTTGGGTGAGCAAACGCAGATCCTTTAAAGTAATACTGTGTGGTACCCATCCCATGGGTCCCAAATCTCCAGGTTCAAGGGCATCTTCCTACATCGAAAACATGCATGAGAAACCCAGAAGATGGTACACCGTGTGATTTTGAAAGGTTTCTAAAACGCACCCAATTTCTCATCTCCTTGTGCTCGGGTTCGCCTTTCCAGCTACTTTACTAGCAATCTCCCTACTTGGAGAATCAGCACCTTTAAGCTCCTGTTCCCTACAGGTTGCAATTTGTCCTGAGGATGAACGGGAAGAGGGGCAACCAATGAGAGACTAGATCTAGGTGTTGGGACAGGCACAGGTCACTCTAATTTCCCATCAGGAAGAAGAATTAAACACAGGCTCAGCCTGCCGCCGGGAACCAGAATAGGGCCTGAGGCAATCCCGTGCTTTTGCGGCCAGCTCCCAAAAAAGACAGTTGAAAAATGGAGCTCAGGGGCACTGCAATTCACAAACATGCAGAGTTATAAATGATAACTCTCATCCACAGATATATTGAGGGAAGGCAACGAAGAGGATTTGAAAGCAAGGCAGAATTGCAGGAAACAGATTTCAGGAGGTAGATTCGAATCGCCTTTAAAGCACATGAAAAGCGGCAAAACGTCGACAATGATGCCCTTGGCCAAAAAGGGCGTATGCGTTTTTTCCTGAATATATTCAGGAAAAAACGCATACGCCCTTTTTGGCCAACCAAGCAACCTGGAAAGGCAAATCAGCGCTACAAAGAGGTCTCGCTTCCCATCGGTCAAAAGGGCCATGCTGCAAAAAGTGTCAAAACCAGAAATGCAGGACAGGCCATGGAGAAATGGCAGCCTTGCTACGCTGATGGGCGGGATGTAAATTGCCAACAGCCACTCTAGAGAAGTGTACGGTGTGTCCTGAAACATCGAAAAAACACAGCTTAGGGAGCATAGGGCACGTCCACTCATGGGCGTATAAATTGGGAAAACTAAAAATCAGCAAGACACAGGCACCCCAATGTTTAGGGCTGCTATGTTGACAAGAACCTCCACTTCATGACACCTTAAATATCCCAGGAAAGAGAAAAATGGATAAAGAAGTTGTGGTCCTTATGTACAAAGGAATATCACTCAGACATGAAATCAATGTCATAAGGCTAGTAGAAGCAAGATGAGTGGATTTAGGTATGACGATTCTAAGTGAAATAAGTCACACAGAAAAAGACACTTATCATAAGCTATCACTTATAGAGGGAATGTAAAAACCGCTACACTTGAACTGAATTACAAAACAGAACAGAGTCACACGTTTAGAAAACACACTATGGCTGCTTAACGGGAAAGGTGAGGTGGGGTGATGCATAAAACAAAGGTTTCAAATTCGCTCAGATACCGTTCCATACACCCAATATGTAATAGACAAGACCTACTCCTTGCTCAGTGAACTGGACTCAACACCCCCTATTCACCGCACAAGTATATATGTGACTAGTAAGAATCTTAAAACCTATATATTGATATCTGTCTGGAAGTGAGTCAAGTGGGTGTAAAGCCGCATAAACACAGCCGTGAAAAGCAGCTAAACCCCATTATAAAAATAAATTACTTTTAAAAACCCGTAAAACAAAGACAGTGAAAGAGAGAGAAATTCTTACAAAATTCGTTCAGAGGCTGTGATGCAACCTGGATTGACCATATCTAGACCCACAGCTGGATGAGACATAAGGGTGGACACTCTTGGGGCTTAGAGGTTGGGTGAGGTTGGGTGAGCAAACGCAGATCCTTTAAAGTAATACTGTGTGGTACCCATCCCATGGGTCCCAAATCTCCAGGTTCAAGGGCATCTTCCTACATCGAAAACATGCATGAGAAACCCAGAAGATGGTACACCGTGTGATTTTGAAAGGTTTCTAAAACGCACCCAATTTCTCATCTCCTTGTGCTCGGGTTCGCCTTTCCAGCTACTTTACTAGCAATCTCCCTACTTGGAGAATCAGCACCTTTAAGCTCCTGTTCCCTACAGGTTGCAATTTGTCCTGAGGATGAACGGGAAGAGGGGCAACCAATGAGAGACTAGATCTAGGTGTTGGGACAGGCACAGGTCACTCTAATTTCCCATCAGGAAGAAGAATTAAACACAGGCTCAGCCTGCCGCCGGGAACCAGAATAGGGCCTGAGGCAATCCCGTGCTTTTGCGGCCAGCTCCCAAAAAAGACAGTTGAAAAATGGAGCTCAGGGGCACTGCAATTCACAAACATGCAGAGTTATAAATGATAACTCTCATCCACAGATATATTGAGGGAAGGCAACGAAGAGGATTTGAAAGCAAGGCAGAATTGCAGGAAACAGATTTCAGGAGGTAGATTCGAATCGCCTTTAAAGCACATGAAAAGCGGCAAAACGTCGACAATGATGCCCTTGGCCAAAAAGGGCGTATGCGTTTTTTCCTGAATATATTCAGGAAAAAACGCATACGCCCTTTTTGGCCAACCAAGCAACCTGGAAAGGCAAATCAGCGCTACAAAGAGGTCTCGCTTCCCATCGGTCAAAAGGGCCATGCTGCAAAAAGTGTCAAAACCAGAAATGCAGGACAGGCCATGGAGAAATGGCAGCCTTGCTACGCTGATGGGCGGGATGTAAATTGCCAACAGCCACTCTAGAGAAGTGTACGGTGTGTCCTGAAACATCGAAAAAACACAGCTTAGGGAGCATAGGGCACGTCCACTCATGGGCGTATAAATTGGGAAAACTAAAAATCAGCAAGACACAGGCACCCCAATGTTTAGGGCTGCTATGTTGACAAGAACCTCCACTTCATGACACCTTAAATATCCCAGGAAAGAGAAAAATGGATAAAGAAGTTGTGGTCCTTATGTACAATGGAATATCACTCAGACATGAAATCAATGTCATAAGGCTAGTAGAAGCAAGATGAGTGGATTTAGGTATGACGATTCTAAGTGAAATAAGTCACACAGAAAAAGACACTTATCATAAGATATCACTTATAGAGGGAATGTAAAAACCGCTACACTTGAACTGAATTACAAAACAGAACAGAGTCACACGTTTAGAAAACACACTATGGCTGCTTAACGGGAAAAGTGAGGTGGGGTGATGCATAAAACAAGGGTTTCAAATTCGCTCAGATACTGTTCCATACACCCAATATGTAATAGACAAGACCTACTCCTTGCTCAGTGAACTGGACTCAACAACCCCTATTCACCGCACAAGAATATATGTGACTAGTAAGAATCGTAAAACCTATGTATTGATATCTCTCTGGAAGTGTGTCAAGTGGGTGTAAAGCTGCATAAACACAGCCGTGAAAAGCAGCTAAACCCCATTATAAAAATAAATTACTTTTAAAAACCTGTAAAACAAAGACAGTGAAAGAGAGAGAAATTCTTAAAAAATTCGTTCAGGAGCTGTGATGCAACCTGGATTGACCATATCTAGACCCACACCTGGATGAGACATAAGGGTGGACACTCTTGGGGCTGAGAGGTTGGGTGAGGTTGGGTGAGCAAACTCAGACCCTTTAAAGTAGTACTGCGTGGTACCCATCCCATGGGTCCCAAATCTCCAGGTTCAAGGGCATCTTCCTACATCGAAAACATGCATGAGAAACCCAGAAGATGGTACACCGTGTGATTTTGAAAGGTTTCTAAAACGCACCCAATTTCTCATCTCCTTGTGCTCGGGTTCGCCTTTCCAGCTACTTTACTAGAAATCTCCCTACTTGGAGAATCAGCACCTTTAAGCTCCTGTTCCCTACAGGTTGCAATTTGTCCTGAGGATGAACGGGAAGAGGGGCAACCAATGAGAGACTAGATCTAGGTGTTGGGACAGGCACAGGTCACTCTATTTTCCCATCAGGAAGAAGAATTAACCACAGGCTCAGCCTGCCGCCGGGAACCAGAATAGGGCCTGAGGCAATCCCGCGCTTTTGCGGCCAGCTCCCAAAAAAGCGAGTTGAAAAATGGAGCTCAGGGACACTGCAATTCACAAACCCGCAGAGTTATAAATGATAACTCTCATCCACAGATATATTGAGGGAAGGCAACGAAGAGGATTTGAAAGCAAGGCAGAATTGCAGGAAACAGATTTCAGGAGGTAGATTCGAATCGCCTTTAAAGCACATGAAAAGCGGCAAAACGTCGACAATGATGCCCTTGGCCAAAAAGGGCGTATGCGTATTTTCCTGAATATATTCAGGAAAAAACGCATACGCCCTTTTTGGCCAACCAAGCAACCTGGAAAGGCAAATCAGCGCTACAAAGAGGTCTCGCTTCCCATCGGTCAAAAGGGCCATGCTGCAAAAAGTGTCAAAACCAGAAATGCAGGACAGGCCATGGAGAAATGGCAGCCTTGCTACGTTGATGGGCGGGATGTAAATTGCCAACAGCCACTCTGGAGAAGTGTACGGTGTGTCCTGAAACATCGAAAAAACACAGCTTAGGGAGCATAGGGCACGTCCACTCATGGGCGTATAAATTGGGAAAACTAAAAATCAGCAAGACACAGGCACCCCAATGTTTAGGGCTGCTATGTTGACAAGAACCTCCACTTCATGACACCTTAAATATCCCAGGAAAGAGAAAAATGGATAAAGAAGTTGTGGTCCTTATGTACAAAGGAATATCACTCAGACATGAAATCAATGTCATAAGGCTAGTAGAAGCAAGATGAGTGGATTTAGGTATGACGATTCTAAGTGAAATAAGTCACACAGAAAAAGACACTTATCATAAGCTATCACTTATAGAGGGAATGTAAAAACCGCTACACTTGAACTGAATTACAAAACAGAACAGAGTCACACGTTTAGAAAACACACTATGGCTGCTTAACGGGAAAGGTGAGGTGGGGTGATGCATAAAACAAGGGTTTCAAATTCGCTCAGATACCGTTCCATACACCCAATATGTAATAGACAAGACCTACTCCTTGCTCAGTGAACTGGACTCAACACCCCCTATTCACCGCACAAGTATATATGTGACTAGTAAGAATCTTAAAACCTATATATTGATATCTGTCTGGAAGTGAGTCAAGTGGGTGTAAAGCCGCATAAACACAGCCGTGAAAAGCAGCTAAACCCCATTATAAAAATAAATTACTTTTAAAAACCCGTAAAACAAAGACAGTGAAAGAGAGAGAAATTCTTACAAAATTCGTTCAGAGGCTGTGATGCAACCTGGATTGACCATATCTAGACCCACACCTGGATGAGACATAAGGGTGGACACTCTTGGGGCTTAGAGGTTGGGTGAGGTTGGGTGAGCAAACGCAGATCCTTTAAAGTAATACTGTGTGGTACCCATCCCATGGGTCCCAAATCTCCAGGTTCAAGGGCATCTTCCTACATCGAAAACATGCATGAGAAACCCAGAAGATGGTACACCGTGTGATTTTGAAAGGTTTCTAAAACGCACCCAATTTCTCATCTCCTTGTGCTCGGGTTCGCCTTTCCAGCTACTTTACTAGCAATCTCCCTACTTGGAGAATCAGCACCTTTAAGCTCCTGTTCCCTACAGGTTGCAATTTGTCCTGAGGATGAACGGGAAGAGGGGCAACCAATGAGAGACTAGATCTAGGTGTTGGGACAGGCACAGGTCACTCTAATTTCCCATCAGGAAGAAGAATTAAACACAGGCTCAGCCTGCCGCCGGGAACCAGAATAGGGCCTGAGGCAATCCCGTGCTTTTGCGGCCAGCTCCCAAAAAAGACAGTTGAAAAATGGAGCTCAGGGGCACTGCAATTCACAAACATGCAGAGTTATAAATGATAACTCTCATCCACAGATATATTGAGGGAAGGCAACGAAGAGGATTTGAAAGCAAGGCAGAATTGCAGGAAACAGATTTCAGGAGGTAGATTCGAATCGCCTTTAAAGCACATGAAAAGCGGCAAAACGTCGACAATGATGCCCTTGGCCAAAAAGGGCGTATGCGTTTTTTCCTGAATATATTCAGGAAAAAACGCATACGCCCTTTTTGGCCAACCAAGCAACCTGGAAAGGCAAATCAGCGCTACAAAGAGGTCTCGCTTCCCATCGGTCAAAAGGGCCATGCTGCAAAAAGTGTCAAAACCAGAAATGCAGGACAGGCCATGGAGAAATGGCAGCCTTGCTACGCTGATGGGCGGGATGTAAATTGCCAACAGCCACTCTAGAGAAGTGTACGGTGTGTCCTGAAACATCGAAAAAACACAGCTTAGGGAGCATAGGGCACGTCCACTCATGGGCGTATAAATTGGGAAAACTAAAAATCAGCAAGACACAGGCACCCCAATGTTTAGGGCTGCTATGTTGACAAGAACCTCCACTTCATGACACCTTAAATATCCCAGGAAAGAGAAAAATGGATAAAGAAGTTGTGGTCCTTATGTACAAAGGAATATCACTCAGACATGAAATCAATGTCATAAGGCTAGTAGAAGCAAGATGAGTGGATTTAGGTATGACGATTCTAAGTGAAATAAGTCACACAGAAAAAGACACTTATCATAAGCTATCACTTATAGAGGGAATGTAAAAACCGCTACACTTGAACTGAATTACAAAACAGAACAGAGTCACACGTTTAGAAAACACACTATGGCTGCTTAACGGGAAAGGTGAGGTGGGGTGATGCATAAAACAAGGGTTTCAAATTCGCTCAGATACCGTTCCATACACCCAATATGTAATAGACAAGACCTACTCCTTGCTCAGTGAACTGGACTCAACACCCCCTATTCACCGCACAAGTATATATGTGACTAGTAAGAATCTTAAAACCTATATATTGATATCTGTCTGGAAGTGAGTCAAGTGGGTGTAAAGCCGCATAAACACAGCCGTGAAAAGCAGCTAAACCCCATTATAAAAATAAATTACTTTTAAAAACCCGTAAAACAAAGACAGTGAAAGAGAGAGAAATTCTTACAAAATTCGTTCAGAGGCTGTGATGCAACCTGGATTGACCATATCTAGACCCACAGCTGGATGAGACATAAGGGTGGACACTCTTGGGGCTTAGAGGTTGGGTGAGGTTGGGTGAGCAAACGCAGATCCTTTAAAGTAATACTGTGTGGTACCCATCCCATGGGTCCCAAATCTCCAGGTTCAAGGGCCTCTTCCTACATCGAAAACATGCATGAGAAACCCAGAAGATGGTACACCGTGTGATTTTGAAAGGTTTCTAAAACGCACCCAATTTCTCATCTCCTTGTGCTCGGGTTCGCCTTTCCAGCTACTTTACTAGCAATCTCCCTACTTGGAGAATCAGCACCTTTAAGCTCCTGTTCCCTACAGGTTGCAATTTGTCCTGAGGATGAACGGGAAGAGGGGCAACCAATGAGAGACTAGATCTAGGTGTTGGGACAGGCACAGGTCACTCTAATTTCCCATCAGGAAGAAGAATTAAACACAGGCTCAGCCTGCCGCCGGGAACCAGAATAGGGCCTGAGGCAATCCCGTGCTTTTGCGGCCAGCTCCCAAAAAAGACAGTTGAAAAATGGAGCTCAGGGGCACTGCAATTCACAAACATGCAGAGTTATAAATGATAACTCTCATCCACAGATATATTGAGGGAAGGCAACGAAGAGGATTTGAAAGCAAGGCAGAATTGCAGGAAACAGATTTCAGGAGGTAGATTCGAATCGCCTTTAAAGCACATGAAAAGCGGCAAAACGTCGACAATGATGCCCTTGGCCAAAAAGGGCGTATGCGTTTTTTCCTGAATATATTCAGGAAAAAACGCATACGCCCTTTTTGGCCAACCAAGCAACCTGGAAAGGCAAATCAGCGCTACAAAGAGGTCTCGCTTCCCATCGGTCAAAAGGGCCATGCTGCAAAAAGTGTCAAAACCAGAAATGCAGGACAGGCCATGGAGAAATGGCAGCCTTGCTACGCTGATGGGCGGGATGTAAATTGCCAACAGCCACTCTAGAGAAGTGTACGGTGTGTCCTGAAACATCGAAAAAACACAGCTTAGGGAGCATAGGGCACGTCCACTCATGGGCGTATAAATTGGGAAAACTAAAAATCAGCAAGACACAGGCACCCCAATGTTTAGGGCTGCTATGTTGACAAGAACCTCCACTTCATGACACCTTAAATATCCCAGGAAAGAGAAAAATGGATAAAGAAGTTGTGGTCCTTATGTACAATGGAATATCACTCAGACATGAAATCAATGTCATAAGGCTAGTAGAAGCAAGATGAGTGGATTTAGGTATGACGATTCTAAGTGAAATAAGTCACACAGAAAAAGACACTTATCATAAGATATCACTTATAGAGGGAATGTAAAAACCGCTACACTTGAACTGAATTACAAAACAGAACAGAGTCACACGTTTAGAAAACACACTATGGCTGCTTAACGGGAAAAGTGAGGTGGGGTGATGCATAAAACAAGGGTTTCAAATTCGCTCAGATACTGTTCCATACACCCAATATGTAATAGACAAGACCTACTCCTTGCTCAGTGAACTGGACTCAACAACCCCTATTCACCGCACAAGAATATATGTGACTAGTAAGAATCGTAAAACCTATGTATTGATATCTCTCTGGAAGTGTGTCAAGTGGGTGTAAAGCTGCATAAACACAGCCGTGAAAAGCAGCTAAACCCCATTATAAAAATAAATTACTTTTAAAAACCTGTAAAACAAAGACAGTGAAAGAGAGAGAAATTCTTAAAAAATTCGTTCAGGAGCTGTGATGCAACCTGGATTGACCATATCTAGACCCACACCTGGATGAGACATAAGGGTGGACACTCTTGGGGCTGAGAGGTTGGGTGAGGTTGGGTGAGCAAACTCAGACCCTTTAAAGTAGTACTGCGTGGTACCCATCCCATGGGTCCCAAATCTCCAGGTTCAAGGGCATCTTCCTACATCGAAAACATGCATGAGAAACCCAGAAGATGGTACACCGTGTGATTTTGAAAGGTTTCTAAAACGCACCCAATTTCTCATCTCCTTGTGCTCGGGTTCGCCTTTCCAGCTACTTTACTAGAAATCTCCCTACTTGGAGAATCAGCACCTTTAAGCTCCTGTTCCCTACAGGTTGCAAATTTTCCTGAGGATGAACGGGAAGAGGGGCAACCAATGAGAGACTAGATCTAGGTGTTGGGACAGGCACAGGTCACTCTATTTTCCCATCAGGAAGAAGAATTAACCACAGGCTCAGCCTGCCGCCAGGAACCAGAATAGGGCCTGAGGCAATCCCGCGCTTTTGCGGCCAGCTCCCAAAAAAGCGAGTTGAAAAATGGAGCTCAGGGACACTGCAATTCACAAACCCGCAGAGTTATAAATGATAACTCTCATCCACAGATATATTGAGGGAAGGCAACGAAGAGGATTTGAAAGCAAGGCAGAATTGCAGGAAACAGATTTCAGGAGGTAGATTCGAATCGCCTTTAAAGAACATGAAAAGCGGCAAAACGTCGACAATGATGCCCTTGGCCAAAAAGGGCGTATGCGTTTTTTCCTGAATATATTCAGGAAAAAACGCATACGCCCTTTTTGGCCAACCAAGCAACCTGGAAAGGCAAATCAGCGCTACAAAGAGGTCTCGCTTCCCATCGGTCAAAAGGGCCATGCTGCAAAAAGTGTCAAAACCAGAAATGCAGGACAGGCCATGGAGAAATGGCAGCCTTGCTACGCTGGTGGGCGGGATGTAAATTGCCAACAGCCACTCTGGAGAAGTGTACGGTGTGTCCTGAAACATCGAAAAAACACAGCTTAGGGAGCATAGGGCACGTCCACTCATGGGCGTATAAATTGGGAAAACTAAAAATCAGCAAGACACAGGCACCCCAATGTTTAGGGCTGCTATGTTGACAAGAACCTCCACTTCATGACACCTTAAATATCCCAGGAAAGAGAAAAATGGATAAAGAAGTTGTGGTCCTTATGTACAAAGGAATATCCCTCAGACATGAAATCAATGTCATAAGGCTAGTAGAAGCAAGATGAGTGGATTTAGGTATGACGATTCTAAGTGAAATAAGTCACACAGAAAAAGACACTTATCATAAGCTATCACTTATAGAGGGAATGTAAAAACCGCTACACTTGAACTGAATTACAAAACAGAACAGAGTCACACGTTTAGAAAACACACTATGGCTGCTTAACGGGAAAGGTGAGGTGGGGTGATGCATAAAACAAGGGTTTCAAATTCGCTCAGATACCGTTCCATACACCCAATATGTAATAGACAAGACCTACTCCTTGCTCAGTGAACTGGACTCAACACCCCCTATTCACCGCACAAGTATATATGTGACTAGTAAGAATCTTAAAACCTATATATTGATATCTGTCTGGAAGTGAGTCAAGTGGGTGTAAAGCCGCATAAACACAGCCGTGAAAAGCAGCTAAACCCCATTATAAAAATAAATTACTTTTAAAAACCCGTAAAACAAAGACAGTGAAAGAGAGAGAAATTCTTACAAAATTCGTTCAGAGGCTGTGATGCAACCTGGATTGACCATATCTAGACCCACAGCTGGATGAGACATAAGGGTGGACACTCTTGGGGCTTAGAGGTTGGGTGAGGTTGGGTGAGCAAACGCAGATCCTTTAAAGTAATACTGTGTGGTACCCATCCCATGGGTCCCAAATCTCCAGGTTCAAGGGCATCTTCCTACATCGAAAACATGCATGAGAAACCCAGAAGATGGTACACCGTGTGATTTTGAAAGGTTTCTAAAACGCACCCAATTTCTCATCTCCTTGTGCTCGGGTTCGCCTTTCCAGCTACTTTACTAGCAATCTCCCTACTTGGAGAATCAGCACCTTTAAGCTCCTGTTCCCTACAGGTTGCAATTTGTCCTGAGGATGAACGGGAAGAGGGGCAACCAATGAGAGACTAGATCTAGGTGTTGGGACAGGCACAGGTCACTCTAATTTCCCATCAGGAAGAAGAATTAAACACAGGCTCAGCCTGCCGCCGGGAACCAGAATAGGGCCTGAGGCAATCCCGTGCTTTTGCGGCCAGCTCCCAAAAAAGACAGTTGAAAAATGGAGCTCAGGGGCACTGCAATTCACAAACATGCAGAGTTATAAATGATAACTCTCATCCACAGATATATTGAGGGAAGGCAACGAAGAGGATTTGAAAGCAAGGCAGAATTGCAGGAAACAGATTTCAGGAGGTAGATTCGAATCGCCTTTAAAGCACATGAAAAGCGGCAAAACGTCGACAATGATGCCCTTGGCCAAAAAGGGCGTATGCGTTTTTTCCTGAATATATTCAGGAAAAAACGCATACGCCCTTTTTGGCCAACCAAGCAACCTGGAAAGGCAAATCAGCGCTACAAAGAGGTCTCGCTTCCCATCGGTCAAAAGGGCCATGCTGCAAAAAGTGTCAAAACCAGAAATGCAGGACAGGCCATGGAGAAATGGCAGCCTTGCTACGCTGATGGGCGGGATGTAAATTGCCAACAGCCACTCTAGAGAAGTGTACGGTGTGTCCTGAAACATCGAAAAAACACAGCTTAGGGAGCATAGGGCACGTCCACTCATGGGCGTATAAATTGGGAAAACTAAAAATCAGCAAGACACAGGCACCCCAATGTTTAGGGCTGCTATGTTGACAAGAACCTCCACTTCATGACACCTTAAATATCCCAGGAAAGAGAAAAATGGATAAAGAAGTTGTGGTCCTTATGTACAATGGAATATCACTCAGACATGAAATCAATGTCATAAGGCTAGTAGAAGCAAGATGAGTGGATTTAGGTATGACGATTCTAAGTGAAATAAGTCACACAGAAAAAGACACTTATCATAAGATATCACTTATAGAGGGAATGTAAAAACCGCTACACTTGAACTGAATTACAAAACAGAACAGAGTCACACGTTTAGAAAACACACTATGGCTGCTTAACGGGAAAAGTGAGGTGGGGTGATGCATAAAACAAGGGTTTCAAATTCGCTCAGATACTGTTCCATACACCCAATATGTAATAGACAAGACCTACTCCTTGCTCAGTGAACTGGACTCAACAACCCCTATTCACCGCACAAGAATATATGTGACTAGTAAGAATCGTAAAACCTATGTATTGATATCTCTCTGGAAGTGTGTCAAGTGGGTGTAAAGCTGCATAAACACAGCCGTGAAAAGCAGCTAAACCCCATTATAAAAATAAATTACTTTTAAAAACCTGTAAAACAAAGACAGTGAAAGAGAGAGAAATTCTTAAAAAATTCGTTCAGGAGCTGTGATGCAACCTGGATTGACCATATCTAGACCCACACCTGGATGAGACATAAGGGTGGACACTCTTGGGGCTGAGAGGTTGGGTGAGGTTGGGTGAGCAAACTCAGACCCTTTAAAGTAGTACTGCGTGGTACCCATCCCATGGGTCCCAAATCTCCAGGTTCAAGGGCATCTTCCTACATCGAAAACATGCATGAGAAACCCAGAAGATGGTACACCGTGTGATTTTGAAAGGTTTCTAAAACGCACCCAATTTCTCATCTCCTTGTGCTCGGGTTCGCCTTTCCAGCTACTTTACTAGAAATCTCCCTACTTGGAGAATCAGCACCTTTAAGCTCCTGTTCCCTACAGGTTGCAAATTTTCCTGAGGATGAACGGGAAGAGGGGCAACCAATGAGAGACTAGATCTAGGTGTTGGGACAGGCACAGGTCACTCTATTTTCCCATCAGGAAGAAGAATTAACCACAGGCTCAGCCTGCCGCCAGGAACCAGAATAGGGCCTGAGGCAATCCCGCGCTTTTGCGGCCAGCTCCCAAAAAAGCGAGTTGAAAAATGGAGCTCAGGGACACTGCAATTCACAAACCCGCAGAGTTATAAATGATAACTCTCATCCACAGATATATTGAGGGAAGGCAACGAAGAGGATTTGAAAGCAAGGCAGAATTGCAGGAAACAGATTTCAGGAGGTAGATTCGAATCGCCTTTAAAGAACATGAAAAGCGGCAAAACGTCGACAATGATGCCCTTGGCCAAAAAGGGCGTATGCGTTTTTTCCTGAATATATTCAGGAAAAAACGCATACGCCCTTTTTGGCCAACCAAGCAACCTGGAAAGGCAAATCAGCGCTACAAAGAGGTCTCGCTTCCCATCGGTCAAAAGGGCCATGCTGCAAAAAGTGTCAAAACCAGAAATGCAGGACAGGCCATGGAGAAATGGCAGCCTTGCTACGCTGGTGGGCGGGATGTAAATTGCCAACAGCCACTCTGGAGAAGTGTACGGTGTGTCCTGAAACATCGAAAAAACACAGCTTAGGGAGCATAGGGCACGTCCACTCATGGGCGTATAAATTGGGAAAACTAAAAATCAGCAAGACACAGGCACCCCAATGTTTAGGGCTGCTATGTTGACAAGAACCTCCACTTCATGACACCTTAAATATCCCAGGAAAGAGAAAAATGGATAAAGAAGTTGTGGTCCTTATGTACAAAGGAATATCCCTCAGACATGAAATCAATGTCATAAGGCTAGTAGAAGCAAGATGAGTGGATTTAGGTATGACGATTCTAAGTGAAATAAGTCACACAGAAAAAGACACTTATCATAAGCTATCACTTATAGAGGGAATGTAAAAACCGCTACACTTGAACTGAATTACAAAACAGAACAGAGTCACACGTTTAGAAAACACACTATGGCTGCTTAACGGGAAAGGTGAGGTGGGGTGATGCATAAAACAAGGGTTTCAAATTCGCTCAGATACCGTTCCATACACCCAATATGTAATAGACAAGACCTACTCCTTGCTCAGTGAACTGGACTCAACACCCCCTATTCACCGCACAAGTATATATGTGACTAGTAAGAATCTTAAAACCTATATATTGATATCTGTCTGGAAGTGAGTCAAGTGGGTGTAAAGCCGCATAAACACAGCCGTGAAAAGCAGCTAAACCCCATTATAAAAATAAATTACTTTTAAAAACCCGTAAAACAAAGACAGTGAAAGAGAGAGAAATTCTTACAAAATTCGTTCAGAGGCTGTGATGCAACCTGGATTGACCATATCTAGACCCACAGCTGGATGAGACATAAGGGTGGACACTCTTGGGGCTTAGAGGTTGGGTGAGGTTGGGTGAGCAAACGCAGATCCTTTAAAGTAATACTGTGTGGTACCCATCCCATGGGTCCCAAATCTCCAGGTTCAAGGGCATCTTCCTACATCGAAAACATGCATGAGAAACCCAGAAGATGGTACACCGTGTGATTTTGAAAGGTTTCTAAAACGCACCCAATTTCTCATCTCCTTGTGCTCGGGTTCGCCTTTCCAGCTACTTTAGTAGCAATCTCCCTACTTGGAGAATCAGCACCTTTAAGCTCCTGTTCCCTACAGGTTGCAATTTGTCCTGAGGATGAACGGGAAGAGGGGCAACCAATGAGAGACTAGATCTAGGTGTTGGGACAGGCACAGGTCACTCTAATTTCCCATCAGGAAGAAGAATTAAACACAGGCTCAGCCTGCCGCCGGGAACCAGAATAGGGCCTGAGGCAATCCCGTGCTTTTGCGGCCAGCTCCCAAAAAAGACAGTTGAAAAATGGAGCTCAGGGGCACTGCAATTCACAAACATGCAGAGTTATAAATGATAACTCTCATCCACAGATATATTGAGGGAAGGCAACGAAGAGGATTTGAATGCAAGGCAGAATTGCAGGAAACAGGTTTCAGGAGGTAGATTCGAATCGCTTTTAAAGCACATGAAAAGTGGCAAAACGTCGACAGTGATGCCCTTGGCCAAAAAGGGCGTATGCGTTTTTTCCTGAATATATTCAGGAAAAAACGCATACGCCCTTTTTGGCCAACCAAGCAACCTGGAAAGGCAAATCAGCGCTACAAAGAGGTCTCGCTTCCCATCGGTCAAAAGGGCCATGCTGCAAAAAGTGTCAAAACCAGAAATGCAGGACAGGCCATGGAGAAATGGCAGCCTTGCTACGCTGGTGGGCGGGATGTAAATTGCCAACAGCCACTCTGGAGAAGTGTACGGTGTGTCCTGAAACATCGAAAAAACACAGCTTAGGGAGCATAGGGCACGTCCACTCATGGGCGTATAAATTGGGAAAACTAAAAATCAGCAAGACACAGGCACCCCAATGTTTAGGGCTGCTATGTTGACAAGAACCTCCACTTCATGACACCTTAAATATCCCAGGAAAGAGAAAAATGGATAAAGAAGTTGTGGTCCTTATGTACAAAGGAATATCCCTCAGACATGAAATCAATGTCATAAGGCTAGTAGAAGCAAGATGAGTGGATTTAGGTATGACGATTCTAAGTGAAATAAGTCACACAGAAAAAGACACTTATCATAAGCTATCACTTATAGAGGGAATGTAAAAACCGCTACACTTGAACTGAATTACAAAACAGAACAGAGTCACACGTTTAGAAAACACACTATGGCTGCTTAACGGGAAAGGTGAGGTGGGGTGATGCATAAAACAAGGGTTTCAAATTCGCTCAGATACCGTTCCATACACCCAATATGTAATAGACAAGACCTACTCCTTGCTCAGTGAACTGGACTCAACACCCCCTATTCACCGCACAAGTATATATGTGACTAGTAAGAATCTTAAAACCTATATATTGATATCTGTCTGGAAGTGAGTCAAGTGGGTGTAAAGCCGCATAAACACAGCCGTGAAAAGCAGCTAAACCCCATTATAAAAATAAATTACTTTTAAAAACCCGTAAAACAAAGACAGTGAAAGAGAGAGAAATTCTTACAAAATTCGTTCAGAGGCTGTGATGCAACCTGGATTGACCATATCTAGACCCACAGCTGGATGAGACATAAGGGTGGACACTCTTGGGGCTTAGAGGTTGGGTGAGGTTGGGTGAGCAAACGCAGATCCTTTAAAGTAATACTGTGTGGTACCCATCCCATGGGTCCCAAATCTCCAGGTTCAAGGACATCTTCCTACATCGAAAACATGCATGAGAAACCCAGAAGATGGTACACCGTGTGATTTTGAAAGGTTTCTAAAACGCACCCAATTTCTCATCTCCTTGTGCTCGGGTTCGCCTTTCCAGCTACTTTAGTAGCAATCTCCCTACTTGGAGAATCAGCACCTTTAAGCTCCTGTTCCCTACAGGTTGCAATTTGTCCTGAGGATGAACGGGAAGAGGGGCAACCAATGAGAGACTAGATCTAGGTGTTGGGACAGGCACAGGTCACTCTAATTTCCCATCAGGAAGAAGAATTAAACACAGGCTCAGCCTGCCGCCTGGAACCAGAATAGGGCCTGAGGCAATCCCGTGCTTTTGCGGCCAGCTCCCAAAAAAGACAGTTGAAAAATGGAGCTCAGGGGCACTGCAATTCACAAACATGCAGAGTTATAAATGATAACTCTCATCCACAGATATATTGAGGGAAGGCAACGAAGAGGATTTGAATGCAAGGCAGAATTGCAGGAAACAGGTTTCAGGAGGTAGATTCGAATCGCCTTTAAAGCACATGAAAAGTGGCAAAACGTCGACAGTGATGCCCTTGGCCAAAAAGGGCGTAAGCGTTTTTTCCTGAATATATTCAGGAAAAAACGCATACGCCCTTTTTGGCCAACCAAGCAACCTGGAAAGGCAAATCAGCGCTACAAAGAAGTCTCGCTTCCCATCGGTCAAAAGGGCCATGCTGCAAAAAGTGACAAAACCAGAAATGCAGTACAGGCCATGGAGAAATGGCAGCCTTGCTACGCTAATGGGCGGGATGTAAATTGCCAAAAGCCACTCTGGAGAAGTGTACGGTGTGTCCTGAAACATCGAAAAAACACAGCTTAGGGAGCATAGGGCACATCCACTCATGGGCGTATAAATTGGGAAAACTAAAAATCAGCAAGACACAGGCACCCCAATGTTTAGGGCTGCTATGTTGACAAGAACCTCCACTTCATGACACCTTAAATATCCCAGGAAAGAGATAAATGGATAAAGAAGTTGTGGTCCTTATGTACAAAGGAATATCCCTCAGACATGAAATCAATGTCATAAGGCTAGTAGAAGCAAGATGAGTGGATTTAGGTATGACGATTCTAAGTGAAATAAGTCACACAGAAAAAGACACTTATCATAAGCTATCACTTATAGAGGGAATGTAAAAACCGCTACACCTGAACTGAATTACAAAACAGAACAGAGTCACACGTTTAGAAAACACACTATGGCTGCTTAACGGGAAAGGTGAGGTGGGGTGATGCATAAAACAAGGGTTTCAAATTCGCTCAGATACCGTTCCATACACCCAATATGTAATAGACAAGACCTACTCCTTGCTCAGTGAACTGGACTCAACACCCCCTATTCACCGCACAAGAATATATCTGACTAGTAAGAATCGTAAAACCTATGTATTGATATCTCTCTGGAAGTGAGCCAAGTGGGTGTAAAGCCGCATAAACACAGCCGTGAAAAGCAGCTAAACCCCATTATAAAAATAAATTACTTTTAAAAACCCGTAAAACAAAGACAGTGAAAGAGAGAGAAATTCTTACAAAATTCGTTCAGGGGCTGTGATGCAACCTGGATTGACCATATCTAGACCCACACCTGGATGAGACATAAGGGTGGACACTCTTGGGGCTGAGAGGTTGGGTGAGGTTGGGAGAGCAAACTCAGACCCTTTAAAGTAATACTGCGTGGTACCCATCCCATGGGTCCCAAATCTCCAGGTTCAAGGGCATCTTCCTACATCGAAAACATGCATGAGAAACCCAGAAGATGGTACACCGTGTGATTTTGAAAGGTTTCTAAAACGCACCCCATTTCTCATCTCCTTGTGCTAGGGTTCGCCTTTCCAGCTACTTTACTAGCAATCTCCCTACTTGGAGAATCAGCACCTTTAAGCTCCTGTTCCCTACAGGTTGCAATTTGTCCTGAGGATGAACGGGAAGAGGGGCAACCAATGAGAGACTAGATCTAGGTGTTGGTAGAGGCACAGGTCACTCTATTTTCCCATCAGGAAGAAGAATTAACCACAGGCTCAGCCTGCCGCCAGGAACCAGAATAAGGCCTGAGGCAATCTCGCGCTTTTGTGGCCAGCTCCCAAAAAAGCGAGTTGAAAAATGGAGCTCAGGGACACTGCAATTCACAAACCCGCAGAGTTATAAATGATAACTCTCATCCACAGATATATTGAGGGAAGGCAACGAAGAGGATTTGAAAGCAAGGCAGAATTGCAGGAAGCAGATTTCAGGAGGTAGATTCGAATCGCCTTTAAAGCACATGAAAAGCGGCAAAACGTCGACAATGATGCCCTTGGCCAAAAAGGGCGTATGCGTTTTTTCCTGAATATATTCAGGAAAAAACGCATAGGCCCTTTTTGGCCAACCAAGCAACCTGGAAAGGCAAATCAGCGCTACAAAGAGGTCTCGCTTCCCATCGGTCAAAAGGGCCATGCTGCAAAAAGTGTCAAAACCAGAAATGCAGGACAGGCCATGGAGAAATGGCAGCCTTGCTACGCTGATGGGCGGGATGTAAATTGCCAACAGCCACTCTAGAGAAGTGTACGGTGTGTCCTGAAACATCGAAAAAACACAGATTAGGGAGCATAGGGCACGTCCACTCATGGGCGTATAAATTGGGAAAACTAAAAATCAGCAAGACACAGGCACCCCAATGTTTAGGGCTGCTATGTTGACAAGAACCTCCACTTCATGACACCTTAAATATCCCAGGAAAGAGAAAAATGGATAAAGAAGTTGTGGTCCTTATGTACAAAGGAATATCACTCAGACATGAAATCAATGTCATAAGGCTAGTAGAAGCAAGATGAGTGGATTTAGGTATGACGATTCTAAGTGAAATAAGTCACACAGAAAAAGACACTTATCATAAGATATCACTTATAGAGGGAATGTAAAAACCGCTACACTTGAACTGAATTACAAAACAGAACAGAGTCACACGTTTAGAAAACACACTATGGCAGCTTAACGGGAAAGGTGAGGTGGGGTGATGCATAAAACAAGGGTTTCAAATTCGCTCAGATACTGTTCCATACACCCAATATGTAATAGACAAGACCTACTCCTTGCTCAGTGAACTGGACTCAACAACCCCTATTCACCGCACAAGAATATATGTGACTACTAAGAATCGTAAAACCTATGTATTGATATCTCTCTGGAAGTGTGTCAAGTGGGTGTAAAGCTGCATAAACACAGCCGTGAAAAGCAGCTAAACCCCATTATAAAAATAAATTACTTTTAAAAACCTGTAAAACAAAGACAGTGAAAGAGAGAGAAATTCTTAAAAAATTCGTTCAGGAGCTGTGATGCAACCTGGATTGACCATATCTAGACCCACACCTGGATGAGACATAAGGGTGGACACTCTTGGGGCTGAGAGGTTGGGTGAGGTTGGGTGAGCAAACGCAGACCCTTTAAAGTAGTACTGCGTGGTACCCATCCCATGGGTCCCAAATCTCCAGGTTCAAGGGCATCTTCCTACATCGAAAACATGCATGAGAAACCCAGAAGATGGTACACCGTGTGATTTTGAAAGGTTTCTAAAACGCACCCAATTTCTCATCTCCTTGTGCTCGGGTTCGCCTTTCCAGCTACTTTACTAGAAGTCTCCCTACTTGGAGAATCAGCACCTTTAAGCTCCTGTTCCCTACAGGTTGCAATTTGTCCTGAGGATGAACGGGAAGAGGGGCAACCAATGAGAGACTAGATCTAGGTGTTGGGACAGGCACAGGTTTCTCTATTTTCCCATCAGGAAGAAGAATTAACCACAGGCTCAGCCTGCCGCCAGGAACCAGAATAGGGCCTGAGGCAATCCCGCGCTTTTGCGGCCAGCTCCCAAAAAAGCGAGTTGAAAAATGGAGCTCAGGGACACTGCAATTCACAAACCCGCAGAGTTATAAATGATATCTCTCATCCACAGATATATTGAGGGAAGGCAACGAAGAGGATTTGAAAGCAAGGCAGAATTGCAGGAAACAGATTTCAGGAGGTAGATTCGAATCGCTTTTAAAGCACATGAAAAGCGGCAAAACGTCGACAATGATGCCCTTGGCCAAAAAGGGCGTATGCGTTTTTTCCTGAATATATTCAGGAAAAAACGCATACGCCCTTTTTGGCCAACCAAGCAACCTGGAAAGGCAAATCAGCGCTACAAAGAGGTCTCGCTTCCCATCAGTCAAAAGGGCCATGCTGCAAAAAGTGTCAAAACCAGAAATGCAGGACAGGCCATGGAGAAATGGCAGCCTTGCTACGCTGATGGGCGGGATGTAAATTGCCAACAGCCACTCTGGAGAAGTGTACGGTGTGTCCTGAAACATCGAAAAAACACAGCTTAGGGAGCATAGGGCACGTCCACTCATGGGCGTATAAATTGGGAAAACTAAAAATCAGCAAGACACAGGCACCCCAATGTTTAGGGCTGCTATGTTGACAAGAACCTCCACTTCATGACACCTTAAATATCCCAGGAAAGAGAAAAATGGATAAAGAAGTTGTGGTCCTTATGTACAAAGGAATATCACTCAGACATGAAATCAATGTCATAAGGCTAGTAGAAGCAAGATGAGTGGATTTAGGTATGACGATTCTAAGTGAAATAAGTCACACAGAAAAAGA
The DNA here is from genome assembly GCF_028021215.1 of Eschrichtius robustus. Lineage (NCBI taxonomy): Eukaryota > Metazoa > Chordata > Mammalia > Artiodactyla > Eschrichtiidae > Eschrichtius > Eschrichtius robustus. Next base: position 383,547 of record NW_027175795.1, on the reverse strand, counting down.
CACTTATCATAAGCTATCACTTATAGAGGGAATGTAAAAACCGCTACACTTGAACTGAATTACAAAACAGAACAGAGTCACACGTTTAGAAAACACACTATGGCTGCTTAACGGGAAAGGTGAGGTGGGGTGATGCATAAAACAAGGGTTTCAAATTCGCTCAGATACCGTTCCATACACCCAATATGTAATAGACAAGACCTACTCCTTGCTCAGTGAACTGGACTCAACACCCCCTATTCACCGCACAAGTATATATGTGACTAGTAAGAATCTTAAAACCTATATATTGATATCTGTCTGGAAGTGAGTCAAGTGGGTGTAAAGCCGCATAAACACAGCCGTGAAAAGCAGCTAAACCCCATTATAAAAATAAATTACTTTTAAAAACCCGTAAAACAAAGACAGTGAAAGAGAGAGAAATTCTTACAAAATTCGTTCAGAGGCTGTGATGCAACCTGGATTGACCATATCTAGACCCACAGCTGGATGAGACATAAGGGTGGACACTCTTGGGGCTTAGAGGTTGGGTGAGGTTGGGTGAGCAAACGCAGATCCTTTAAAGTAATACTGTGTGGTACCCATCCCATGGGTCCCAAATCTCCAGGTTCAAGGGCATCTTCCTACATCGAAAACATGCATGAGAAACCCAGAAGATGGTACACCGTGTGATTTTGAAAGGTTTCTAAAACGCACCCAATTTCTCATCTCCTTGTGCTCGGGTTCGCCTTTCCAGCTACTTTAGTAGCAATCTCCCTACTTGGAGAATCAGCACCTTTAAGCTCCTGTTCCCTACAGGTTGCAATTTGTCCTGAGGATGAACGGGAAGAGGGGCAACCAATGAGAGACTAGATCTAGGTGTTGGGACAGGCACAGGTCACTCTAATTTCCCATCAGGAAGAAGAATTAAACACAGGCTCAGCCTGCCGCCGGGAACCAGAATAGGGCCTGAGGCAATCCCATGCTTTTGCGGCCAGCTCCCAAAAAAGACAGTTGAAAAATGGAGCTCAGGGGCACTGCAATTCACAAACATGCAGAGTTATAAATGATAACTCTCATCCACAGATATATTGAGGGAAGGCAACGAAGAGGATTTGAATGCAAGGCAGAATTGCAGGAAACAGGTTTCAGGAGGTAGATTCGAATCGCCTTTAAAGCACATGAAAAGTGGCAAAACGTCGACAGTGATGCCCTTGGCCAAAAAGGGCGTAAGCGTTTTTTCCTGAATATATTCAGGAAAAAACGCATACGCCCTTTTTGGCCAACCAAGCAACCTGGAAAGGCAAATCAGCGCTACAAAGAAGTCTCGCTTCCCATCGGTCAAAAGGGCCATGCTGCAAAAAGTGACAAAACCAGAAATGCAGTACAGGCCATGGAGAAATGGCAGCCTTGCTACGCTAATGGGCGGGATGTAAATTGCCAAAAGCCACTCTGGAGAAGTGTACGGTGTGTCCTGAAACATCGAAAAAACACAGCTTAGGGAGCATAGGGCACATCCACTCATGGGCGTATAAATTGGGAAAACTAAAAATCAGCAAGACACAGGCACCCCAATGTTTAGGGCTGCTATGTTGACAAGAACCTCCACTTCATGACACCTTAAATATCCCAGGAAAGAGATAAATGGATAAAGAAGTTGTGGTCCTTATGTACAAAGGAATATCCCTCAGACATGAAATCAATGTCATAAGGCTAGTAGAAGCAAGATGAGTGGATTTAGGTATGACGATTCTAAGTGAAATAAGTCACACAGAAAAAGACACTTATCATAAGCTATCACTTATAGAGGGAATGTAAAAACCGCTACACTTGAACTGAATTACAAAACAGAACAGAGTCACACGTTTAGAAAACACACTATGGCTGCTTAACGGGAAAGGTGAGGTGGGGTGATGCATAAAACAAGGGTTTCAAATTCGCTCAGATACCGTTCCATACACCCAATATGTAATAGACAAGACCTACTCCTTGCTCAGTGAACTGGACTCAACACCCCCTATTCACCGCACAAGAATATATCTGACTAGTAAGAATCGTAAAACCTATGTATTGATATCTCTCTGGAAGTGAGCCAAGTGGGTGTAAAGCCGCATAAACACAGCCGTGAAAAGCAGCTAAACCCCATTATAAAAATAAATTACTTTTAAAAACCCGTAAAACAAAGACAGTGAAAGAGAGAGAAATTCTTTCAAAATTCGTTCAGGGGCTGTGATGCAACCTGGATTGACCATATCTAGACCCACCCCTGGATGAGACATAAGGGTGGACACTCTTGGGGCTGAGAGGTTGGGTGAGGTTGGGAGAGCAAACTCAGACCCTTTAAAGTAATACTGCGTGGTACCCATCCCATGGGTCCCAAATCTCCAGGTTCAAGGGCATCTTCCTACATCGAAAACATGCATGAGAAACCCAGAAGATGGTACACCGTGTGATTTTGAAAGGTTTCTAAAACGCACCCCATTTCTCATCTCCTTGTGCTAGGGTTCGCCTTTCCAGCTACTTTACTAGCAATCTCCCTACTTGGAGAATCAGCACCTTTAAGCTCCTGTTCCCTACAGGTTGCAATTTGTCCTGAGGATGAACGGGAAGAGGGGCAACCAATGAGAGACTAGATCTAGGTGTTGGTAGAGGCACAGGTCACTCTATTTTCCCATCAGGAAGAAGAATTAACCACAGGCTCAGCCTGCCGCCAGGAACCAGAATAAGGCCTGAGGCAATCTCGCGCTTTTGTGGCCAGCTCCCAAAAAAGCGAGTTGAAAAATGGAGCTCAGGGACACTGCAATTCACAAACCCGCAGAGTTATAAATGATAACTCTCATCCACAGATATATTGAGGGAAGGCAACGAAGAGGATTTGAAAGCAAGGCAGAATTGCAGGAAGCAGATTTCAGGAGGTAGATTCGAATCGCCTTTAAAGCACATGAAAAGCGGCAAAACGTCGACAATGATGCCCTTGGCCAAAAAGGGCGTATGCGTTTTTTCCTGAATATATTCAGGAAAAAACGCATAGGCCCTTTTTGGCCAACCAAGCAACCTGGAAAGGCAAATCAGCGCTACAAAGAGGTCTCGCTTCCCATCGGTCAAAAGGGCCATGCTGCAAAAAGTGTCAAAACCAGAAATGCAGGACAGGCCATGGAGAAATGGCAGCCTTGCTACGCTGATGGGCGGGATGTAAATTGCCAACAGCCACTCTAGAGAAGTGTACGGTGTGTCCTGAAACATCGAAAAAACACAGATTAGGGAGCATAGGGCACGTCCACTCATGGGCGTATAAATTGGGAAAACTAAAAATCAGCAAGACACAGGCACCCCAATGTTTAGGGCTGCTATGTTGACAAGAACCTCCACTTCATGACACCTTAAATATCCCAGGAAAGAGAAAAATGGATAAAGAAGTTGTGGTCCTTATGTACAAAGGAATATCACTCAGACATGAAATCAATGTCATAAGGCTAGTAGAAGCAAGATGAGTGGATTTAGGTATGACGATTCTAAGTGAAATAAGTCACACAGAAAAAGACACTTATCATAAGATATCACTTATAGAGGGAATGTAAAAACCGCTACACTTGAACTGAATTACAAAACAGAACAGAGTCACACGTTTAGAAAACACACTATGGCAGCTTAACGGGAAAGGTGAGGTGGGGTGATGCATAAAACAAGGGTTTCAAATTCGCTCAGATACTGTTCCATACACCCAATATGTAATAGACAAGACCTACTCCTTGCTCAGTGAACTGGACTCAACAACCCCTATTCACCGCACAAGAATATATGTGACTACTAAGAATCGTAAAACCTATGTATTGATATCTCTCTGGAAGTGTGTCAAGTGGGTGTAAAGCTGCATAAACACAGCCGTGAAAAGCAGCTAAACCCCATTATAAAAATAAATTACTTTTAAAAACCTGTAAAACAAAGACAGTGAAAGAGAGAGAAATTCTTAAAAAATTCGTTCAGGAGCTGTGATGCAACCTGGATTGACCATATCTAGACCCACACCTGGATGAGACATAAGGGTGGACACTCTTGGGGCTGAGAGGTTGGGTGAGGTTGGGTGAGCAAACGCAGACCCTTTAAAGTAGTACTGCGTGGTACCCATCCCATGGGTCCCAAATCTCCAGGTTCAAGGGCATCTTCCTACATCGAAAACATGCATGAGAAACCCAGAAGATGGTACACCGTGTGATTTTGAAAGGTTTCTAAAACGCACCCAATTTCTCATCTCCTTGTGCTCGGGTTCGCCTTTCCAGCTACTTTACTAGAAGTCTCCCTACTTGGAGAATCAGCACCTTTAAGCTCCTGTTCCCTACAGGTTGCAATTTGTCCTGAGGATGAACGGGAAGAGGGGCAACCAATGAGAGACTAGATCTAGGTGTTGGGACAGGCACAGGTTTCTCTATTTTCCCATCAGGAAGAAGAATTAACCACAGGCTCAGCCTGCCGCCAGGAACCAGAATAGGGCCTGAGGCAATCCCGCGCTTTTGCGGCCAGCTCCCAAAAAAGCGAGTTGAAAAATGGAGCTCAGGGACACTGCAATTCACAAACCCGCAGAGTTATAAATGATATCTCTCATCCACAGATATATTGAGGGAAGGCAACGAAGAGGATTTGAAAGCAAGGCAGAATTGCAGGAAACAGATTTCAGGAGGTAGATTCGAATCGCTTTTAAAGCACATGAAAAGCGGCAAAACGTCGACAATGATGCCCTTGGCCAAAAAGGGCGTATGCGTTTTTTCCTGAATATATTCAGGAAAAAACGCATACGCCCTTTTTGGCCAACCAAGCAACCTGGAAAGGCAAATCAGCGCTACAAAGAGGTCTCGCTTCCCATCAGTCAAAAGGGCCATGCTGCAAAAAGTGTCAAAACCAGAAATGCAGGACAGGCCATGGAGAAATGGCAGCCTTGCTACGCTGATGGGCGGGATGTAAATTGCCAACAGCCACTCTGGAGAAGTGTACGGTGTGTCCTGAAACATCGAAAAAACACAGCTTAGGGAGCATAGGGCACGTCCACTCATGGGCGTATAAATTGGGAAAACTAAAAATCAGCAAGACACAGGCACCCCAATGTTTAGGGCTGCTATGTTGACAAGAACCTCCACTTCATGACACCTTAAATATCCCAGGAAAGAGAAAAATGGATAAAGAAGTTGTGGTCCTTATGTACAAAGGAATATCACTCAGACATGAAATCAATGTCATAAGGCTAGTAGAAGCAAGATGAGTGGATTTAGGTATGACGATTCTAAGTGAAATAAGTCACACAGAAAAAGACACTTATCATAAGCTATCACTTATAGAGGGAATGTAAAAACCGCTACACTTGAACTGAATTACAAAACAGAACAGAGTCACACGTTTAGAAAACACACTATGGCTGCTTAACGGGAAAGGTGAGGTGGGGTGATGCATAAAACAAGGGTTTCAAATTCGCTCAGATACCGTTCCATACACCCAATATGTAATAGACAAGACCTACTCCTTGCTCAGTGAACTGGACTCAACACCCCCTATTCACCGCACAAGTATATATGTGACTAGTAAGAATCTTAAAACCTATATATTGATATCTGTCTGGAAGTGAGTCAAGTGGGTGTAAAGCCGCATAAACACAGCCGTGAAAAGCAGCTAAACCCCATTATAAAAATAAATTACTTTTAAAAACCCGTAAAACAAAGACAGTGAAAGAGAGAGAAATTCTTACAAAATTCGTTCAGAGGCTGTGATGCAACCTGGATTGACCATATCTAGACCCACAGCTGGATGAGACATAAGGGTGGACACTCTTGGGGCTTAGAGGTTGGGTGAGGTTGGGTGAGCAAACGCAGATCCTTTAAAGTAATACTGTGTGGTACCCATCCCATGGGTCCCAAATCTCCAGGTTCAAGGGCATCTTCCTACATCGAAAACATGCATGAGAAACCCAGAAGATGGTACACCGTGTGATTTTGAAAGGTTTCTAAAACGCACCCAATTTCTCATCTCCTTGTGCTCGGGTTCGCCTTTCCAGCTACTTTAGTAGCAATCTCCCTACTTGGAGAATCAGCACCTTTAAGCTCCTGTTCCCTACAGGTTGCAATTTGTCCTGAGGATGAACGGGAAGAGGGGCAACCAATGAGAGACTAGATCTAGGTGTTGGGACAGGCACAGGTCACTCTAATTTCCCATCAGGAAGAAGAATTAAACACAGGCTCAGCCTGCCGCCGGGAACCAGAATAGGGCCTGAGGCAATCCCATGCTTTTGCGGCCAGCTCCCAAAAAAGACAGTTGAAAAATGGAGCTCAGGGGCACTGCAATTCACAAACATGCAGAGTTATAAATGATAACTCTCATCCACAGATATATTGAGGGAAGGCAACGAAGAGGATTTGAATGCAAGGCAGAATTGCAGGAAACAGGTTTCAGGAGGTAGATTCGAATCGCCTTTAAAGCACATGAAAAGTGGCAAAACGTCGACAGTGATGCCCTTGGCCAAAAAGGGCGTAAGCGTTTTTTCCTGAATATATTCAGGAAAAAACGCATACGCCCTTTTTGGCCAACCAAGCAACCTGGAAAGGCAAATCAGCGCTACAAAGAAGTCTCGCTTCCCATCGGTCAAAAGGGCCATGCTGCAAAAAGTGACAAAACCAGAAATGCAGTACAGGCCATGGAGAAATGGCAGCCTTGCTACGCTAATGGGCGGGATGTAAATTGCCAAAAGCCACTCTGGAGAAGTGTACGGTGTGTCCTGAAACATCGAAAAAACACAGCTTAGGGAGCATAGGGCACATCCACTCATGGGCGTATAAATTGGGAAAACTAAAAATCAGCAAGACACAGGCACCCCAATGTTTAGGGCTGCTATGTTGACAAGAACCTCCACTTCATGACACCTTAAATATCCCAGGAAAGAGATAAATGGATAAAGAAGTTGTGGTCCTTATGTACAAAGGAATATCCCTCAGACATGAAATCAATGTCATAAGGCTAGTAGAAGCAAGATGAGTGGATTTAGGTATGACGATTCTAAGTGAAATAAGTCACACAGAAAAAGACACTTATCATAAGCTATCACTTATAGAGGGAATGTAAAAACCGCTACACTTGAACTGAATTACAAAACAGAACAGAGTCACACGTTTAGAAAACACACTATGGCTGCTTAACGGGAAAGGTGAGGTGGGGTGATGCATAAAACAAGGGTTTCAAATTCGCTCAGATACCGTTCCATACACCCAATATGTAATAGACAAGACCTACTCCTTGCTCAGTGAACTGGACTCAACACCCCCTATTCACCGCACAAGAATATATCTGACTAGTAAGAATCGTAAAACCTATGTATTGATATCTCTCTGGAAGTGAGCCAAGTGGGTGTAAAGCCGCATAAACACAGCCGTGAAAAGCAGCTAAACCCCATTATAAAAATAAATTACTTTTAAAAACCCGTAAAACAAAGACAGTGAAAGAGAGAGAAATTCTTTCAAAATTCGTTCAGGGGCTGTGATGCAACCTGGATTGACCATATCTAGACCCACCCCTGGATGAGACATAAGGGTGGACACTCTTGGGGCTGAGAGGTTGGGTGAGGTTGGGAGAGCAAACTCAGACCCTTTAAAGTAATACTGCGTGGTACCCATCCCATGGGTCCCAAATCTCCAGGTTCAAGGGCATCTTCCTACATCGAAAACATGCATGAGAAACCCAGAAGATGGTACACCGTGTGATTTTGAAAGGTTTCTAAAACGCACCCTTTTTCTCATCTCCTTGTGCTAGGGTTCGCCTTTCCAGCTACTTTACTAGCAATCTCCCTACTTGGAGAATCAGCACCTTTAAGCTCCTGTTCCCTACAGGTTGCAATTTGTCCTGAGGATGAACGGGAAGAGGGGCAACCAATGAGAGACTAGATCTAGGTGTTGGGACAGGCACAGGTCCTCTAATTTCCCATCAGGAAGAAGAATTAAACACAGGCTCAGCCTGCCGCCGGGAACCAGAATAGGGCCTGAGGCAATCCCGTGCTTTTGCGGCCAGCTCCCAAAAAAGACAGTTGAAAAATGGAGCTCAGGGGCACTGCAATTCACAAACCTGCAGAGTTATAAATGATAACTCTCATCCACAGATATATTGAGGGAAGGCAACGAAGAGGATTTGAAAGCAAGGCAGAATTGCAGGAAACAGGTTTCAGGAGGTAGATTCGAATCGCCTTTAAAGCACATGAAAAGTGGCAAAATGTCGACAGTGATGCCCTTGGCCAAAAAGGGCGTAAGCGTTTTTTCCTGAATATATTCAGGAAAAAACGCATACGCCCTTTTTGGCCAACCAAGCAACCTGGAAAGGCAAATCAGCGCTACAAAGAAGTCTCGCTTCCCATCGGTCAAAAGGGCCATGCTGCAAAAAGTGACAAAACCAGAAATGCAGTACAGGCCATGGAGAAATGGCAGCCTTGCTACGCTAATGGGCGGGATGTAAATTGCCAAAAGCCACTCTGGAGAAGTGTACGGTGTGTCCTGAAACATCGAAAAAACACAGCTTAGGGAGCATAGGGCACATCCACTCATGGGCGTATAAATTGGGAAAACTAAAAATCAGCAAGACACAGGCACCCCAATGTTTAGGGCTGCTATGTTGACAAGAACCTCCACTTCATGACACCTTAAATATCCCAGGAAAGAGATAAATGGATAAAGAAGTTGTGGTCCTTATGTACAAAGGAATATCCCTCAGACATGAAATCAATGTCATAAGGCTAGTAGAAGCAAGATGAGTGGATTTAGGTATGACGATTCTAAGTGAAATAAGTCACACAGAAAAAGACACTTATCATAAGCTATCACTTATAGAGGGAATGTAAAAACCGCTACACTTGAACTGAATTACAAAACAGAACAGAGTCACACGTTTAGAAAACACACTATGGCTGCTTAACGGGAAAGGTGAGGTGGGGTGATGCATAAAACAAGGGTTTCAAATTCGCTCAGATACCGTTCCATACACCCAATATGTAATAGACAAGACCTACTCCTTGCTCAGTGAACTGGACTCAACACCCCCTATTCACCGCACAAGAATATATCTGACTAGTAAGAATCGTAAAACCTATGTATTGATATCTCTCTGGAAGTGAGCCAAGTGGGTGTAAAGCCGCATAAACACAGCCGTGAAAAGCAGCTAAACCCCATTATAAAAATAAATTACTTTTAAAAACCCGTAAAACAAAGACAGTGAAAGAGAGAGAAATTCTTACAAAATTCGTTCAGGGGCTGTGATGCAACCTGGATTGACCATATCTAGACCCACACCTGGATGAGACATAAGGGTGGACACTCTTGGGGCTGAGAGGTTGGGTGAGGTTGGGAGAGCAAACTCAGACCCTTTAAAGTAATACTGCGTGGTACCCATCCCATGGGTCCCAAATCTCCAGGTTCAAGGGCATCTTCCTACATCGAAAACATGCATGAGAAACCCAGAAGATGGTACACCGTGTGATTTTGAAAGGTTTCTAAAACGCACCCCATTTCTCATCTCCTTGTGCTAGGGTTCGCCTTTCCAGCTACTTTACTAGCAATCTCCCTACTTGGAGAATCAGCACCTTTAAGCTCCTGTTCCCTACAGGTTGCAATTTGTCCTGAGGATGAACGGGAAGAGGGGCAACCAATGAGAGACTAGATCTAGGTGTTGGGACAGGCACAGGTCACTCTAATTTCCCATCAGGAAGAAGAATTAAACACAGGCTCAGCCTGCCGCCGGGAACCAGAATAGGGCCTGAGGCAATCCCGTGCTTTTGCGGCCAGCTCCCAAAAAAGACAGTTGAAAAATGGAGCTCAGGGGCACTGCAATTCACAAACCTGCAGAGTTATAAATGATAACTCTCATCCACAGATATATTGAGGGAAGGCAACGAAGAGGATTTGAAAGCAAGGCAGAATTGCAGGAAACAGGTTTCAGGAGGTAGATTCGAATCGCCTTTAAAGCACATGAAAAGTGGCAAAACGTCGACAGTGATGCCCTTGGCCAAAAAGGGCGTAAGCGTTTTTTCCTGAATATATTCAGGAAAAAACGCATACGCCCTTTTTGGCCAACCAAGCAACCTGGAAAGGCAAATCAGCGCTACAAAGAAGTCTCGCTTCCCATCGGTCAAAAGGGCCATGCTGCAAAAAGTGACAAAACCAGAAATGCAGTACAGGCCATGGAGAAATGGCAGCCTTGCTACGCTAATGGGCGGGAGGTAAATTGCCAAAAGCCACTCTGGAGAAGTGTACGGTGTGTCCTGAAACATCGAAAAAACACAGCTTAGGGAGCATAGGGCACATCCACTCATGGGCGTATAAATTGGGAAAACTAAAAATCAGCAAGACACAGGCACCCCAATGTTTAGGGCTGCTATGTTGACAAGAACCTCCACTTCATGACACCTTAAATATCCCAGGAAAGAGATAAATGGATAAAGAAGTTGTGGTCCTTATGTACAAAGGAATATCCCTCAGACATGAAATCAATGTCATAAGGCTAGTAGAAGCAAGATGAGTGGATTTAGGTATGACGATTCTAAGTGAAATAAGTCACACAGAAAAAGACACTTATCATAAGCTATCACTTATAGAGGGAATGTAAAAACCGCTACACTTGAACTGAATTACAAAACAGAACAGAGTCACACGTTTAGAAAACACACTATGGCTGCTTAACGGGAAAGGTGAGGTGGGGTGATGCATAAAACAAGGGTTTCAAATTCGCTCAGATACCGTTCCATACACCCAATATGTAATAGACAAGACCTACCCCTTGCTCAGTGAACTGGACTCAACACCCCCTATTCACCGCACAAGAATATATCTGACTAGTAAGAATCGTAAAACCTATGTATTGATATCTCTCTGGAAGTGAGCCAAGTGGGTGTAAAGCCGCATAAACACAGCCGTGAAAAGCAGCTAAACCCCATTATAAAAATAAATTACTTTTAAAAACCCGTAAAACAAAGACAGTGAAAGAGAGAGAAATTCTTACAAAATTCGTTCAGGGGCTGTGATGCAACCTGGATTGACCATATCTAGACCCACACCTGGATGAGACATAAGGGTGGACACTCTTGGGGCTTAGAGGTTGGGTGAGGTTGGGAGAGCAAACTCAGACCCTTTAAAGTAATACTGCGTGGTACCCATCCCATGGGTCCCAAATCTCCAGGTTCAAGGGCATCTTCCTACATCGAAAACATGCATGAGAAACCCAGAAGATGGTACACCGTGTGATTTTGAAAGGTTTCTAAAACGCACCCCATTTCTCATCTCCTTGTGCTAGGGTTCGCCTTTCCAGCTACTTTACTAGCAATCTCCCTACTTGGAGAATCAGCACCTTTAAGCTCCTGTTCCCTACAGGTTGCAATTTGTCCTGAGGATGAACGGGAAGAGGGGCAACCAATGAGAGACTAGATCTAGGTGTTGGGACAGGCACAGGTCACTCTAATTTCCCATCAGGAAGAAGAATTAAACACAGGCTCAGCCTGCCGCCGGGAACCAGAATAGGGCCTGAGGCAATCCCGTGCTTTTGCGGCCAGCTCCCAAAAAAGACAGTTGAAAAATGGAGCTCAGGGGCACTGCAATTCACAAACCTGCAGAGTTATAAATGATAACTCTCATCCACAGATATATTGAGGGAAGGCAACGAAGAGGATTTGAAAGCAAGGCAGAATTGCAGGAAACAGGTTTCAGGAGGTAGATTCGAATCGCCTTTAAAGCACATGAAAAGTGGCAAAACGTCGACAGTGATGCCCTTGGCCAAAAAGGGCGTAAGCGTTTTTTCCTGAATATATTCAGGAAAAAACGCATACGCCCTTTTTGGCCAACCAAGCAACCTGGAAAGGCAAATCAGCGCTACAAAGAAGTCTCGCTTCCCATCGGTCAAAAGGGCCATGCTGCAAAAAGTGACAAAACCAGAAATGCAGTACAGGCCATGGAGAAATGGCAGCCTTGCTACGCTAATGGGCGGGATGTAAATTGCCAAAAGCCACTCTGGAGAAGTGTACGGTGTGTCCTGAAACATCGAAAAAACACAGCTTAGGGAGCATAGGGCACATCCACTCATGGGCGTATAAATTGGGAAAACTAAAAATCAGCAAGACACAGGCACCCCAATGTTTAGGGCTGCTATGTTGACAAGAACCTCCACTTCATGACACCTTAAATATCCCAGGAAAGAGATAAATGGATAAAGAAGTTGTGGTCCTTATGTACAAAGGAATATCCCTCAGACATGAAATCAATGTCATAAGGCTAGTAGAAGCAAGATGAGTGGATTTAGGTATGACGATTCTAAGTGAAATAAGTCACACAGAAAAAGACACTTATCATAAGCTATCACTTATAGAGGGAATGTAAAAACCGCTACACTTGAACTGAATTACAAAACAGAACAGAGTCACACGTTTAGAAAACACACTATGGCTGCTTAACGGGAAAGGTGAGGTGGGGTGATGCATAAAACAAGGGTTTCAAATTCGCTCAGATACCGTTCCATACACCCAATATGTAATAGACAAGACCTACTCCTTGCTCAGTGAACTGGACTCAACACCCCCTATTCACCGCACAAGAATATATCTGACTAGTAAGAATCGTAAAACCTATGTATTGATATCTCTCTGGAAGTGAGCCAAGTGGGTGTAAAGCCGCATAAACACAGCCGTGAAAAGCAGCTAAACCCCATTATAAAAATAAATTACTTTTAAAAACCCGTAAAACAAAGACAGTGAAAGAGAGAGAAATTCTTACAAAATTCGTTCAGTGGCTGTGATGCAACCTGGATTGACCATATCTAGACCCACCCCTGGATGAGACATAAGGGTGGACACTCTTGGGGCTGAGAGGTTGGGTGAGGTTGGGAGAGCAAACTCAGACCCTTTAAAGTAATACTGCGTGGTACCCATCCCATGGGTCCCAAATCTCCAGGTTCAAGGGCATCTTCCTACATCGAAAACATGCATGAGAAACCCAGAAGATGGTACACCGTGTGATTTTGAAAGGTTTCTAAAACGCACCCCATTTCTCATCTCCTTGTGCTAGGGTTCGCCTTTCCAGCTACTTTACTAGCAATCTCCCTACTTGGAGAATCAGCACCTTTAAGCTCCTGTTCCCTACAGGTTGCAATTTGTCCTGAGGATGAACGGGAAGAGGGGCAACCAATGAGAGACTAGATCTAGGTGTTGGGACAGGCACAGGTCACTCTAATTTCCCATCAGGAAGAAGAATTAAACACAGGCTCAGCCTGCTGCCGGGAACCAGAATAGGGCCTGAGGCAATCCCGTGCTTTTGCGGCCAGCTCCCAAAAAAGACAGTTGAAAAATGGAGCTCAGGGGCACTGCAATTCACAAACCTGCAGAGTTATAAATGATAACTCTCATCCACAGATATATTGAGGGAAGGCAACGAAGAGGATTTGAAAGCAAGGCAGAATTGCAGGAAACAGGTTTCAGGAGGTAGATTCGAATCGCCTTTAAAGCACATGAAAAGTGGCAAAACGTCGACAGTGATGCCCTTGGCCAAAAAGGGCGTAAGCGTTTTTTCCTGAATATATTCAGGAAAAAACGCATACGCCCTTTTTGGCCAACCAAGCAACCTGGAAAGGCAAATCAGCGCTACAAAGAAGTCTCGCTTCCCATCGGTCAAAAGGGCCATGCTGCAAAAAGTGACAAAACCAGAAATGCAGTACAGGCCATGGAGAAATGGCAGCCTTGCTACGCTAATGGGCGGGATGTAAATTGCCAAAAGCCACTCTGGAGAAGTGTACGGTGTGTCCTGAAACATCGAAAAAACACAGCTTAGGGAGCATAGGGCACATCCACTCATGGGCGTATAAATTGGGAAAACTAAAAATCAGCAAGACACAGGCACCCCAATGTTTAGGGCTGCTATGTTGACAAGAACCTCCACTTCATGACACCTTAAATATCCCAGGAAAGAGATAAATGGATAAAGAAGTTGTGGTCCTTATGTACAAAGGAATATCCCTCAGACATGAAATCAATGTCATAAGGCTAGTAGAAGCAAGATGAGTGGATTTAGGTATGACGATTCTAAGTGAAATAAGTCACACAGAAAAAGACACTTATCATAAGCTATCACTTATAGAGGGAATGTAAAAACCGCTACACTTGAACTGAATTACAAAACAGAACAGAGTCACACGTTTAGAAAACACACTATGGCTGCTTAACGGGAAAGGTGAGGTGGGGTGATGCATAAAACAAGGGTTTCAAATTCGCTCAGATACCATTCCATACACCCAATATGTAATAGACAAGACCTACTCCTTGCTCAGTGAACTGGACTCAACACCCCCTATTCACCGCACAAGAATATATCTGACTAGTAAGAATCGTAAAACCTATGTATTGATATCTCTCTGGAAGTGAGCCAAGTGGGTGTAAAGCCGCATAAACACAGCCGTGAAAAGCAGCTAAACCCCATTATAAAAATAAATTACTTTTAAAAACCCGTAAAACAAAGACAGTGAAAGAGAGAGAAATTCTTACAAAATTCGTTCAGGGGCTGTGATGCAACCTGGATTGACCATATCTAGACCCACCCCTGGATGAGACATAAGGGTGGACACTCTTGGGGCTGAGAGGTTGGGTGAGGTTGGGAGAGCAAACTCAGACCCTTTAAAGTAATACTGCGTGGTACCCATCCCATGGGTCCCAAATCTCCAGGTTCAAGGGCATCTTCCTACATCGAAAACATGCATGAGAAACCCAGAAGATGGTACACCGTGTGATTTGGAAAGGTTTCTAAAACGCACCCCATTTCTCATCTCCTTGTGCTAGGGTTCGCCTTTCCAGCTACTTTACTAGCAATCTCCCTACTTGGAGAATCAGCACCTTTAAGCTCCTGTTCCCTACAGGTTGCAATTTGTCCTGAGGATGAACGGGAAGAGGGGCAACCAATGAGAGACTAGATCTAGGTGTTGGGACAGGCACAGGTCACTCTAATTTCCCATCAGGAAGAAGAATTAAACACAGGCTCAGCCTGCCGCCGGGAACCAGAATAGGGCCTGAGGCAATCCCGTGCTTTTGCGGCCAGCTCCCAAAAAAGACAGTTGAAAAATGGAGCTCAGGGGCACTGCAATTCACAAACCTGCAGAGTTATAAATGATAACTCTCATCCACAGATATATTGAGGGAAGGCAACGAAGAGGATTTGAAAGCAAGGCAGAATTGCAGGAAACAGGTTTCAGGAGGTAGATTCGAATCGCCTTTAAAGCACATGAAAAGTGGCAAAACGTCGACAGTGATGCCCTTGGCCAAAAAGGGCATAAGCGTTTTTTCCTGAATATATTCAGGAAAAAACGCATACGCCCTTTTTGGCCAACCAAGCAACCTGGAAAGGCAAATCAGCGCTACAAAGAAGTCTCGCTTCCCATCGGTCAAAAGGGCCATGCTGCAAAAAGTGACAAAACCAGAAATGCAGTACAGGCCATGGAGAAATGGCAGCCTTGCTACGCTAATGGGCGGGATGTAAATTGCCAAAAGCCACTCTGGAGAAGTGTACGGTGTGTCCTGAAACATCGAAAAAACACAGCTTAGGGAGCATAGGGCACATCCACTCATGGGCGTATAAATTGGGAAAACTAAAAATCAGCAAGACACAGGCACCCCAATGTTTAGGGCTGCTATGTTGACAAGAACCTCCACTTCATGACACCTTAAATATCCCAGGAAAGAGAAAAATGGATAAAGAAGTTGTGGTCCTTATGTACAAAGGAATATCACTCAGACATGAAATCAATGTCATAAGGCTAGTAGAAGCAAGATGAGTGGATTTAGGTATGACGATTCTAAGTGAAATAAGTCACACAGAAAAAGACACTTATCATAAGCTATCACTTATAGAGGGAATGTAAAAACCGCTACACTTGAACTGAATTACAAAACAGAACAGAGTCACACGTTTAGAAAACACACTATGGCTGCTTAACGGGAAAGGTGAGGTGGGGTGATGCATAAAACAAGGGTTTCAAATTCGCTCAGATACCGTTCCATACACCCAATATGTAATAGACAAGACCTACTCCTTGCTCAGTGAACTGGACTCAACACCCCCTATTCACCGCACAAGTATATATGTGACTAGTAAGAATCTTAAAACCTATATATTGATATCTGTCTGGAAGTGAGTCAAGTGGGTGTAAAGCCGCATAAACACAGCCGTGAAAAGCAGCTAAACCCCATTATAAAAATAAATTACTTTTAAAAACCCGTAAAACAAAGACAGTGAAAGAGAGAGAAATTCTTACAAAATTCGTTCAGAGGCTGTGATGCAACCTGGATTGACCATATCTAGACCCACAGCTGGATGAGACATAAGGGTGGACACTCTTGGGGCTTAGAGGTTGGGTGAGGTTGGGTGAGCAAACGCAGATCCTTTAAAGTAATACTGTGTGGTACCCATCCCATGGGTCCCAAATCTCCAGGTTCAAGGGCATCTTCCTACATCGAAAACATGCATGAGAAACCCAGAAGATGGTACACCGTGTGATTTTGAAAGGTTTCTAAAACGCACCCAATTTCTCATCTCCTTGTGCTCGGGTTCGCCTTTCCAGCTACTTTACTAGCAATCTCCCTACTTGGAGAATCAGCACCTTTAAGCTCCTGTTCCCTACAGGTTGCAATTTGTCCTGAGGATGAACGGGAAGAGGGGCAACCAATGAGAGACTAGATCTAGGTGTTGGGACAGGCACAGGTCACTCTAATTTCCCATCAGGAAGAAGAATTAAACACAGGCTCAGCCTGCCGCCGGGAACCAGAATAGGGCCTGAGGCAATCCCGTGCTTTTGCGGCCAGCTCCCAAAAAAGACAGTTGAAAAATGGAGCTCAGGGGCACTGCAATTCACAAACATGCAGAGTTATAAATGATAACTCTCATCCACAGATATATTGAGGGAAGGCAACGAAGAGGATTTGAAAGCAAGGCAGAATTGCAGGAAACAGATTTCAGGAGGTAGATTCGAATCGCCTTTAAAGCACATGAAAAGCGGCAAAACGTCGACAATGATGCCCTTGGCCAAAAAGGGCGTATGCGTTTTTTCCTGAATATATTCAGGAAAAAACGCATACGCCCTTTTTGGCCAACCAAGCAACCTGGAAAGGCAAATCAGCGCTACAAAGAGGTCTCGCTTCCCATCGGTCAAAAGGGCCATGCTGCAAAAAGTGTCAAAACCAGAAATGCAGTACAGGCCATGGAGAAATGGCAGCCTTGCTACGCTAATGGGCGGGATGTAAATTGCCAAAAGCCACTCTGGAGAAGTGTACGGTGTGTCCTGAAACATCGAAAAAACACAGCTTAGGGAGCATAGGGCACATCCACTCATGGGCGTATAAATTGGGAAAACTAAAAATCAGCAAGACACAGGCACCCCAATGTTTAGGGCTGCTATGTTGACAAGAACCTCCACTTCATGACACCTTAAATATCCCAGGAAAGAGATAAATGGATAAAGAAGTTGTGGTCCTTATGTACAAAGGAATATCCCTCAGACATGAAATCAATGTCATAAGGCTAGTAGAAGCAAGATGAGTGGATTTAGGTATGACGATTCTAAGTGAAATAAGTCACACAGAAAAAGACACTTATCATAAGCTATCACTTATAGAGGGAATGTAAAAACCGCTACACTTGAACTGAATTACAAAACAGAACAGAGTCACACGTTTAGAAAACACACTATGGCTGCTTAACGGGAAAGGTGAGGTGGGGTGATGCATAAAACAAGGGTTTCAAATTCGCTCAGATACCGTTCCATACACCCAATATGTAATAGACAAGACCTACTCCTTGCTCAGTGAACTGGACTCAACACCCCCTATTCACCGCACAAGAATATATCTGACTAGTAAGAATCGTAAAACCTATGTATTGATATCTCTCTGGAAGTGAGCCAAGTGGGTGTAAAGCCGCATAAACACAGCCGTGAAAAGCAGCTAAACCCCATTATAAAAATAAATTACTTTTAAAAACCCGTAAAACAAAGACAGTGAAAGAGAGAGAAATTCTTACAAAATTCGTTCAGGGGCTGTGATGCAACCTGGATTGACCATATCTAGACCCACACCTGGATGAGACATAAGGGTGGACACTCTTGGGGCTGAGAGGTTGGGTGAGGTTGGGAGAGCAAACTCAGACCCTTTAAAGTAATACTGCGTGGTACCCATCCCATGGGTCCCAAATCTCCAGGTTCAAGGGCATCTTCCTACATCGAAAACATGCATGAGAAACCCAGAAGATGGTACACCGTGTGATTTTGAAAGGTTTCTAAAACGCACCCCATTTCTCATCTCCTTGTGCTAGGGTTCGCCTTTCCAGCTACTTTACTAGCAATCTCCCTACTTGGAGAATCAGCACCTTTAAGCTCCTGTTCCCTACAGGTTGCAATTTGTCCTGAGGATGAACGGGAAGAGGGGCAACCAATGAGAGACTAGATCTAGGTGTTGGTAGAGGCACAGGTCACTCTATTTTCCCATCAGGAAGAAGAATTAACCACAGGCTCAGCCTGCCGCCAGGAACCAGAATAAGGCCTGAGGCAATCTCGCGCTTTTGTGGCCAGCTCCCAAAAAAGCGAGTTGAAAAATGGAGCTCAGGGACACTGCAATTCACAAACCCGCAGAGTTATAAATGATAACTCTCATCCACAGATATATTGAGGGAAGGCAACGAAGAGGATTTGAAAGCAAGGCAGAATTGCAGGAAGCAGATTTCAGGAGGTAGATTCGAATCGCCTTTAAAGCACATGAAAAGCGGCAAAACGTCGACAATGATGCCCTTGGCCAAAAAGGGCGTATGCGTTTTTTCCTGAATATATTCAGGAAAAAACGCATACGCCCTTTTTGGCCAACCAAGCAACCTGGAAAGGCAAATCAGCGCTACAAAGAGGTCTCGCTTCCCATCGGTCAAAAGGGCCATGCTGCAAAAAGTGTCAAAACCAGAAATGCAGGACAGGCCATGGAGAAATGGCAGCCTTGCTACGCTGATGGGCGGGATGTAAATTGCCAACAGCCACTCTAGAGAAGTGTACGGTGTGTCCTGAAACATCGAAAAAACACAGATTAGGGAGCATAGGGCACGTCCACTCATGGGCGTATAAATTGGGAAAACTAAAAATCAGCAAGACACAGGCACCCCAATGTTTAGGGCTGCTATGTTGACAAGAACCTCCACTTCATGACACCTTAAATATCCCAGGAAAGAGAAAAATGGATAAAGAAGTTGTGGTCCTTATGTACAAAGGAATATCACTCAGACATGAAATCAATGTCATAAGGCTAGTAGAAGCAAGATGAGTGGATTTAGGTATGACGATTCTAAGTGAAATAAGTCACACAGAAAAAGACACTTATCATAAGATATCACTTATAGAGGGAATGTAAAAACCGCTACACTTGAACTGAATTACAAAACAGAACAGAGTCACACGTTTAGAAAACACACTATGGCTGCTTAACGGGAAAGGTGAGGTGGGGTGATGCATAAAACAAGGGTTTCAAATTCGCTCAGATACTGTTCCATACACCCAATATGTAATAGACAAGACCTACTCCTTGCTCAGTGAACTGGACTCAACAACCCCTATTCACCGCACAAGAATATATGTGACTACTAAGAATCGTAAAACCTATGTATTGATATCTCTCTGGAAGTGTGTCAAGTGGGTGTAAAGCTGCATAAACACAGCCGTGAAAAGCAGCTAAACCCCATTATAAAAATAAATTACTTTTAAAAACCTGTAAAACAAAGACAGTGAAAGAGAGAGAAATTCTTAAAAAATTCGTTCAGGAGCTGTGATGCAACCTGGATTGACCATATCTAGACCCACACCTGGATGAGACATAAGGGTGGACACTCTTGGGGCTGAGAGGTTGGGTGAGGTTGGGTGAGCAAACGCAGACCCTTTAAAGTAGTACTGCGTGGTACCCATCCCATGGGTCCCAAATCTCCAGGTTCAAGGGCATCTTCCTACATCGAAAACATGCATGAGAAACCCAGAAGATGGTACACCGTGTGATTTTGAAAGGTTTCTAAAACGCACCCAATTTCTCATCTCCTTGTGCTCGGGTTCGCCTTTCCAGCTACTTTACTAGAAGTCTCCCTACTTGGAGAATCAGCACCTTTAAGCTCCTGTTCCCTACAGGTTGCAATTTGTCCTGAGGATGAACGGGAAGAGGGGCAACCAATGAGAGACTAGATCTAGGTGTTGGGACAGGCACAGGTTTCTCTATTTTCCCATCAGGAAGAAGAATTAACCACAGGCTCAGCCTGCCGCCAGGAACCAGAATAGGGCCTGAGGCAATCCCGCGCTTTTGCGGCCAGCTCCCAAAAAAGCGAGTTGAAAAATGGAGCTCAGGGACACTGCAATTCACAAACCCGCAGAGTTATAAATGATATCTCTCATCCACAGATATATTGAGGGAAGGCAACGAAGAGGATTTGAAAGCAAGGCAGAATTGCAGGAAACAGATTTCAGGAGGTAGATTCGAATCGCTTTTAAAGCACATGAAAAGCGGCAAAACGTCGACAATGATGCCCTTGGCCAAAAAGGGCGTATGCGTTTTTTCCTGAATATATTCAGGAAAAAACGCATACGCCCTTTTTGGCCAACCAAGCAACCTGGAAAGGCAAATCAGCGCTACAAAGAGGTCTCGCTTCCCATCGGTCAAAAGGGCCATGCTGCAAAAAGTGTCAAAACCAGAAATGCAGGACAGGCCATGGAGAAATGGCAGCCTTGCTACGCTGATGGGCGGGATGTAAATTGCCAACAGCCACTCTGGAGAAGTGTACGGTGTGTCCTGAAACATCGAAAAAACACAGCTTAGGGAGCATAGGGCACGTCCACTCATGGGCGTATAAATTGGGAAAACTAAAAATCAGCAAGACACAGGCACCCCAATGTTTAGGGCTGCTATGTTGACAAGAACCTCCACTTCATGACACCTTAAATATCCCAGGAAAGAGAAAAATGGATAAAGAAGTTGTGGTCCTTATGTACAAAGGAATATCACTCAGACATGAAATCAATGTCATAAGGCTAGTAGAAGCAAGATGAGTGGATTTAGGTATGACGATTCTAAGTGAAATAAGTCACACAGAAAAAGACACTTATCATAAGCTATCACTTATAGAGGGAATGTAAAAACCGCTACACTTGAACTGAATTACAAAACAGAACAGAGTCACACGTTTAGAAAACACACTATGGCTGCTTAACGGGAAAGGTGAGGTGGGGTGATGCATAAAACAAGGGTTTCAAATTCGCTCAGATACCGTTCCATACACCCAATATGTAATAGACAAGACCTACTCCTTGCTCAGTGAACTGGACTCAACACCCCCTATTCACCGCACAAGTATATATGTGACTAGTAAGAATCTTAAAACCTATATATTGATATCTGTCTGGAAGTGAGTCAAGTGGGTGTAAAGCCGCATAAACACAGCCGTGAAAAGCAGCTAAACCCCATTATAAAAATAAATTACTTTTAAAAACCCGTAAAACAAAGACAGTGAAAGAGAGAGAAATTCTTACAAAATTCGTTCAGAGGCTGTGATGCAACCTGGATTGACCATATCTAGACCCACAGCTGGATGAGACATAAGGGTGGACACTCTTGGGGCTTAGAGGTTGGGTGAGGTTGGGTGAGCAAACGCAGATCCTTTAAAGTAATACTGTGTGGTACCCATCCCATGGGTCCCAAATCTCCAGGTTCAAGGGCATCTTCCTACATCGAAAACATGCATGAGAAACCCAGAAGATGGTACACCGTGTGATTTTGAAAGGTTTCTAAAACGCACCCAATTTCTCATCTCCTTGTGCTCGGGTTCGCCTTTCCAGCTACTTTAGTAGCAATCTCCCTACTTGGAGAATCAGCACCTTTAAGCTCCTGTTCCCTACAGGTTGCAATTTGTCCTGAGGATGAACGGGAAGAGGGGCAACCAATGAGAGACTAGATCTAGGTGTTGGGACAGGCACAGGTCACTCTAATTTCCCATCAGGAAGAAGAATTAAACACAGGCTCAGCCTGCCGCCGGGAACCAGAATAGGGCCTGAGGCAATCCCGTGCTTTTGCGGCCAGCTCCCAAAAAAGACAGTTGAAAAATGGAGCTCAGGGGCACTGCAATTCACAAACATGCAGAGTTATAAATGATAACTCTCATCCACAGATATATTGAGGGAAGGCAACGAAGAGGATTTGAATGCAAGGCAGAATTGCAGGAAACAGGTTTCAGGAGGTAGATTCGAATCGCCTTTAAAGCACATGAAAAGTGGCAAAACGTCGACAGTGATGCCCTTGGCCAAAAAGGGCGTAAGCGTTTTTTCCTGAATATATTCAGGAAAAAACGCATACGCCCTTTTTGGCCAACCAAGCAACCTGGAAAGGCAAATCAGCGCTACAAAGAAGTCTCGCTTCCCATCGGTCAAAAGGGCCATGCTGCAAAAAGTGACAAAACCAGAAATGCAGTACAGGCCATGGAGAAATGGCAGCCTTGCTACGCTAATGGGCGGGATGTAAATTGCCAAAAGCCACTCTGGAGAAGTGTACGGTGTGTCCTGAAACATCGAAAAAACACAGCTTAGGGAGCATAGGGCACATCCACTCATGGGCGTATAAATTGGGAAAACTAAAAATCAGCAAGACACAGGCACCCCAATGTTTAGGGCTGCTATGTTGACAAGAACCTCCACTTCATGACACCTTAAATATCCCAGGAAAGAGATAAATGGATAAAGAAGTTGTGGTCCTTATGTACAAAGGAATATCCCTCAGACATGAAATCAATGTCATAAGGCTAGTAGAAGCAAGATGAGTGGATTTAGGTATGACGATTCTAAGTGAAATAAGTCACACAGAAAAAGACACTTATCATAAGCTATCACTTATAGAGGGAATGTAAAAACCGCTACACTTGAACTGAATTACAAAACAGAACAGAGTCACACGTTTAGAAAACACACTATGGCTGCTTAACGGGAAAGGTGAGGTGGGGTGATGCATAAAACAAGGGTTTCAAATTCGCTCAGATACCGTTCCATACACCCAATATGTAATAGACAAGACCTACTCCTTGCTCAGTGAACTGGACTCAACACCCCCTATTCACCGCACAAGAATATATCTGACTAGTAAGAATCGTAAAACCTATGTATTGATATCTCTCTGGAAGTGAGCCAAGTGGGTGTAAAGCCGCATAAACACAGCCGTGAAAAGCAGCTAAACCCCATTATAAAAATAAATTACTTTTAAAAACCCGTAAAACAAAGACAGTGAAAGAGAGAGAAATTCTTACAAAATTCGTTCAGGGGCTGTGATGCAACCTGGATTGACCATATCTAGACCCACCCCTGGATGAGACATAAGGGTGGACACTCTTGGGGCTGAGAGGTTGGGTGAGGTTGGGAGAGCAAACTCAGACCCTTTAAAGTAATACTGCGTGGTACCCATCCCATGGGTCCCAAATCTCCAGGTTCAAGGGCATCTTCCTACATCGAAAACATGCATGAGAAACCCAGAAGATGGTACACCGTGTGATTTTGAAAGGTTTCTAAAACGCACCCCATTTCTCATCTCCTTGTGCTAGGGTTCGCCTTTCCAGCTACTTTACTAGCAATCTCCCTACTTGGAGAATCAGCACCTTTAAGCTCCTGTTCCCTACAGGTTGCAATTTGTCCTGAGGATGAACGGGAAGAGGGGCAACCAATGAGAGACTAGATCTAGGTGTTGGTAGAGGCACAGGTCACTCTATTTTCCCATCAGGAAGAAGAATTAACCACAGGCTCAGCCTGCCGCCAGGAACCAGAATAAGGCCTGAGGCAATCTCGCGCTTTTGTGGCCAGCTCCCAAAAAAGCGAGTTGAAAAATGGAGCTCAGGGACACTGCAATTCACAAACCCGCAGAGTTATAAATGATAACTCTCATCCACAGATATATTGAGGGAAGGCAACGAAGAGGATTTGAAAGCAAGGCAGAATTGCAGGAAGCAGATTTCAGGAGGTAGATTCGAATCGCCTTTAAAGCACATGAAAAGCGGCAAAACGTCGACAATGATGCCCTTGGCCAAAAAGGGCGTATGCGTTTTTTCCTGAATATATTCAGGAAAAAACGCATACGCCCTTTTTGGCCAACCAAGCAACCTGGAAAGGCAAATCAGCGCTACAAAGAGGTCTCGCTTCCCATCGGTCAAAAGGGCCATGCTGCAAAAAGTGTCAAAACCAGAAATGCAGGACAGGCCATGGAGAAATGGCAGCCTTGCTACGCTGATGGGCGGGATGTAAATTGCCAACAGCCACTCTAGAGAAGTGTACGGTGTGTCCTGAAACATCGAAAAAACACAGCTTAGGGAGCATAGGGCACGTCCACTCATGGGCGTATAAATTGGGAAAACTAAAAATCAGCAAGACACAGGCACCCCAATGTTTAGGGCTGCTATGTTGACAAGAACCTCCACTTCATGACACCTTAAATATCCCAGGAAAGAGAAAAATGGATAAAGAAGTTGTGGTCCTTATGTACAAAGGAATATCACTCAGACATGAAATCAATGTCATAAGGCTAGTAGAAGCAAGATGAGTGGATTTAGGTATGACGATTCTAAGTGAAATAAGTCACACAGAAAAAGACACTTATCATAAGCTATCACTTATAGAGGGAATGTAAAAACCGCTACACTTGAACTGAATTACAAAACAGAACAGAGTCACACGTTTAGAAAACACACTATGGCTGCTTAACGGGAAAGGTGAGGTGGGGTGATGCATAAAACAAGGGTTTCAAATTCGCTCAGATACTGTTCCATACACCCAATATGTAATAGACAAGACCTACTCCTTTCTCAGTGAACTGGACTCAACAACCCCTATTCACCGCACAAGAATATATGTGACTACTAAGAATCGTAAAACCTATGTATTGATATCTCTCTGGAAGTGTGTCAAGTGGGTGTAAAGCTGCATAAACACAGCCGTGAAAAGCAGCTAAACCCCATTATAAAAATAAATTACTTTTAAAAACCTGTAAAACAAAGACAGTGAAAGAGAGAGAAATTCTTAAAAAATTCGTTCAGGAGCTGTGATGCAACCTGGATTGACCATATCTAGACCCACACCTGGATGAGACATAAGGGTGGACACTCTTGGGGCTGAGAGGTTGGGTGAGGTTGGGTGAGCAAACGCAGACCCTTTAAAGTAGTACTGCGTGGTACCCATCCCATGGGTCCCAAATCTCCAGGTTCAATGGCATCTTCCTACATCGAAAACATGCATGAGAAACCCAGAAGATGGTACACCGTGTGATTTTGAAAGGTTTCTAAAACGCACCCAATTTCTCATCTCCTTGTGCTCGGGTTCGCCTTTCCAGCTACTTTACTAGAAGTCTCCCTACTTGGAGAATCAGCACCTTTAAGCTCCTGTTCCCTACAGGTTGCAATTTGTCCTGAGGATGAACGGGAAGAGGGGCAACCAATGAGAGACTAGATCTAGGTGTTGGGACAGGCACAGGTTTCTCTATTTTCCCATCAGGAAGAAGAATTAACCACAGGCTCAGCCTGCCGCCAGGAACCAGAATAGGGCCTGAGGCAATCCCGCGCTTTTGCGGCCAGCTCCCAAAAAAGCGAGTTGAAAAATGGAGCTCAGGGACACTGCAATTCACAAACCCGCAGAGTTATAAATGATATCTCTCATCCACAGATATATTGAGGGAAGGCAACGAAGAGGATTTGAAAGCAAGGCAGAATTGCAGGAAACAGATTTCAGGAGGTAGATTCGAATCGCCTTTAAAGCACATGAAAAGCGGCAAAACGTCGACAATGATGCCCTTGGCCAAAAAGGGCGTATGCGTTTTTTCCTGAATATATTCAGGAAAAAACGCATACGCCCTTTTTGGCCAACCAAGCAACCTGGAAAGGCAAATCAGCGCTACAAAGAGGTCTCGCTTCCCATCGGTCAAAAGGGCCATGCTGCAAAAAGTGTCAAAACCAGAAATGCAGTACAGGCCATGGAGAAATGGCAGCCTTGCTACGCTGATGGGCGGGATGTAAATTGCCAACAGCCACTCTGGAGAAGTGTACGGTGTGTCCTGAAACATCGAAAAAACACAGCTTAGGGAGCATAGGGCACGTCCACTCATGGGCGTATAAATTGGGAAAACTAAAAATCAGCAAGACACAGGCACCCCAATGT
The DNA here is from genome assembly GCF_028021215.1 of Eschrichtius robustus. Classification (NCBI taxonomy): domain Eukaryota; kingdom Metazoa; phylum Chordata; class Mammalia; order Artiodactyla; family Eschrichtiidae; genus Eschrichtius; species Eschrichtius robustus. The sequence continues at coordinate 357,351 of NW_027175795.1, read as the reverse complement.
TTAGGGCTGCTATGTTGACAAGAACCTCCACTTCATGACACCTTAAATATCCCAGGAAAGAGAAAAATGGATAAAGAAGTTGTGGTCCTTATGTACAAAGGAATATCACTCAGACATGAAATCAATGTCATAAGGCTAGTAGAAGCAAGATGAGTGGATTTAGGTATGACGATTCTAAGTGAAATAAGTCACACAGAAAAAGACACTTATCATAAGATATCACTTATAGAGGGAATGTAAAAACCGCTACACTTGAACTGAATTACAAAACAGAACAGAGTCACACGTTTAGAAAACACACTATGGCTGCTTAACGGGAAAGGTGAGGTGGGGTGATGCATAAAACAAGGGTTTCAAATTCGCTCAGATACCGTTCCATACACCCAATATGTAATAGACAAGACCTACTCCTTGCTCAGTGAACTGGACTCAACACCCCCTATTCACCGCACAAGAATATATGTGACTAGTAAGAATCTTAAAACCTATATATTGATATCTGTCTGGAAGTGAGTCAAGTGGGTGTAAAGCCGCATAAACACAGCCGTGAAAAGCAGCTAAACCCCATTATAAAAATAAATTACTTTTAAAAACCCGTAAAACAAAGACAGTGAAAGAGAGAGAAATTCTTACAAAATTCGTTCAGAGGCTGTGATGCAACCTGGATTGACCATATCTAGACCCACAGCTGGATGAGACATAAGGGTGGACACTCTTGGGGCTTAGAGGTTGGGTGAGGTTGGGTGAGCAAACGCAGATCCTTTAAAGTAATACTGTGTGGTACCCATCCCATGGGTCCCAAATCTCCAGGTTCAAGGGCATCTTCCTACATTGAAAACATGCATGAGAAACCCAGAAGATGGTACACCGTGTGATTTTGAAAGGTTTCTAAAACGCACCCAATTTCTCATCTCCTTGTGCTCGGGTTCGCCTTTCCAGCTACTTTACTAGCAATCTCCCTACTTGGAGAATCAGCACCTTTAAGCTCCTGTTCCCTACAGGTTGCAATTTGTCCTGAGGATGAACGGGAAGAGGGGCAACCAATGAGAGACTAGATCTAGGTGTTGGGACAGGCACAGGTCACTCTAATTTCCCATCAGGAAGAAGAATTAAACACAGGCTCAGCCTGCCGCCGGGAACCAGAATAGGGCCTGAGGCAATCCCGTGCTTTTGCGGCCAGCTCCCAAAAAAGACAGTTGAAAAATGGAGCTCAGGGGCACTGCAATTCACAAACCTGCAGAGTTATAAATGATAACTCTCATCCACAGATATATTGAGGGAAGGCAACGAAGAGGATTTGAAAGCAAGGCAGAATTGCAGGAAACAGGTTTCAGGAGGTAGATTCGAATCGCCTTTAAAGCACATGAAAAGTGGCAAAACGTCGACAGTGATGCCCTTGGCCAAAAAGGGCGTAAGCGTTTTTTCCTGAATATATTCAGGAAAAAACGCATACGCCCTTTTTGGCCAACCAAGCAACCTGGAAAGGCAAATCAGCGCTACAAAGAAGTCTCGCTTCCCATCGGTCAAAAGGGCCATGCTGCAAAAAGTGACAAAACCAGAAATGCAGTACAGGCCATGGAGAAATGGCAGCCTTGCTACGCTAATGGGCGGGATGTAAATTGCCAAAAGCCACTCTGGAGAAGTGTACGGTGTGTCCTGAAACATCGAAAAAACACAGCTTAGGGAGCATAGGGCACATCCACTCATGGGCGTATAAATTGGGAAAACTAAAAATCAGCAAGACACAGGCACCCCAATGTTTAGGGCTGCTATGTTGACAAGAACCTCCACTTCATGACACCTTAAATATCCCAGGAAAGAGATAAATGGATAAAGAAGTTGTGGTCCTTATGTACAAAGGAATATCCCTCAGACATGAAATCAATGTCATAAGGCTAGTAGAAGCAAGATGAGTGGATTTAGGTATGACGATTCTAAGTGAAATAAGTCACACAGAAAAAGACACTTATCATAAGATATCACTTATAGAGGGAATGTAAAAACCGCTACACTTGAACTGAATTACAAAACAGAACAGAGTCACACGTTTAGAAAACACACTATGGCTGCTTAACGGGAAAGGTGAGGTGGGGTGATGCATAAAACAAGGGTTTCAAATTCGCTCAGATACCGTTCCATACACCCAATATGTAATAGACAAGACCTACTCCTTGCTCAGTGAACTGGACTCAACACCCCCTATTCACCGCACAAGAATATATCTGACTAGTAAGAATCGTAAAACCTATGTATTGATATCTCTCTGGAAGTGAGCCAAGTGGGTGTAAAGCCGCATAAACACAGCCGTGAAAAGCAGCTAAACCCCATTATAAAAATAAATTACTTTTAAAAACCCGTAAAACAAAGACAGTGAAAGAGAGAGAAATTCTTACAAAATTCGTTCAGGGGCTGTGATGCAACCTGGATTGACCATATCTAGACCCACACCTGGATGAGACATAAGGGTGGACACTCTTGGGGCTGAGAGGTTGGGTGAGGTTGGGAGAGCAAACTCAGACCCTTTAAAGTAATACTGCGTGGTACCCATCCCATGGGTCCCAAATCTCCAGGTTCAAGGGCATCTTCCTACATCGAAAACATGCATGAGAAACCCAGAAGATGGTACACCGTTTGATTTTGAAAGGTTTCTAAAATGCACCCCATTTCTCATCTCCTTGTGCTAGGGTTCGCCTTTCCAGCTACTTTACTAGCAATCTCCCTACTTGGAGAATCAGCACCTTTAAGCTCCTGTTCCCTACAGGTTGCAATTTGTCCTGAGGATGAACGGGAAGAGGGGCAACCAATGAGAGACTAGATCTAGGTGTTGGTAGAGGCACAGGTCACTCTATTTTCCCATCAGGAAGAAGAATTAACCACAGGCTCAGCCTGCCGCCAGGAACCAGAATAAGGCCTGAGGCAATCTCGCGCTTTTGTGGCCAGCTCCCAAAAAAGCGAGTTGAAAAATGGAGCTCAGGGACACTGCAATTCACAAACCCGCAGAGTTATAAATGATAACTCTCATCCACAGATATATTGAGGGAAGGCAACGAAGAGGATTTGAAAGCAAGGCAGAATTGCAGGAAGCAGATTTCAGGAGGTAGATTCGAATCGCCTTTAAAGCACATGAAAAGCGGCAAAACGTCGACAATGATGCCCTTGGCCAAAAAGGGCGTATGCGTTTTTTCCTGAATATATTCAGGAAAAAACGCATACGCCCTTTTTGGCCAACCAAGCAACCTGGAAAGGCAAATCAGCGCTACAAAGAGGTCTCGCTTCCCATCGGTCAAAAGGGCCATGCTGCAAAAAGTGTCAAAACCAGAAATGCAGGACAGGCCATGGAGAAATGGCAGCCTTGCTACGCTGATGGGCGGGATGTAAATTGCCAACAGCCACTCTAGAGAAGTGTACGGTGTGTCCTGAAACATCGAAAAAACACAGCTTAGGGAGCATAGGGCACGTCCACTCATGGGCGTATAAATTGGGAAAACTAAAAATCAGCAAACACAGGCACCCCAATGTTTAGGGCTGCTATGTTGACAAGAACCTCCAATTCATGACACCTTAAATATCCCAGGAAAGAGAAAAATGGATAAAGAAGTTGTGGTCCTTATGTACAAAGGAATATCACTCAGACATGAAATCAATGTCATAAGGATAGTAGAAGCAAGAAGAGTGGATTTAGGTATGACGATTCTAAGTGAAATAAGTCACACAGAAAAAGACACTTATCATAAGATATCACTTATAGAGGGAATGTAAAAACCGCTACACTTGAACTGAATTACAAAACAGAACAGAGTCACACGTTTAGAAAACACACTATGGCTGCTTAACGGGAAAAGTGAGGTGGGGTGATGCATAAAACAAGGGTTTCAAATTCGCTCAGATACTGTTCCATACACCCAATATGTAATAGACAAGACCTACTCCTTGCTCAGTGAACTGGACTCAACAACCCCTATTCACCGCACAAGAATATATGTGACTAGTAAGAATCGTAAAACCTATGTATTGATATCTCTCTGGAAGTGTGTCAAGTGGGTGTAAAGCTGCATAAACACAGCCGTGAAAAGCAGCTAAACCCCATTATAAAAATAAATTACTTTTAAAAACCTGTAAAACAAAGACAGTGAAAGAGAGAGAAATTCTTAAAAAATTCGTTCAGGAGCTGTGATGCAACCTGGATTGACCATATCTAGACCCACACCTGGATGAGACATAAGGGTGGACACTCTTGGGGCTGAGAGGTTGGGTGAGGTTGGGTGAGCAAACTCAGACCCTTTAAAGTAGTACTGCGTGGTACCCATCCCATGGGTCCCAAATCTCCAGGTTCAAGGGCATCTTCCTACATCGAAAACATGCATGAGAAACCCAGAAGATGGTACACCGTGTGATTTTGAAAGGTTTCTAAAACGCACCCAATTTCTCATCTCCTTGTGCTCGGGTTCGCCTTTCCAGCTACTTTACTAGAAATCTCCCTACTTGGAGAATCAGCACCTTTAAGCTCCTGTTCCCTACAGGTTGCAATTTGTCCTGAGGATGAACGGGAAGAGGGGCAACCAATGAGAGACTAGATCTAGGTGTTGGGACAGGCACAGGTCACTCTATTTTCCCATCAGGAAGAAGAATTAACCACAGGCTCAGCCTGCCGCCGGGAACCAGAATAGGGCCTGAGGCAATCCCGCGCTTTTGCGGCCAGCTCCCAAAAAAGCGAGTTGAAAAATGGAGCTCAGGGACACTGCAATTCACAAACCCGCAGAGTTATAAATGATAACTCTCATCCACAGATATATTGAGGGAAGGCAACGAAGAGGATTTGAAAGCAAGGCAGAATTGCAGGAAACAGATTTCAGGAGGTAGATTCGAATCGCCTTTAAAGCACATGAAAAGCGGCAAAACGTCGACAATGATGCCCTTGGCCAAAAAGGGCGTATGCGTATTTTCCTGAATATATTCAGGAAAAAACGCATACGCCCTTTTTGGCCAACCAAGCAACCTGGAAAGGCAAATCAGCGCTACAAAGAGGTCTCGCTTCCCATCGGTCAAAAGGGCCATGCTGCAAAAAGTGTCAAAACCAGAAATGCAGGACAGGCCATGGAGAAATGGCAGCCTTGCTACGCTGATGGGCGGGATGTAAATTGCCAACAGCCACTCTGGAGAAGTGTACGGTGTGTCCTGAAACATCGAAAAAACACAGCTTAGGGAGCATAGGGCACGTCCACTCATGGGCGTATAAATTGGGAAAACTAAAAATCAGCAAGACACAGGCACCCCAATGTTTAGGGCTGCTATGTTGACAAGAACCTCCACTTCATGACACCTTAAATATCCCAGGAAAGAGATAAATGGATAAAGAAGTTGTGGTCCTTATGTACAAAGGAATATCCCTCAGACATGAAATCAATGTCATAAGGCTAGTAGAAGCAAGATGAGTGGATTTAGGTATGACGATTCTAAGTGAAATAAGTCACACAGAAAAAGACACTTATCATAAGATATCACTTATAGAGGGAATGTAAAAACCGCTACACTTGAACTGAATTACAAAACAGAACAGAGTCACACGTTTAGAAAACACACTATGGCTGCTTAACGGGAAAGGTGAGGTGGGGTGATGCATAAAACAAGGGTTTCAAATTCGCTCAGATACCGTTCCATACACCCAATATGTAATAGACAAGACCTACTCCTTGCTCAGTGAACTGGACTCAACACCCCCTATTCACCGCACAAGTATATATGTGACTAGTAAGAATCGTAAAACCTATATATTGATATCTGTCTGGAAGTGAGTCAAGTGGGTGTAAAGCCGCATAAACACAGCCGTGAAAAGCAGCTAAACCCCATTATAAAAATAAATTACTTTTAAAAACCCGTAAAACAAAGACAGTGAAAGAGAGAGAAATTCTTACAAAATTCGTTCAGAGGCTGTGATGCAACCTGGATTGACCATATCTAGACCCACAGCTGGATGAGACATAAGGGTGGACACTCTTGGGGCTTAGAGGTTGGGTGAGGTTGGGTGAGCAAACGCAGATCCTTTAAAGTAATACTGTGTGGTACCCATCCCATGGGTCCCAAATCTCCAGGTTCAAGGGCATCTTCCTACATCGAAAACATGCATGAGAAACCCAGAAGATGGTACACCGTGTGATTTTGAAAGGTTTCTAAAACGCACCCAATTTCTCATCTCCTTGTGCTCGGGTTCGCCTTTCCAGCTACTTTACTAGCAATCTCCCTACTTGGAGAATCAGCACCTTTAAGCTCCTGTTCCCTACAGGTTGCAATTTGTCCTGAGGATGAACGGGAAGAGGGGCAACCAATGAGAGACTAGATCTAGGTGTTGGGACAGGCACAGGTCACTCTAATTTCCCATCAGGAAGAAGAATTAAACACAGGCTCAGCCTGCCGCCGGGAACCAGAATAGGGCCTGAGGCAATCCCGTGCTTTTGCGGCCAGCTCCCAAAAAAGACAGTTGAAAAATGGAGCTCAGGGGCACTGCAATTCACAAACATGCAGAGTTATAAATGATAACTCTCATCCACAGATATATTGAGGGAAGGCAACGAAGAGGATTTGAAAGCAAGGCAGAATTGCAGGAAACAGATTTCAGGAGGTAGATTCGAATCGCCTTTAAAGCACATGAAAAGCGGCAAAACGTCGACAATGATGCCCTTGGCCAAAAAGGGCGTATGCGTTTTTTCCTGAATATATTCAGGAAAAAACGCATACGCCCTTTTTGGCCAACCAAGCAACCTGGAAAGGCAAATCAGCGCTACAAAGAGGTCTCGCTTCCCATCGGTCAAAAGGGCCATGCTGCAAAAAGTGTCAAAACCAGAAATGCAGGACAGGCCATGGAGAAATGGCAGCCTTGCTACGCTGATGGGCGGGATGTAAATTGCCAACAGCCACTCTAGAGAAGTGTACGGTGTGTCCTGAAACATCGAAAAAACACAGCTTAGGGAGCATAGGGCACGTCCACTCATGGGCGTATAAATTGGGAAAACTAAAAATCAGCAAACACAGGCACCCCAATGTTTAGGGCTGCTATGTTGACAAGAACCTCCAATTCATGACACCTTAAATATCCCAGGAAAGAGAAAAATGGATAAAGAAGTTGTGGTCCTTATGTACAAAGGAATATCACTCAGACATGAAATCAATGTCATAAGGCTAGTAGAAGCAAGATGAGTGGATTTAGGTATGACGATTCTAAGTGAAATAAGTCACACAGAAAAAGACACTTATCATAAGCTATCACTTATAGAGGGAATGTAAAAACCGCTACACTTGAACTGAATTACAAAACAGAACAGAGTCACACGTTTAGAAAACACACTATGGCTGCTTAACGGGAAAGGTGAGGTGGGGTGATGCATAAAACAAGGGTTTCAAATTCGCTCAGATACTGTTCCATACACCCAATATGTAATAGACAAGACCTACTCCTTGCTCAGTGAACTGGACTCAACAACCCCTATTCACCGCACAAGAATATATGTGACTACTAAGAATCGTAAAACCTATGTATTGATATCTCTCTGGAAGTGTGTCAAGTGGGTGTAAAGCTGCATAAACACAGCCGTGAAAAGCAGCTAAACCCCATTATAAAAATAAATTACTTTTAAAAACCTGTAAAACAAAGACAGTGAAAGAGAGAGAAATTCTTAAAAAATTCGTTCAGGAGCTGTGATGCAACCTGGATTGACCATATCTAGACCCACACCTGGATGAGACATAAGGGTGGACACTCTTGGGGCTGAGAGGTTGGGTGAGGTTGGGTGAGCAAACGCAGACCCTTTAAAGTAGTACTGCGTGGTACCCATCCCATGGGTCCCAAATCTCCAGGTTCAAGGGCATCTTCCTACATCGAAAACATGCATGAGAAACCCAGAAGATGGTACACCGTGTGATTTTGAAAGGTTTCTAAAACGCACCCAATTTCTCATCTCCTTGTGCTCGGGTTCGCCTTTCCAGCTACTTTACTAGAAGTCTCCCTACTTGGAGAATCAGCACCTTTAAGCTCCTGTTCCCTACAGGTTGCAATTTGTCCTGAGGATGAACGGGAAGAGGGGCAACCAATGAGAGACTAGATCTAGGTGTTGGGACAGGCACAGGTTTCTCTATTTTCCCATCAGGAAGAAGAATTAACCACAGGCTCAGCCTGCCGCCAGGAACCAGAATAGGGCCTGAGGCAATCCCGCGCTTTTGCGGCCAGCTCCCAAAAAAGCGAGTTGAAAAATGGAGCTCAGGGACACTGCAATTCACAAACCCGCAGAGTTATAAATGATATCTCTCATCCACAGATATATTGAGGGAAGGCAACGAAGAGGATTTGAAAGCAAGGCAGAATTGCAGGAAACAGATTTCAGGAGGTAGATTCGAATCGCTTTTAAAGCACATGAAAAGCGGCAAAACGTCGACAATGATGCCCTTGGCCAAAAAGGGCGTATGCGTTTTTTCCTGAATATATTCAGGAAAAAACGCATACGCCCTTTTTGGCCAACCAAGCAACCTGGAAAGGCAAATCAGCGCTACAAAGAGGTCTCGCTTCCCATCGGTCAAAAGGGCCATGCTGCAAAAAGTGTCAAAACCAGAAATGCAGGACAGGCCATGGAGAAATGGCAGCCTTGCTACGCTGATGGGCGGGATGTAAATTGCCAACAGCCACTCTGGAGAAGTGTACGGTGTGTCCTGAAACATCGAAAAAACACAGCTTAGGGAGCATAGGGCACGTCCACTCATGGGCGTATAAATTGGGAAAACTAAAAATCAGCAAGACACAGGCACCCCAATGTTTAGGGCTGCTATGTTGACAAGAACCTCCACTTCATGACACCTTAAATATCCCAGGAAAGAGAAAAATGGATAAAGAAGTTGTGGTCCTTATGTACAAAGGAATATCACTCAGACATGAAATCAATGTCATAAGGCTAGTAGAAGCAAGATGAGTGGATTTAGGTATGACGATTCTAAGTGAAATAAGTCACACAGAAAAAGACACTTATCATAAGCTATCACTTATAGAGGGAATGTAAAAACCGCTACACTTGAACTGAATTACAAAACAGAACAGAGTCACACGTTTAGAAAACACACTATGGCTGCTTAACGGGAAAGGTGAGGTGGGGTGATGCATAAAACAAGGGTTTCAAATTCGCTCAGATACCGTTCCATACACCCAATATGTAATAGACAAGACCTACTCCTTGCTCAGTGAACTGGACTCAACACCCCCTATTCACCGCACAAGTATATATGTGACTAGTAAGAATCTTAAAACCTATATATTGATATCTGTCTGGAAGTGAGTCAAGTGGGTGTAAAGCCGCATAAACACAGCCGTGAAAAGCAGCTAAACCCCATTATAAAAATAAATTACTTTTAAAAACCCGTAAAACAAAGACAGTGAAAGAGAGAGAAATTCTTACAAAATTCGTTCAGAGGCTGTGATGCAACCTGGATTGACCATATCTAGACCCACAGCTGGATGAGACATAAGGGTGGACACTCTTGGGGCTTAGAGGTTGGGTGAGGTTGGGTGAGCAAACGCAGATCCTTTAAAGTAATACTGTGTGGTACCCATCCCATGGGTCCCAAATCTCCAGGTTCAAGGGCATCTTCCTACATCGAAAACATGCATGAGAAACCCAGAAGATGGTACACCGTGTGATTTTGAAAGGTTTCTAAAACGCACCCAATTTCTCATCTCCTTGTGCTCGGGTTCGCCTTTCCAGCTACTTTAGTAGCAATCTCCCTACTTGGAGAATCAGCACCTTTAAGCTCCTGTTCCCTACAGGTTGCAATTTGTCCTGAGGATGAACGGGAAGAGGGGCAACCAATGAGAGACTAGATCTAGGTGTTGGGACAGGCACAGGTCACTCTAATTTCCCATCAGGAAGAAGAATTAAACACAGGCTCAGCCTGCCGCCGGGAACCAGAATAGGGCCTGAGGCAATCCCGTGCTTTTGCGGCCAGCTCCCAAAAAAGACAGTTGAAAAATGGAGCTCAGGGGCACTGCAATTCACAAACATGCAGAGTTATAAATGATAACTCTCATCCACAGATATATTGAGGGAAGGCAACGAAGAGGATTTGAATGCAAGGCAGAATTGCAGGAAACAGGTTTCAGGAGGTAGATTCGAATCGCCTTTAAAGCACATGAAAAGTGGCAAAACGTCGACAGTGATGCCCTTGGCCAAAAAGGGCGTAAGCGTTTTTTCCTGAATATATTCAGGAAAAAACGCATACGCCCTTTTTGGCCAACCAAGCAACCTGGAAAGGCAAATCAGCGCTACAAAGAAGTCTCGCTTCCCATCGGTCAAAAGGGCCATGCTGCAAAAAGTGACAAAACCAGAAATGCAGTACAGGCCATGGAGAAATGGCAGCCTTGCTACGCTAATGGGCGGGATGTAAATTGCCAAAAGCCACTCTGGAGAAGTGTACGGTGTGTCCTGAAACATCGAAAAAACACAGCTTAGGGAGCATAGGGCACATCCACTCATGGGCGTATAAATTGGGAAAACTAAAAATCAGCAAGACACAGGCACCCCAATGTTTAGGGCTGCTATGTTGACAAGAACCTCCACTTCATGACACCTTAAATATCCCAGGAAAGAGATAAATGGATAAAGAAGTTGTGGTCCTTATGTACAAAGGAATATCCCTCAGACATGAAATCAATGTCATAAGGCTAGTAGAAGCAAGATGAGTGGATTTAGGTATGACGATTCTAAGTGAAATAAGTCACACAGAAAAAGACACTTATCATAAGCTATCACTTATAGAGGGAATGTAAAAACCGCTACACTTGAACTGAATTACAAAACAGAACAGAGTCACACGTTTAGAAAACACACTATGGCTGCTTAACGGGAAAGGTGAGGTGGGGTGATGCATAAAACAAGGGTTTCAAATTCGCTCAGATACCGTTCCATACACCCAATATGTAATAGACAAGACCTACTCCTTGCTCAGTGAACTGGACTCAACACCCCCTATTCACCGCACAAGAATATATCTGACTAGTAAGAATCGTAAAACCTATGTATTTATATCTCTCTGGAAGTGAGCCAAGTGGGTGTAAAGCCGCATAAACACAGCCGTGAAAAGCAGCTAAACCCCATTATAAAAATAAATTACTTTTAAAAACCCGTAAAACAAAGACAGTGAAAGAGAGAGAAATTCTTTCAAAATTCGTTCAGGGGCTGTGATGCAACCTGGATTGACCATATCTAGACCCACACCTGGATGAGACATAAGGGTGGACACTCTTGGGGCTGAGAGGTTGGGTGAGGTTGGGAGAGCAAACTCAGACCCTTTAAAGTAATACTGCGTGGTACCCATCCCATGGGTCCCAAATCTCCAGGTTCAAGGGCATCTTCCTACATCGAAAACATGCATGAGAAACCCAGAAGATGGTACACCGTGTGATTTTGAAAGGTTTCTAAAACGCACCCCATTTCTCATCTCCTTGTGCTAGGGTTCGCCTTTCCAGCTACTTTACTAGCAATCTCCCTACTTGGAGAATCAGCACCTTTAAGCTCCTGTTCCCTACAGGTTGCAATTTGTCCTGAGGATGAACGGGAAGAGGGGCAACCAATGAGAGACTAGATCTAGGTGTTGGTAGAGGCACAGGTCACTCTATTTTCCCATCAGGAAGAAGAATTAACCACAGGCTCAGCCTGCCGCCAGGAACCAGAATAAGGCCTGAGGCAATCTCGCGCTTTTGTGGCCAGCTCCCAAAAAAGCGAGTTGAAAAATGGAGCTCAGGGACACTGCAATTCACAAACCCGCAGAGTTATAAATGATAACTCTCATCCACAGATATATTGAGGGAAGGCAACGAAGAGGATTTGAAAGCAAGGCAGAATTGCAGGAAGCAGATTTCAGGAGGTAGATTCGAATCGCCTTTAAAGCACATGAAAAGCGGCAAAACGTCGACAATGATGCCCTTGGCCAAAAAGGGCGTATGCGTTTTTTCCTGAATATATTCAGGAAAAAACGCATACGCCCTTTTTGGCCAACCAAGCAACCTGGAAAGGCAAATCAGCGCTACAAAGAGGTCTCGCTTCCCATCGGTCAAAAGGGCCATGCTGCAAAAAGTGTCAAAACCAGAAATGCAGGACAGGCCATGGAGAAATGGCAGCCTTGCTACGCTGATGGGCGGGATGTAAATTGCCAACAGCCACTCTAGAGAAGTGTACGGTGTGTCCTGAAACATCGAAAAAACACAGCTTAGGGAGCATAGGGCACGTCCACTCATGGGCGTATAAATTGGGAAAACTAAAAATCAGCAAGACACAGGCACCCCAATGTTTAGGGCTGCTATGTTGACAAGAACCTCCACTTCATGACACCTTAAATATCCCAGGAAAGAGAAAAATGGATAAAGAAGTTGTGGTCCTTATGTACAAAGGAATATCACTCAGACATGAAATCAATGTCATAAGGCTAGTAGAAGCAAGATGAGTGGATTTAGGTATGACGATTCTAAGTGAAATAAGTCACACAGAAAAAGACACTTATCATAAGCTATCACTTATAGAGGGAATGTAAAAACCGCTACACTTGAACTGAATTACAAAACAGAACAGAGTCACACGTTTAGAAAACACACTATGGCTGCTTAACGGGAAAGGTGAGGTGGGGTGATGCATAAAACAAGGGTTTCAAATTCGCTCAGATACTGTTCCATACACCCAATATGTAATAGACAAGACCTACTCCTTGCTCAGTGAACTGGACTCAACAACCCCTATTCACCGCACAAGAATATATGTGACTACTAAGAATCGTAAAACCTATGTATTGATATCTCTCTGGAAGTGTGTCAAGTGGGTGTAAAGCTGCATAAACACAGCCGTGAAAAGCAGCTAAACCCCATTATAAAAATAAATTACTTTTAAAAACCTGTAAAACAAAGACAGTGAAAGAGAGAGAAATTCTTAAAAAATTCGTTCAGGAGCTGTGATGCAACCTGGATTGACCATATCTAGACCCACACCTGGATGAGACATAAGGGTGGACACTCTTGGGGCTGAGAGGTTGGGTGAGGTTGGGTGAGCAAACGCAGACCCTTTAAAGTAGTACTGCGTGGTACCCATCCCATGGGTCCCAAATCTCCAGGTTCAAGGGCATCTTCCTACATCGAAAACATGCATGAGAAACCCAGAAGATGGTACACCGTGTGATTTTGAAAGGTTTCTAAAACGCACCCAATTTCTCATCTCCTTGTGCTCGGGTTCGCCTTTCCAGCTACTTTACTAGAAGTCTCCCTACTTGGAGAATCAGCACCTTTAAGCTCCTGTTCCCTACAGGTTGCAATTTGTCCTGAGGATGAACGGGAAGAGGGGCAACCAATGAGAGACTAGATCTAGGTGTTGGGACAGGCACAGGTTTCTCTATTTTCCCATCAGGAAGAAGAATTAACCACAGGCTCAGCCTGCCGCCAGGAACCAGAATAGGGCCTGAGGCAATCCCGCGCTTTTGCGGCCAGCTCCCAAAAAAGCGAGTTGAAAAATGGAGCTCAGGGACACTGCAATTCACAAACCCGCAGAGTTATAAATGATATCTCTCATCCACAGATATATTGAGGGAAGGCAACGAAGAGGATTTGAAAGCAAGGCAGAATTGCAGGAAACAGATTTCAGGAGGTAGATTCGAATCGCCTTTAAAGCACATGAAAAGCGGCAAAACGTCGACAATGATGCCCTTGGCCAAAAAGGGCGTATGCGTTTTTTCCTGAATATATTCAGGAAAAAACGCATACGCCCTTTTTGGCCAACCAAGCAACCTGGAAAGGCAAATCAGCGCTACAAAGAGGTCTCGCTTCCCATCGGTCAAAAGGGCCATGCTGCAAAAAGTGTCAAAACCAGAAATGCAGGACAGGCCATGGAGAAATGGCAGCCTTGCTACGCTGATGGGCGGGATGTAAATTGCCAACAGCCACTCTGGAGAAGTGTACGGTGTGTCCTGAAACATCGAAAAAACACAGCTTAGGGAGCATAGGGCACGTCCACTCATGGGCGTATAAATTGGGAAAACTAAAAATCAGCAAGACACAGGCACCCCAATGTTTAGGGCTGCTATGTTGACAAGAACCTCCACTTCATGACACCTTAAATATCCCAGGAAAGAGAAAAATGGATAAAGAAGTTGTGGTCCTTATGTACAAAGGAATATCACTCAGACATGAAATCAATGTCATAAGGCTAGTAGAAGCAAGATGAGTGGATTTAGGTATGACGATTCTAAGTGAAATAAGTCACACAGAAAAAGACACTTATCATAAGATATCACTTATAGAGGGAATGTAAAAACCGCTACACTTGAACTGAATTACAAAACAGAACAGAGTCACACGTTTAGAAAACACACTATGGCTGCTTAACGGGAAAGGTGAGGTGGGGTGATGCATAAAACAAGGGTTTCAAATTCGCTCAGATACCGTTCCATACACCCAATATGTAATAGACAAGACCTACTCCTTGCTCAGTGAACTGGACTCAACACCCCCTATTCACCGCACAAGAATATATGTGACTAGTAAGAATCTTAAAACCTATATATTGATATCTGTCTGGAAGTGAGTCAAGTGGGTGTAAAGCCGCATAAACACAGCCGTGAAAAGCAGCTAAACCCCATTATAAAAATAAATTACTTTTAAAAACCCGTAAAACAAAGACAGTGAAAGAGAGAGAAATTCTTACAAAATTCGTTCAGAGGCTGTGATGCAACCTGGATTGACCATATCTAGACCCACAGCTGGATGAGACATAAGGGTGGACACTCTTGGGGCTTAGAGGTTGGGTGAGGTTGGGTGAGCAAACGCAGATCCTTTAAAGTAATACTGTGTGGTACCCATCCCATGGGTCCCAAATCTCCAGGTTCAAGGGCATCTTCCTACATTGAAAACATGCATGAGAAACCCAGAAGATGGTACACCGTGTGATTTTGAAAGGTTTCTAAAACGCACCCAATTTCTCATCTCCTTGTGCTCGGGTTCGCCTTTCCAGCTACTTTACTAGCAATCTCCCTACTTGGAGAATCAGCACCTTTAAGCTCCTGTTCCCTACAGGTTGCAATTTGTCCTGAGGATGAACGGGAAGAGGGGCAACCAATGAGAGACTAGATCTAGGTGTTGGGACAGGCACAGGTCACTCTAATTTCCCATCAGGAAGAAGAATTAAACACAGGCTCAGCCTGCCGCCGGGAACCAGAATAGGGCCTGAGGCAATCCCGTGCTTTTGCGGCCAGCTCCCAAAAAAGACAGTTGAAAAATGGAGCTCAGGGGCACTGCAATTCACAAACCTGCAGAGTTATAAATGATAACTCTCATCCACAGATATATTGAGGGAAGGCAACGAAGAGGATTTGAAAGCAAGGCAGAATTGCAGGAAACAGGTTTCAGGAGGTAGATTCGAATCGCCTTTAAAGCACATGAAAAGTGGCAAAACGTCGACAGTGATGCCCTTGGCCAAAAAGGGCGTAAGCGTTTTTTCCTGAATATATTCAGGAAAAAACGCATACGCCCTTTTTGGCCAACCAAGCAACCTGGAAAGGCAAATCAGCGCTACAAAGAAGTCTCGCTTCCCATCGGTCAAAAGGGCCATGCTGCAAAAAGTGACAAAACCAGAAATGCAGTACAGGCCATGGAGAAATGGCAGCCTTGCTACGCTAATGGGCGGGATGTAAATTGCCAAAAGCCACTCTGGAGAAGTGTACGGTGTGTCCTGAAACATCGAAAAAACACAGCTTAGGGAGCATAGGGCACATCCACTCATGGGCGTATAAATTGGGAAAACTAAAAATCAGCAAGACACAGGCACCCCAATGTTTAGGGCTGCTATGTTGACAAGAACCTCCACTTCATGACACCTTAAATATCCCAGGAAAGAGATAAATGGATAAAGAAGTTGTGGTCCTTATGTACAAAGGAATATCCCTCAGACATGAAATCAATGTCATAAGGCTAGTAGAAGCAAGATGAGTGGATTTAGGTATGACGATTCTAAGTGAAATAAGTCACACAGAAAAAGACACTTATCATAAGATATCACTTATAGAGGGAATGTAAAAACCGCTACACTTGAACTGAATTACAAAACAGAACAGAGTCACACGTTTAGAAAACACACTATGGCTGCTTAACGGGAAAGGTGAGGTGGGGTGATGCATAAAACAAGGGTTTCAAATTCGCTCAGATACCGTTCCATACACCCAATATGTAATAGACAAGACCTACTCCTTGCTCAGTGAACTGGACTCAACACCCCCTATTCACCGCACAAGAATATATCTGACTAGTAAGAATCGTAAAACCTATGTATTGATATCTCTCTGGAAGTGAGCCAAGTGGGTGTAAAGCCGCATAAACACAGCCGTGAAAAGCAGCTAAACCCCATTATAAAAATAAATTACTTTTAAAAACCCGTAAAACAAAGACAGTGAAAGAGAGAGAAATTCTTACAAAATTCGTTCAGGGGCTGTGATGCAACCTGGATTGACCATATCTAGACCCACACCTGGATGAGACATAAGGGTGGACACTCTTGGGGCTGAGAGGTTGGGTGAGGTTGGGAGAGCAAACTCAGACCCTTTAAAGTAATACTGCGTGGTACCCATCCCATGGGTCCCAAATCTCCAGGTTCAAGGGCATCTTCCTACATCGAAAACATGCATGAGAAACCCAGAAGATGGTACACCGTGTGATTTTGAAAGGTTTCTAAAACGCACCCCATTTCTCATCTCCTTGTGCTAGGGTTCGCCTTTCCAGCTACTTTACTAGCAATCTCCCTACTTGGAGAATCAGCACCTTTAAGCTCCTGTTCCCTACAGGTTGCAATTTGTCCTGAGGATGAACGGGAAGAGGGGCAACCAATGAGAGACTAGATCTAGGTGTTGGTAGAGGCACAGGTCACTCTATTTTCCCATCAGGAAGAAGAATTAACCACAGGCTCAGCCTGCCGCCAGGAACCAGAATAAGGCCTGAGGCAATCTCGCGCTTTTGTGGCCAGCTCCCAAAAAAGCGAGTTGAAAAATGGAGCTCAGGGACACTGCAATTCACAAACCCGCAGAGTTATAAATGATAACTCTCATCCACAGATATATTGAGGGAAGGCAACGAAGAGGATTTGAAAGCAAGGCAGAATTGCAGGAAGCAGATTTCAGGAGGTAGATTCGAATCGCCTTTAAAGCACATGAAAAGCGGCAAAACGTCGACAATGATGCCCTTGGCCAAAAAGGGCGTATGCGTTTTTTCCTGAATATATTCAGGAAAAAACGCATACGCCCTTTTTGGCCAACCAAGCAACCTGGAAAGGCAAATCAGCGCTACAAAGAGGTCTCGCTTCCCATCGGTCAAAAGGGCCATGCTGCAAAAAGTGTCAAAACCAGAAATGCAGGACAGGCCATGGAGAAATGGCAGCCTTGCTACGCTGATGGGCGGGATGTAAATTGCCAACAGCCACTCTAGAGAAGTGTACGGTGTGTCCTGAAACATCGAAAAAACACAGCTTAGGGAGCATAGGGCACGTCCACTCATGGGCGTATAAATTGGGAAAACTAAAAATCAGCAAGACACAGGCACCCCAATGTTTAGGGCTGCTATGTTGACAAGAACCTCCACTTCATGACACCTTAAATATCCCAGGAAAGAGAAAAATGGATAAAGAAGTTGTGGTCCTTATGTACAAAGGAATATCACTCAGACATGAAATCAATGTCATAAGGCTAGTAGAAGCAAGATGAGTGGATTTAGGTATGACGATTCTAAGTGAAATAAGTCACACAGAAAAAGACACTTATCATAAGATATCACTTATAGAGGGAATGTAAAAACCGCTACACTTGAACTGAATTACAAAACAGAACAGAGTCACACGTTTAGAAAACACACTATGGCTGCTTAACGGGAAAGGTGAGGTGGGGTGATGCATAAAACAAGGGTTTCAAATTCGCTCAGATACCGTTCCATACACCCAATATGTAATAGACAAGACCTACTCCTTGCTCAGTGAACTGGACTCAACACCCCCTATTCACCGCACAAGAATATATCTGACTAGTAAGAATCGTAAAACCTATGTATTGATATCTCTCTGGAAGTGAGCCAAGTGGGTGTAAAGCCGCATAAACACAGCCGTGAAAAGCAGCTAAACCCCATTATAAAAATAAATTACTTTTAAAAACCCGTAAAACAAAGACAGTGAAAGAGAGAGAAATTCTTACAAAATTCGTTCAGGGGCTGTGATGCAACCTGGATTGACCATATCTAGACCCACACCTGGATGAGACATAAGGGTGGACACTCTTGGGGCTGAGAGGTTGGGTGAGGTTGGGAGAGCAAACTCAGACCCTTTAAAGTAATACTGCGTGGTACCCATCCCATGGGTCCCAAATCTCCAGGTTCAAGGGCATCTTCCTACATCGAAAACATGCATGAGAAACCCAGAAGATGGTACACCGTGTGATTTTGAAAGGTTTCTAAAACGCACCCCATTTCTCATCTCCTTGTGCTAGGGTTCGCCTTTCCAGCTACTTTACTAGCAATCTCCCTACTTGGAGAATCAGCACCTTTAAGCTCCTGTTCCCTACAGGTTGCAATTTGTCCTGAGGATGAACGGGAAGAGGGGCAACCAATGAGAGACTAGATCTAGGTGTTGGTAGAGGCACAGGTCACTCTATTTTCCCATCAGGAAGAAGAATTAACCACAGGCTCAGCCTGCCGCCAGGAACCAGAATAAGGCCTGAGGCAATCTCGCGCTTTTGTGGCCAGCTCCCAAAAAAGCGAGTTGAAAAATGGAGCTCAGGGACACTGCAATTCACAAACCCGCAGAGTTATAAATGATAACTCTCATCCACAGATATATTGAGGGAAGGCAACGAAGAGGATTTGAAAGCAAGGCAGAATTGCAGGAAGCAGATTTCAGGAGGTAGATTCGAATCGCCTTTAAAGCACATGAAAAGCGGCAAAACGTCGACAATGATGCCCTTGGCCAAAAAGGGCGTATGCGTTTTTTCCTGAATATATTCAGGAAAAAACGCATACGCCCTTTTTGGCTAACCAAGCAACCTGGAAAGGCAAATCAGCGCTACAAAGAGGTCTCGCTTCCCATCGGTCAAAAGGGCCATGCTGCAAAAAGTGTCAAAACCAGAAATGCAGGACAGGCCATGGAGAAATGGCAGCCTTGCTACGCTGATGGGCGGGATGTAAATTGCCAACAGCCACTCTAGAGAAGTGTACGGTGTGTCCTGAAACATCGAAAAAACACAGCTTAGGGAGCATAGGGCACGTCCACTCATGGGCGTATAAATTGGGAAAACTAAAAATCAGCAAGACACAGGCACCCCAATGTTTAGGGCTGCTATGTTGACAAGAACCTCCACTTCATGACACCTTAAATATCCCAGGAAAGAGAAAAATGGATAAAGAAGTTGTGGTCCTTATGTACAAAGGAATATCACTCAGACATGAAATCAATGTCATAAGGCTAGTAGAAGCAAGATGAGTGGATTTAGGTATGACGAATCTAAGTGAAATAAGTCACACAGAAAAAGACACTTATCATAAGATATCACTTATAGAGGGAATGTAAAAACCGCTACACTTGAACTGAATTACAAAACAGAACAGAGTCACACGTTTAGAAAACACACTATGGCTGCTTAACGGGAAAGGTGAGGTGGGGTGATGCATAAAACAAGGGTTTCAAATTCGCTCAGATACTGTTCCATACACCCCATATGTAATAGACAAGACCTACTCCTTGCTCAGTGAACTGGACTCAACAACCCCTATTCACCGCACAAGAATATATGTGACTACTAAGAATCGTAAAACCTATGTATTGATATCTCTCTGGAAGTGTGTCAAGTGGGTGTAAAGCTGCATAAACACAGCCGTGAAAAGCAGCTAAACCCCATTATAAAAATAAATTACTTTTAAAAACCTGTAAAACAAAGACAGTGAAAGAGAGAGAAATTCTTAAAAAATTCGTTCAGGAGCTGTGATGCAACCTGGATTGACCATATCTAGACCCACACCTGGATGAGACATAAGGGTGGACACTCTTGGGGCTGAGAGGTTGGGTGAGGTTGGGTGAGCAAACGCAGACCCTTTAAAGTAGTACTGCGTGGTACCCATCCCATGGGTCCCAAATCTCCAGGTTCAAGGGCATCTTCCTACATCGAAAACATGCATGAGAAACCCAGAAGATGGTACACCGTGTGATTTTGAAAGGTTTCTAATACGCACCTCATTTCTCATCTCCTTGTGCTCGGATTCGCCTTTCCATCTACTTTACTAGCAATCTCCCTACTTGGAGAATCAGCACCTTTAAGCTCCTGTTCCCTACAGGTTGCAATTTGTCCTGTGGATGAACGGGAAGAGGGGCAACCAATGAGAGACTAGATCTAGGGGTTGAGACAGGCACAGGTCACTCTATTTTCCCATCAGGAAGAAGAATTATCCACAGGCTCAGCCTGCCGCCAGGAACCAGAATAGGGCCTGAGGCAATCCCGTGCTTTTGCGGCCAGCTCCCAAAAAAGACAGTTGAAAAATGGAGCTCAGGGGCACTGCCATTCAAAAACCTGCTGAGTTATAAATGATAACTCTCGTCCACAAATATATTGAGGGAAGGCAACGAAGAGGATTTGAAAGCAAGGCAGAATTGCAGGAAACAGGTTTCAGGAGGTAGATTCGAATCGCCTTTAAAGCACATGAAAAGTGGCAAAACGTCGACAATGATGCCCTTGGCCAAACAGGGCGTATATGTTTTTTCCTGAATATATTCAGGAAACAACGCATACGCCCTGATTGGCCAACCAAGCAACCTGGAAAGGCTAATCAGCGCTACAAAGAAGTCTCGCTTCCCATCGGTCAAAAGGGCCATGCTGCAAAAAGTGTCAAAACCAGAAATGCAGGACAGGCCATGGAGAAATGGCAGCCTTGCTACGCTGATGGGCGGGATGTAAATTGCCAACAGCCACTCTGGAGAAGTGTACGGTGTGTCCTGAAACATCGAGAAAACACAGCTTAGGGAGCATAGGGCACGTCCACTCATGGGCGTATAAATTGGGAAAACTAAAAATCAGCAAGACACAGGCACCCCAAAGTTTAGGGCTGCTCTGTTGACAAGAACCTCCACTTCATGACACCTTAAATATCCCAGGAAAGAGAAAAATGAATAAAGAAATTGTGGTCCTTATGTACAATGGAATATCACTCAGACATGAAATCAATGTCATAAGGCTAGTAGAAGCAAGATGAGTGGATTTAGGTACGACGATTCTAAGTGAAATAAGTCACACAGAAAAAGACACTTATCATAAGCTATCACTTATAGAGAGGATTTAAAAACCGCTACACTTGAACTGAATTACAAAACAGAACAGAGTCACACGTTTAGAAAACACACTATGGCTGCTTAACGGGAAAGGTGAGGTGGGGTGATGCTTAAAACAAGGGTTTCAAATTCGCTCAGATACCGTTCCATACACCCAATATGTAATAGACAAGACCTACTCCTTGCTCAGTGAACTGGACTCAACACCCCCTATTCACCGCACAAGAATATATGTGACTAGTAAGAATCTTAAAACCTATGTATTGATATCTGTCTGGAAGTGAGTCAAGTGGGTGTAAAGCCGCATAAACACAGCCGTGAAAAGCAGCTAAACCCCATTATAAAAATAAATTACTTTTAAAAACCCGTAAAACAAAGACAGTGAAAGAGAGAGAAATTCTTACAAAATTCGTTCAGAGGCTGTGATGCAACCTGGATTGACAATATCTAGACCCACAGCTGGATGAGACATAAGGGTGGACACTCTTGGGGCTGAAAGGTTGGGTGAGGTTGGGTGAGCAAATGCAGACCCTTTAAAATAATACTGCGTGGTACCCATCCCATGGGTCTCAAATCTCCAGGTTCAAGGGCATCTTCCTACATCGAAAACATGCATGAGAAACCCAGAAGATGGTACACCGTGTGATTTTGAAAGGTTTCTAATACGCACCTCATTTCTCATCTCCTTGTGCTCGGGTTCGCCATTCCAGCTACTTTACTAGCAATCTCCCTACTTGGAGAATCAGCACGTTTAACCTCCTGTTCCCTACAGGTTGCAATTTGTCCTGAGGATGAATGGAAAGAGGGGCAACCAATGAGAGACTAGATCTAGGTGTTGGGACAGGCACAGGTTAGTCTATTTTCCCATCAGGAAGAAGAATTATCCACAGGCTCAGCCTGCCGCGAGGAACCAGAATAGGGCCTGAGGCAATCCCGTGCTTTTGCGGCCAGCTCCCAAAAAAGACAGTTGAAAAATGGATCTCAGGGGCACTGCAATTCACAAACCCGCAGAGTTATAAATGATAACTCTCATCCACAGATATATTGAGGGAAGGCAACGAAGAGGATTTGAAAGCAAGGCAGAATTGCAGGAAACAGATTTCAGGAGGTAGATTCGAATCGCCTTTAAAGTACATGAAAAGCGGCAAAACGTCGACAATGATGCCCTTGGCCAAAAAGGGCGTATGCGTTTTTTCCTGAATATATTCAGGAAAAAACGCATATGCCCTATTTGGCCAACCAAGCAACCTGGAAAGGCAAATCAGCACTACAAAGAACTCTCGCTTCCCATCGGTCAAAAGGGCCATGCTGCAAAAAGTGTCAAAACCAGAAATGCAGGACAGACCATGGAGAAAAGGCAGCCTTGCTACGCTGATGGGCGGGATGTAAATTACCAACAGCCACTCTGGAGAAGTGTACGGTGTGTCCTGAAACATCGAGAAAACACAGCTTAGGGAGCATAGGGCACGTCCACTCATGGGCGTATAAATTGGGAAAACTAAAAATCAGCAAGACACAGGCACCCCAAAGTTTAGGGCTGCTCTGTTGACAAGAACCTCCACTTCATGATACCTTAAATATCCCAGGAAAGAGAAAAATGGATAAAGAAGTTGTGGTCCTTATGTACAATGGAATATCACTCAGACATGAAATCAATGTCATAAGGCTAGTAGAAGCAAGATGAGTGGATTTAGGTACGACGATTCTAAGTGAAATAAGACACACAGAAAAAGACACTTATCATAAGCTATCACTTATAGAGGGAATGTAAAAACCGCTACACTTGAACTGAATTACAAAACAGAACAGAGTCACACGTTTAGAAAACACACTGTGGCTGCTTAACGGGAAAGGTGAGGTGGGGTGATGCATAAAACAAGGGTTTCAAATTCGCTCAGATACCGTTCCATACACCCAATATGTAATAGACAAGACCTACTCCTTGCTCAGTGAACTGGACTCAACACCCCCTATTCACCGCACAAGAATATATGTGACTAGTAAGAATCTTAAAACCTATGTATTGATATCTGTCTGGAAGTGAGTCAAGTGGGTGTAAAGCCGCATAAACACAGCCGTGAAAAGCAGCTAAACCCCATTATAAAAATAAATTACTTTTAAAAACCCGTAAAACAAAGACAGTGAAAGAGAGAGAAATTCTTACAAAATTCGTTCAGAGGCTGTGATGCAACCTGGATTGACCATATCTATACCCACAGCTCGATGAGACATAAGGGTGGACATTCTTGGGGCTGAAAGTTTGGGTGAGGTTGGGTGAGCAAACGCAGACCCTTTAAATTAATACTGCATGGTACCCATCCCATGGGTCCCAAATCTCCAGGTTCAAGGGCATCTTCCTACATCGAAAACATGCATGAGAAACCCAGAAGATGGTACACCGTGTGATTTTCAAAGGTTTCTAATACGCACCTCATTTCTCATCTCCTTGTGCTCGGGTTCGCCATTCCAGCTACTTTACCTGCAATCTCCCTAGTTGGAGAATCAGCACCTTTAACCTCCTGTTCCCTACAGGTTGCAATTTGTCCTGAAGATGAACGGGAAGAGGGGCAAACAATGAGAGACTAGATCTAGGTGTTGGGACAGGCACAGGTCACTCTATTTTCCCATCAGGAAGAAGAATTAACCACAGGCTCAGCCTGCCGCCCAGAAGCAGAATAGGGCCTGAGGCAATCCCGCGCTTTTGCGGCCAGCTCCCAAAAAAGCGAGTTGAAAAATGGAGCTCAGGGACACTGCAATTCACAAATCCGCAGAGTTATAAATGATAACTCTCATCCACAGATATATTGAGGGAAGGCAACGAAGAGGATTTGAAAGCAAGGCAGAATTGCAGGAAACAGATTTCAGGAGGTAGATTCGAATCGCCTTTAAAGCACATGAAAAGCGGCAAAACGTCGACAATGATGCCCTTGGCCAAAAAGGGCGTATGCGTTTTTTCCTGAATATATTCAGGAAAAATCGCATACGCCCTTTTTGGCCAACCAAGCAACCTGGAAAGGCAAATCAGCGCTACAAAGAAGTCTCGCTTTCCATCGGTCAAAAGGGTGATGCTGCAAAAAGTGTCAAAACCAGAAATGCAGTACAGGCCATGGAGAAATGGCAGCCTTGCTATGCTGATGGGCGGGATGTAAATTGCCAACAGCCACTCTGGAGAAGTGTACGGTGTGTCCTAAAACATCGAAAAAACACAGCTTAGGGAGCATAGGGCACGTCCACTCATGGGCGTATAAATTGGGAAAACTAAAAATCAGCAAGACACAGGCACCCCAAAGATTAGGGCTGCTCTGTTGACAAGAACCTCCACTTCATGACACCTTAAATATCCCAGGAAAGAGAAAAATGGATAAAGAAGTTGTGGTCCTTATGTACAATGGAATATCACTCAGACATGAAATCAATGTCATAAGGCTAGTAGAAGCAAGATGAGTGGATTTAGGTACGACGATTCTAAGTGAAATAAGACACACAGAAAAAGACACTTATCATAAGCTATCACTTATAGAGGGAATGTAAAAACCGCTACACTTGAACTGAATTACAAAACAGAACAGAGTCACACGTTTAGAAAACACACTATGGCTGCTTAACGGGAAAGGTGAGGTGGGGTGATGCATAAAACAAGGGTTTCAAATTCGCTCAGATACCGTTCCATACACCCAATATGTAATAGACAAGACCTACTCCTTGCTCAGTGAACTGGACTCAACACCCCCTATTCACCGCACAAGAATATATGTGACTAGTAAGAATCTTAAAACCTATGTATTGATATCTGTCTGGAAGTGAGTCAAGTGGGTGTAAAGCCGCATAAACACAGCCGTGAAAAGCAGCTAAACCCCATTATAAAAATAAATTACTTTTAAAAACCCGTAAAACAAAGACAGTGAAAGAGAGAGAAATTCTTACAAAATTCGTTCAGAGGCTGTGATGCAACCTGGATTGACCATATCTATACCCACAGCTGGATGAGACATAAGGGTGGACACTCTTGGGGCTGAAAGTTTGGGTGAGGTTGGGTGAGCAAACGCAGACCCTTTAAATTAATACTGCGTGGTACCCATCCCATGGGTCCCAAATCTCCAGGTTCAAGGGCATCTTCCTACATCGAAAACATGCATGAGAAACCCAGAAGATGGTACACCGTGTGATTTTCAAAGGTTTCTAATACGCACCTCATTTCTCATCTCCTTGTGCTCGGGTTCGCCATTCCAGCTACTTTACCTGCAATCTCCCTAGTTGGAGAATCAGCACCTTTAACCTCCTGTTCCCTACAGGTTGCAATTTGTCCTGAAGATGAACGGGAAGAGGGGCAACCAATGAGAGACTAGATCTAGGTGTTGGGACAGGCACAGGTCACTCTATTTTCCCATCAGGAAGAAGAATTAACCACAGGCTCAGCCTGCCGCCCAGAAGCAGAATAGGGCCTGAGGCAATCCCGCGCTTTTGCGGCCAGCTCCCAAAAAAGCGAGTTGAAAAATGGAGCTCAGGGACACTGCAATTCACAAACCCGCAGAGTTATAAATGATAACTCTCATCCACAGATATATTGAGGGAAGGCAACGAAGAGGATTTGAAAGCAAGGGAGAATTGCAGGAAACAGATTTCAGGAGGTAGATTAGAATCGCCTTTAAAGCACATGAAAAGCGGCAAAACGTCGACAATGATGCCCTTGGCCAAAAAGGGCGTATGCGTTTTTTCCTGAATATATTCAGGAAAAATCGCATACGCACTTTTTGGCCAACCAAGCAACCTGGAAAGGCAAATCAGCGCTACAAAGAAGTCTCGCTTTCCATCGGTCAAAAGGGTCATGCTGCAAAAAGTGTCAAAACCAGAAATGCAGTACAGGCCATGGAGAAATGGCAGCCTTGCTATGCTGATGGGCGGGATGTAAATTGCCAACAGCCACTCTGGAGAAGTGTACGGTGTGTCCTAAAACATCGAAAAAACACAGCTTAGGGAGCATAGGGCACGTGCACTCATGGGCGTATAAATTGGGAAAACTAAAAATCAGCAAGACACAGGCACCCCAAAGTTTAGGGCTGCTCTGTTGACAAGAACCTCCACTTCATGATACCTTAAATATCCCAGGAAAGAGAAAAATGGATAAAGAAGTTGTGGTCCTTATGTACAATGGAATATCACTCAGACATGAAATCAATGTCATAAGGCTAGTAGAAGCAAGATGAGTGGATTTAGGTACGATGATCCTAAGTGAAATAAGTCACACAGAAAAAGACACTTATCATAAGATATCACTTATAGAGGGAATGTAAAATCCGCTACACTTGAACTGAATTACAAAACAGAACAGAGTTACACGTTTAGAAAACACACTATGGATGCTTAACGGGAAAGGTGAGGTGGGGTGATGCATAAAACAAGGGTTTCAAATTCGCTCAGATACCGTTCCATACACCCAATATGTAATAGACAAGACCTACTCCTTGCTCAGTGAACTGGACTCAACACCCCCTATTCATCGCACAAGATTATATGTGACTAGTAAGAATCTTAAAACCTATGTATTGATATCCGTCTGGAAGTGAGTCAAGTGGGTGTAAAGCCGCATAAACACAGCCGTGAAAAGCAGCTAAACCCCATTTTAAAAATAAATTACTTTTAAAAACCCGTAAAACAAAGACAGTGAAAGAGAGAGAAATTCTTACAAAATTCCTTCAGAGGCTGTGATGCAACCTGGATTGACCATATCTAGACCCACAGCTGGATGAGACATAAGGGTGGACACTCTTGGGGCTGAAAGGTTGGGTGAGATTGGGTGAGCAAACGCAGACCCTTTAAAGTAATACTGCTTGGTACCCATCCCATGGGTCCCAAATCTCCAGGTTCAAGGGCATCTTCCTACATCGAAAACATGCATGAGAAACCCAGAAGATGGTACACCGTGTGATTTTGAAAGGTTTCTAATACGCACCTCATTTCTCATATCCTTGTGCTCGGGTTCGCCATTCCAGCTACTTTACGAGCAATCTCCCTACTTGGAGAATCAGCACGTTTAACCTCCTGTTCCCTACAGGTTGCAATTTGTCCTGAGGATGAACGGGAAGAGGGGCAACCAATGAGAGACTAGATCTAGGTGTTGGGACAGGCACAGGTCACTCTATTTTCCCATCAGGAAGAAGAATTATCCACAGGCTCAGCCTGCCGCCAGGAACCAGAAAAGGGCCTGAGGCAATCCCGTGCTTTTGTGGCCAGCTCCCAAAAAAGACAGTTGAAAAATGGATCTCAGGGGCACTGCAATTCAAAAACCCGCAGAGTTATAAATGATAACTCTCATCCACAGATATATTGAGGGAAGGCAACGAAGAGGATTTGAAAGCAAGGCAGAATTGCAGGAAACAGATTTCAGGAGGTAGATTCGAATCGCCTTTAAAGCACAAGAAAAGCGGCAAAACGTCGACAATGATGCCCTTGGCCAAAAAGGGCGTATGCGTTTTTTAACGCATACGCCCTTTTTGGCCAACCAAGCAACCTGGAAAGGCAAATCAGCGCTACAAAGAAGTCTCGCTTCCCATCGGTCAAAAGGGCCATGCTGCAAAAAGTGTCAAAACCAGAAATGCAGGACAGGCCATGGAGAAATGGCAGCCTTGCTACGCTGATGGGCGGGATGTAAATTGCCAACAGCCACTCTGGAGAAGTGTACGGTGTGTCCTGAAACATCGAGAAAACACAGCTTAGGGAGCATAGGGCACGTCCACTCATGGGCGTATAAATTGGGAAAACTAAAAATCAGCAAGACAAAGGCACCCCAAAGTTTAGGGCTGCTCTGTTGACAAGAACCTCCACTTCATGACACCTTAAATATCCCAGGAAAGAGAAAAATGAATAAAGAAATTGTGGTCCTTATGTACAATGGAATATCACTCAGACATGAAAGCAATGTCATAAGGCTAGTAGAAGCAAGATGAGTGGATTTAGGTACGACGATTCTAAGTGAAATAAGTCACACAGAAAAAGACACATATCATAAGCTATCACTTATAGAGAGGATGTAAAAACCGCTACACTTGAACTGAATTACAAAACAGAACAGAGTCACACGTTTAGAAAACACACTATGGCTGCTTAACGGGAAAGGTGAGGTGGGGTTATGCTTAAAACAAGGGTTTCAAATTCGCTCAGATACCGTTCCATACACCCAATATGTAATAGACAAGACCTACTCCTTGCTCAGTGAACTGGACTCAACACCCCCTATTCACCGCACAAGAATATATCTGACTAGTAAGAATCTTAAAGCCTATGTATTGATATCTGTCTGGAAGTGAGTCAAGTGGGTGTAAAGCCGCATAAACACAGCCGTGAAAAGCAGCTAAACCCCATTATAAAAATAAATTACTTTTAAAAACCCGTAAAACAAAGACAGTGAAAGAGAGAGAAATTCTTACAAAATTCGTTCAGAGGCTGTGATGCAACCTGGATTGACCATATCTAGACCCACAGCTGGATGAGACATAAGGGTGGACACTCTTGGGGCTGAAAGGTTGGGTGAGGTTGGGTGAGCAAATGCAGACCCTTTAAAATAATACTGCGTGGTACCCATCCCATGGGTCCCAAATCTCCAGGTTCAAGGGCATCTTCCTACATCGAAAACATGCATGAGAAACCCAGAAGATGGTACACCGTGTGATTTTGAAAGGTTTCTAATACACACCTCATTTCTCATATCCTTGTGCTCGGGTTCGCCATTCCAGCTACTTTACTAGCAATCTCCCTACTTGGAGAATCAGCACGTTTAACCTCCTGTTCCCTACAGGTTGCAATTTGTCCTGAGGATGAACGGGAAGAGGGGCAACCAGTGAGAGACTAGATCTAGGTGTTGGGACAGGCACAGGTCACTCTATTTTCCCATCAGGAAGAAGAATTATCCACAGGCTCAGCCTGCCGCCAGGAACCAGAATAGGGCCTGAGGCAATCCCGTGCTTTTGCGGCCAGCTCCCAAAAAAGACAGTTGAAAAATGGATCTCAGGGGCACTGCAATTCACAAACCCGCAGAGTTATAAATGATAACTCTCATCCACAGATATATTGAGGGAAGGCAACGAAGAGGATTTGAAAGCAAGGCAGAATTGCAGGAAACAGATTTCAGGAGGTAGATTCGAATCGCCTTTAAAGCACAAGAAAAGCGGCAAAACGTCGACAATGATGCCCTTGGCCAAATAGGGCGTATGCGTTTTTTCCTGAATATATTCAGGAAAAAACGCATACGCCCTATTTGGCCAACCAAGCAACCTGGAAAGGCAAATCAGCGCTACAAAGAAGTCTCGCTTCCCATCGGTCAAAAGGGCCACGCTGCAAAAAGTGTCAAAACCAGAAATGCAGAACAGGCCATGGAGAAATGGCAGCCTTGCTACGCTGATGGGCGGGATGTAAATTGCCAACAGCCACTCTGGAGACGTGTACGGTGTGTCCTGAAACATCGAGAAAACACAGCTTAGGGAGCATAGGGCACGTCCACTCATGGGCGTATAAATTGGGAAAACTAAAAATCAGCAAGACACAGGCACCCCAAAGTTTAGGGCTGCTCTGTTGTCAAGAACCTCCACTTCATGACACCTTAAATATCCCAGGAAAGAGAAAAATGAATAAAGAAATTGTGGTCCTTATGTACAATGGAATATCACTCAGACATTAAATCAATGTCATAAGGCTAGTAGAAGCAAGATGAGTGGATTTAGGTACGACGATTCTAAGTTAAATAAGTCACACAGAAAAAGACACTTATCATAAGCTATCACTTATAGAGGGAATGTAAAAACCGCTACACTTGAACTGAATTACAAAACAGAACAGAGTCACACGTTTAGAAATCACGCTATGGCTGCTTAACGGGAAAGGTGAGGTGGGGTGATGCATAAAACAAGGGATTCAAATTCGCTCAGATACAGTTCCATACACTCAATATGTAATAGACAAGACCTACTCCTTGCTCAGTGAACTGGACTCAACACCCCCTATTCACTGCACAAGAATATATGTGACTAGTAAGAATCTTAAAACCTATGTATTGATATCTGTCTGGAAGTGATTCAAGTGGGTGTAAAGCCGCATAAACACAGCCGTGAAAAGCAGCTAAACCCCATTATAAAAATAAATTACTTTTAAAAACCCGTAAAACAAAGACAGTGAAAGAGAGAGAAATTCTTACAAAATTCGTTCAGAGGCTGTGATGCAACCTGGATTGACCATATCTAGACCCACACCTGGATGAGACATAAGGGTGGACACTCTTGGGGCTGAAAGTTTGGGTGAGGTTGGGTGAGCAAACGCAGACCCTTTAAAGTAATACTGCCTGGTACCCATCCCATGGGTCCCAAATCTCCAGGTTCAAGGGCATCTTCCTACATCGAAAACATGCATGAGAAACCCAGAAGATGGTACACCGTGTGATTTTGAAAGGTTTCTAATACGCACCTCATTTCTCATCTCCTTGTGCTCGGGTTCGCCATTCCAGCTACTTTACTAGCAATCTCCCTACTTGGAGAATCAGCACGTTTAACCTCCTGTTCCCTACAGGTTGCAATTTGTCCTGAGGATGAACGGGAAGAGGGGCAACCAATGAGAGACTAGATCTAGGTGTTGGGACAGGCACAGGTCACTCTATTTTCCCATCAGGAAGAAGAATTAACCACAGGCTCAGCCTGCCGCCCTGAAGCAGAATAGGGCCTGAGGCAATCCCGCGCTTTTGCGGCCAGCTCCCAAAAAAGACAGTTGAAAAATGGAGCTCATGGGCACTGCCATTCACAAACCTGCTGAGTTATAATTGATAACTCTCATCCACAGATATATTGATGGAAGGCAATGAAGAGGATTTGAAAGCAAGGCAGAATTGCAGGAAACAGATTTCAGGAGGTAGATTTGAATCGCCTTTAAAGCACATGAAAAGCGGCAAAACGTCGACGATGTTGCCCTTTGCCAAAAAGGGCGTATGCGTTTTTTCCTGAATATATTCAGGAAAAAACGCATACGCCCTGTTTGGCCAACCAAGCAACCTGGAAAGGCTAATCAGCGCTACAAAGAAGTCTCGCTTCCCATCAGTCAAAAGGGCCATGTTGCAAAATGTGTCAAAACCAGAAATGCAGGACAGGCCATGGAGAAATGGCAGCCTTGCTACGCTGATGGGCGGGATGTAAATTGCCAACAGCCACTATGGAGAAGTGTACGGTGTGTCCTGAAACATCGAAAAAACACAGCTTAGGGAGCATAGGGCATTTCCACTCATGGGCGTATATATTGGGAAAACTAAAAATCAGCAAGACACAGGCACCCCAAAGTTTAGGGCTGCTCTGTTGACAAGAACCGCCACTTCATGACACCTTAAATATCCCAGGAAAGAGAAAAATGGATAAAGTAGTTGTGGTCCTTATGTACAATGGAATATCACTCAGACATGAAATCAATGTCATAATGCTAGTAGAAGCAAGATGAGTGGTTTTAGGTACGATGATTCTAAGTGAAATAAGTCACACAGAAAAAGACACTTATCATAAGCTATCACTTATAGAGGGAATGTAAAAACCGCTACACTTGAACTGAATTACAAAACAGAACAGAGTCACACGTTTAGAAAACACACTATGGCTGCTTAACGGGAAAGGTGAGGTGGGGTGATGCATAAAACAAGGGTTTCAAATTCGCTCAGATACCGTTCCATACACCCAATATGTAATAGACAAGACATACTCCTTGCTCAGTGAACTGGACTCAACACCCCCTATTCACCGCACAAGATTATATGTGACTAGTAAGAATCTTAAAACCTATGTATTGATATCTGTCTGGAAGTGAGTCAAGTGGGTGTAAAGCCGCATAAACACAGCCGTGAAAAGCAGCTAAACCCCATTTTAAAAATAAATTACTTTTAAAAACCCGTAAAACCAAGACGGTGAAAGAGAGAGAAATTCTTACAAAATTCGTTCAAAGGCTGTGATGCAACCTGGATTGAGCATATCAAGACCCACAGCTGGATGAGACATAAGGGTGGACACTCTTGGGGCTGAGAGGTTGGGTGAGGTTGGGTGAGCAAACGCAGACCCTTTAAAGTAATACTGCGTGGTACCCATCCCATGGGTCCCAAATCTCCAGGTTCAAGGGCATCTTCCTACATCGAAAACATGCATGAGAAACCCAGAAGATGGTACACCGTGTGATTTTGAAAGGTTTCTAAAACGCACCTCATTTCTCATCTCCTTGTGCTCGGTTTCGCCATTCCAGCTACTTTACTAGCAATCTCCCTACTTGGAGAATCAACACCTTTAACCTCCTGTTCCCTACAGGTTGCAATTTGTCCTGAGGATGAACGGGAAGAGGGGCAACCAATGAGAGACTAGATCTAGGTGTTGGGACAGGCACAAGTCACTCTATTTTCCCAACAGGAAGAAGAATTAACCACAGGCTCAGCCTGCTCACCAGAAGCAGAATAGGGCCTGAGGCAATCCCGCGCTTTTGCGGCCAGCTCCCAAAAAAGACAGTTGAAAAATGGAGCTCAGGGAAACTGCAATTCACAAACCCGCAGAGTTATAAATGATAACTCTCATCCACAGATATATTGAGGGAAGGCAACGAAGAGGATTTGAAAGCAAGGCACAATTGCAGGAAACAGATTTCAGGAGGTAGATACGAATCGCCTTTAAAGCACATGAAAAGCGGCAAAACGTCGACAATGATGCCCTTGGCCAAAAAGGGCGTATGCGTTTTTTCCTCAATATATTCAGGAAAAAACGCATACGCCCTTTTTGGCCAACCAAGCAACCTGGAAAGGCAAATCAGCGCTACAAGGAAGTCTCGCTTCCCATCGGTCAAAAGGGCCATGCTGCAAAAAGTGTCAAAACCAGAAATGCAGGACAGGCCATGGAGAAATGGCAGCCTTGCTACGCTGATGGGCGGGATGTAAATTGCCAACAGCCACTCTGCAGAAGTCTACGGTGTGTCCTGAAACATCGATAAAACACAGCTTAGGGAGTATAGGGCACGTCCACTCATGGGCGTATAAATTGGGAAAACTAAAAATCAGCAAGACACAGGCACCCCAAAGTTTAGGGCTGCTCTGTTGACAAGAACCTCCACTTCATGACACCTTAAATATCCCAGGAAAGAGAAAAATGGATAAAGAAGTTGTGGTCCTTATGTACAATGGAATATCACTCAGACATGAAATCAATGTCATAAGGCTAGTAGAAGCAAGATGAGTGGATTTAGGTACGATGATCCTAAGTGAAATAAGTCACACAGAAAAAGACACTTATCATAAGATATCACTTATAGAGGGAATGTAAAACCCGCTACACTTGAACTGAATTACAAAACAGAACAGAGTCACACGTTTAGAAAACACACTATGGCTGCTTAACGGGAAAGGTGAGGTGGGGTGATGCTTAAAACAAGGGTTTCAAATTCGCTCAGATACCGTTCCATACACCCAATATGTAATAGACAAGACCTACTCCTTGCTCAGTGAACTGGACTCAACACCCCCTATTCACCGCACAAGAATATATCTGACTAGTAAGAATCTTAAACCCTATGTATTGATATCTGTCTGGAATTGAGTCAAGTGGGTGTAAAGCCGCATAAACACAGCCGTGAAAAACAGCTAAACCCCATTATAAAAATAAATTACTTTTAAAAACCCGTAAAACAAAGACAGTGATAGAGAGAGAAATTCTTACACAATTCGTTCAGAGGCTGTGATGCAACCTGGATTGACCATATCTAGAACCCACAGCTGGATGAGACATAAGGGTGGACACTCTTGGGGCTGAAAGTTTGGGTGAGGTTGGGTGAGCAAACGCAGACCCTTTAAAGTAATACTGCGTAGTACCCATCCCATGGGTCCCAAATCTCCAGGTTCAAGGGCATCTTCCTACATCGAAAACATGCATGAGAAACCCAGAAGATGGTACACCGTGTGATTTTGAAAGGTTTCTAATACGCACCTCATTTCTCATCTCCTTGTGCTCGGATTCGCCTTTCCAGCTACTTTACTAGCAATCTCCCTACTTGGAGAATCAGCACCTTTAAGCTCCTGTTCCCTACAGGTTGCAATTTGTCCTGAGGATGAACGGGAAGAGGGGCAACCAATGAGAGACTAGATCTAGGTGTTGAGACAGGCACAGGTCACTCTATTTTCCCATCAGGAAGAAGAATTATCCACAGGCTCAGCCTGCCGCCAGGAACCAGAATAGGGCCTGAGGCAATCCTGTGCTTTTGCGGCCAGCTCCCAAAAAAGACAGTTGAAAAATGGAGCTCAGGGGCACTGCCATTCAAAAACCTGCTGAGTTATAAATGATAACTCTCGTCCACAAATATATTGAGGGAAGGTAACGAAGAGGATTTGAAAGCAAGGCAGAATTGCAGGAAACAGGTTTCAGGAGGTAGATTCGAATCGCCTTTAAAGCACATGAAAAGTGGCAAAATGTCGACAATGATGCCCTTGGCCAAAAAGGGTGTATGCGTTTTTTCTGAATATATTCAGGAAAAAACGCATACGCCCTGATTGGCCAACCAAGCAACCTGGAAAGGCTAATCAGCGCTACAAAGAAGTCTCGCTTCCCATCGGTCAAAAGGGCCATGCTGCAAAAAGTGTCAAAACCAGAAATGCAGGACAGGCCTTGGAGAAATGGCAGCCTTGCTACGCTGATGGGCGGGATGTAAATAGCCAACAACCATTCTGGAGAAGTGTACGGTGTGTCCTGAAACATCGAAAAAACACAGCTTAGGGAGCATAGGGCACGTCCACTC
This sequence comes from Eschrichtius robustus, assembly GCF_028021215.1. NCBI lineage: Eukaryota > Metazoa > Chordata > Mammalia > Artiodactyla > Eschrichtiidae > Eschrichtius > Eschrichtius robustus. The sequence goes on along the minus strand of NW_027175795.1, from coordinate 322,228 downwards.
ATGGGCGTATAAATTGGGAAAACTAAAAATCAGCAAGACACAGGCACCCCAAAGTTTAGGGCTGCTCTGTTGACAAGAACCTCCACTTCATGACACCTTAAATATCCCAGGAAAGAGAAAAATGGATAAAGAAGTTGTGGTCCTTATGTACAATGGAATATCACTCAGACATGAAATCAATGTCATAAGGCTAGTAGAAGCAAGATGAGTGGATTTAGGTACGACGATTCTAAGTGAAATAAGACACACAGAAAAAGACACTTATCATAAGGTATCACTTATAGAGGGAATGTAAAAACCGCTACACTTGAACTGAATTACAAAACAGAACAGAGTCACACGTTTAGAAAACACACTATGGCTGCTTAACGGGAAAGGTGAGGTGGGGTGATGCATAAAACAAGGGTTTCAAATTCGCTCAGATACCGTTCCATACACCCAATATGTAATAGACAAGAACTACTCCTTGCTCAGTGAACTGGACTCAACACCCCCTATTCATCGCACAAGATTATATGTGACTAGTAAGAATCTTAAAACCTATGTATTGATATCTGTCTGGAAGTGAGTCAAGTGGGTGTAAAGCCGCATAAACACAGCCGTGAAAAGCAGCTAAACCCCATTATAAAAATAAATTACTTTTAAAAACCCGTAAAACAAAGACAGTGAAAGAGAGAGAAATTCTTACAAAATTCGTTCAGAGGCTGTGATGCAACCTGGATTGACCATATCTAGACCCACAGCTGGATGAGACATAAGGGTGGACACTCTTGGGGCTGAAAGGTTGGGTGAGATTGCGTGAGCAAACGCAGACCCTTTAAAGTAACACTGCGTGGTACCCATCCCATGGGTCCCAAATCTCCAGGTTCAAGGGCATCTTCCTACATCGAAAACATGCATGAGAAACCCAGAAGATGGTACACCGTGTGATTTTGAAAGGTTTCTAATACGCACCTCATTTCTCATCTCCTTGTGCTCGGGTTCGCCATTCCAGCTACTTTACCTGCAATCTCCCTAGTTGGAGAATCAGCACCTTTAAGCTCATGTTCCATACAGGTTGCAATTTGTCCTGAAGATGAACGGGAAGAGGGGCAACCAATGAGAGACTAGATCTAGGTGTTGGGACAGGCACAGGTCACTCTATTTTCCCATCAGGAAGAAGAATTAACCACAGGCTCATCCTGCCGCCCAGAAGCAGAATAGGGCTTGAGGCAATCCCGCGCTTTTGCGGCCAGCTCCCAAAAAAGCGAGTTGAAAAATGGAGCTCAGGGACACTGCAATTCACAAACCCGAAGAGTTACAAATGATAACTCTCATCCACAGATATATTGAGGGAAGGCAACGAAGAGGATTTGAAAGCAAGGCAGAATTGCAGGAAACAGATTTCAGGAGGTAGATTCGAATCGCCTTTAAAGCACATGAAAAGCGGCAAAACGTCGACAATGATGCCCTTGGCCAAAAAGGGCGTATGCGTTTTTTCCTGAATATATTCAGGAAAAATCGCATACGCCCTTTTTGGCCAACCAAGCACCCTGGAAAGGCAAATCAGCGCTACAAAAAGTCTCGCTTTCCATCGGTCAAACGGGTCATGCTGCAAAAAGTGTCAAAACCAGAAATGCAGGACAGGCCATGGAGAAATGGCAGCCTTGCTATGCTGATGGGAGGGATGTAAATTGCCAACAGCCACTCTGGAGAAGTGTACGGTGTGTCCTAAAACATCGAAAAAACACAGCTTAGGGAGCAAAGGGCACGTCCACTCATGGGCGTATAAATTGGGAAAACTAAAAATCAGCAAGACACAGGCACCCCAAAGTTTAGGGCTGCTCTGTTGACAAGAACCTCCACTTCATGACACCTTAAATATGCCAGGAAAGAGAAAAATGGATAAAGAAGTTGTGGTCCTTATGTACAATGGAATATCACTCAGACATGAAATCAATGTCATAAGGCTAGTAGAAGCAAGATGAGTGGATTTAGGTACGATGATCCTAAGTGAAATAAGTCACACAGAAAAAGACACTTATCATAAGATATCACTTATAGAGGGAATGTAAAACCCGCTACACTTGAACTGAATTACAAAACAGAACAGAGTCACACGTTTAGAAAACACACTATGGCTGCTTAACGGGAAAGGTGAGGTGGGGTGATGCTTAAAACAAGGGTTTCAAATTCGCTCAGATACCGTTCCATACACCCAATATGTAATAGACAAGACCTACTCCTTGCTCAGTGAACTGGACTCAACACCCCCTATTCACCGCACAAGAATATATCTGACTAGTAAGAATCTTAAACCCTATGTATTGATATCTGTCTGGAATTGAGTCAAGTGGGTGTAAAGCCGCATAAACACAGCCGTGAAAAACAGCTAAACCCCATTATAAAAATAAATTACTTTTAAAAACCCGTAAAACAAAGACAGTGAAAGAGAGAGAAATTCTTACACAATTCGTTCAGAGGCTGTGATGCAACCTGGATTGACCATATCTAGAACCCACAGCTGGATGAGACATAAGGGTGGACACTCTTGGGGCTGAAAGTTTGGGTGAGGTTGGGTGAGCAAACGCAGACCCTTTAAAGTAATACTGCGTGGTACCCATCCCATGGGTCCCAAATCTCCAGGTTCAAGGGCATCTTCCTACATCGAAAACATGCATGAGAAACCCAGAAGATGGTACACCGTGTGATTTTGAAAGGTTTCTAATACGCACCTCATTTCTCATCTCCTTGTGCTCGGATTCGCCTTTCCAGCTACTTTACTAGCAATCACCCTACTTGGAGAATCAGCACCTTTAAGCTCCTGTTCCCTACAGGTTGCAATTTGTCCTGAGGATGAACAGGAAGAGGGGCAACCAATGAGAGACTAGATCTAGGTGTTGAGACAGGCAGAGGTCACTCTATTTTCCCATCAGGAAGAAGAATTATCCACAGGCTCAGCCTGCCGCCAGGAACCAGAATAGGGCCTGAGGCAATCCTGTGCTTTTGCGGCCAGCTCCCAAAAAAGACAGTTGAAAAATGGAGCTCAGGGGCACTGCCATTCAAAAACCTGCTGAGTTATAAATGATAACTCTCGTCCACAAATATATTGAGGGAAGGTAACGAAGAGGATTTGAAAGCAAGGCAGAATTGCAGGAAACAGGTTTCAGGAGGTAGATTCGAATCGCCTTTAAAGCACATGAAAAGTGGCAAAACGTCGACAATGATGCCCTTGGCCAAACAGGGCGTATGCGTTTTTTCTGAATATATTCAGGAAAAAACGCATACGCCCTGATTGACCAACCAAGCAACCTGGAAAGGCTAATCAGCGCTACAAAGAAGTCTCGCTTCCCATCGGTCAAAAGGGCCATGCTGCAAAAAGTGTCAAAACCAGAAATGCAGGACAGGCCTTGGAGAAATGGCAGCCTTGCTACGCTGATGGGCGGGATGTAAATAGCCAACAGCCATTCTGGAGAAGTGTACGGTGTGTCCTGAAACATCAAAAAACACAGCTTAGGGAGCATAGGGCACGTCCACTCATGGGCGTATAAATTGGGAAAACTAAAAATCAGCAAGACACAGGCACCCCAAAGTTTAGGGCTGCTCTGTTGACAAGAACCTCCACTTCATGACACCTTAAATATCCCAGGAAAGAGAAAAATGGATAAAGAAGTTGTGGTCCTTATGTACAATGGAATATCACTCAGACATGAAATCAATGTCATAAGGCTAGTAGAAGCAAGATGAGTGGATTTAGGTACGACGATTCTAAGTGAAATAAGACACACAGAAAAAGACACTTATCATAAGGTATCACTTATAGAGGAAATGTAAAAACCGCTACACTTGAACTGAATTACAAAACAGAACAGAGTCACACGTTTAGAAAACACACTATGGCTGCTTAACGGGAAAGGTGAGGTGGGGTGATGCATAAAACAAGGGTTTCAAATTCGCTCAGATTCCGTTCCATACACCCAATATGTAATAGACAAGACCTACTCATTGCTCAGTGAACTGGACTCAACACCCCCTATTCATCGCACAAGATTATATGTGACTAGTAATAATCTTAAAACCTATGTATTGATATCTGTCTGGAAGTGAGTCAAGTGGGTGTAAAGCCGCATAAACACAGCCGTGAAAAGCAGCTAAACCCCATTATAAAAATAAATTACTTTTAAAAACCCGTAAAACAAAGACAGTGAAAGAGAGAGAAATTCTTACAAAATTCGTTCAGAGGCTGTGATGCAACCTGGATTGACCATATCTAGACCCACAGCTGGATGAGACATTAGGGTGGACACTCTTGGGGCTGAAAGGTTGGGTGAGATTGCGTGAGCAAACGCAGACCCTTTAAAGTAACACTGCGTGGTACCCATCCCATGGGTCCCAAATCTCCAGGTTCAAGGGCATCTTCCTACATCGAAAACATGCATGAGAAACCCAGAAGATGGTACACCGTGTGATTTTGAAAGGTTTCTAATACGCACCTCATTTCTCATCTCCTTGTGCTCGGATTCGCCTTTCCATCTACTTTACTAGCAATCTCCCTACTTGGAGAATCAGCACCTTTAAGCTCCTGTTCCCTACAGGTTGCAATTTGTCCTGTGGATGAACGGGAAGAGGGGCAACCAATGAGAGACTAGATCTAGGGGTTGAGACAGGCACAGGTCACTCTATTTTCCCATCAGGAAGAAGAATTATCCACAGGCTCAGCCTGCCGCCAGGAACCAGAATAGGGCCTGAGGCAATCCCGTGCTTTTGCCGCCAGCTCCCAAAAAAGACAGTTGAAAAATGGAGCTCAGGGGCACTGCCATTCAAAAACCTGCTGAGTTATAAATGATAACTCTCGTCCACAAATATATTGAGGGAAGGCAACGAAGAGGATTTGAAAGCAAGGCAGAATTGCAGGAAACAGGTTTCAGGAGGTAGATTCGAATCGCCTTTAAAGCACATGAAAAGTGGCAAAACGTCGACAATGATGCCCATGGCCAAACAGGGCGTATATGTTTTTTCCTGAATATATTCAGGAAACAACGCATACGCCCTGATTGGCCAACCAAGCAACCTGGAAAGGCTAATCAGCGCTACAAAGAAGTCTCGCTTCCCATCGGTCAAAAGGGCCATGCTGCAAAAAGTGTCAAAACCAGAAATGCAGGACAGGCCATGGAGAAATGGCAGCCTTGCTACGCTGATGGGCGGGATGTAAATTGCCAACAGCCACTCTGGAGAAGTGTACGGTGTGTCCTGAAACATCGAGAAAACACAGCTTAGGGAGCATAGGGCACGTCCACTCATGGGCGTATAAATTGGGAAAACTAAAAATCAGCAAGACACAGGCACCCCAAAGTTTAGGGCTGCTCTGTTGACAAGAACCTCCACTTCATGACACCTTAAATATCCCAGGAAAGAGAAAAATGAATAAAGAAATTGTGGTCCTTATGTACAATGGAATATCACTCAGACATGAAATCAATGTCATAAGGCTAGTAGAATCAAGATGAGTGGATTTAGGTACGACGATTCTAAGTGAAATAAGTCACACAGAAAAAGACACTTATCATAAGCTATCACTTATAGAGAGGATGTAAAAACCGCTACACTTGAACTGAATTACAAAACAGAACAGAGTCACACGTTTAGAAAACACACTATGGCTGCTTAACGGGAAAGGTGAGGTGGGGTGATGCTTAAAACAAGGGTTTCAAATTCGCTCAGATACCGTTCCATACACCCAATATGTAATAGACAAGACCTACTCCTTGCTCAGTGAACTGGACTCAACACCCCCTATTCACCGCACAAGAATATATGTGACTAGTAAGAATCTTAAAACCTATGTATTGATATCTGTCTGGAAGTGAGTCAAGTGGGTGTAAAGCCGCATAAACACAGCCGTGAAAAGCAGCTAAACCCCATTATAAAAATAAATTACTTTTAAAAACCCGTAAAACAAAGACAGTGAAAGAGAGAGAAATTCTTACAAAATTCGTTCAGAGGCTGTGATGCAACCTGGATTGACAATATCTAGACCCACAGCTGGATGAGACATAAGGGTGGACACTCTTGGGGCTGAAAGGTTGGGTGAGGTTGGGTGAGCAAATGCAGACCCTTTAAAATAATACTGCGTGGTACCCATCCCATGGGTCTCAAATCTCCAGGTTCAAGGGCATCTTCCTACATCGAAAACATGCATGAGAAACCCAGAAGATGGTACACCGTGTGATTTTGAAAGGTTTCTAATACGCACCTCATTTCTCATCTCCTTGTGCTCGGGTTCGCCATTCCAGCTACTTTACTAGCAATCTCCCTACTTGGAGAATCAGCACGTTTAACCTCCTGTTCCCTACAGGTTGCAATTTGTCCTGAGGATGAATGGAAAGAGGGGCAACCAATGAGAGACTAGATCTAGGTGTTGGGACAGGCACAGGTTAGTCTATTTTCCCATCAGGAAGAAGAATTATCCACAGGCTCAGCCTGCCGCGAGGCACCAGAATAGGGCCTGAGGCAATCCCGTGCTTTTGCGGCCAGCTCCCAAAAAAGACAGTTGAAAAATGGATCTCAGGGGCACTGCAATTCACAAACCCGCAGAGTTATAAATGATAACTCTCATCCACAGATATATTGAGGGAAGGCAACGAAGAGGATTTGAAAGCAAGGCAGAATTGCAGGAAACAGATTTCAGGAGGTAGATTCGAATCGCCTTTAAAGTACATGAAAAGCGGCAAAACGTCGACAATGATGCCCTTGGCTAAAAAGGGCGTATGCGTTTTTTCCTGAATATATTCAGGAAAAAACGCATACGCCCTATTTGGCCAACCAAGCAACCTGGAAAGGCAAATCAGCACTACAAAGAACTCTCGCTTCCCATCGGTCAAAAGGGCCATGCTGCAAAAAGTGTCAAAACCAGAAATGCAGGACAGACCATGGAGAAAAGGCAGCCTTGCTACGCTGATGGGCGGGATGTAAATTACCAACAGCCACTCTGGAGAAGTGTACGGTGTGTCCTGAAACATCGAGAAAACACAGCTTAGGGAGCATAGGGCACGTCCACTCATGGGCGTATAAATTGGGAAAACTAAAAATCAGCAAGACACAGGCACCCCAAAGTTTAGGGCTGCTCTGTTGACAAGAACCTCCACTTCATGATACCTTAAATATCCCAGGAAAGAGAAAAATGGATAAAGAAGTTGTGGTCCTTATGTACAATGGAATATCACTCAGACATGAAATCAATGTCATAAGGCTAGTAGAAGCAAGATGAGTGGATTTAGGTACGACGATTCTAAGTGAAATAAGACACACAGAAAAAGACACTTATCATAAGCTATCACTTATAGAGGGAATGTAAAAACCGCTACACTTGAACTGAATTACAAAACAGAACAGAGTCACACGTTTAGAAAACACACTGTGGCTGCTTAACGGGAAAGGTGAGGTAGGGTGATGCATAAAACAAGGGTTTCAAATTCGCTCAGATACCGTTCCATACACCCAATATGTAATAGACAAGACCTACTCCTTGCTCAGTGAACTGGACTCAACACCCCCTATTCACCGCACAAGAATATATGTGACTAGTAAGAATCTTAAAACCTATGTATTGATATCTGTCTGGAAGTGAGTCAAGTGGGTGTAAAGCCGCATAAACACAGCCGTGAAAAGCAGCTAAACCCCATTATAAAAATAAATTACTTTTAAAAACCCGTAAAACAAAGACAGTGAAAGAGAGAGAAATTCTTACAAAATTCGTTCAGAGGCTGTGATGCAACCTGGATTGACCATATCTATACCCACAGCTCGATGAGACATAAGGGTGGACATTCTTGGGGCTGAAAGTTTGGGTGAGGTTGGGTGAGCAAACGCAGACCCTTTAAATTAATACTGCATGGTACCCATCCCATGGGTCCCAAATCTCCAGGTTCAAGGGCATCTTCCTACATCGAAAACATGCATGAGAAACCCAGAAGATGGTACACCGTGTGATTTTGAAAGGTTTCTAATACGCACCTCATTTCTCATCTCCTTGTGCTCGGGTTCGCCATTCCAGCTACTTTACCTGCAATCTCCCTAGTTGGAGAATCAGCACCTTTAACCTCCTGTTCCCTACAGGTTGCAATTTGTCCTGAAGATGAACGGGAAGAGGGGCAAACAATGAGAGACTAGATATAGCTGTTGGGACAGGCACAGGTCACTCTATTTTCCCATCAGGAAGAAGAATTAACCACAGGCTCAGCCTGCCGCCCAGAAGCAGAATAGGGCCTGAGGCAATCCCGCGCTTTTGCGGCCAGCTCCCAAAAAAGCGAGTTGAAAAATGGAGCTCAGGGACACTGCAATTCACAAATCCGCAGAGTTATAAATGATAACTCTCATCCACAGATATATTGAGGGAAGGCAACGAAGAGGATTTGAAAGCAAGGCAGAATTGCAGGAAACAGATTTCAGGAGGTAGATTAGAATCGCCTTTAAAGCACATGAAAAGCGGCAAAACGTCGACAATGATGCCCTTGGCCAAAAAGGGCGTATGCGTTTTTTCCTGAATATATTCAGGAAAAATCGCATACGCCCTTTTTGGCCAACCAAGCAACCTGGAAAGGCAAATCAGCGCTACAAAGAAGTCTCGCTTTCCATCGGTCAAAAGGGTCATGCTGCAAAAAGTGTCAAAACCAGAAATGCAGTACAGGCCATGGAGAAATGGCAGCCTTGCTATGCTGATGGGCGGGATGTAAATTGCCAACAGCCACTCTGGAGAAGTGTACGGTGTGTCCTAAAACATCGAAAAAACACAGCTTAGGGAGCATAGGGCACGTCCACTCATGGGCGTATAAATTGGGAAAACTAAAAATCAGCAAGACACAGGCACCCCAAAGTTTAGGGCTGCTCTGTTGACAAGAACCTCCACTTCATGACACCTTAAATATCCCAGGAAAGAGAAAAATGGATAAAGAAGTTGTGGTCCTTATGTACAATGGAATATCACTCAGACATGAAATCAATGTCATAAGGCTAGTAGAAGCAAGATGAGTGGTGTTAGGTACGACGATTCTAAGTGAAATAAGTCACACAGAAAAAGACACTTATCATAAGATATCACTTATAGAGGGAATGTAAAATCCGCTACACTTGAACTGAATTACAAAACAGAACAGAGTTACACGTTTAGAAAACACACTATGGATGCTTAACGGGAAAGGTGAGGTGGGGTGATGCATAAAACAAGGGTTTCAAATTCGCTCAGATACCGTTCCATACACCCAATATGTAATAGACAAGACCTACTCCTTGCTCAGTGAACTGGACTCAACACCCCCTATTCATCGCACAAGATTATATGTGACTAGTAAGAATCTTAAAACCTATGTATTGATATCCGTCTGGAAGTGAGTCAAGTGGGTGTAAAGCCGCATAAACACAGCCGTGAAAAGCAGCTAAACCCCATTATAAAAATAAATTACTTTTAAAAACCCGTAAAACAAAGACAGTGAAAGAGAGAGAAATTCTTACAAAATTCCTTCAGAGGCTGTGATGCAACCTGGATTGACCATATCTAGACCCACAGCTGGATGAGACATAAGGGTGGACACTCTTGGGGCTGAAAGGTTGGGTGAGATTGGGTGAGCAAACGCAGACCCTTTAAAGTAATACTGCGTGGTACCCATCCCATGGGTCCCAAATCTCCAGGTTCAAGGGCATCTTCCTACATCGAAAACATGCATGAGAAACCCAGAAGATGGTACACCGTGTGATTTTGAAAGGTTTCTAATACGCACCTCATTTCTCATATCCTTGTGCTCGGGTTCGCCATTCCAGCTACTTTACGAGCAATCTCCCTACTTGGAGAATCAGCACGTTTAACCTCCTGTTCCCTACAGGTTGCAATTTGTCCTGAGGATGAACGGGAAGAGGGGCAACCAATGAGAGACTAGATCTAGGTGTTGGGACAGGCACAGGTCACTCTATTTTCCCATCAGGAAGAAGAATTATCCACAGGCTCAGCCTGCCGCCAGGAACCAGAATAGGGCCTGAGGCAATCCCGTGCTTTTGTGGCCAGCTCCCAAAAAAGACAGTTGAAAAATGGATCTCAGGGGCACTGCAATTCAAAAACCCGCAGAGTTATAAATGATAACTCTCATCCACAGATATATTGAGGGAAGGCAACGAAGAGGATTTGAAAGCAAGGCAGAATTGCAGGAAACAGATTTCAGGAGGTAGATTCGAATCGCCTTTAAAGCACAAGAAAAGCGGCAAAACGTCGACAATGATGCCCTTGGCCAAAAAGGGCGTATGCGTTTTTTAACGCATACGCCCTTTTTGGCCAACCAAGCAACCTGGAAAGGCAAATCAGCGCTACAAAGAAGTCTAGCTTCCCATCGGTCAAAAGGGCCATGTTGCAAAAAGTGTCAAAACCAGAAATGCAGGACAGGCCATGGAGAAATGGCAGCCTTGCTACGCTGATGGGCGGGATGTAAATTGCCAACAGCCACTCTGGAGAAGTGTACGGTGTGTCCTGAAACATCGAGAAAACACAGCTTAGGGAGCATAGGGCACGTCCACTCATGGGCGTATAAATTGGGAAAACTAAAAATCAGCAAGACAAAGGCACCCCAAAGTTTAGGGCTGCTCTGTTGACAAGAACCTCCACTTCATGACACCTTAAATATCCCAGGAAAGAGAAAAATGAATAAAGAAATTGTGGTCCTTATGTACAATGGAATATCACTCAGACATGAAAGCAATGTCATAAGGCTAGTAGAAGCAAGATGAGTGGATTTAGGTACGACGATTCTAAGTGAAATAAGTCACACAGAAAAAGACACATATCATAAGCTATCACTTATAGAGAGGATGTAAAAACCGCTACACTTGAACTGAATTACAAAACAGAACAGAGTCACACGTTTAGAAAACACACTATGGCTGCTTAACGGGAAAGGTGAGGTGGGGTTATGCTTAAAACAAGGGTTTCAAATTCGCTCAGATACCGTTCCATACACCCAATATGTAATAGACAAGACCTACTCCTTGCTCAGTGAACTGGACTCAACACCCCCTATTCACCGCACAAGAATATATCTGACTAGTAAGAATCTTAAAGCCTATGTATTGATATCTGTCTGGAAGTGAGTCAAGTGGGTGTAAAGCCGCATAAACACAGCCGTGAAAAGCAGCTAAACCCCATTATAAAAATAAATTACTTTTAAAAACCCGTAAAACAAAGACAGTGAAAGAGAGAGAAATTCTTACAAAATTCGTTCAGAGGCTGTGATGCAACCTGGATTGACCATATCTAGACCCACAGCTGGATGAGACATAAGGGTGGACACTCTTGGGGCTGAAAGGTTGGGTGAGGTTGGGTGAGCAAATGCAGACCCTTTAAAATAATACTGCGTGGTACCCATCCCATGGGTCCCAAATCTCCAGGTTCAAGGGCATCTTCCTACATCGAAAACATGCATGAGAAACCCAGAAGATGGTACACCGTGTGATTTTGAAAGGTTTCTAATACACACCTCATTTCTCATATCCTTGTGCTCGGGTTCGCCATTCCAGCTACTTTACTAGCAATCTCCCTACTTGGAGAATCAGCACGTTTAACCTCCTGTTCCCTACAGGTTGCAATTTGTCCTGAGGATGAACGGGAAGAGGGGCAACCAATGAGAGACTAGATCTAGGTGTTGGGACAGGCACAGGTCACCCTATTTTCCCATCAGGAAGAAGAATTATCCACAGGCTCAGCCTGCCGCCAGGAACCAGAATAGGGCCTGAGGCAATCCCGTGCTTTTGCGGCCAGCTCCCAAAAAAGACAGTTGAAAAATGGATCTCAGGGGCACTGCAATTCACAAACCCGCAGAGTTATAAATGATAACTCTCATCCACAGATATATTGAGGGAAGGCAACGAAGAGGATTTGAAAGCAAGGCAGAATTGCAGGAAACAGATTTCAGGAGGTAGATTCGAATCGCCTTTAAAGCACAAGAAAAGCGGCAAAACGTCGACAATGATGCCCTTGGCCAAATAGGGCGTATGCGTTTTTTCCTGAATATATTCAGGAAAAAACGCATACGCCCTATTTGGCCAACCAAGCAACCTGGAAAGGCAAATCAGCGCTACAAAGAAGTCTCGCTTCCCATCGGTCAAAAGGACCACGCTGCAAAAAGTGTCAAAACCAGAAATGCAGGACAGGCCATGGAGAAATGGCAGCCTTGCTACGCTGATGGGCGGGATGTAAATTGCCAACAGCCACTCTGGAGACGTGTACGGTGTGTCCTGAAACATCGAGAAAACACAGCTTAGGGAGCATAGGGCACGTCCACTCATGGGCGTATAAATTGGGAAAACTAAAAATCAGCAAGACACAGGCACCCCAAAGTTTAGGGCTGCTCTGTTGACAAGAACCTCCACTTCATGACACCTTAAATATCCCAGGAAAGAGTAAAATGAATAAAGAAATTGTGGTCCTTATGTACAATGGAATATCACTCAGACATGAAATCAATGTCATAAGGCTAGTAGAAGCAAGATGAGTGGATTTAGGTACGACGATTCTAAGTTAAATAAGTCACACAGAAAAAGACACTTATCATAAGCTATCACTTATAGAGGGAATGTAAAAACCGCTACACTTGAACTGAATTACAAAACAGAACAGAGTCACACGTTTAGAAATCACACTATGGCTGCTTAACGGGAAAGGTGAGGTGGGGTGATGCATAAAACAAGGGATTCAAATTCGCTCAGATACAGTTCCATACACTCAATATGTAATAGACAAGACCTACTCCTTGCTCAGTGAACTGGACTCAACACCCCCTATTCACTGCACAAGAATATATGTGACTAGTGAGAATCTTAAAACCTATGTATTGATATCTGTCTGGAAGTGATTCAAGTGGGTGTAAAGCCGCATAAACACAGCCGTGAAAAGCAGCTAAACCCCATTATAAAAATAAATTACTTTTAAAAACCCGTAAAACAAAGACAGTGAAAGAGAGAGAAATTCTTACAAAATTCGTTCAGAGGCTGTGATGCAACCTGGATTGACCATATCTAGACCCACAGCTGGATGAGACATAAGGGTGGACACTCTTGGGGCTGAAAGTTTGGGTGAGGTTGGGTGAGCAAACGCAGACCCTTTAAAGTAATACTGCCTGGTACCCATCCCATGGGTCCCAAATCTCCAGGTTCAAGGGCATCTTCCTACATCGAAAACATGCATGAGAAACCCAGAAGATGGTACACCGTGTGATTTTGAAAGGTTTCTAATACGCACCTCATTTCTCATCTCCTTGTGCTCGGGTTCGCCATTCCAGCTACTTTACTAGCAATCTCCCTACTTGGAGAATCAGCACGTTTAACCTCCTGTTCCCTACAGGTTGCAATTTGTCCTGAGGATGAACGGGAAGAGGGGCAACCAATGAGAGACTAGATCTAGGTGTTGGGACAGGCACAGGTCACTCTATTTTCCCATCAGGAAGAAGAATTAACCACAGGCTCAGCCTGCCGCCCTGAAGCAGAATAGGGCCTGAGGCAATCCCGCGCTTTTGCGGCCAGCTCCCAAAAAAGACAGTTGAAAAATGGAGCTCATGGGCACTGCCATTCACAAACCTGCTGAGTTATAAATGATAACTCTCATCCACAGATATATTGAGGGAAGGCAATGAAGAGGATTTGAAAGCAAGGCAGAATTGCAGGAAACAGATTTCAGGAGGTAGATTTGAATCGCCTTTAAAGCACATGAAAAGCGGCAAAACGTCGACGATGTTGCCCTTTGCCAAAAAGGGCGTATGCGTTTTTTCCTGAATATATTCAGGAAAAAACGCATACGCCCTGTTTGGCCAACCAAGCAACCTGGAAAGGCTAATCAGCGCTACAAAGAAGTCTCGCTTCCCATCAGTCAAAAGGGCCATGTTGCAAAATGTGTCAAAACCAGAAATGCAGGACAGGCCATGGAGAAATGGCAGCCTTGCTACGCTGATGGGCGGGATGTAAATTGCCAACAGCCACTCTGGAGAAGTGTACGGTGTGTCCTGAAACATCGAGAAAACACAGCTTAGGGAGCATAGGGCACGTCCACTCATGGGCGTATAAATTGGGAAAACTAAAAATCAGCAAGACACAGGCACCCCAAAGTTTAGGGCTGCTCTGTTGACAAGAACCTCCACTTCATGACACCTTAAATATCCCAGGAAAGAGAAAAATGAATAAAGAAATTGTGGTCCTTATGTACAATGGAATATCACTCAGACATGAAATCAATGTCATAAGGCTAGTAGAAGCAAGATGGGTGGACTTAGGTACGACCATTCTAAGTGAAATAAGTCACACAGAAAAAGACACTTATCAAAAGCTATCACTTATAGAGGGAATGTAAAAACCGCTACACTTGAACTGAATTACAAATCAGAACAGAGTCACACATTTAGGAAACACACTATGGCTGCTTAACGGGAAAGGTGAGGTGGGGTGATGCTTAAAACAAGGGTTTCAAATTCGCTCAGATACCGTTCCATACACCCAATATGTAATAGACAAGACCTACTCCTTGCTCAGTGAACTGGACTCAACACCCCCTATTCACCGCACAAGAATATATCTGACTAGTAAGAATCTTAAACCCTATGTATTGATATCTGTCTGGAATTGAGTCAAGTGGGTGTAAAGCCGCATAAACACAGCCGTGAAAAACAGCTAAACCCCATTATAAAAATAAATTACTTTTAAAAACCCGTAAAACAAAGACAGTGAAAGAGAGAGAAATTCTTACAAAATTCGTTCAGAGGCTATGATGCAACCTGGATTGACAATATCTAGACCCACAGCTGGATGAGACATAAGGGTGGACACTCTTGGGGCTGAAAGGTTGGGTGAGGTTGGGTGAGCAAATGCAGACCCTTTAAAATAATACTGCGTGGTACCCATCCCATGGGTCTCAAATCTCCAGGTTCAAGGGCATCTTCCTACATCGAAAACATGCATGAGAAACCCAGAAGATGGTACACCGTGTGATTTTGAAAGGTTTCTAATACGCACCTCATTTCTCATCTCCTTGTGCTCGGGTTCGCCATTCCAGCTACTTTACTAGCAATCTCCCTACTTGGAGAATCAGCACGTTTAACCTCCTGTTCCCTACAGGTTTCAATTTGTCCTGAGGATGAATGGAAAGAGGGGCAACCAATGAGAGACTAGATCTAGGTGTTGGGACAGGCACAGGTTAGTCTATTTTCCCATCAGGAAGAAGAATTATCCACAGGCTCAGCCTGCCGCGAGGAACCAGAATAGGGCCTGAGGCAATCCCGTGCTTTTGCGGCCAGCTCCCAAAAAAGACAGTTGAAAAATGGATCTCAGGGGCACTGCAATTCACAAACCCGCAGAGTTATAAATGATAACTCTCATCCACAGATATATTGAGGGAAGGCAACGAAGAGGATTTGAAAGCAAGGCAGAATTGCAGGAAACAGATTTCAGGAGGTAGATTCGAATCGCCTTTAAAGTACATGAAAAGCGGCAAAACGTCGACAATGATGCCCTTGGCTAAAAAGGGCGTATGCGTTTTTTCCTGAATATATTCAGGAAAAAACGCATACGCCCTATTTGGCCAACCAAGCAACCTGGAAAGGCAAATCAGCACTACAAAGAACTCTCGCTTCCCATCGGTCAAAAGGGCCATGCTGCAAAAAGTGTCAAAACCAGAAATGCAGGACAGACCATGGAGAAAAGGCAGCCTTGCAACGCTGATGGGCGGGATGTAAATTACCAACAGCCACTCTGGAGAAGTGTACGGTGTGTCCTGAAACATCGAGAAAACACAGCTTAGGGAGCATAGGGCACGTCCACTCATGGGCGTATAAATTGGGAAAACTAAAAATCAGCAAGACACAGGCACCCCAAAGTTTAGGGCTGCTCTGTTGACAAGAACCTCCACTTCATGATACCTTAAATATCCCAGGAAAGAGAAAAATGGATAAAGAAGTTGTGGTCCTTATGTACAATGGAATATCACTCAGACATGAAATCAATGTCATAAGGCTAGTAGAAGCAAGATGAGTGGATTTAGGTACGACGATTCTAAGTGAAATAAGACACTCAGAAAAAGACACTTATCATAAGCTATCACTTATAGAGGGAATGTAAAAACCGCTACACTTGAACTGAATTACAAAACAGAACAGAGTCACACGTTTAGAAAACACACTGTGGCTGCTTAACGGGAAAGGTGAGGTAGGGTGATGCATAAAACAAGGGTTTCAAATTCGCTCAGATACCGTTCCATACACCCAATATGTAATAGACAAGACCTACTCCTTGCTCAGTGAACTGGACTCAACACCCCCTATTCACCGCACAAGAATATATGTGACTAGTAAGAATCTTAAAACCTATGTATTGATATCTGTCTGGAAGTGAGTCAAGTGGGTGTAAAGCCGCATAAACACAGCCGTGAAAAGCAGCTAAACCCCATTATAAAAATAAATTACTTTTAAAAACCCGTAAAACAAAGACAGTGAAAGAGAGAGAAATTCTTACAAAATTCGTTCAGAGGCTGTGATGCAACCTGGATTGACCATATCTATACCCACAGCTCGATGAGACATAAGGGTGGACATTCTTGGGGCTGAAAGTTTGGGTGAGGTTGGGTGAGCAAACGCAGACCCTTTAAATTAATACTGCATGGTACCCATCCCATGGGTCCCAAATCTCCAGGTTCAAGGGCATCTTCCTACATCGAAAACATGCATGAGAAACCCAGAAGATGGTACACCGTGTGATTTTGAAAGGTTTCTAATACGCACCTCATTTCTCATCTCCTTGTGCTCGGGTTCGCCATTCCAGCTACTTTACCTGCAATCTCCCTAGTTGGAGAATCAGCACCTTTAACCTCCTGTTCCCTACAGGTTGCAATTTGTCCTGAAGATGAACGGGAAGAGGGGCAAACAATGAGAGACTAGATCTAGGTGTTGGGACAGGCACAGGTCACTCTATTTTCCCATCAGGAAGAAGAATTAACCACAGGCTCAGCCTGCCGCCCAGAAGCAGAATAGGGCCTGAGGCAATCCCGCGCTTTTGCGGCCAGCTCCCAAAAAAGCGAGTTGAAAAATGGAGCTCAGGGACACTGCAATTCACAAATCCGCAGAGTTATAAATGATAACTCTCATCCACAGATATATTGAGGGAAGGCAACGAAGAGGATTTGAAAGCAAGGCAGAATTGCAGGAAACAGATTTCAGGAGGTAGATTAGAATCGCCTTTAAAGCACATGAAAAGCGGCAAAACGTCGACAATGATGCCCTTGGCCAAAAAGGGCGTATGCGTTTTTTCCTGAATATATTCAGGAAAAATCGCATACGCCCTTTTTGGCCAACCAAGCAACCTGGAAAGGCAAATCAGCGCTACAAAGAAGTCTCGCTTTCCATCGGTCAAAAGGGTCATGCTGCAAAAAGTGTCAAAACCAGAAATGCAGTACAGGCCATGGAGAAATGGCAGCCTTGCTATGCTGATGGGCGGGATGTAAATTGCCAACAGCCACTCTGGAGAAGTGTACGGTGTGTCCTAAAACATCGAAAAAACACAGCTTAGGGAGCATAGGGCACGTCCACTCATGGGCGTATAAATTGGGAAAACTAAAAATCAGCAAGACACAGGCACCCCAAAGTTTAGGGCTGCTCTGTTGACAAGAACCTCCACTTCATGACACCTTAAATATCCCAGGAAAGAGAAAAATGGATAAAGAAGTTGTGGTCCTTATGTACAATGGAATATCACTCAGACATGAAATCAATGTCATAAGGCTAGTAGAAGCAAGATGAGTGGATTTAGGTACGATGATCCTAAGTGAAATAAGTCACACAGAAAAAGACACTTATCATAAGATATCACTTATAGAGGGAATGTAAAATCCGCTACACTTGAACTGAATTACAAAACAGAACAGAGTTACACGTTTAGAAAACACACTATGGATGCTTAACGGGAAAGGTGAGGTGGGGTGATGCATAAAACAAGGGTTTCAAATTCGCTCAGATACCGTTCCATACACCCAATATGTAATAGACAAGACCTACTCCTTGCTCAGTGAACTGGACTCAACACCCCCTATTCATCGCACAAGATTATATGTGACTAGTAAGAATCTTAAAACCTATGTATTGATATCCGTCTGGAAGTGAGTCAAGTGGGTGTAAAGCCGCATAAACACAGCCGTGAAAAGCAGCTAAACCCCATTATAAAAATAAATTACTTTTAAAAACCCGTAAAACAAAGACAGTGAAAGAGAGAGAAATTCTTACAAAATTCCTTCAGAGGCTGTGATGCAACCTGGATTGACCATATCTAGACCCACAGCTGGATGAGACATAAAGGTGGACACTCTTGGGGCTGAAAGGTTGGGTGAGATTGGGTGAGCAAACGCAGACCCTTTAAAGTAATACTGCGTGGTACCCATCCCATGGGTCCCAAATCTCCAGGTTCAAGGGCATCTTCCTACATCGAAAACATGCATGAGAAACCCAGAAGATGGTACACCGTGTGATTTTGAAAGGTTTCTAATACGCACCTCATTTCTCATATCCTTGTGCTCGGGTTCGCCATTCCAGCTACTTTACGAGCAATCTCCCTACTTGGAGAATCAGCACGTTTAACCTCCTGTTCCCTACAGGTTGCAATTTGTCCTGAGGATGAACGGGAAGAGGGGCAACCAATGAGAGACTAGATCTAGGTGTTGGGACAGGCACAGGTCACTCTATTTTCCCATCAGGAAGAAGAATTATCCACAGGCTCAGCCTGCCGCCAGGAACCAGAATAGGGCCTGAGGCAATCCCGTGCTTTTGTGGCCAGCTCCCAAAAAAGACAGTTGAAAAATGGATCTCAGGGGCACTGCAATTCAAAAACCCGCAGAGTTATAAATGATAACTCTCATCCACAGATATATTGAGGGAAGGCAACGAAGAGGATTTGAAAGCAAGGCAGAATTGCAGGAAACAGATTTCAGGAGGTAGATTCGAATCGCCTTTAAAGCACAAGAAAAGCGGCAAAACGTCGACAATGATGCCCTTGGCCAAAAAGGGCGTATGCGTTTTTTAACGCATACGCCCTTTTTGGCCAACCAAGCAACCTGGAAAGGCAAATCAGCGCTACAAAGAAGTCTAGCTTCCCATCGGTCAAAAGGGCCATGCTGCAAAAAGTGTCAAAACCAGAAATGCAGGACAGGCCATGCAGAAATGGCAGCCTTGCTACGCTGATGGGCGGGATGTAAATTGCCAACAGCCACTCTGGAGAAGTGTACGGTGTGTCCTGAAACATCGAGAAAACACAGCTTAGGGAGCATAGGGCACGTCCACTCATGGGCGTATAAATTGGGAAAACTAAAAATCAGCAAGACAAAGGCACCCCAAAGTTTAGGGCTGCTCTGTTGACAAGAACCTCCACTTCATGACACCTTAAATATCCCAGGAAAGAGAAAAATGAATAAAGAAATTGTGGTCCTTATGTACAATGGAATATCACTCAGACATGAAAGCAATGTCATAAGGCTAGTAGAAGCAAGATGAGTGGATTTAGGTACGACGATTCTAAGTGAAATAAGTCACACAGAAAAAGACACATATCATAAGCTATCACTTATAGAGAGGATGTAAAAACCGCTACACTTGAACTGAATTACAAAACAGAACAGAGTCACACGTTTAGAAAACACACTATGGCTGCTTAACGGGAAAGGTGAGGTGGGGTTATGCTTAAAACAAGGGTTTCAAATTCGCTCAGATACCGTTCCATACACCCAATATGTAATAGACAAGACCTACTCCTTGCTCAGTGAACTGGACTCAACACCCCCTATTCACCGCACAAGAATATATCTGACTAGTAAGAATCTTAAAGCCTATGTATTGATATCTGTCTGGAAGTGAGTCAAGTGGGTGTAAAGCCGCATAAACACAGCCGTGAAAAGCAGCTAAACCCCATTATAAAAATAAATTACTTTTAAAAACCCGTAAAACAAAGACAGTGAAAGAGAGAGAAATTCTTACAAAATTCGTTCAGAGGCTGTGATGCAACCTGGATTGACCATATCTAGACCCACAGCTGGATGAGACATAAGGGTGGACACTCTTGGGGCTGAAAGGTTGGGTGAGGTTGGGTGAGCAAATGCAGACCCTTTAAAATAATACTGCGTGGTACCCATCCCATGGGTCCCAAATCTCCAGGTTCAAGGGCATCTTCCTACATCGAAAACATGCATGAGAAACCCAGAAGATGGTACACCGTGTGATTTTGAAAGGTTTCTAATACACACCTCATTTCTCATATCCTTGTGCTCGGGTTCGCCATTCCAGCTACTTTACTAGCAATCTCCCTACTTGGAGAATCAGCACGTTTAACCTCCTGTTCCCTACAGGTTGCAATTTGTCCTGAGGATGAACGGGAAGAGGGGCAACCAGTGAGAGACTAGATCTAGGTGTTGGGACAGGCACAGGTCACTCTATTTTCCCATCAGGAAGAAGAATTATCCACAGGCTCAGCCTGCCGCCAGGAACCAGAATAGGGCCTGAGGCAATCCCGTGCTTTTGCGGCCAGCTCCCAAAAAAGACAGTTGAAAAATGGATCTCAGGGGCACTGCAATTCACAAACCCGCAGAGTTATAAATGATAACTCTCATCCACAGATATATTGAGGGAAGGCAACGAAGAGGATTTGAAAGCAAGGCAGAATTGCAGGAAAGAGATTTCAGGAGGTAGATTCGAATCGCCTTTAAAGCACAAGAAATGCGGCAAAACGTCGACAATGATGCCCTTGGCCAAATAGGGCGTATGCGTTTTTTCCTGAATATATTCAGGAAAAAACGCATACGCCCTATTTGGCCAACCAAGCAACCTGGAAAGGCAAATCAGCGCTACAAAGAAGTCTCGCTTCCCATCGGTCAAAAGGGCCACGCTGCAAAAAGTGTCAAAACCAGAAATGCAGGACAGGCCATGGAGAAATGGCAGCCTTGCTACGCTGATGGGCGGGATGTAAATTGCCAACAGCCACTCTGGAGACGTGTACGGTGTGTCCTGAAACATCGAGAAAACACAGCTTAGGGAGCATAGGGCACATCCACTCATGGGCGTATAAATTGGGAAAACTAAAAATCAGCAAGACACAGGCACCCCAAAGTTTAGGGCTGCTCTGTTGACAAGAACCTCCACTTCATGACACCTTAAATATCCCAGGAAAGAGAAAAATGAATAAAGAAATTGTGGTCCTTATGTACAATGGAATATCACTCAGACATGAAATCAATGTCATAAGGCTAGTAGAAGCAAGATGAGTGGATTTAGGTACGACGATTCTAAGTTAAATAAGTCACACAGAAAAAGACACTTATCATAAGCTATCACTTATAGAGGGAATGTAAAAACCGCTACACTTGAACTGAATTACAAAACAGAACAGAGTCACACGTTTAGAAATCACACTATGGCTGCTTAACGGGAAAGGTGAGGTGGGGTGATGCATAAAACAAGGGATTCAAATTCGCTCAGATACAGTTCCATACACTCAATATGTAATAGACAAGACCTACTCCTTGCTCAGTGAACTGGACTCAACACCCCCTATTCACTGCACAAGAATATATGTGACTAGTGAGAATCTTAAAACCTATGTATTGATATCTGTCTGGAAGTGATTCAAGTGGGTGTAAAGCCGCATAAACACAGCCGTGAAAAGCAGCTAAACCCCATTATAAAAATAAATTACTTTTAAAAACCCGTAAAACAAAGACAGTGAAAGAGAGAGAAATTCTTACAAAATTCGTTCAGAGGCTGTGATGCAACCTGGATTGACCATATCTAGACCCACAGCTGGATGAGACATAAGGGTGGACACTCTTGGGGCTGAAAGTTTGGGTGAGGTTGGGTGAGCAAACGCAGACCCTTTAAAGTAATACTGCCTGGTACCCATCCCATGGGTCCCAAATCTCCAGGTTCAAGGGCATCTTCCTACATCGAAAACATGCATGAGAAACCCAGAAGATGGTACACCGTGTGATTTTGAAAGGTTTCTAATACGCACCTCATTTCTCATCTCCTTGTGCTCGGGTTCGCCATTCCAGCTACTTTACTAGCAATCTCCCTACTTGGAGAATCAGCACGTTTAACCTCCTGTTCCCTACAGGTTGCAATTTGTCCTGAGGATGAACGGGAAGAGGGGCAACCAATGAGAGACTAGATCTAGGTGTTGGGACAGGCACAGGTCACTCTATTTTCCCATCAGGAAGAAGAATTAACCACAGGCTCAGCCTGCCGCCCTGAAGCAGAATAGGGCCTGAGGCAACCCCGCGCTTTTGCGGCCAGCTCCCAAAAAAGACAGTTGAAAAATGGAGCTCATGGGCACTGCCATTCACAAACCTGCTGAGTTATAAATGATAACTCTCATCCACAGATATATTGAGGGAAGGCAATGAAGAGGATTTGAAAGCAAGGCAGAATTGCAGGAAACAGATTTCAGGAGGTAGATTTGAATCGCCTTTAAAGCACATGAAAAGCGGCAAAACGTCGACGATGTTGCCCTTTGCCAAAAAGGGCGTATGCGTTTTTTCCTGAATATATTCAGGAAAAAACGCATACGCCCTGTTTGGCCAACCAAGCAACCTGGAAAGGCTAATCAGCGCTACAAAGAAGTCTCGCTTCCCATCAGTCAAAAGGGCCATGTTGCAAAATGTGTCAAAACCAGAAATGCAGGACAGGCCATGGAGAAATGGCAGCCTTGCTACGCTGATGGGCGGGATGTAAATTGCCAACAGCCACTCTGGAGAAGTGTACGGTGTGTCCTGAAACATCGAAAAAACACAGCTTAGGGAGCATAGGGCATTTCCACTCATGGGCGTATATATTGGGAAAACTAAAAATCAGCAAGACACAGGCACCCCAAAGTTTAGGGCTGCTCTGTTGACAAGAACCGCCACTTCATGACACCTTAAATATCCCAGGAAAGAGAAAAATGGATAAAGTAGTTGTGGTCCTTATGTACAATGGAATATCACTCAGACATGAAATCAATGTCATAATGCTAGTAGAAGCAAGATGAGTGGTTTTAGGTACGATGATTATAAGTGAAATAAGTCACACAGAAAAAGACACTTATCATAAGCTATCACTTATAGAGGGAATGTAAAAACCGCTACACTTGAACTGAATTACAAAACAGAACAGAGTCACACGTTTAGAAAACACACTATGGCTGCTTAACGGGAAAGGTGAGGTGGGGTGATGCATAAAACAAGGGTTTCAAATTCGCTCAGATACCGTTCCATACACCCAATATGTAATAGACAAGACCTACTCCTTGCTCAGTGAACTGGACTCAACACCCCCTATTCACCGCACAAGATTATATGTGACTAGTAAGAATCTTAAAACCTATGTATTGATATCTGTCTGGAAGTGAGTCAAGTGGGTGTAAAGCCGCATAAACACAGCCGTGAAAAGCAGCTAAACCCCATTTTAAAAATAAATTACTTTTAAAAACCCGTAAAACAAAGACAGTGAAAGAGAGAGAAATTCTTACAAAATTCGTTCAGAGGCTGTGATGCAACCTGGATTGACCATATCTATACCCACAGCTCGATGAGACATAAGGGTGGACATTCTTGGGGCTGAAAGTTTGGGTGAGGTTGGGTGAGCAAACGCAGACCCTTTAAATTAATACTGCATGGTACCCATCCCATGGGTCCCAAATCTCCAGGTTCAAGGGCATCTTCCTACATCGAAAACATGCATGAGAAACCCAGAAGATGGTACACCGTGTGATTTTGAAAGGTTTCTAATACGCACCTCATTTCTCATCTCCTTGTGCTCGGGTTCGCCATTCCAGCTACTTTACCTGCAATCTCCCTAGTTGGAGAATCAGCACCTTTAACCTCCTGTTCCCTACAGGTTGCAATTTGTCCTGAAGATGAACGGGAAGAGGGGCAAACAATGAGAGACTAGATCTAGGTGTTGGGACAGGCACAGGTCACTCTATTTTCCCATCAGGAAGAAGAATTAACCACAGGCTCAGCCTGCCGCCCAGAAGCAGAATAGGGCCTGAGGCAATCCCGCGGTTTTGCGGCCAGCTCCCAAAAAAGCGAGTTGAAAAATGGAGCTCAGGGACACTGCAATTCACAAATCCGCAGAGTTATAAATGATAACTCTCATCCACAGATATATTGAGGGAAGGCAACGAAGAGGATTTGAAAGCAAGGCAGAATTGCAGGAAACAGATTTCAGGAGGTAGATTAGAATCGCCTTTAAAGCACATGAAAAGCGGCAAAACGTCGACAATGATGCCCTTGGCCAAAAAGGGCGTATGCGTTTTTTCCTGAATATATTCAGGAAAAATCGCATACGCCCTTTTTGGCCAACCAAGCAACCTGGAAAGGCAAATCAGCGCTACAAAGAAGTCTCGCTTTCCATCGGTCAAAAGGGTCATGCTGCAAAAAGTGTCAAAACCAGAAATGCAGTACAGGCCATGGAGAAATGGCAGCCTTGCTATGCTGATGGGCGGGATGTAAATTGCCAACAGCCACTCTGGAGAAGTGTACGGTGTGTCCTAAAACATCGAAAAAACACAGCTTAGGGAGCATAGGGCACGTCCACTCATGGGCGTATAAATTGGGAAAACTAAAAATCAGCAAGACACAGGCACCCCAAAGTTTAGGGCTGCTCTGTTGACAAGAACCTCCACTTCATGACACCTTAAATATCCCAGGAAAGAGAAAAATGGATAAAGAAGTTGTGGTCCTTATGTACAATGGAATATCACTCAGACATGAAATCAATGTCATAAGGCTAGTAGAAGCAAGATGAGTGGATTTAGGTACGATGATCCTAAGTGAAATAAGTCACACAGAAAAAGACACTTATCATAAGATATCACTTATAGAGGGAATGTAAAATCCGCTACACTTGAACTGAATTACAAAACAGAACAGAGTTACACGTTTAGAAAACACACTATGGATGCTTAACGGGAAAGGTGAGGTGGGGTGATGCATAAAACAAGGGTTTCAAATTCGCTCAGATACCGTTCCATACACCCAATATGTAATAGACAAGACCTACTCCTTGCTCAGTGAACTGGACTCAACACCCCCTATTCATCGCACAAGATTATATGTGACTAGTAAGAATCTTAAAACCTATGTATTGATATCCGTCTGGAAGTGAGTCAAGTGGGTGTAAAGCCGCATAAACACAGCCGTGAAAAGCAGCTAAACCCCATTATAAAAATAAATTACTTTTAAAAACCCGTAAAACAAAGACAGTGAAAGAGAGAGAAATTCTTACAAAATTCCTTCAGAGGCTGTGATGCAACCTGGATTGACCATATCTAGACCCACAGCTGGATGAGACATAAAGGTGGACACTCTTGGGGCTGAAAGGTTGGGTGAGATTGGGTGAGCAAACGCAGACCCTTTAAAGTAATACTGCGTGGTACCCATCCCATGGGTCCCAAATCTCCAGGTTCAAGGGCATCTTCCTACATCGAAAACATGCATGAGAAACCCAGAAGATGGTACACCGTGTGATTTTGAAAGGTTTCTAATACGCACCTCATTTCTCATATCCTTGTGCTCGGGTTCGCCATTCCAGCTACTTTACGAGCAATCTCCCTACTTGGAGAATCAGCACGTTTAACCTCCTGTTCCCTACAGGTTGCAATTTGTCCTGAGGATGAACGGGAAGAGGGGCAACCAATGAGAGACTAGATCTAGGTGTTGGGACAGGCACAGGTCACTCTATTTTCCCATCAGGAAGAAGAATTATCCACAGGCTCAGCCTGCCGCCAGGAACCAGAATAGGGCCTGAGGCAATCCCGTGCTTTTGTGGCCAGCTCCCAAAAAAGACAGTTGAAAAATGGATCTCAGGGGCACTGCAATTCAAAAACCCGCAGAGTTATAAATGATAACTCTCATCCACAGATATATTGAGGGAAGGCAACGAAGAGGATTTGAAAGCAAGGCAGAATTGCAGGAAACAGATTTCAGGAGGTAGATTCGAATCGCCTTTAAAGCACAAGAAAAGCGGCAAAACGTCGACAATGATGCCCTTGGCCAAAAAGGGCGTATGCGTTTTTTAACGCATACGCCCTTTTTGGCCAACCAAGCAACCTGGAAAGGCAAATCAGCGCTACAAAGAAGTCTAGCTTCCCATCGGTCAAAAGGGCCATGCTGCAAAAAGTGTCAAAACCAGAAATGCAGGACAGGCCATGCAGAAATGGCAGCCTTGCTACGCTGATGGGCGGGATGTAAATTGCCAACAGCCACTCTGGAGAAGTGTACGGTGTGTCCTGAAACATCGAGAAAACACAGCTTAGGGAGCATAGGGCACGTCCACTCATGGGCGTATAAATTGGGAAAACTAAAAATCAGCAAGACAAAGGCACCCCAAAGTTTAGGGCTGCTCTGTTGACAAGAACCTCCACTTCATGACACCTTAAATATCCCAGGAAAGAGAAAAATGAATAAAGAAATTGTGGTCCTTATGTACAATGGAATATCACTCAGACATGAAAGCAATGTCATAAGGCTAGTAGAAGCAAGATGAGTGGATTTAGGTACGACGATTCTAAGTGAAATAAGTCACACAGAAAAAGACACATATCATAAGCTATCACTTATAGAGAGGATGTAAAAACCGCTACACTTGAACTGAATTACAAAACAGAACAGAGTCACACGTTTAGAAAACACACTATGGCTGCTTAACGGGAAAGGTGAGGTGGGGTTATGCTTAAAACAAGGGTTTCAAATTCGCTCAGATACCGTTCCATACACCCAATATGTAATAGACAAGACCTACTCCTTGCTCAGTGAACTGGACTCAACACCCCCTATTCACCGCACAAGAATATATCTGACTAGTAAGAATCTTAAAGCCTATGTATTGATATCTGTCTGGAAGTGAGTCAAGTGGGTGTAAAGCCGCATAAACACAGCCGTGAAAAGCAGCTAAACCCCATTATAAAAATAAATTACTTTTAAAAACCCGTAAAACAAAGACAGTGAAAGAGAGAGAAATTCTTACAAAATTCGTTCAGAGGCTGTGATGCAACCTGGATTGACCATATCTAGACCCACAGCTGGATGAGACATAAGGGTGGACACTCTTGGGGCTGAAAGGTTGGGTGAGGTTGGGTGAGCAAATGCAGACCCTTTAAAATAATACTGCGTGGTACCCATCCCATGGGTCCCAAATCTCCAGGTTCAAGGGCATCTTCCTACATCGAAAACATGCATGAGAAACCCAGAAGATGGTACACCGTGTGATTTTGAAAGGTTTCTAATACACACCTCATTTCTCATATCCTTGTGCTCGGGTTCGCCATTCCAGCTACTTTACTAGCAATCTCCCTACTTGGAGAATCAGCACGTTTAACCTCCTGTTCCCTACAGGTTGCAATTTGTCCTGAGGATGAACGGGAAGAGGGGCAACCAGTGAGAGACTAGATCTAGGTGTTGGGACAGGCACAGGTCACTCTATTTTCCCATCAGGAAGAAGAATTATCCACAGGCTCAGCCTGCCGCCAGGAACCAGAATAGGGCCTGAGGCAATCCCGTGCTTTTGCGGCCAGCTCCCAAAAAAGACAGTTGAAAAATGGATCTCAGGGGCACTGCAATTCACAAACCCGCAGAGTTATAAATGATAACTCTCATCCACAGATATATTGAGGGAAGGCAACGAAGAGGATTTGAAAGCAAGGCAGAATTGCAGGAAACAGATTTCAGGAGGTAGATTCGAATCGCCTTTAAAGCACAAGAAAAGCGGCAAAACGTCGACAATGATGCCCTTGGCCAAATAGGGCGTATGCGTTTTTTCCTGAATATATTCAGGAAAAAACGCATACGCCCTATTTGGCCAACCAAGCAACCTGGAAAGGCAAATCAGCGCTACAAAGAAGTCTCGCTTCCCATCGGTCAAAAGGGCCACGCTGCAAAAAGTGTCAAAACCAGAAATGCAGGACAGGCCATGGAGAAATGGCAGCCTTGCTACGCTGATGGGCGGGATGTAAATTGCCAACAGCCACTCTGGAGACGTGTACGGTGTGTCCTGAAACATCGAGAAAACACAGCTTAGGGAGCATAGGGCACATCCACTCATGGGCGTATAAATTGGGAAAACTAAAAATCAGCAAGACACAGGCACCCCAAAGTTTAGGGCTGCTCTGTTGACAAGAACCTCCACTTCATGACACCTTAAATATCCCAGGAAAGAGAAAAATGAATAAAGAAATTGTGGTCCTTATGTACAATGGAATATCACTCAGACATGAAATCAATGTCATAAGGCTAGTAGAAGCAAGATGAGTGGATTTAGGTACGACGATTCTAAGTTAAATAAGTCACACAGAAAAAGACACTTATCATAAGCTATCACTTATAGAGGGAATGTAAAAACCGCTACACTTGAACTGAATTACAAAACAGAACAGAGTCACACGTTTAGAAATCACACTATGGCTGCTTAACGGGAAAGGTGAGGTGGGGTGATGCATAAAACAAGGGATTCAAATTCGCTCAGATACAGTTCCATACACTCAATATGTAATAGACAAGACCTACTCCTTGCTCAGTGAACTGGACTCAACACCCCCTATTCACTGCACAAGAATATATGTGACTAGTGAGAATCTTAAAACCTATGTATTGATATCTGTCTGGAAGTGATTCAAGTGGGTGTAAAGCCGCATAAACACAGCCGTGAAAAGCAGCTAAACCCCATTATAAAAATAAATTACTTTTAAAAACCCGTAAAACAAAGACAGTGAAAGAGAGAGAAATTCTTACAAAATTCGTTCAGAGGCTGTGATGCAACCTGGATTGACCATATCTAGACCCACAGCTGGATGAGACATAAGGGTGGACACTCTTGGGGCTGAAAGTTTGGGTGAGGTTGGGTGAGCAAACGCAGACCCTTTAAAGTAATACTGCCTGGTACCCATCCCATGGGTCCCAAATCTCCAGGTTCAAGGGCATCTTCCTACATCGAAAACATGCATGAGAAACCCAGAAGATGGTACACCGTGTGATTTTGAAAGGTTTCTAATACGCACCTCATTTCTCATCTCCTTGTGCTCGGGTTCGCCATTCCAGCTACTTTACTAGCAATCTCCCTACTTGGAGAATCAGCACGTTTAACCTCCTGTTCCCTACAGGTTGCAATTTGTCCTGAGGATGAACGGGAAGAGGGGCAACCAATGAGAGACTAGATCTAGGTGTTGGGACAGGCACAGGTCACTCTATTTTCCCATCAGGAAGAAGAATTAACCACAGGCTCAGCCTGCCGCCCTGAAGCAGAATAGGGCCTGAGGCAATCCCGCGCTTTTGCGGCCAGCTCCCAAAAAAGACAGTTGAAAAATGGAGCTCATGGGCACTGCCATTCACAAACCTGCTGAGTTATAAATGATAACTCTCATCCACAGATATATTGAGGGAAGGCAATGAAGAGGATTTGAAAGCAAGGCAGAATTGCAGGAAACAGATTTCAGGAGGTAGATTTGAATCGCCTTTAAAGCACATGAAAAGCGGCAAAACGTCGACGATGTTGCCCTTTGCCAAAAAGGGCGTATGCGTTTTTTCCTGAATATATTCAGGAAAAAACGCATACGCCCTGTTTGGCCAACCAAGCAACCTGGAAAGGCTAATCAGCGCTACAAAGAAGTCTCGCTTCCCATCAGTCAAAAGGGCCATGTTGCAAAATGTGTCAAAACCAGAAATGCAGGACAGGCCATGGAGAAATGGCAGCCTTGCTACGCTGATGGGCGGGATGTAAATTGCCAACAGCCACTATGGAGAAGTGTACGGTGTGTCCTGAAACATCGAAAAAACACAGCTTAGGGAGCATAGGGCATTTCCACTCATGGGCGTATATATTGGGAAAACTAAAAATCAGCAAGACACAGGCACCCCAAAGTTTAGGGCTGCTCTGTTGACAAGAACCGCCACTTCATGACACCTTAAATATCCCAGGAAAGAGAAAAATGGATAAAGTAGTTGTGGTCCTTATGTACAATGGAATATCACTCAGACATGAAATCAATGTCATAATGCTAGTAGAAGCAAGATGAGTGGTTTTAGGTACGATGATTATAAGTGAAATAAGTCACACAGAAAAAGACACTTATCATAAGCTATCACTTATAGAGGGAATGTAAAAACCGCTACACTTGAACTGAATTACAAAACAGAACAGAGTCACACGTTTAGAAAACACACTATGGCTGCTTAACGGGAAAGGTGAGGTGGGGTGATGCATAAAACAAGGGTTTCAAATTCGCTCAGATACCGTTCCATACACCCAATATGTAATAGACAAGACCTACTCCTTGCTCAGTGAACTGGACTCAACACCCCCTATTCACCGCACAAGATTATATGTGACTAGTAAGAATCTTAAAACCTATGTATTGATATCTGTCTGGAAGTGAGTCAAGTGGGTGTAAAGCCGCATAAACACAGCCGTGAAAAGCAGCTAAACCCCATTTTAAAAATAAATTACTTTTAAAAACCCGTAAAACCAAGACGGTGAAAGAGAGAGAAATTCTTACAAAATTCGTTCAGAGGCTGTGATGCAACCTGGATTGAGCATATCAAGACCCACAGCTGGATGAGACATAAGGGTGGACACTCTTGGGGCTGAGAGGTTGGGTGAGGTTGGGTGAGCAAACGCAGACCCTTTAAAGTAATACTGCGTGGTACCCATCCCATGGGTCCCAAATCTCCAGGTTCAAGGGCATCTTCCTACATCGAAAACATGCATGAGAAACCCAGAAGATGGTACACCGTGTGATTTTGAAAGGTTTCTAAAACGCACCTCATTTCTCATCTCCTTGTGCTCGGTTTCGCCATTCCAGCTACTTTACTAGCAATCTCCCTACTTGGAGAATCAACACCTTTAACCTCCTGTTCCCTACAGGTTGCAATTTGTCCTGAGGATGAACGGGAAGATGGGCAACCAATGAGAGACTACATCTAGGTGTTGGGACAGGCACAAGTCACTCTATTTTCCCAACAGGAAGAAGAATTAACCACAGGCTCAGCCTGCTCACCAGAAGCAGAATAGGGCCTGAGGCAATCCCGCGCTTTTGCGGCCAGCTCCCAAAAAAGACAGTTGAAAAATGGAGCTCAGGGAAACTGCAATTCACAAACCCGCAGAGTTATAAATGATAACTCTCATCCACAGATATATTGAGGGAAGGCAACGAAGAAGATTTGAAAGCAAGGCAGAATTGCAGGAAACAGATTTCAGGAGGTAGATACGAATCGCCTTTAAAGCACATGAAAAGCGGCAAAACGTCGACAATGATGCCCTTGGCCAAAAAGGGCGTATGCGTTTTTTCCTCAATATATTCAGGAAAAAACGCATACGCCCTTTTTGGCCAACCAAGCAACCTGGAAAGGCAAATCAGCGCTACAAGGAAGTCTCGCTTCCCATCGGTGAAAAGGGTCATGCTGCAAAAATTGTCAAAACCAGAAATGCAGGACAGGCCATGGAGAAATGGCAGCCTTGCTACGCTGATGGGCGGGATGTAAATTGCCAACAGCCACTCTGCAGAAGTCTACGGTGTGTCCTGAAACATCGATAAAACACAGCTTAGGGAGTATAGGGCACGTCCACTCATGGGCGTATAAATTGGGAAAACTAAAAATCAGCAAGACACAGGCACCCCAAAGTTTAGGGCTGCTCTGTTGACAAAAACCTCCACTTTATGACACCTTAAATATCCGAGGAAAGAGAAAAATGGATAAAGAAGTTGTGGTCCTTATGTACAATGGAACATCACTCAGACATGAAATCAATGTCATAAGGCTAGTAGAAGCAAGATGAGTGGATTTAGGTACGATGATCCTAAGTGAAATAAGTCACATAGAAAAAGACACTTATCATAAGCTATCACTTATAGAGGGAATGTAAAATCCGCTACACTTGAACTGAATTACAAAAGAGAACAGAGTCACACGTTTAGAAAACACACTATGGCTGCTTAACGGGAAAGGTGAGGTGGGGTGATGCATAAAACAAGGGTTTCAAATTCGCTCAGATACCGTTCCATACACCCAATATGTAATAGACAAGACCTACTCCTTTCTCAGTGAACTGGACTCAACACCCCCTATTCACCGCACAAGAATATATGTGACTAGTAAGAATCTTAATACCTATGTATTGATATCTGTCTGGAAGTGAGTCAAGTGGGTGTAAAGCCGCATAAACACAGCCGTGAAAAGCAGCTAAACCCCATTATAAAAATAAATTACTTTTAAAACCCGTAAAACAAAGACAATGAAAGAGGGAGAAATTCTTACAAAATTCGTTCAGAGGCTGTGATGCAACCTGGATTGACCATATCAATACCCACAGCTGGATGAGACATAAGGGTGGACACTCTTGGGGCTGAAAGTTTGGGTGAGGTTGGGTGAGCAAACGCAGACCCTTTAAATTAATACTGCGTGGTACCCATCCCATGGGTCCCAAATCTCCAGGTTCAAGGGCATCTTCCTACATCGAAAACATGCATGAGAAACCCAGAAGATGGTACACCGTGTGATTTTGAAAGGTTTCTAATACGCACCTCATTTCTCATCTCCTTGTGCTCAGATTCGCCTTTCCAGCTACTTTACTAGCAATCTCCCTACTTGGAGAATCAGCACCTTTAAGCTCCTGTTCCCTACAGGTTGCAATTTGTCCTGAGGATGTACGGGAAGAGGGGCAACCAATGAGAGACTAGATCTAGGTGTTGAGACAGGCACAGGTCACTCTATTTTCCCATCAGGAAGAAGAATTATCCACAGGCTCAGCCTGCCGCCAGGAACCAGAATATGGCCTGAGGCAATCCAGTGCTTTTGCGGCCAGCTCCCAAAAAAGACAGTTGAAAAATGGAGCTCAGGGGCACTGCCATTCACAAACCCGCTGAGTTTTAAATGATTAACTCTCGTCCACAAATATATTGAGGGAAGGCAACGAAGAGAATTTGAAAGCAAGGCAGAATTGCAGGAAACAAGTTTCAGGAGGTAGATTCGAATCGCCTTTAAAGCACATGAAAAGCGGCAAAACGTCGACAATGATGCCCTTGGCCAAAAAGGTCGTATGCGTTTTTTCCTGAATATATTCAGGAAAAAACGCATACGCCCTTTTTGGCCAACCAAGCAACCTGGAAAGGCAAGTCAGCGCTACAAAGAAGTCTCGCTTCCCATCGGTCAAAAGGGTCATGCTGCAAAAAGTGTCAAAACCAGAAATGCAGGACAGGCCATGGAGAAATGGCA
The DNA here is from genome assembly GCF_028021215.1 of Eschrichtius robustus. Lineage (NCBI taxonomy): Eukaryota > Metazoa > Chordata > Mammalia > Artiodactyla > Eschrichtiidae > Eschrichtius > Eschrichtius robustus. Next base: position 288,966 of record NW_027175795.1, on the reverse strand, counting down.
GCCTTGCTACGCTGATGGGCGGGATGTAAATTGCCAACAGCCACTCTGGAGAAGTGTACGGTGTGTCCTGAAACATCGAAAAAACACAGCTTAGGGAGCATAGGGAACGTCCACTCATGGGCGTATAAATTGGGAAAACTAAAAATCAGCAAGACACAGGCACCCCAAAGTTTAGGGCTGCTCTGTTGACAAGAACCTCCACTTCATGACACCTTAAATTTCCCAGGAAAGAGAAAAATGGATAAAGAAGTTGTGGTCCTTATGTACAATGGAATATCACTCAGACATGAAATCAATGTCATAAGGCTAGTTGAAGCAAGATGAGTGGATTTAGGTACGACGATTCTAAGTGAAATAAGTCACACAGAAAAAGGCACTTATCATAAGCTATCACTTATAGAGGGAATGTAAAAACCGCTACACTTTAACTGAATTACAAAACAGAACAGAGTCACACGTTTAGAAAACACACTATGGCTGCTTAACGGGAAAGGTGAGGTGGGGTGATGCATAAAACAAGGGTTTCAAATTCGCTCAGATACCGTTCCATACACCCAATATGTAATAGACAAGACCTACTCCTTGCTCAGTGAACTGGACTCAACACCCCCTATTCACCGCACAAGAATATATGTGACTAGTAAGAATCTCAAAACCTATGTATTGGTATCTGTCTGGAAGTGAGTCAAGTGGGTGTAAAGCCGCATAAACACAGCCGTGAAAAGCAGCTAAACCCCATTATAAAAATAAATTACTTTTAAAAACCCGTAAAACAAAGACAGTGAAAGAGAGAGAAATTCTTACAAAATTCGTTCAGAGGCTGTGATGCAACCTGGATTGACCATATCTAGACCCACAGCTGGATGAGACAAAAGGGTGGACACGCTTGGGGCTGAAACGTTGGGTGAGGTTGGGTGAGCAAACGCAGACCCTTTAAAGTAATACTGCGTGGTACCCATCCCATGGGTCCCAAATCTCCAGGTTCAAGGGCATCTTCCTACATCAAAAACATGCATGAGAAACCCAGAAGATGGTACACCGTGTGATTTTGAAAGGTTTCTAATATGCACCTCATTTCTCATCTCCTTGTGCTCGGGTTCGCCATTCCAGCTACTTTACTAGCAATCTCCCTACTTGGAGAATCAGCACCTTTAACCTCCTGTTCCCTACAGGTTGCAATTTGTCCTGAGGATGAACGGGAAGAGGGGCAACCAATGAGAGACTAGATCTAGGTGTTGGGACAGGCACAGGTCACTCTATTTTCCCAACAGGAAGAAGAATTAACCACAGGCTCAGCCTGCTGCCCAGAAGCAGAATAGGGCCTGAGGCAATCCCGCGCTTTTGCGGCCAGCTCCCAAAAAGCGAGTTGAAAAATGGAGCTCAGGGACACTGCAATTCAAAAACCCGCAGAGTTATAAATGATAACTCTCATCCACAGATATATTGAGGGAAAGCAACGAAGAGGATTTGAAAGCAAGGCAGAATTGCAGGAAACAGATTTCAGGAGGTAGATTCGAATCGCCTTAAAAGCACATGAAAAGCGGCAAAACGTCGACAATGATGCCCTTGACCAAAAAGGGCGTATGCGTTTTTTCCTGAATATATTCAGGAAAAAACGCATACGCCCTTTTTGGCCAACCAAGCAACCTGGAAAGGCATATCAGCGCTACAAAGAAGTCTCGCTTCCCATCGGTCAAAAGGGTCATGCTGCAAAAAGTGTCAAATCCAGAAATGCAGGACAGGCCATGGAGAAATGGCAGACTTGCTATGCTGATGGGCGGGATGTAAATTGCCAACAGCCACTCTGGAGAAGTGTATGGTGTGTCCTGAAACATCGAAAAAACACAGCTTAGGGAGCATAGGGCACGTCCACTCATGGGCGTATAAATTGGGAAAACGAAAAATCAGCAAGACACAGGCACCCCAAAGTTTAGGGCTGCTCTGTTGACAAGAACCTCCACTTCATGACACCTTAAATATCCCAGGAAAGAGAAAAATGAATAAAGAAATTGTGGTCCTTATGTACAATGGAATATCACTCAGACATGAAATCAATGTCATAAGGCTAGTAGAAGCAAGATGAGTGGATTTAGGTACGATGATTCTAAGTGAAATAAGTCACACAGAAAAAGACACTTATCATAAGCTATCACTTATAGAGGGAATGTAAAAACCGCTACACCTGAACTGAATTACAAAACAAAACAGAGTCGCACGTTTAGAAAACACACTATGGCTGCTTAACAGGAAAGGTGAGGTGGGGTGATGCATAAAACAAGGGTTTCAAATTCGCTCAGATACCGTTCCATACACCCAATATGTAATAGACAAGACCTACTCCTTGCTCAGTGAACTGGACTCAACACCCCTTATTCACCGCACAAGAATATATGTGACTAGTAAGAATCTTAAAACCTATGTATTGATATCTGTCTGGAAGTGAGTCAAGTGGGTGTAAAGCCGCATAAACACAGCCGTCAAAAGCAGCTAAACCCCATTATAAAAATAAATTACTTTTAAAAACCCGTAAAACAAAGACAGTGAAAGAGAGAGAAATTCTTACAAAATTCGTTCAGAGGCTGTGATGCAACCTGGATTGACCATATCTAGAACCCTCAGCTGGATGAGATATAAGGGTGGACACTCTTGGGGCTGAAAGGTTGGGTGAGGTTGGGTGAGCAAACGCAGACCCTTTAAAGTAATACTGCGTGGTACCCATCCCATGGGTCCCAAATCTCCAGGTTCAAGGGCATCTTCCTACATCGAAAACATGCATGAGAAACCCAGAAGATGGTACACCGTGTGATTTTGAAAGGTTTCTAATAAGCACCTCATTTCTCATCTCCTTGTGCTCGGGTTCGCCATTCCAGCTACTTTACCTGCAATCTCCCTAGTTGGAGAATCAGCACCTTTAACCTCCTGTTCCCTACAGGTTGCACTTTGTCCTGAAGATGAACGAGAAGAGGGGCAACCAATGAGAGACTAGATCTAGGTGTTGGGACAGGCACAGGTCACTCTATTTTCCCATCAGGAAGAAGAATTAACCACAGGCTCAGCCTGCCTCCCAGAAGCATAATAGGGCCTGAGGCAATCCTGCGCTTTTGCGGCCAGCTCCCAAAAAAGCGAGTTGAAAAATGGAGCTCAGGGACACTGCAATTCACAAACCCGCAGAGTTATAAATGATAACTCTCATCCACAGATATATTGAGGGAAGGCAACGAAGAGGATTTGAAAGCAAGGAAGAATTGCAGGAAACAGATTTCAGGAGGTAGATTCGAATCGCCTTTAAAGCACATGAAAAGCGGCAAAACGTCGACAATGATGCCCTTGGCCAAAAAGGGCGTATGCGTTTTTTCCTGAATATATTCAGGAAAAAACGCATACGCCCTGTTTGGCCAACCAAGCAACCTGGAAAGGCTAATCAGCGCTACAAAGAAATCTCGCTTCCCATCGGTCAAAAGGGCCATGCTGCAAAAAGTGTCAAAACCAGAAATGCAGGACAGGCCATGGAGAAATGGCAGCCTTGCTACGCTGATGGGCGGGATGTAAATTGCCAACAGCCACTCTGGAGAAGTGTACGGTGTGTCCTAAAACATCGAAAAAACACAGCTTAGGGAGCATAGGGCACGTCCACTCATGGGCGTATAAATTGGGAAAACTAAAAATCAGCACGACACAGGCACCCCAAAGTTTAGGGCTGCTCTGTTGACAAGAACCTCCACTTCATGACACCTTAAATATCCCAGGAAAGAGAAAAATGGATAAAGAAGTTGTGGTCCTTATGTACAATGGAATATCACTCAGACATGAAATCAATGTCATAAGGCTAGTAGAAGCAAGTTGAGTGGATTTAGGTACGATGATCCTAAGTGAAATAAGTCACACAGAAAAAGACACTTATCATAAGATATCACTTATAGAGGGAATGTAAAAACCGCTACACTTGAACTGATTTACAAAACAGAACAGAGTCACACGTTTAGAAAACACACTATGGCTGCTTAACGGGAAAGGTGAGGTGGTGTGATGCTTAAAACAAGGGTTTCAAATTCGCTCAGATACCGTTCCATACACCCAATATGTAATAGACAAGACCTACTCCTTGCTCAGTGAACTGGACTCAACACCCCCTATTCACCGCACAAGAATATATCTGACTAGTAAGAATCTTAAACCCTATGTATTGATATCTGTCTGGAAGTGAGTCAAGTGGGTGTAAAGCCGCATAAACACAGCCGTGAAAAGCAGCTAAACCCCATTATAAAAATAAATTACTTTTAAAAACCCGTAAAACAAAGACAGTGAAAGAGAGAGAAATTCTTACACAATTCGTTCAGAGGCTGTGATGCAACCTGGATTGACCATATCTAGACCCACAGCTGGATGAGACATAAGGGTGGACACTCTTGGGGCTGAAAGTTTGGGTGAGGTTGGGTGAGCAAACACAGACCCTTTAAAGTAATACTGCGTGGTACCCATCCCATGGGTCCCAAATCTCCAGGTTCAAGGGCATCTTCCTACATCGAAAACATGCATGAGAAACCCAGAAGGTGGTACACCGTGTGATTTTGAAAGGTTTCTAATACGCACCTCATTTCTCATCTCCTTGTGCTCGGATTCGCCTTTCCAGCTACTTTACTAGCAATCTCCCTACTTGGAGAATCAGCACCTTTAAGCTCCTGTTCCCTACAGGTTGCAATTTGTCCTGAGGATGAACGGGAAGAGGGGCAACCAATGAGAGACTAGATCTAGGTGTTGGGACAGGCACAGGTCACTCTAATTTCCCATCAGGAAGAAGAATTAAACACAGGCTCAGCCTGCTGCCGGGAACCAGAATAGGGCCTGAGGCAATCCCGTGCTTTTGCGGCCAGCTCCCAAAAAAGACAGTTGAAAAATGGAGCTCAGGGGCACTGCAATTCACAAACCTGCAGAGTTATAAATGATAACTCTCATCCACAGATATATTGAGGGAAGGCAACGAAGAGGATTTGAAAGCAAGGCAGAATTGCAGGAAACAGGTTTCAGGAGGTAGATTCGAATCGCCTTTAAAGCACATGAAAAGTGGCAAAACGTCGACAATGATGCCCTTGGCCAAACAGGGCGTATGCGTTTTTTCCTGAATATAATCAGGAAAAAACGCATACGCCCATTTTGGCCAACCAAGCAACCTGGAAAGGCAAATCAGCGCTACAAAGAAGTCTCGCTTCCCATCGGTCAAAAGGGCCATGCTGCAAAAAGTCTCAAAACCAGAAATGCAGGACAGGCCATGGAGAAATGGCAGCCTTGCTACGCTGATGGGCGGGATGTAAATAGCCAACAGCCATTCTGGAGAAGTGTACGGTGTGTCCTGAAACATCGAAAAAACACAGCTTAGGGAGCAGAGGGCATGTACACTCATGGGCGTATAAATTGGGAAAACTAAAAATCAGCAAGACACAGGCACCCCAAAGTTTAGGGCTGCTCTGTTGACAAGAACCTCCACTTCATGGCACCTTAAATATCCCAGGAAAGAGAAAAATGGATAAAGAAGTTGTGGTCCTTATGTACAATGGAATATCACTCAGACATGAAATCAATGTCATAAGGCTAGTAGAAGCAAGATGAGTGGATTTAGGTACGACAATTCTAAGTGAAATAAGACACACAGAAAAAGACATTTATCATAAGCTATCACTTATAGAGGGGATGTAAAAACCGCTACACTTGAACTGAATTACAAAACAGAACAGAGTCACACGTTTAGAAAACACACTATGGCTGCTTAACGGGAAAGGTGAGGTGGGGTGATGCATAAAACAAGGGTTTCAAATTCGCTCAGATACCGTTCCATACACCCAATTTGTAATAGACAAGACCTACTCCTTGCTCAGTGAACTGGACTCAACACCCCCTATTCACCGCACAAGAATATATGTGACTAGTAAGAACCTTAAAACCTTTGTATTGATATCTGTCTGGAGGTGAGTCAAGTGGGTGTAAAGCCGCATAAACACAGCCGTGAAAAGCAGTTAAACCCCATTATAAAAATAAATTACTTTTAAAAACCCGTAAAACAAAGACAGTGAAAGAGAGAGAAATTCTTACAAAATTCGTTCAGAGGCTGTGATGCAACCTGGATTGACCATATCTAGACCCACAGCTGGATGAGACATAAGGGTGGACACTCTTGGGGCTGAAAGGTTGGGTGAGATTGGGTGAGCAAACGCAGACCCTTTAAAGTAATACTGCGTGGTACCCATCCCATGGGTCCCAAATCTCCAGGTTCAAGGGCATCTTCCTACATCGAAAACATGCATGAGAAACCCAGAAGATGGTACACCGTGTGATTTTGAAAGGTTTCTAATACGCACCTCATTTCTCATATCCTTGTGCTCGGGTTCGCCATTCCAGCTACTTTACTAGCAATCTCCCTACTTGGAGAATCAGCACGTTTAACCTCCTGTTCCCTACAGGTTGCAATTTATCCTGAGGATGAACGGGAAGAGGGGCAACCAATGAGAGACTAGATCTAGGTGTTGGGACAGGCACAGGTCACTCTATTTTCCCATCAGGAAGAAGAATTATCCACAGGCTCAGCCTGCCGCCAGGAACCAGAATAGGACCTGAGGCAATCCCGTGCTTTTGCGGCCAGCTCCCAAAAAAGACAGTTGAAAAATGGAGCTCAGGGGCACTGCAATTCACAAACATGCAGAGTTATAAATGATAACTCTCATCCACAGATATATTGAGGGAAGGCAACGGAGAGGATTTGAAAGCAAGGCAGAATTGCAGGAAACAGATTTCAGGAGGTAGATTCGAATCGCCTTTAAAGCACAAGAAAAGCGGCAAAACGTCGACAATGATGCCCTTGGCCAAAAAGGGCGAATGCGTTTTTTCCTGAATATATTCAGGAAAAACGAATACGCCCTTTTTGGCCAACCAAGCAACCTGGAAAGGCAAATCAGCGCTACAAAGAAGTCTCGCTTCCCATCGGTCAAAAGGGCCATACTGCAAAAAGTGTCAAAACCAGAAATGCAGGACAGGCCATGGAGAAATGGCAGCCTTGCTACGCTGATGGGCGGGATGTAAATTGCCAACAGCCACTCTGGAGAAGTGTACGGTGTGTCCTGAAACATCGAGAAAACACAGCTTAGGGAGCATAGGGCACGTCCACTCATGGGCGTATAAATTGGGAAAACTAAAAATCAGCAAGACACAGGCACCCCAAAGTTTAGGGCTGCTCTGTTGACAAGAACCTCCACTTCATGACACCATAAATATCCCAGGAAAGAGAAAAATGAATAAAGAATTTGTGGTCCTTATGTACAATGGATTATCACTCAGACATGAAATCAATGTCATAAGGCTAGTAGAAGCAAGATGAGTGGATTTAGGTACGACGATTCTAAGTGAAATAAGTCACACAGAAAAAGACACTTATCATAAGCTATCACTTATAGAGGGGATGTAAAAACCGCTACACTTGAACTGAATTATAAAACAGAACAGAGTCACACGTTTAGAAAACACACTATGGCTGCTTAACGGGAAAGGTGAGGTGGGGTGATGCATAAAACAAGGGTTTCAAATTCGCTCAGATACCGTTCCATACACCCAATATGTAATAGACAAGACCTACTCCTTGCTCAGTGCACTGGACTCAACACCCCCTATTCACCGCACAAGAATATATGTGACTAGTAAGAATCTCAAAACCTATGTATTGATATCTGTCTGGAAGTGAGTCAAGTGGGTGTAAAGCCGCATAAACACAGCCGTGAAAAGCAGCTAAACCCCATTATAAAAATAAATTACTTTCAAAAACCCGTAAAACAAAGACAGTGAAAGAGAGAGAAATTCTTACGAAATTCGTTCAGAGGCTGTGATGCAACCTGGATTGACCATATCTAGACACACAGCTGGATGAGACATAAGGGTGGACACTCTTGGGGCTGAAAGGTTGGGTGACGTTGGGTGAGCAAACGCAGACCCTTTAAAGTAATACTGCGTGGTACCCATCCCATGGGTCCCAAATCTCCAGGTTCAAGGGCATCTTCCTACATCGAAAACATGCATGAGAAACACAGAAGATGGTACACCGTGTGATTTTGAAAGGTTTCTAATACGCACCTCATTTCTCATCTCCTTGTGCTCGGGTTCGCCTTTCCAGCTACTTTACTAGCAATCTCCCTAGTTGGAGAATCAGCACCTTTAAGCTCCTGTTCCCTACAGGTTGCAATTTGTCCTGAGGATGAACGGGAAAAGGGGCAACAAATGAGAGACTAGATCTAGGTGTTGAGACAGGCACAGGTCACTCTATCTTCCCATCAGGAAGAAGAATTATCCACAGGCTCAGCCTGCCGCCAGGAACCAGAATAGGGCCTGAGGCAATCCCGTGCTTTTGCGGCCAGCTCCCAAAAAAGACAGTTGAAAAATGGAGCTCAGGGCCACTGCCATTCAAAAACCTGCTGAGTTATAAATGATAACTCTCGTCCACAAATATATTGAGGGAAGGCAACGAAGAGGATTTGAAAGCAAGGCAGAATTGCAGGAAACAGGTTTCAGGAGGTAGATTCGAATCGCCTTTAAAGCACATGAAAAGTCGCAAAACGTCGACAATGATGCCCTTGGCCAAACAGGGCGTATGCGTTTTTTCCTGAATATATTCAGGAAAAAACGCATACGCCCTGATTGGCCAACAAAGCAACCTGGAAAGGCTAATCAGCGCTACAAAGAAGTCTCGCTTCCCATCGGTCAAAAGGGCCATGCTGCAAAAAGTGTCAAAACCAGAAATGCAGGACAGGCCATGGAGAAATGGCAGCCTTGCTACGCTGATGGGCGGGATGTTAATAGCCAACAGCCATTCTGGAGAAGTGTACGGTGTGTCCTGAAACATCGAAAAAACACAGCTTAGGGAGCATAGGGCACGACCACTCATGGGCGTATAAATTGGGAAAACTAAAAATCAGCAAGACACAGGCACCCCAAAGTTTAGGGCTGCTCTGTTGACAAGAACCTCCACTTCATGACACCTTAAATATGCCAGGAAAGAGAAAAATGGATAAAGAAGTTGTGGTCCTTATGTACAATGGAATATCACTCAGACATGAAATCAATGTCATAAGGCTAGTAGAAGCAAGATGAGTGGATTTAGGTACGACGATTCTAAGTGAAATAAGACACACAGAAAAAGACACTTATCATAAGCTATCACTTATAGAGGGAATGTAAAAACCGCTACACTTGAACTGAATTACAAAACAGAACAGAGTCACACGTTTAGAAAACACACTATGGCTGCTTAACGGGAAAGGTGAGGTGGGGTGATGCTTAAAACAAGGGTTTCAAATTCGCTCAGATACCGTTCCATACACCCAATATGTAATAGACAAGACCTACTCCTTGCTCAGTGAACTGGACTCAACACCCCCTATTCACCGCACAAGATTATATGTGACTAGTAAGAATCTTAAAACCTATGTATTGATATCTGTCTGGAAGTGAGTCAAGTGGGTGTAAAGCCGCATAAACACAGCCGTGAAAAGCAGCTAAACCCCATTTTAAAAATAAATTACTTTTAAAAACCCGTAAAAGAAAGACAGTGAAAGAGAGAGAAATTCTTACAAAATTCGTTCAGAGGCTGTGATGCAACCTGGATTGACCATATCTAGACCCACAGCTGGATGAGACATAAGGGTGGACACTCTTGGGGCTGAAAGGTTGGGTGAGATTGGGTGAGCAAACACAGACCCTTTAAAGTAATACTGCGTGGTACCCATCCCATGGGTCCCAAATCTCCAGGGTCAAGGGCATCTTCCTACATCGAAAACATGCATGAGAAACCCAGAAGATGGTACACCGTGTGATTTTGAAAGGTTTCTAATACGCACCTCATTTCTCATATCCTTGTTCTCGGGTTCGCCATTCCAGGTATTTTACTAGCAATCTCCCTACTTGGAGAATCAGCACCTTTAACCTCCTGTTCCCTACAGGTTGCAATTTGTCCTGAGGATGAACGGGAAGAGGGGCAACCAATGAGAGACTAGATCTAGGTGTTGGGACAGGCACAGGTCACTCTATTTTCCCATCAGGAAAAAGAATTATCCACAGGCTCAGCCTGCCGCCAGGAACCAGAATAGGGCCTGAGGCAATCCCGTGCTTTTGCGGCCAGCTCCCAAAAAACACAGTTGAAAAATGGAGCTCAGGGGCACTGCAATTCACAAACCCGCAGAGTTATAAATGATAACTCTCATCCACAGATATATTGAGGGAAGGCAACGAAGAGGATTTGAAAGCAAGGCAGAATTGCAGGAAACAGGTTTCAGGAGGTAGATTCGAATCGCCTTTAAAGCACAAGAAAAGCGGCAAAACGTCGAAAATGATGCCCTTGGCCAAAAAGGGCGTATGCGTTTTTTCCTGAATATATTCAGGAAAAAACGCATACGCCCTTTTTGGCCAACCAAGCAACCTGGAAAGGCAAATCAGCGCTACAAAGACGTCTCGCTTCCCATCGGTCAAAAGGGCCATACTGCAAAAAGTGTCAAAACCAGAAATGCAGGACAGGCCATGGAGAAATGGCAGCCTTGCTACGCTGATGGGCGGGATGTAAATTGCCAACAGCCACTCTGGAGAAGTGTACGGTGTGTCCTGAAACATCGAGAAAACACAGCTTAGGGAGCATAGGGCACGTCCACTCATGGGCGTATAAATTGGGAAAACTAAAAATCAGCAAGACACAGGCACCCCAAAGTTTAGGGCTGCTCTGTTGACAAGAACCTCCACTTCATGACACCTTAAATATCCCAGGAAAGAGAAAAATGAATAAAGAAATTGTGGTCCTTATGTACAATGGAATATCACTCAGACATGAAATCAATGTCATAAGGCTAGTAGAAGCAAGATGAGTGGATTTAGGTACGACGATTCTAAGTGAAATAAGTCACACAGAAAAAGACACTTATCACAAGCTATCACTTATAGAGGGGATGTAAAGACCGCTACACTTGAACTGAATTACAAAACAGAACAGAGTCACACGTTTAGAAAACACACTATGGCTGCTTAACGGGAAAGGTGAGGTGAGGTGATGCATAAAACAAGGGTTTCAAATTCGCTCAGATACCGTTCCATACACCCAATATGTAATAGACAAGACCTACTCCTTGCTCAGTGAACTGGACTCAACACCCCCTATTCACCGCACAAGAATATATGTGACTAGTAAGAATCTTAAAACCTATGTATTGATATCTGTCTGGAAGTGATTCAAGTGGGTGTAAAGCCGCATAAACACAGCCGTGAAAAGCAGCTAAACCCCATTATAAAAATAAATTACTTTTAAAAACCCGTAAAACAAAGACAGTGAAAGAGAGAGAAATTCTTACAAAATTCGTTCAGAGGCTGTGATGCAACCTGGATTGACCATATCTAGACCCACAGCTGAATGAGACATAAGGGTGGACACTCTTGGGGCTGAAAGGTTGGGTGAGGTTGGGTGAGCAAACGCAGAACCTTTAAAGTAATACTGCGTGGTACCCATCCCATGGGTCCCAAATCTCCAGGTTCAAGGGCATCTTCCTACATCGAAAACATGCATGAGAATCCCAGAAGATGGTACACCGTGTGATTTTGAAAGGTTTCTAATACGCACCTCATTTCTCATCTCCTTTTGCTCGGGTTCGCCATTCCAGCTACTTTACTAGCAATCTCCCTACTTGGAGAATCAGCACGTTTAACCTCCTGTTCCCTACAGGTTGCAATTTGTCCTGAGGATGAACGGGAAGAGGGGCAACCAATGAGAGACTCGATCTAGGTGTTGGGACAGGCACAGGTCAGTCTATTTTCCCATCAGGAAGAAGAATTATCCACAGGCTCAGCCTGCCGCCAGGAACCAGAATAGGGCCTGAGGCAATCCTGTGCTTTTGCGGCCAGCTCCCAAAAAACACAGTTGAAAAATGGAGCTCAGGGGCACTGCCATTCACAAACCCGCAGAGTTATAAATGATAACTCTCATTCACAGATATATTGAGGGAAGGCAACGAAGAGGATTTCAAAGCAAGGCAGAATTGCAGGAAACAGGTTTCAGGAGGTAGATTCGAATCGCCTTTAAAGCACAAGAAAAGCGGCAAAACGTCGACAATGATGCCCTTGGCCAAAAAGGGCGTATGCGTTTTTTCCTGAATATATTCAGGAAAAAACGCATACGCCCTTTTTGGCCAACCAAGCAACCTGGAAAGGCAAATCAGCGCTACAAAGACGTCTCGCTTCCCATCGGTCAAAAGGGCCATACTGCAAAAAGTGTCAAAACCAGAAATGCAGGACAGGCCATGGAGAAATGGCAGCCTTGCTACGCTGATGGGCGGGATGTAAATTGCCAACAGCCACTCTGGAGAAGTGTACGGTGTGTCCTGAAACATCGAGAAAACACAGCTTAGGGAGCATAGGGCACGTCCACTCATGGGCGTATAAATTGGGAAAACTAAAAATCAGCAAGACACAGGCACCCCAAAGTTTAGGGCTGCTCTGTTGACAAGAACCTCCACTTCATGACACCTTAAATATCCCAGGAAAGAGAAAAATGAATAAAGAAATTGTGGTCCTTATGTACAATGGAATATCACTCAGACATGAAATCAATGTCATAAGGCTAGTAGAAGCAAGATGAGTGGATTTAGGTACGACGATTCTAAGTGAAATAAGTCACACAGAAAAAGACACTTATCACAAGCTATCACTTATAGAGGGGATGTAAAAACCGCTACACTTGAACTGAATTACAAAACAGAACAGAGTCACACGTTTAGAAAACACACTATGGCTGCTTAACGGGAAAGGTGAGGTGGGGTGATGCATAAAACAAGGGTTTCAAATTCGCTCAGATACCGTTCCATACACACAATATGTAATAGGCAAGACCTACTCCTTGCTCAGTGAACTGGACTCAACACCCCCTATTCACCGCACAAGAATATATCTGACTAGTAAGAATCTTAAACCCTATGTATTGATATCTGTCTGGAAGTGAGTCAAGTGGGTGTAAAGCCGCATAAACACAGCCGTGAAAAGCAGCTAAACCCCATTATAAAAATAAATTACTTTTAAAAACCCGTAAAACGAAGACAGTGAAAGAGAGAGAAATTCTTACAAAATTCGTTCAGAGGCTGTGATGCAACCTGGACTGACCATATCTAGACCCACAGCTGGATGAGACATAAGGGTGGACACTCTTGGGGCTGAAAGGTTGGGTGAGATTGGGTGAGCAAACGCAGACCCTTTAAAGTAACACTGCGTGGTACCCATCCCATGGGTCCCAAATCTCCAGGTTCAAGGGCATCTTCCTACATCGAAAACATGCATGAGAAACCCAGAAGATGGTACACCGTGTGATTTTGAAAGGTTTCTAATACGCACCTCATTTCTCATCTCCTTGTGCTCGGGTTCGCCATTCCAGCTACTTTACCTGCAATCTCCCTAGTTGGAGAATCAGCACCTTTAAGCTCCTGTTCCCTACAGGTTGCAATTTGTCCTGAAGATGAACGGGAAGAGGGGCAACCAATGAGAGACTAGATCTAGGTGTTGGGACAGGCACAGGTCACTCTATTTTCCCATCAGGAAGAAGAATTAACCACAGGCTCAGCCTGCCGCCCAGAAGCAGAATAGGGCCTGAGGCAATCCCGCGCTTTTGCGGCCAGCTCCCAAAAAAGCGAGTTGAAAAATGGAGCTCAGGGACACTGCAATTCACAAACCCGCAGAGTTATAAATGATAACTCTCATCCACAGATATATTGAGGGAAGGCAACGAAGAGGATTTGAAAGCAATGCAGAATTGCAGGAAACAGATTTCAGGAGGTAGATTAGAATCGCCTTTAAAGCACATGAAAAGCGGCAAAACGTCGAAAATGATGCCCTTGGCCAAAAAGGGCGTATGCGTTTTTTCCTGAATATATTCAGGAAAAATCGCATACGCCCTTTTTGGCCAACCAAGCAACCTGGAAAGGCAAATCAGCGCTACAAAAAGTCTCGCTTTCCATCGGTCAAATGGGTCATGCTGCAAAAAGTGTCAAAACCACAAATGCAGGACAGGCCATGGAGAAATGGCAGCCTTGCTATGCTGATGGGCGGGATGTAAATTGCCAACAGCCACTCTGGAGAAGTGTACGGTGTGTCCTAAAACATCGAAAAAACACAGCTTAGGGAGCATAGGGCACGTCCACTCATGGGCGTATAAATTGGGAAAACTAAAAATCAGCAAGACACAGGCACCCCAAAGTTTAGGGCTGCTCTGTTGACAAGAACCTCCACTTCATGACACCTTAAATATGCCAGGAAAGAGAAAAATGGATAAAGAAGTTGTGGTCCTTATGTACAATGGAATATCACTCAGACATGAAATCAATGTCATAAGGCTATTAGAAGCAAGATGAGTGGATTTAGGTACGATGATCCTAAGTGAAATAAGTCACACAGAAAAAGACACTTATCATAAGCTATCACTTATAGAGGGGATGTAAAAACCGCTACACTTGAACTGAATTACAAAACAGAACAGAGTCACACGTTTAGAAAACACTCTATGGCTGCTTAACGGGAAAGGTGATGTGGGGTGATGCATAAAACAAGGGTTTCAAATTCGCTCAGATACCGTTCCATACACCCAATATGTAATACACAAGACCTACTCCTTGCTCAGTGAACTGGACTCAACACCCCCTATTCATCGCACAAGATTATATGTGACTAGTAAGAATCTTAAAACCTATGTATTGATATCTGTCTGGAAGTGAGTCAAGTGGGTGTAAAGCCGCATAAACACAGCCGTGAAAAGCAGCTAAACCCCATTATAAAAATAAACTACTTTTAAAAAACCGTAAAACAAAGACAGTGAAAGAGAGAGAAATTCTTACAAAATTCGTTCAGAGGCTGTGATGCAACCTGGATTGACCATATCTAGACCCACAGCTGGATGAGACATAAGGGTGGACACTCTTGGGGCTGAAAGGTTGGGTGAGATTGGGTGAGCAAACGCAGACCCTTTAAAGTAATACTGCGTGGTACCCATCCCATGGGTCCCAAATCTCCAGGTTCAAGGGCATCTTCCTACATCGAAAACATGCATGAGAAACCCAGAAGATGGTACACCGTGTGATTTTGAAAGGTTTCTAATACGCACCTCATTTCTCATCTCCTTGTGCTCGGATTCGCCTTTCCATCTACTTTACTAGCAATCTCCCTACTTGGAGAATCAGCACCTTTAAGCTCCTGTTCCCTACAGGTTGCAATTTGTCCTGAGGATGAACGGGAAGAGGGGCAACCAATGAGAGACTAGATCTAGGTGTTGAGACAGGCACAGGTCACTCTATTTTCCCATCAGGAAGAAGAATTATCCACAGGCTCAGCCTGCCGCCAGGAACCAGAATAGGGCCTGAGGCAATCCCGTGCTTTTGAGGCCAGCTCCCAAAAAAGACAGTTGAAAAATGGAGCTCAGGGGCACTGCCATTCAAAAACCTGCTGAGTTATAAATGATAACTCTCGTCCACAAATATATTGAGGGAAGGCAACGAAGAGGATTTGAAAGCAAGGCAGAATTGCAGGAAACAGGTTTCAGGAGGTAGATTCGAATCGCCTTTAAAGCACATGAAAAGTGGCAAAACGTCGACAATGATGCCCTTGGCCAAACAGGGCGTATATGTTTTTTTCTGAATATATTCAGGAAACAACGCATACGCCCTGATTGGCCAACCAAGCAACCTGGAAAGGCTAATCAGCGCTACAAAGAAGTCTCGCTTCCCATCGGTCAAAAGGGCCATGCTGCAAAAAGTGTCAAAACCAGAAATGCAGGACAGGCCATGGAGAAATGGCAGCCTTGCTACGCTGATGGGCGGGATGTAAATAGCCAACAGCAATTCTGGAGAAGTGTACGGTGTGTCCTGAAACATCGAAAAAACACAGCTTAGGGAGCATAGGGCACGTCCACTCATGGGCGTATAAATTGGGAAAACTAAAAATCAGCAAGACACAGGCACCCCAAAGTTTAGGGCTGCTCTGTTGACAAGAAACTCCACTTCATGACACCTTAAATATCCCAGGAAAGAGAAAAATGGATAAAGAAGTTGTGGTCCTTATGTACAATGGAATATCACTCAGACATGAAATCAATGTCATAAGGCTAGTAGAAGCAAGATGAGTGGATTTAGGTACGACGATTCTAAGTGAAATAAGACACACAGAAAAAGACACTTATCATAAGCTATCACTTATAGAGGGAATGTAAAAACCGCTACACTTGAACTGAATTACAAAACAGAACAGAGTCACACGTTTAGAAAACACACTATGGCTGCTTAACGGGAAAGGTGAGGTGGGGTGATGCATAAAACAAGGGTTTCAAATTCGCTCAGATACCGTTCCATACACCCAATATGTAATAGACAAGACCTACTCCTTGCTCAGTGAACTGGACTCAACACCCCCTATTCACCGCACAAGAATATATGTGACTAGTAAGAATCTTAAAACCTATGTATTGATATCTGTCTGGAAGTGATTCAAGTGGGTGTAAAGCCGCATAAACACAGCCGTGAAAAGCAGCTAAACCCCATTATAAAAATAAATTACTTTTAAAAACCCGTAAAACAAAGACAGTGAAAGAGAGAGAAATTCTTACAAAATTCGTTCAGAGGCTGTGATGCAACCTGGATTGACCATATCTAGACCCACAGCTGAATGAGACATAAGGGTGGACACTCTTGGGGCTGAAAGTTTGGGTGAGGTTGGGTGAGCAAACGCAGAACCTTTAAAGTAATACTGCGTGGTACCCATCCCATGGGTCCCAAATCTCCAGGTTCAAGGGCATCTTCCTACATCGAAAACATGCATGAGAAACCCAGAAGATGGTACACCGTGTGATTTTGAAAGGTTTCTAATACGCACCTCATTTCTCATCTCCTTTTGCTCGGGTTCGCCATTCCAGCTACTTTACTAGCAATCTCCCTACTTGGAGAATCAGCACGTTTAACCTCCTGTTCCCTACAGGTTGCAATTTGTCCTGAGGATGAACGGGAAGAGGGGCAACCAATGAGAGACTCGATCTAGGTGTTGGGACAGGCACAGGTCAGTCTATTTTCCCATCAGGAAGAAGAATTATCCACAGGCTCAGCCTGCCGCCAGGAACCAGAATAGGGCCTGAGGCAATCCCGTGCTTTTGCGGCCAGCTCCCAAAAAACACAGTTGAAAAATGGAGCTCAGGGGCACTGCAATTCACAAACCCGCAGTATAAATGATAACTCTCATTCACAGATATATTGAGGGAAGGCAACGAAGAGGATTTGAAAGCAAGGCAGAATTGCAGGAAACAGGTTTCAGGAGGTAGATTCGAATCGCCTTTAAAGCACAAGAAAAGCGGCAAAACGTCGACAATGATGCCCTTGGCCAAAAAGGGCGTATGCGTTTTTTCCTGAATATATTCAGGAAAAAACGCATACGCCCTTTTTGGCCAACCAAGCAACCTGGAAAGGCAAATCAGCGCTACAAAGACGTCTCGCTTCCCATCGGTCAAAAGGGCCATACTGCAAAAAGTGTCAAAACCAGAAATGCAGGACAGGCCATGGAGAAATGGCAGCCTTGCTACGCTGATGGGCGGGATGTAAATTGCCAACAGCCACTCTGGAGAAGTGTACGGTGTGTCCTGAAACATCGAGAAAACACAGCTTAGGGAGCATAGGGCACGTCCACTCATGGGCGTATAAATTGGGAAAACTAAAAATCAGCAAGACACAGGCACCCCAAAGTTTAGGGCTGCTCTGTTGACAAGAACCTCCACTTCATGACACCTTAAATATCCCAGGAAAGAGAAAAATGAATAAAGAAATTGTGGTCCTTATGTACAATGGAATATCACTCAGACATGAAATCAATGTCATAAGGCTAGTAGAAGCAAGATGAGTGGATTTAGGTACGACGATTCTAAGTGAAATAAGTCACACAGAAAAAGACACTTATCACAAGCTATCACTTATAGAGGGGATGTAAAAACCGCTACACTTGAACTGAATTACAAAACAGAACAGAGTCACACGTTTGGAAAACACACTATGGCTGCTTAACGGGAAAGGTGAGGTGGGGTGATGCATAAAACAAGGGTTTCAAATTCGCTCAGATACCGTTCCATACACACAATATGTAATAGACAAGACCTACTCCTTGCTCAGTGAACTGGACTCAACACCCCCTATTCACCGCACAAGAATATATCTGACTAGTAAGAATCTTAAACCCTATGTATTGATATCTGTCTGGAAGTGAGTCAAGTGGGTGTAAAGCCGCATAAACACAGCCGTGAAAAGCAGCTAAACCCCATTATAAAAATAAATTACTTTTAAAAACCCGTAAAACGAAGACAGTGAAAGAGAGAGAAATTCTTACAAAATTCGTTCAGAGGCTGTGATGCAACCTGGACTGACCATATCTAGACCCACAGCTGGATGAGACATTAGGGTGGACACTCTTGGGGCTGAAAGGTTGGGTGAGATTGGGTGAGCAAACGCAGACCCTTTAAAGTAACACTGCGTGGTACCCATCCCATGGGTCCCAAATCTCCAGGTTCAAGGGCATCTTCCTACATCGAAAACATGCATGAGAAACCCAGAAGATGGTACACCGTGTGATTTTGAAAGGTTTCTAATACGCACCTCATTTCTCATCTCCTTGTGCTCGGGTTCGCCATTCCAGCTACTTTACCTGCAATCTCCCTAGTTGGAGAATCAGCACCTTTAAGCTCCTGTTCCCTACAGGTTGCAATTTGTCCTGAAGATGAACGGGAAGAGGGGCAACCAATGAGAGACTAGATCTAGGTGTTGGGACAGGCACAGGTCACTCTATTTTCCCATCAGGAAGAAGAATTAACCACAGGCTCAGCCTGCCGCCCAGAAGCAGAATAGGGCCTGAGGCAATCCCGCGCTTTTGCGGCCAGCTCCCAAAAAAGCGAGTTGAAAAATGGAGCTCAGGGGCACTGCAATTCACAAACCCGCAGAGTTATAAATGATAACTCTCATTCACAGATATATTGAGGGAAGGCAACGAAGAGGATTTGAAAGCAAGGCAGAATTGCAGGAAACAGGTTTCAGGAGGTAGATTCGAATCGCCTTTAAAGCACAAGAAAAGCGGCAAAACGTCGACAATGATGCCCTTGGCCAAAAAGGGCGTATGCGTTTTTTCCTGAATATATTCAGGAAAAAACGCATACGCCCTTTTTGGCCAACCAAGCAACCTGGAAAGGCAAATCAGCGCTACAAAGACGTCTCGCTTCCCATCGGTCAAAAGGGCCATACTGCAAAAAGTGTCAAAACCAGAAATGCAGGACAGGCCATGGAGAAATGGCAGCCTTGCTATGCTGATGGGCGGGATGTAAATTGCCAACAGCCACTCTGGAGAAGTGTACGGTGTGTCCTAAAACATCGAAAAAACACAGCTTAGGGAGCATAGGGCACGTCCACTCATGGGCGTATAAATTGGGAAAACTAAAAATCAGCAAGACACAGGCACCCCAAAGTTTAGGGCTGCTCTGTTGACAAGAACCTCCACTTCATGACACCTTAAATATGCCAGGAAAGAGAAAAATGGATAAAGAAGTTGTGGTCCTTATGTACAATGGAATATCACTCAGACATGAAATCAATGTCATAAGGCTAGTAGAAGCAAGATGAGTGGATTTAGGTACGATGATCCTAAGTGAAATAAGTCACGCAGAAAAAGACACTTATCACAAGCTATCACTTATAGAGGGGATGTAAAAACCGCTACACTTGAACTGAATTACAAAACAGAACAGAGTCACACGTTTAGAAAACACACTATGGCTGCTTAACGGGAAAGGTGAGGTGAGGTGATGCATAAAACAAGGGTTTCAAATTCGCTCAGATACCGTTCCATACACCCAATATGTAATAGACAAGACCTACTCCTTGCTCAGTGAACTGGACTCAACACCCCCTATTCACCGCACAAGAATATATGTGACTAGTAAGAATCTTAAAACCTATGTATTGATATCTGTCTGGAAGTGATTCAAGTGGGTGTAAAGCCGCATAAACACAGCCGTGAAAAGCAGCTAAACCCCATTATAAAAATAAATTACTTTTAAAAACCCGTAAAACAAAGACAGTGAAAGAGAGAGAAATTCTTACAAAATTCGTTCAGAGGCTGTGATGCAACCTGGATTGACCATATCTAGACCCACAGCTGAATGAGACATAAGGGTGGACACTCTTGGGGCTGAAAGTTTGGGTGAGGTTGGGTGAGCAAACGCAGAACCTTTAAAGTAATACTGTCTGGTACCCATCCCATGGGTCCCAAATCTCCAGGTTCAAGGGCATCTTCCTACATCGAAAACATGCATGAGAAACCCAGAAGATGGTACACCGTATGATTTTGAAAGGTTTCTAATACGCACCTCATTTCTCATCTCCTTTTGCTCGGGTTCGCCATTCCAGCTACTTTACTAGCAATCTCCCTACTTGGAGAATCAGCACGTTTAACCTCCTGTTCCCTACAGGTTGCAATTTGTCCTGAGGATGAACGGGAAGAGGGGCAACCAATGAGAGACTCGATCTAGGTGTTGGGACAGGCACAGGTCAGTCTATTTTCCCATCAGGAAGAAGAATTATCCACAGGCTCAGCCTGCCGCCAGGAACCAGAATAGGGCCTGAGGCAATCCTGTGCTTTTGCGGCCAGCTCCCAAAAAACACAGTTGAAAAATGGAGCTCAGGGGCACTGCCATTCACAAACCCGCAGAGTTATAAATGATAACTCTCATTCACAGATATATTGAGGGAAGGCAACGAAGAGGATTTCAAAGCAAGGCAGAATTGCAGGAAACAGGTTTCAGGAGGTAGATTCGAATCGCCTTTAAAGCACAAGAAAAGCGGCAAAACGTCGACAATGATGCCCTTGGCCAAAAAGGGCGTATGCGTTTTTTCCTGAATATATTCAGGAAAAAACGCATACGCCCTTTTTGGCCAACCAAGCAACCTGGAAAGGCAAATCAGCGCTACAAAGACGTCTCGCTTCCCATCGGTCAAAAGGGCCATACTGCAAAAAGTGTCAAAACCAGAAATGCAGGACAGGCCATGGAGAAATGGCAGCCTTGCTACGCTGATGGGCGGGATGTAAATTGCCAACAGCCACTCTGGAGAAGTGTACGGTGTGTCCTGAAACATCGAGAAAACACAGCTTAGGGAGCATAGGGCACGTCCACTCATGGGCGTATAAATTGGGAAAACTAAAAATCAGCAAGACACAGGCACCCCAAAGTTTAGGGCTGCTCTGTTGACAAGAACCTCCACTTCATGACACCTTAAATATCCCAGGAAAGAGAAAAATGAATAAAGAAATTGTGGTCCTTATGTACAATGGAATATCACTCAGACATGAAATCAATGTCATAAGGCTAGTAGAAGCAAAATGAGTGGATTTAGGTACGACGATTCTAAGTGAAATAAGTCACACAGAAAAAGACACTTATCACAAGCTATCACTTATAGAGGGGATGTAAAAACCGCTACACTTGAACTGAATTACAAAACAGAACAGAGTCACACGTTTAGAAAACACACTATGGCTGCTTAACGGGAAAGGTGAGGTGGGGTGATGCATAAAACAAGGGTTTCAAATTCGCTCAGATACCGTTCCATACACACAATATGTAATAGGCAAGACCTACTCCTTGCTCAGTGAACTGGACTCAACACCCCCTATTCACCGCACAAGAATATATCTGACTAGTAAGAATCTTAAACCCTATGTATTGATATCTGTCTGGAAGTGAGTCAAGTGGGTGTAAAGCCGCATAAACACAGCCGTGAAAAGCAGCTAAACCCCATTATAAAAATAAATTACTTTTAAAAACCCGTAAAACGAAGACAGTGAAAGAGAGAGAAATTCTTACAAAATTCGTTCAGAGGCTGTGATGCAACCTGGACTGACCATATCTAGACCCACAGCTGGATGAGACATTAGGGTGGACACTCTTGGGGCTGAAAGGTTGGGTGAGATTGGGTGAGCAAACGCAGACCCTTTAAAGTAACACTGCGTGGTACCCATCCCATGGGTCCCAAATCTCCAGGTTCAAGGGCATCTTCCTACATCGAAAACATGCATGAGAAACCCAGAAGATGGTACACCGTGTGATTTTGAAAGGTTTCTAATACGCACCTCATTTCTCATCTCCTTGTGCTCGGGTTCGCCATTCCAGCTACTTTACCTGCAATCTCCCTAGTTGGAGAATCAGCACCTTTAAGCTCCTGTTCCCTACAGGTTGCAATTTGTCCTGAAGATGAACGGGAAGAGGGGCAACCAATGAGAGACTAGATGTAGGTGTTGGGACAGGCACAGGTCACTCTATTTTCCCATCAGGAAGAAGAATTAACCACAGGCTCAGCCTGCCGCCCAGAAGCAGAATAGGGCCTGAGGCAATCCCGCGCTTTTGCGGCCAGCTCCCAAAAAAGACAGTTGAAAAATGGAGCTCAGGGACACTGCAATTCACAAACCCGCAGAGTTATAAATGATAACTCTCATCCACAGATATATTGAGGGAAGGCAACGAAGAGGATTTGAAAGCAATGCAGAATTGCAGGAAACAGATTTCAGGAGGTAGATTAGAATCGCCTTTAAAGCACATGAAAAGCGGCAAAACGTCGACAATGATGCCCTTGGCCAAAAAGGGCGTATGCGTTTTTTCCTGAATATATTCAGGAAAAATCGCATACGCCCTTTTTGGCCAACCAAGCAACCTGGAAAGGCAAATCAGCGCTACAAAAAGTCTCGCTTTCCATCGGTCAAATGGGTCATGCTGCAAAAAGTGTCAAAACCACAAATGCAGGACAGGCCATGGAGAAATGGCAGCCTTGCTATGCTGATGGGCGGGATGTAAATTGCCAACAGCCACTCTGGAGAAGTGTACGGTGTGTCCTAAAACATCGAAAAAACACAGCTTAGGGAGCATAGGGCACGTCCACTCATGGGCGTATAAATTGGGAAAACTAAAAATCAGCAAGACACAGGCACCCCAAAGTTTAGGGCTGCTCTGTTGACAAGAACCTCCACTTCATGACACCTTAAATATGCCAGGAAAGAGAAAAATGGATAAAGAAGTTGTGGTCCTTATGTACAATGGAATATCACTCAGACATGAAATCAATGTCATAAGGCTAGTAGAAGCAAGATGAGTGGATTTAGGTACGATGATCCTAAGTGAAATAAGTCACGCAGAAAAAGACACTTATCATAAGCTATCACTTATAGAGGGGATGTAAAAACCGCTACACTTGAACTGAATTACAAAACAGAACAGAGTCACACGTTTAGAAAACACTCTATGGCTGCTTAACGGGAAAGGTGATGTGGGGTGATGCATAAAACAAGGGTTTCAAATTCGCTCAGATACCGTTCCATACACCCAATATGTAATACACAAGACCTACTCCTTGCTCAGTGAACTGGACTCAACACCCCCTATTCATCGCACAAGATTATATGTGACTAGTAAGAATCTTAAAACCTATGTATTGATATCTGTCTGGAAGTGAGTCAAGTGGGTGTAAAGCCGCATAAACACAGCCGTGAAAAGCAGCTAAACCCCATTATAAAAATAAACTACTTTTAAAAAACCGTAAAACAAAGACAGTGAAAGAGAGAGAAATTCTTACAAAATTCGTTCAGAGGCTGTGATGCAACCTGGATTGACCATATCTAGACCCACAGCTGGATGAGACATAAGGGTGGACACTCTTGGGGCTGAAAGGTTGGGTGAGATTGGGTGAGCAAACGCAGACCCTTTAAAGTAATACTGCGTGGTACCCATCCCATGGGTCCCAAATCTCCAGGTTCAAGGGCATCTTCCTACATCGAAAACATGCATGAGAAACCCAGAAGATGGTACACCGTGTGATTTTGAAAGGTTTCTAATACGCACCTCATTTCTCATCTCCTTGTGCTCGGATTCGCCTTTCCATCTACTTTACTAGCAATCTCCCTACTTGGAGAATCAGCACCTTTAAGCTCCTGTTCCCTACAGGTTGCAATTTGTCCTGAGGATGAACGGGAAGAGGGGCAACCAATGAGAGACTAGATCTAGGTGTTGAGACAGGCACAGGTCACTCTATTTTCCCATCAGGAAGAAGAATTATCCACAGGCTCAGCCTGCCGCCAGGAACCAGAATAGGGCCTGAGGCAATCCCGTGCTTTTGAGGCCAGCTCCCAAAAAAGACAGTTGAAAAATGGAGCTCAGGGGCACTGCCATTCAAAAACCTGCTGAGTTATAAATGATAACTCTCGTCCACAAATATATTGAGGGAAGGCAACGAAGAGGATTTGAAAGCAAGGCAGAATTGCAGGAAACAGGTTTCAGGAGGTAGATTCGAATCGCCTTTAAAGCACATGAAAAGTGGCAAAACGTCGACAATGATGCCCTTGGCCAAACAGGGCGTATATTTTTTTTCCTGAATATATTCAGGAAACAACGCATACGCCCTGATTGGCCAACCAAGCAACCTGGAAAGGCTAATCAGCGCTACAAAGAAGTCTCGCTTCCCATCGGTCAAAAGGGCCATGCTGCAAAAAGTGTCAAAACCAGAAATGCAGGACAGGCCATGGAGAAATGGCAGCCTTGCTACGCTGATGGGCGGGATGTAAATAGCCAACAGCAATTCTGGAGAAGTGTACGGTGTGTCCTGAAACATCGAAAAAACACAGCTTAGGGAGCATAGGGCACGTCCACTCATGGGCGTATAAATTGGGAAAACTAAAAATCAGCAAGACACAGGCACCCCAAAGTTTAGGGCTGCTCTGTTGACAAGAAACTCCACTTCATGACACCTTAAATATCCCAGGAAAGAGAAAAATGGATAAAGAAGTTGTGGTCCTTATGTACAATGGAATATCACTCAGACATGAAGTCAATGTCATAAGGCTAGTAGAAGCAAGATGAGTGGATTTAGGTACGACGATTCTAAGTGAAATAAGACACACAGAAAAAGACACTTATCATAAGCTATCACTTATAGAGGGAATGTAAAAACCGCTACACTTGAACTGAATTACAAAACAGAACAGAGTCACACGTTTAGAAAACACACTATGGCTGCTTAACGGGAAAGGTGAGGTGGGGTGATGCATAAAACAAGGGTTTCAAATTCGCTCAGATACCGTTCCATACACCCAATATGTAATAGACAAGACCTACTCCTTGCTCAGTGAACTGGACTCAACACCCCCTATTCACCGCACAAGAATATATGTGACTAGTAAGAATCTTAAAACCTATGTATTGATATCTGTCTGGAAGTGATTCAAGTGGGTGTAAAGCCGCATAAACACAGCCGTGAAAAGCAGCTAAACCCCATTATAAAAATAAATTACTTTTAAAAACCCGTAAAACAAAGACAGTGAAAGAGAGAGAAATTCTTACAAAATTCGTTCAGAGGCTGTGATGCAACCTGGATTGACCATATCTAGACCCACAGCTGAATGAGACATAAGGGTGGACACTCTTGGGGCTGAAAGGTTGGGTGAGGTTGGGTGAGCAAACGCAGAACCTTTAAAGTAATACTGCGTGGTACCCATCCCATGGGTCCCAAATCTCCAGTTTCAAGGGCATCTTCCTACATCGAAAACATGCATGAGAAACCCAGAAGATGGTACACCGTGTGATTTTGAAAGGTTTCTAATACGCACCTCATTTCTCATCTCCTTTTGCTCGGGTTCGCCATTCCAGCTACTTTACTAGCAATCTCCCTACTTGGAGAATCAGCACGTTTAACCTCCTGTTCCCTACAGGTTGCAATTTGTCCTGAGGATGAACGGGAAGAGGGGCAACCAATGAGAGACTCGATCTAGGTGTTGGGACAGGCACAGGTCAGTCTATTTTCCCATCAGGAAGAAGAATTATCCACAGGCTCAGCCTGCCGCCAGGAACCAGAATAGGGCCTGAGGCAATCCCGTGCTTTTGCGGCCAGCTCCCAAAAAACACAGTTGAAAAATGGAGCTCAGGGGCACTGCAATTCACAAACCCGCAGAGTTATAAATGATAACTCTCATTCACAGATATATTGAGGGAAGGCAA
The DNA here is from genome assembly GCF_028021215.1 of Eschrichtius robustus. Lineage (NCBI taxonomy): Eukaryota > Metazoa > Chordata > Mammalia > Artiodactyla > Eschrichtiidae > Eschrichtius > Eschrichtius robustus. Next base: position 262,874 of record NW_027175795.1, on the reverse strand, counting down.
CGAAGAGGATTTGAAAGCAAGGCAGAATTGCAGGAAACAGGTTTCAGGAGGTAGATTCGAATCGCCTTTAAAGCACAAGAAAAGCGGCAAAACGTCGACAATGATGCCCTTGGCCAAAAAGGGCGTATGCGTTTTTTCCTGAATATATTCAGGAAAAAACGCATACGCCCTTTTTGGCCAACCAAGCAACCTGGAAAGGCAAATCAGCGCTACAAAGACGTCTCGCTTCCCATCGGTCAAAAGGGCCATACTGCAAAAAGTGTCAAAACCAGAAATGCAGGACAGGCCATGGAGAAATGGCAGCCTTGCTACGCTGATGGGCGGGATGTAAATTGCCAACAGCCACTCTGGAGAAGTGTACGGTGTGTCCTGAAACATCGAGAAAACACAGCTTAGGGAGCATAGGGCTCGTCCACTCATGGGCGTATAAATTGGGAAAACTAAAAATCAGCAAGACACAGGCACCCCAAAGTTTAGGGCTGCTCTGTTGACAAGAAACTCCACTTCATGACACCTTAAATATCCCAGGAAAGAGAAAAATGGATAAAGAAATTGTGGTCCTTATGTACAATGGAATATCACTCAGACATGAAATCAATGTCATAAGGCTAGTAGAAGCAAGATGAGTGGATTTAGGTACGACGATTCTAAGTGAAATAAGACACACAGAAAAAGACACTTATCATAAGCTATCACTTATAGAGGGAATGTAAAAACCGCTACACTTGAACTGAATTACAAAACAGAACAGAGTCACACGTTTAGAAAACACACTATGGCTGCTTAACGGGAAAGGTGAGGTGGGGTGATGCATAAAACAAGGGTTTCAAATTCGCTCAGATACCGTTCCATACACCCAATATGTAATAGACAAGACCTACTCCTTGCTCAGTGAACTGGACTCAACACCCCCTATTCACCGCACAAGAATATATGTGACTAGTAAGAATCTTAAAACCTATGTATTGATATCTGTCTGGAAGTGATTCAAGTGGGTGTAAAGCCGCATAAACACAGCCGTGAAAAGCAGCTAAACCCCATTATAAAAATAAATTACTTTTAAAAACCCGTAAAACAAAGACAGTGAAAGAGAGAGAAATTCTTACAAAATTCGTTCAGAGGCTGTGATGCAACCTGGATTGACCATATCTAGACCCACAGCTGAATGAGACATAAGGGTGGACACTCTTGGGGCTGAAAGTTTGGGTGAGGTTGGGTGAGCAAACGCAGAACCTTTAAAGTAATACTGCGTGGTACCCATCCCATGGGTCCCAAATCTCCAGGTTCAAGGGCATCTTCCTACATCGAAAACATGCATGAGAAACCCAGAAGATGGTACACCGTGTGATTTTGAAAGGTTTCTAATACGCACCTCATTTCTCATCTCCTTTTGCTCGGGTTCGCCATTCCAGCTACTTTACTAGCAATCTCCCTACTTGGAGAATCAGCACGTTTAACCTCCTGTTCCCTACAGGTTGCAATTTGTCCTGAGGATGAACGGGAAGAGGGGCAACCAATGAGAGACTCGATCTAGGTGTTGGGACAGGCACAGGTCAGTCTATTTTCCCATCAGGAAGAAGAATTATCCACAGGCTCAGCCTGCCGCCAGGAACCAGAATAGGGCCTGAGGCAATCCCGTGCTTTTGCGGCCAGCTCCCAAAAAACACAGTTGAAAAATGGAGCTCAGGGGCACTGCAATTCACAAACCCGCAGAGTTATAAATGATAACTCTCATTCACAGATATATTGAGGGAAGGCAACGAAGAGGATTTGAAAGCAAGGCAGAATTGCAGGAAACAGGTTTCAGGAGGTAGATTCGAATCGCCTTTAAAGCACAAGAAAAGCGGCAAAACGTCGACAATGATGCCCTTGGCCAAAAAGGGCGTATGCGTTTTTTCCTGAATATATTCAGGAAAAAACGCATACGCCCTTTTTGGCCAACCAAGCAACCTGGAAAGGCAAATCAGCGCTACAAAGACGTCTCGCTTCCCATCGGTCAAAAGGGCCATACAGCAAAAAGTGTCAAAACCAGAAATGCAGGACAGGCCATGGAGAAATGGCAGCCTTGCTACGCTGATGGGCGGGATGTAAATTGCCAACAGCCACTCTGGAGAAGTGTACGGTGTGTCCTGAAACATCGAGAAAACACAGCTTAGGGAGCATAGGGCACGTCCACTCATGGGCGTATAAATTGGGAAAACTAAAAATCAGCAAGACACAGGCACCCCAAAGTTTAGGGCTGCTCTGTTGACAAGAACCTCCACTTCATGACACCTTAAATATCCCAGGAAAGAGAAAAATGAATAAAGAAATTGTGGTCCTTATGTACAATGGAATATCACTCAGACATGAAATCAATGTCATAAGGCTAGTAGAAGCAAGATGAGTGGATTTAGGTACGACGATTCTAAGTGAAATAAGTCACACAGAAAAAGACACTTATCACAAGCTATCACTTATAGAGGGGATGTAAAAACCGCTACACTTGAACTGAATTACAAAACAGAACAGAGTCACACGTTTAGAAAACACACTATGGCTGCTTAACGGGAAAGGTGAGGTGGGGTGATGCATAAAACAAGGGTTTCAAATTCGCTCAGATACCGTTCCATACACACAATATGTAATAGACAAGACCTACTCCTTGCTCAGTGAACTGGACTCAACACCCCCTATTCACCGCACAAGAATATATCTGACTAGTAAGAATCTTAAACCCTATGTATTGATATCTGTCTGGAAGTGAGTCAAGTGGGTGTAAAGCCGCATAAACACAGCCGTGAAAAGCAGCTAAACCCCATTATAAAAATAAATTACTTTTAAAAACCCGTAAAACGAAGACAGTGAAAGAGAGAGAAATTCTTACAAAATTCGTTCAGAGGCTGTGATGCAACCTGGACTGACCATATCTAGACCCACAGCTGGATGAGACATTAGGGTGGACACTCTTGGGGCTGAAAGTTTGGGTGAGATTGGGTGAGCAAACGCAGACCCTTTAAAGTAACACTGCGTGGTACCCATCCCATGGGTCCCAAATCTCCAGGTTCAAGGGCATCTTCCTACATCGAAAACATGCATGAGAAACCCAGAAGATGGTACACCGTGTGATTTTGAAAGGTTTCTAATACGCACCTCATTTCTCATCTCCTTGTGCTCGGGTTCGCCATTCCAGCTACTTTACCTGCAATCTCCCTAGTTGGAGAATCAGCACCTTTAAGCTCCTGTTCCGTACAGGTTGCAATTTGTCCTGAAGATGAACGGGAAGAGGGGCAACCAATGAGAGACTAGATCTAGGTGTTGGGACAGGCACAGGTCACTCTATTTTCCCATCAGGAAGAAGAATTAACCACAGGCTCAGCCTGCCGCCCAGAAGCAGAATAGGGCCTGAGGCAATCCCGCGCTTTTGCGGCCAGCTCCCAAAAAAGCGAGTTGAAAAATGGAGCTCAGGGGCACTGCAATTCACAAACCCGCAGAGTTATAAATGATAACTCTCATTCACAGATATATTGAGGGAAGGCAACGAAGAGGATTTGAAAGCAAGGCAGAATTGCAGGAAACAGGTTTCAGGAGGTAGATTCGAATCGCCTTTAAAGCACAAGAAAAGCGGCAAAACGTCGACAATGATGCCCTTGGCCAAAAAGGGCGTATGCGTTTTTTCCTGAATATATTCAGGAAAAAACGCATACGCCCTTTTTGGCCAACCAAGCAACCTGGAAAGGCAAATCAGCGCTACAAAGACGTCTCGCTTCCCATCGGTCAAAAGGGCCATACTGCAAAAAGTGTCAAAACCAGAAATGCAGGACAGGCCATGGAGAAATGGCAGCCTTGCTATGCTGATGGGCGGGATGTAAATTGCCAACAGCCACTCTGGAGAAGTGTACGGTGTGTCCTAAAACATCGAAAAAACACAGCTTAGGGAGCATAGGGCACGTCCACTCATGGGCGTATAAATTGGGAAAACTAAAAATCAGCAAGACACAGGCACCCCAAAGTTTAGGGCTGCTCTGTTGACAAGAACCTCCACTTCATGACACCTTAAATATGCCAGGAAAGAGAAAAATGGATAAAGAAGTTGTGGTCCTTATGTACAATGGAATATCACTCAGACATGAAATCAATGTCATAAGGCTAGTAGAAGCAAGATGAGTGGATTTAGGTACGATGATCCTAAGTGAAATAAGTCACACAGAAAAAGACACTTATCACAAGCTATCACTTATAGAGGGGATGAAAAACCGCTACACTTGAACTGAATTACAAAACAGAACAGAGTCACACGTTTAGAAAACACACTATGGCTGCTTAACGGGAAAGGTGAGGTGAGGTGATGCATAAAACAAGGGTTTCAAATTCGCTCAGATACCGTTCCATACACCCAATATGTAATAGACAAGACCTACTCCTTGCTCAGTGAACTGGACTCAACACCCCCTATTCACCGCACAAGAATATATGTGACTAGTAAGAATCTTAAAACCTATGTATTGATATCTGTCTGGAAGTGATTCAAGTGGGTGTAAAGCCGCATAAACACAGCCGTGAAAAGCAGCTAAACCCCATTATAAAAATAAATTACTTTTAAAAACCCGTAAAACAAAGACAGTGAAAGAGAGAGAAATTCTTACAAAATTCGTTCAGAGGCTGTGATGCAACCTGGATTGACCATATCTAGACCCACAGCTGAATGAGACATAAGGGTGGACACTCTTGGGGCTGAAAGTTTGGGTGAGGTTGGGTGAGCAAACGCAGAACCTTTAAAGTAATACTGTCTGGTACCCATCCCATGGGTCCCAAATCTCCAGGTTCAAGGGCATCTTCCTACATCGAAAACATGCATGAGAAACCCAGAAGATGGTACACCGTATGATTTTGAAAGGTTTCTAATACGCACCTCATTTCTCATCTCCTTTTGCTCGGGTTCGCCATTCCAGCTACTTTACTAGCAATCTCCCTACTTGGAGAATCAGCACGTTTAACCTCCTGTTCCCTACAGGTTGCAATTTGTCCTGAGGATGAACGGGAAGAGGGGCAACCAATGAGAGACTCGATCTAGGTGTTGGGACAGGCACAGGTCAGTCTATTTTCCCATCAGGAAGAAGAATTATCCACAGGCTCAGCCTGCCGCCAGGAACCAGAATAGGGCCTGAGGCAATCCTGTGCTTTTGCGGCCAGCTCCCAAAAAACACAGTTGAAAAATGGAGCTCAGGGGCACTGCCATTCACAAACCCGCAGAGTTATAAATGATAACTCTCATTCACAGATATATTGAGGGAAGGCAACGAAGAGGATTTCAAAGCAAGGCAGAATTGCAGGAAACAGGTTTCAGGAGGTAGATTCGAATCGCCTTTAAAGCACAAGAAAAGCGGCAAAACGTCGACAATGATGCCCTTGGCCAAAAAGGGCGTATGCGTTTTTTCCTGAATATATTCAGGAAAAAACGCATACGCCCTTTTTGGCCAACCAAGCAACCTGGAAAGGCAAATCAGCGCTACAAAGACGTCTCGCTTCCCATCGGTCAAAAGGGCCATACTGCAAAAAGTGTCAAAACCAGAAATGCAGGACAGGCCATGGAGAAATGGCAGCCTTGCTACGCTGATGGGCGGGATGTAAATTGCCAACAGCCACTCTGGAGAAGTGTACGGTGTGTCCTGAAACATCGAGAAAACACAGCTTAGGGAGCATAGGGCACGTCCACTCATGGGCGTATAAATTGGGAAAACTAAAAATCAGCAAGACACAGGCACCCCAAAGTTTAGGGCTGCTCTGTTGACAAGAACCTCCACTTCATGACACCTTAAATATCCCAGGAAAGAGAAAAATGAATAAAGAAATTGTGGTCCTTATGTACAATGGAATATCACTCAGACATGAAATCAATGTCATAAGGCTAGTAGAAGCAAAATGAGTGGATTTAGGTACGACGATTCTAAGTGAAATAAGTCACACAGAAAAAGACACTTATCACAAGCTATCACTTATAGAGGGGATGTAAAAACCGCTACACTTAAACTGAATTACAAAACAGAACAGAGTCACACGTTTAGAAAACACACTATGGCTGCTTAACGGGAAAGGTGAGGTGGGGTGATGCATAAAACAAGGGTTTCAAATTCGCTCAGATACCGTTCCATACACACAATATGTAATAGGCAAGACCTACTCCTTGCTCAGTGAACTGGACTCAACACCCCCTATTCACCGCACAAGAATATATCTGACTAGTAAGAATCTTAAACCCTATGTATTGATATCTGTCTGGAAGTGAGTCAAGTGGGTGTAAAGCCGCATAAACACAGCCGTGAAAAGCAGCTAAACCCCATTATAAAAATAAATTACTTTTAAAAACCCGTAAAACGAAGACAGTGAAAGAGAGAGAAATTCTTACAAAATTCGTTCAGAGGCTGTGATGCAACCTGGACTGACCATATCTAGACCCACAGCTGGATGAGACATTAGGGTGGACACTCTTGGGGCTGAAAGGTTGGGTGAGATTGGGTGAGCAAACGCAGACCCTTTAAAGTAACACTGCGTGGTACCCATCCCATGGGTCCCAAATCTCCAGGTTCAAGGGCATCTTCCTACATCGAAAACATGCATGAGAAACCCAGAAGATGGTACACCGTGTGATTTTGAAAGGTTTCTAATACGCACCTCATTTCTCATCTCCTTGTGCTCGGGTTCGCCATTCCAGCTACTTTACCTGCAATCTCCCTAGTTGGAGAATCAGCACCTTTAAGCTCCTGTTCCCTACAGGTTGCAATTTGTCCTGAAGATGAACGGGAAGAGGGGCAACCAATGAGAGACTAGATCTAGGTGTTGGGACAGGCACAGGTCACTCTATTTTCCCATCAGGAAGAAGAATTAACCACAGGCTCAGCCTGCCGCCCAGAAGCAGAATAGGGCCTGAGGCAATCCCGCGCTTTTGCGGCCAGCTCCGAAAAAAGACAGTTGAAAAATGGAGCTCAGGGACACTGCAATTCACAAACCCGCAGAGTTATAAATGATAACTCTCATCCACAGATATATTGAGGGAAGGCAATGAAGAGGATTTGAAAGCAATGCAGAATTGCAGGAAACAGATTTCAGGAGGTAGATTAGAATCGCCTTTAAAGCACATGAAAAGCGGCAAAACGTCGACAATGATGCCCTTGGCCAAAAAGGGCGTAAGCGTTTTTTCCTGAATATATTCAGGAAAAATCGCATACGCCCTTTTTGGCCAACCAAGCAACCTGGAAAGGCAAATCAGCGCTACAAAAAGTCTCGCTTTCCATCGGTCAAATGGGTCATGCTGCAAAAAGTGTCAAAACCACAAATGCAGGACAGGCCATGGAGAAATGGCAGCCTTGCTATGCTGATGGGCGGGATGTAAATTGCCAACAGCCACTCTGGAGAAGTGTACGGTGTGTCCTAAAACATCGAAAAAACACAGCTTAGGGAGCATAGGGCACGTCCACTCATGGGCGTATAAATTGGGAAAATTAAAAATCAGCAAGACACAGGCACCCCAAAGTTTAGGGCTGCTCTGTTGACAAGAACCTCCACTTCATGACACCTTAAATATGCCAGGAAAGAGAAAAATGGATAAAGAAGTTGTGGTCCTTATGTACAATGGAATATCACTCAGACATGAAATCAATGTCATAAGGCTAGTAGAAGCAAGATGAGTGGATTTAGGTACGATGATCCTAAGTGAAATAAGTCACGCAGAAAAAGACACTTATCATAAGCTATCACTTATAGAGGGGATGTAAAAACCGCTACACTTGAACTGAATTACAAAACAGAACAGAGTCACACGTTTAGAAAACACTCTATGGCTGCTTAACGGGAAAGGTGATGTGGGGTGATGCATAAAACAAGGGTTTCAAATTCGCTCAGATACCGTTCCATACACCCAATATGTAATACACAAGACCTACTCCTTGCTCAGTGAACTGGACTCAACACCCCCTATTCATCGCACAAGATTATATGTGACTAGTAAGAATCTTAAAACCTATGTATTGATATCTGTCTGGAAGTGAGTCAAGTGGGTGTAAAGCCGCATAAACACAGCCGTGAAAAGCAGCTAAACCCCATTATAAAAATAAATTACTTTTAAAAACCCGTAAAACAAAGACAGTGAAAGAGAGAGAAATTCTTACAAAATTCGTTCAGAGGCTGTGATGCAACCTGGATTGACCATATCTAGACCCACAGCTGGATGAGACATAAGGGTGGACACTCTTGGGGCTGAAAGGTTGGGTGAGATTGGGTGAGCAAACGCAGACCCTTTAAAGTAATACTGCGTGGTACCCATCCCATGGGTCCCAAATCTCCAGGTTCAAGGGCATCTTCCTACATCGAAAACATGCATGAGAAACCCAGAAGATGGTACACCGTGTGATTTTGAAAGGTTTCTAATACGCACCTCATTTCTCATCTCCTTGTGCTCGGATTCGCCTTTCCATCTACTTTACTAGCAATCTCCCTACTTGGAGAATCAGCACCTTTAAGCTCCTGTTCCCTACAGGTTGCAATTTGTCCTGAGGATGAACGGGAAGAGGGGCAACCAATGAGAGACTAGATCTAGGTGTTGAGACAGGCACAGGTCACTCTATTTTCCCATCAGGAAGAAGAATTATCCACAGGCTCAGCCTGCCGCCAGGAACCAGAATAGGGCCTGAGGCAATCCCGTGCTTTTGAGGCCAGCTCCCAAAAAAGACAGTTGAAAAATGGAGCTCAGGGGCACTGCCATTCAAAAACCTGCTGAGTTATAAATGATAACTCTCGTCCACAAATATATTGAGGGAAGGCAACGAAGAGGATTTGAAAGCAAGGCAGAATTGCAGGAAACAGGTTTCAGGAGGTAGATTCGAATCGCCTTTAAAGCACATGAAAAGTGGCAAAACGTCGACAATGATGCCCTTGGCCAAACAGGGCGTATATTTTTTTTCCTGAATATATTCAGGAAACAACGCATACGCCCTGATTGGCCAACCAAGCAACCTGGAAAGGCTAATCAGCGCTACAAAGAAGTCTCGCTTCCCATCGGTCAAAAGGGCCATGCTGCAAAAAGTGTCAAAACCAGAAATGCAGGACAGGCCATGGAGAAATGGCAGCCTTGCTACGCTGATGGGCGGGATGTAAATAGCCAACAGCAATTCTGGAGAAGTGTACGGTGTGTCCTGAAACATCGAAAAAACACAGCTTAGGGAGCATAGGGCACGTCCACTCATGGGCGTATAAATTGGGAAAACTAAAAATCAGCAAGACACAGGCACCCCAAAGTTTAGGGCTGCTCTGTTGACAAGAAACTCCACTTCATGACACCTTAAATATCCCAGGAAAGAGAAAAATGGATAAAGAAGTTGTGGTCCTTATGTACAATGGAATATCACTCAGACATGAAGTCAATGTCATAAGGCTAGTAGAAGCAAGATGAGTGGATTTAGGTACGACGATTCTAAGTGAAATAAGACACACAGAAAAAGACACTTATCATAAGCTATCACTTATAGAGGGAATGTAAAAACCGCTACACTTGAACTGAATTACAAAACAGAACAGAGTCACACGTTTAGAAAACACACTATGGCTGCTTAACGGGAAAGGTGAGGTGGGGTGATGCATAAAACAAGGGTTTCAAATTCGCTCAGATACCGTTCCATACACCCAATATGTAATAGACAAGACCTACTCCTTGCTCAGTGAACTGGACTCAACACCCCCTATTCATCGCACAAGATTATATGTGACTAGTAATAATCTTAAAACCTATGTATTGATATCTGTCTGGAAGTGAGTCAAGTGGGTGTAAAGCCGCATAAACACAGCCGTGAAAAGCAGCTAAACCCCATTATAAAAATAAATTACTTTTAAAAACCCGTAAAACAAAGACAGTGAAAGAGAGAGAAATTCTTACAAAATTCCTTCAGAGGCTGTGATGCAACCTGGATTGACCATATCTAGACCCACAGCTGGATGAGACATAAGGGTGGACACTCTTGGGGCTGAAAGGATGGGTGAGATTGGGTGAGGAAACGCAGACCCTTTAAAGTAATACTGCGTGGTACCCATCCCATGGGTCCCAAATCTCCAGGTTCAAGGGCATCTTCCTACATCGAAAACATGCATGAGAAACCCAGAAGATGGTACACCGTGTGATTTTGAAAGCTTTCTAATACGCACCACATTTCTCATATCCTTGTGCTCGGGTTCGCCATTCCAGCTACTTTACTAGCAATCTCCCTACTTGGAGAATCAGCACGTTTAACCTCCTGTTCCCTACAGGTTGCAATTTGTCCTGAGGATGAACGGGAAGAGGGGCAACCAATGAGAGACTAGATCTAGGTGTTGGGACAGGCACAGGTCACTCTATTTTCCCATCAGGAAGAAGAATTATCCACAGGCTCAGCCTGCCGAGAGGAACCAGAATAGGGCCTGAGGCAATCCCGTGCTTTTGCGGCCAGCTCCCAAAAAAGACAGTTGAAAAATGGATCTCAGGGGCACTGCAATTCACAAACCCGCAGAGTTATAAATGATAACTCTCATCCACAGATATATTGAGGGAAGGCAACGAAGAGGATTTGAAAGCAAGGCAGAATTGCAGGAAACAGATTTCAGGAGGTAGATTCGAATCGCCTTTAAAGCACAAGAAAAGCGGCAAAACGTCGACAATGATGCCCTTGGCCAAAAAGGGCGTATGCGTTTTTTCCTGAATATATTCAGGAAAAAACGCATACGCCCTATTTGGCCAACCAAGCAACCTGGAAAGGCAAATCAGCACTACAAAGAAGTCTCGCTTCCCATCGGTCAAAAGGGCCATTCTGCAAAAAGTGTCAAAACCAGAAATGCAGGACAGACCATGGAGAAAAGGCAGCCTTGCTACGCTGATGGGCGGGATGTAAATTGCCAACAGCCACTCTGGAGAAGTGTACGGTGTGTCCTAAAACATCGAGAAAACACAGCTTAGGGAGCATAGGGCACGTCCACTCATGGGCGTATAAATTGGGAAAACTAAAAATCAGCAAGACACAGGCACCCCAAAGTTTAGGGCTGCTCTGTTGACAAGAACCTCCACTTCATGACACCTTAAATATCCCAGGAAAGAGAAAAATGGATAAAGAAGTTGTGGTCCTTATGTACAATGGAATATCACTCAGACATGAAATCAATGTCATAAGGCTAGTAGAAGCAAGATGAGTGGATTTAGGTACGTTGATCCTAAGTGAAATAAGTCACACAGAAAAAGACACTTATCATAAGATATCACTTATAGAGGGAATGTAAAACACGCTACACTTGAACTGAATTACAAAACAGAACAGAGTCACACGTTTAGAAAACACACTATGGCTGCTTAACGGGAAAGGTGAGGTGGGGTGATGCTTAAAACAAGGGTTTCAAATTCGCTCAGATACCGTTCCATACACCCAATATGTAATAGACAAGACCTACTCCTTGCTCAGTGAACTGGACTCAACACCCCCTATTCACCGCACAAGAATATATCTGACTAGTAAGAATCTTAAAACCTATGTATTGATATCTGTCTGGAAGTCAGTCAAGTGGGTGTAAAGCCGCATAAACACAGCCGTGAAAAGCAGCTAAACCCCATTATAAAAATAAATTACTTTTAAAAACCCGTAAAACAAAGACAGTGAAAGAGAGAGAAATTCTTACACAATTCGTTCAGAGGCTGTGATGCAACCTGGATTGACCATATCTAGAACCCACAGCTGGATGAGACATAAGGGTGGACACTCTTGGGGCTGAAAGTTTGGGTGAGGTTGGGTGAGCAAACGCAGACCCTTTAAAGTAATACTGCGTGGTACCCATCCCATGGGTCCCAAATCTCCAGGTTCAAGGGCATCTTCCTACATCGAAAACATGCATGAGAAACCCAGAAGATGGTACACCGTGTGATTTTGAAAGGTTTCTAATACGCACCTCATTTCTCATCTCCTTGTGCTCGGATTCGCCTTTCCAGCTACTTTACTACCAATCTCCCTACTTGGAGAATCAGCACCTTTAAGCTCCTGTTCCCTACAGGTTGCAATTTGTCCTGAGGATGAACGGGAAGAGGGGCAACCAATGAGAGACTAGATCTAGGTGTTGAGACAGGCACAGGTCACTCTATTTTCCCATCAGGAAGAAGAATTATCCACAGGATCAGCCTGCTGCCTGGAACCAGAATAGGGCCTGAGGCAATCCCGTGCTTTTGCGGCCAGCTCCCAAAAAAGACAGTTGAAAAATGGAGCTCAGGGGCACTGCCATTCAAAAACCTGCTGAGTTATAAATGATAACTCTCGTCCACAAATATATTGAGGGAAGGCAACGAAGAGGATTTGAAAGCAAGGCAGAATTGCAGGAAACAGGTTTCAGGAGGTAGATTCGAATCGCCTTTAAAGCACATGAAAATTGGCAAAACGTCGACAATGATGCCCTTGGCCAAACAGGGCGTATGCGTTTTTTCCTGAATATATTCAGGAAAAAACGCATACGCCCTGATTGGCCAACCAAGCAACCTGGAAAGGCTGATCAGCGCTACAAAGAAGTCTCGCTTCCCATCGGTCAAAAGGGCCATGCTGCAAAAAGTGTCAAAACCAGAAATGCAGGACAGGCCATGGAGAAATGGCAGCCTTGCTACGCTGATGGGCGGGATGTAAATTGCCAACAGCCACTCTGGAGACGTGTACGGTGTGTCCTGAAACATCGAGAAAACACAGCTTAGGGAGCATAGGGCACGTCCACTCAGGGGCGTATAAATTGGGAAAACTAAAAATCAGCAAGACACAGGCACCCCAAAGTTTAGGGCTGCTCTGTTGACAAGAACCTCCACTTCATGACACCTTAAATATCCCAGGAAAGAGAAAAATGAATAAAGAAATTGTGGTCCTTATGTACAATGGAATATCACTCAGACATGAAATCAGTGTCATAAGGCTAGTAGAAGCAAGATGAGTGGATTTAGGTACGACGATTCTAAGTGAAATAAGTCACACAGAAAAAGACACTTATCATAAGCTATCACTTATAGAGAGGATGTAAAAACCGCTACACTTGAACTGAATTACAAAACAGAACAGAGTCACACGTTTAGAAAACACACTATGGCTGCTTAACGGGAAAGGTGAGGTGGGGTGATGCTTAAAACAAGGGTTTCAAATTCGCTCAGATACCGTTCCATACACCCAATATGTAATAGACAAGACCTACTCCTTGCTCAGTGAACTGGACTCAACACCCCCTATTCACCGCACAGGAATATATCTGACTAGTAAGAATCTTAAAACCTATGTATTGATATCTGTCTAAAAGTGAGTCAAGTGGGTGTAAAGCCGCATAAACACAGCCGTGAAAAGCAGCTAAACCCCATTATAAAAATAAATTACTTTTAAAAACCCGTAAAACAAAGACAGTGAAAGAGAGAGAAATTCTTACACAATTCGTTCAGAGGCTGTGATGCAACCTGGATTGACAATATCTAGACCCACAGCTGGATGAGACATAAGGGTGGACACTCTTGGGGCTGAAAGGTTGGGTGAGGTTGGGTGAGCAAATGCAGACCCTTTAAAGTAATACTGCGTGGTACCCATCCCATGGGTCTCAAATCTCCAGGTTCAAGGGCATCTTCCTACATCGAAAACATGCATGAGAAACCCAGAACATGGTACACCGTGTGATTTTGAAAGGTTTCTAATACGCACCTCATTTCTCATCTCCTTGTGCTCGGGTTCACCATTCCAGCTACTTTACTAGCAATCTCCCTACTTGGAGAATCAGCACGTTTAACCTCCTGTTCCCTACAGGTTGCAATTTGTCCTGAGGATGAACGGGAAGAGGGGCAACCAATGAGAGACTAGATCTAGGTGTTGGGACAGGCACAGGTCACTCTATTTTCCCATCAGGAAGAAGAATTATCCACAGGCTCAGCCTGCCGCCAGGAACCAGAATAGGGCCTGAGGCAATCCCGTGCTTTTGCGGCCAGCTCCCAAAAAAGACAGTTGAAAAATGGATCTCAGGGGCACTGCAATTCACAAACCCGCAGAGTTATAAATGATAACTCTCATCCACAGATATATTGAGGGAAGGCAACGAAGAGGATTTGAAAGCAAGGCAGAATTGCAGGAAACAGATTTCAGGAGGTAGATTCGAATCGCCTTTAAAGCACAAGAAAAGCGGCAAAACGTCGACAATGATGCCCTTGGCCAAAAAGGGCGTATGCGTTTTTTCCTGAATATATTCAGGAAAAAACGCATACGCCCTATTTGGCCAACCAAGCAACCTGGAAAGGCAAATCAGCACTACAAAGAAGTCTCGCTTCCCATCGGTCTAAAGGGCCATGCTGCAAAAAGTGTCAAAACCAGAAATGCAGGACAGACCATGGAGAAAAGGCAGCCTTGCTACGCTGATGGGCGGGATGTAAATTACCAACAGCCACTCTGGAGAAGTGTACGGTGTGTCCTGAAACATCGAGAAAACACAGCTTAGGGAGCATAGGGCACGTCCACTCATGGGCGTATAAATTGGGAAAACTAAAAATCAGCAAGACACAGGCACCCCAAAGTTTAGGGCTGCTCTGTTGACAAGAACCTCCACTTCATGACACCTTAAATATCCCAGGAAAGAGAAAAATGGATAAAGAAGTTGTGGTCCTTATGTACAATGGAATATCACTCAGACATGAAATCAATGTCATAAGGCTAGTAGAAGCAAGATGAGTGGATTTAGGTACGATGATCCTAAGTGAAATAAGTCACACAGAAAAAGACACTTATCATAAGATATCACTTATAGAGGGAATGTAAAACCCGCTACACTTGAACTGAATTACAAAACAGAACAGAGTCACACGTTTAGAAAACACACTATGGCTGCTTAATGGGAAAGGTGAGGTGGGGTGATGCTTAAAACAAGGGTTTCAAATTCGCTCAGATACCGTTCCATACACCCAATATGTAATAGACAAGACCTACTCCTTGCTCAGTGAACTGGACTCAACACCCCCTATTCACCGCACAGGAATATATCTGACTAGTAAGAATCTTAAAACCTATGTATTGATATCTGTCTAAAAGTGAGTCAAGTGGGTGTAAAGCCGCATAAACACAGCCGTGAAAAGCAGCTAAACCCCATTATAAAAATAAATTACTTTTAAAAACCCGTAAAACAAAGACAGTGAAAGAGAGAGAAATTCTTACACAATTCGTTCAGAGGCTGTGATGCAACCTGGATTGACCATATCTAGAACCCACAGCTGGATGAGACATAAGGGTGGACACTCTTGGGGCTGAAAGTTTGGGTGAGGTTGGGTGAGCAAACGCAGACCCTTTAAAGTAATACTGCGTGGTACCCATCCCATGGGTCCCAAATCTCCAGGTTCAAGGGCATCTTCCTACATCGAAAACATGCATGAGAAACCCAGAAGATGGTACACCGTGTGATTTTGAAAGGTTTCTAATACGCACCTCATTTCTCATCTCCTTGTGCTCGGGTTCGCCATTCCAGCTACTTTACCTGCAATCTCCCTAGTTGGAGAATCAGCACCTTTAACCTCCTTTTCCCTACAGGTTGCAATTTGTCCTGAAGATGAACGGGAAGAGGGGCAACCAATGAGAGACTAGATCTAGGTGTTGGGACAGGCACAGGTCACTCTATTTTCCCATCAGGAAGAAGAATTAACCACAGGCTCAGCCTGCCGCCCAGAAGCAGAATAGGGCCTGAGGCAATCCCGCGCTTTTGCAGCCAGCTCCCAAAAAAGCGAGTTGAAAAATGGAGCTCAGGGACACTGCAATTCACAAACCCGCAGAGTTATAAATGATAACTCTCATCCACAGATATATTGAGGGAAGGCAACGAAGAGGATTTGAAAGCAAGGCAGAATTGCAGGAAACAGATTTCAGGAGGTAGATTAGAATCGCCTTTAAAGCACATGAAAAGCGGCAAAACGTCGACAATGATGCCCTTGGCCAAAAAGGGCGTATGCGTTTTTTCCTGAATATATTCAGGAAAAATCGCATACGCCCTTTTTGGCCAACCAAGCAACCTGGAAAGGCAAATCAGCGCTACAAAGAAGTCTCGCTTTCCATCGGTCAAAAGGGTCATGCTGCAAAAAGTGTCAAAACCAGAAATGCAGTACAGGCCATGGAGAAATGGCATCCTTGCTATGCTGATGGGCGGGATGTACATTGCCAACAGCCACTCTGGAGAAGTGTACGGTGTGTCCTAAAACATCGAAAAAACACAGCTTAGGGAGCATAGGGCACGTCCACTCATGGGCATATAAATTGGGAAAACTAAAAATCAGCAAGACACAGGCACCCCAAAGTTTAGGGCTGCTCTGTTGACAAGAACCTCCACTTCATGACACCTTAAATATCCCAGGAAAGAGAAAAATGGATAAAGAAGTTGTGGTCCTTATGTACAATGGAATATCACTCAGACATGAAATCAATGTCATAAGGCTAGTAGAAGCAAGATGAGTGGATTTAGGTACGATGATCCTAAGTGAAATAAGTCACACAGAAAAAGACACTTATCATAAGATATCACTTATAGAGGGAATGTAAAACCCGCTACACTTGAACTGAATTACAAAACAGAACAGAGTCACACGTTTAGAAAACACACTATGGCTGCTTAACGGGAAAGGTGAGGTGGGGTGATGCTTAAAACAAGGGTTTCAAATTCGCTCAGATACCGTTCCATACACCCAATATGTAATAGACAAGACCTACTCCTTGCTCAGTGAACTGGACTCAACACCCCCTATTCACCGCACAAGAATATATCTGACTAGTAAGAATCTTAAAACCTATGTATTGATATCTGTCTGGAACTGAGTCAAGTGGGTGTAAAGCCGCATAAACACAGCCGTGAAAAGCAGCTAAACCCCATTATAAAAATAAATTACTTTTAAAAACCCGTAAAACAAAGACAGTGAAAGAGAGAGAAATTCTTACACAATTCGTTCAGAGGCTGTGATGCAACCTGGATTGACCATATCTAGAACCCACAGCTGGATGAGACATAAGGGTGGACACTCTTGGGGCTGAAAGTTTGGGTGAGGTTGGGTGAGCAAACGCAGACCCTTTAAAGTAATACTGCGTGGTACCCATCCCATGGGTCCCAAATCTCCAGGTTCAAGGGCATCTTCCTACATCGAAAACATGCATGAGAAACCCAGAAGATGGTACACCGTGTGATTTTGAAAGCTTTCTAATACGCACCACATTTCTCATATCCTTGTGCTCAGGTTCGCCATTCCAGCTACTTTACTAGCAATCTCCCTACTTGGAGAATCAGCACGTTTAACCTCCTGTTCCCTACAGGTTGCAATTTGTCCTGGGGATGAACGGGAAGAGGGGCAACCAATGAGAGACTAGATCTAGGTGTTGGGACAGGCACAGGTCACTCTATTTTCCCATCAGGAAGAAGAATTATCCACAGGCTCAGCCTGCCCCCAGGAACCAGAATAGGGCCTAAGGCAATCCCGTGCTTTTGCGGACAGCTCCCAAAAAAGACAGTTGAAAAATGGATCTCAGGGGCACTGCAATTCACAAACCCGCAGAGTTATAAATGATAACTCTCATCCACAGATATATTGAGGGAAGGCAACGAAGAGGATTTGAAAGCAAGGCAGAATTGCAGGAAACAGATTTCAGGAGGTAGATTCGAATCGCCTTTAAAGCACAAGAAAAGCGGCAAAACGTCGACAATGATGCCCTTGGCCAAAAAGCAACCTATTTGGCCAACCAAGCAACCTGGAAAGGCAAATCAGCACTACAAAGAAGTCTCGCTTCCCATCGGTCAAAAGGGCCATGCTGCAAAAAGTGTCAAAACCAGAAATGCAGGACAGACCATGGAGAAAAGGCAGCCTTGCTACGCTGATGGGCGGGATGTAAATTACCAACAGCCACTCTGGAGAAGTGTACGGTGTGTCCTGAAACATCGAGAAAACACAGCTTAGGGAGCATAGGGCACGTCCACTCATGGGCGTATAAATTGGGAAAACTAAAAATCAGCAAGACACAGGCACCCCAAAGTTTAGGGCTGCTCTGTTGACAAGAACTTCCACTTCATGACACCTTAAATATCCCAGGAAAGAGAAAAATGGATAAAGAAGTTGTGGTCCTTATGTACAATGGAATATCACTCAGACATGAAATCAATGTCATAAGGCTAGTAGAAGCAAGATGAGTGGATTTAGGTACGACGATTCTAAGTGAAATAAGACACACAGAAAAAGACACTTATCATAAGCTATCACTTATAGAGGGAATGTAAAAACCGCTACACTTGAACTGAATTACAAAACAGAACAGAGTCACACGTTTAGAAAACACACTATGGCTGCTTAACGGGAAAGGTGAGGTGGGGTGATGCATAAAACAAGGGTTTCAAATTCGCTCAGATACCGTTCCATCCACCCAATATGTAATAGACAAGACCTACTCCTTGCTCAGTGAACTGGACTCAACACCCCCTATTCACCGCACAAGAATATATGTGACTAGTAAGAATCTTAAAACCTATGTATTGATATCTGTCTGGAAGTGAGTCAAGTGGGTGTAAAGCCGCATAAACACAGCCGTGAAAAGCAGCTAAACCCCATTATAAAAATAAATTACTTTTAAAAACCCGTAAAACAAAGACAGTGAAAGAGAGAGAAATTCTTACAAAATTCGTTCAGAGGCTGTGATGCAACCTGGATTGACCATATCTATACCCACAGCTGGATGAGACATAAGGGTGGACATTCTTGGGGCTGAAAGTTTGGGTGAGGTTGGGTGAGCAAACGCAGACCCTTTAAATTAATACTGCGTGGTACCCATCCCATGGGTCCCAAATCTCCAGGTTCAAGGGCATCTTCCTACATCGAAAACATGCATGAGAAACCCAGAAGATGGTACACCGTGTGATTTTGAAAGGTTTCTAATACGCACCTCATTTCTCATCTCCTTGTGCTCGGGTTCGCCATTCCAGCTACTTTACCTGCAATCTCCCTAGTTGGAGAATCAGCACCTTTAACCTCCTGTTCCCTACAGGTTGCAATTTGTCCTGAAGATGAACGGGAAGAGGGGCAACCAATGAGAGACTAGATCTAGGTGTTGGGACAGGCACAGGTCACTCTATTTTCCCATCAGGAAGAAGAATTAACCACAGGCTCAGCCTGCCGCCCAGAAGCAGAATAGGGCCTGAGGCAATCCCGCGCTTTTGCGGCCAGCTCCCAAAAAAGACAGTTGAAAAATGGAGCTCAGGGACACTGCAATTCACAAACCCGCAGAGTTATAAATGATAACTCTCATCCACAGATATATTGAGGGAAGGCAACGAAGAGGAGTTGAAAGCAAGGCAGAATTGCAGGAAACAGATTTCAGGAGGTAGATTAGAATCGCCTTTAAAGCACATGAAAAGCGGCAAAACGTCGACAATGATGCCCTTGGCCAAAAAGGGCGTATGCGTTTTTTCCTGAATATATTCAGGAAAAATCGCATACGCCCTTTTTGGCCAACCAAGCAACCTGGAAAGGCAAATCAGCGCTACAAAGAAGTCTCGCTTTCCATCGGTCAAAAGGGTCATGCTGCAAAAAGTGTCAAAACCAGAAATGCAGTACAGGTCATGGAGAAATGGCAGCCTTGCTATGCTGATGGGCGGGATGTAAATTGCCAACAGCCACTCTGGAGAAGTGTACGGTGTGTCCTAAAACATCGAAAAAACACAGCTTAGGGAGCATAGGGCACGTCCACTCATGGGCGTATAAATTGGGAAAACTAAAAATCAGCAAGACACAGGCACCCCAAAGTTTAGGGCTGCTCTGTTGACAAGAACCTCCACTTCATGACACCTTAAATATCCCAGGAAAGAGAAAAATGGATAAAGAAGTTGTGGTCCTTATGTACAATGGAATATCACTCAGACATGAAATCAATGTCATAAGGCTAGTAGAAGCAAGATGAGTGGATTTAGGTACGATGATCCTAAGTGAAATAAGTCACACAGAAAAAGACACTTATCATAAGATATCACTTATAGAGGGAATGTAAAACCCGCTACACTTGAACTGAATTACAAAACAGAACAGAGTCACACGTTTAGAAAACACACTATGGCTGCTTAATGGGAAAGGTGAGGTGGGGTGATGCTTAAAACAAGGGTTTCAAATTCGCTCAGATACCGTTCCATACACCCAATATGTAATAGACAAGACCTACTCCTTGCTCAGTGAACTGGACTCAACACCCCCTATTCACCGCACAGGAATATATCTGACTAGTAAGAATCTTAAAACCTATGTATTGATATCTGTCTAAAAGTGAGTCAAGTGGGTGTAAAGCCGCATAAACACAGCCGTGAAAAGCAGCTAAACCCCATTATAAAAATAAATTACTTTTAAAAACCCGTAAAACGAAGACAGTGAAAGAGAGAGAAATTCTTACAAAATTCGTTCAGAGGCTGTGATGCAACCTGGATTGACCATATCTAGAACCCACAGCTGGATGAGACATAAGGGTGGACACTCTTGGGGCTGAAAGTTTGGGTGAGGTTGGGTGAGCAAACGCAGACCATTTAAAGTAATACTGCGTGGTACCCATCCCATGGGTCCCAAATCTCCAGGTTCAAGGGCATCTTCCTACATCGAAAACATGCATGAGAAACCCAGAAGATGGTACACCGTGTGATTTTGAAAGGTTTCTAATACGCACCTCATTTCTCATCTCCTTGTGCTCGGATTCGCCTTTCCAGCTACTTTACTAGCAATCTCCCTACTTGGAGAATCAGCACCTTTAAGCTCCTGTTCCCTACAGGTTGCAATTTGTCCTGAGGATGAACAGGAAGAGGGGCAACCAATGAGAGACTAGATCTAGGTGTTGAGACAGGCACAGGTCACTCTATTTTCCCATCAGGAAGAAGAATTATCCACAGGCTCAGCCTGCCGCCAGGAACCAGAATAGGGCCTGAGGCAATCCCGTGCTTTTGCGGCCAGCTCCCAAAAAAGACAGTTGAAAAATGGATCTCAGGGGCACTGCAATTCACAAACCCGCAGAGTTATAAATGATCACTCTCATCCACAGATATATTGAGGGAAGGCAACGAAGAGGATTTGAAAGCAAGGCAGAATTGCAGGAAACAGATTTCAGGAGATAGATTCGAATCGCCTTTAAAGCACAAGAAAAGCGGCAAAACGTGGACAATGATGCCCTTGGCGAAAAAGGGCGTATGCGTTTTTTCCTGAATATATTCAGGAAAAAACCCATACGCCCTATTTGGCCAACCAAGCAACCTGGAAAGGCAAATCAGCGCTACAAAGAAGTCTCGCTTCCCATCGGTCAAAAGGGCCATGCTGCAAAAAGTGTCAAAACCAGAAATGCAGGACAGGCCATGGAGAAATGGCAGCCTTGCTACGCTGATGGGCGGGATGTAAATTGCCAACAGCCACTCTGGAGAAGTGTACGGTGTGTCCTGAAACATCGAGAAAACACAGCTTAGGGAGCATAGGGCCCGTCCACTCATGGGCGTATAAATTGGGAAAACTAAAAATCAGCAAGACACAGGCACCCCAAAGTTTAGGGCTACTCTGTTGACAAGAACCTCCACTTCATGACACCTTAAATATCCCAGGAAAGAGAAAAATGGATAAAGAAGTTGTGGTCCTTATGTACAATGGAATATCACTCAGACATGAAATCAATGTCATAAGGCTAGTAGAAGCAAGATGAGTGGATTTAGGTACGACGATTCTAAGTGAAATTAGACACACAGAAAAAGACACTTATCATAAGCTATCACTTATAGAGGGAATGTAAAAACCGCTACACTTGAACTGAATTACAAAACAGAACAGAGTCACACGTTTAGAAAACACACTATGGCTGCTTAACGGGAAAGGTGAGGTGGGGTGATGCATAAAACAAGGGTTTCAAATTCGCTCAGATACCGTTCCATACACCCAATATGTAATAGACAAGACCTACTCCTTGCTCAGTGAACTGGACTCAACACCCCCTATTCATCGCACAAGATTATATGTGACTAGTAAGAATCTTAAAACCTATGTATTGATATCTGTCTGGAAGTGAGTCAAGTGGGTGTAAAGCCGCATAAACACAGCCGTGAAAAGCAGCTAAACCCCATTATAAAAATAAATTACTTTTAAAAACCCGTAAAACAAAGACAGTGAAAGAGAGAGAAATTCTTACAAAATTCCTTCAGAGGCTGTGATGCAACCTGGATTGACCATATCTAGACCCACAGCTGGATGAGACATAAGGGTGGACACTCTTGGGGCTGAAAGGTTGGGTGAGATTGGGTGAGGAAACGCAGACCCTTTAAAGTAATACTGCGTGGTACCCATCCCATGGGTCCCAAATCTCCAGGTTCAAGGGCATCTTCCTACATCGAAAACATGCATGAGAAACCCAGAAGATGGTACACCGTGTGATTTTGAAAGCTTTCTAATACGCACCACATTTCTCATATCCTTGTGCTCAGGTTCGCCATTCCAGCTACTTTACTAGCAATCTCCCTACTTGGAGAATCAGCACGTTTAACCTCCTGTTCCCTACAGGTTGCAATTTGTCCTGAGGATGAACGGGAAGAGGGGCAACCAATGAGAGACTAGATCTAGGTGTTGGGACAGGCACAGGTCACTCTATTTTCCCATCAGGAAGAAGAATTATCCACAGGCTCAGCCTGCCGCCAGGAACCAGAATAGGGCCTGAGGCAATCCCGTGCTTTTGCGGCCAGCTCCCAAAAAAGACAGTTGAAAAATGGATCTCAGGGGCACTGCAATTCACAAACCCGCAGAGTTATAAATGATAACTCTCATCCACAGATATATTGAGGGAAGGCAACGAAGAGGATTTGAAAGCAAGGCAGAATTGCAGGAAACAGATTTCAGGAGGTAGATTCGAATCGCCTTTAAAGCACAAGAAAAGCGGCAAAACGTCGACAATGATGCCCTTGGCCAAAAAGGGCGTATGCGTTTTTTCCTGAATATATTCAGGAAAAAACGCATACGCCCTATTTGGCCAACCAAGCAACCTGGAAAGGCAAATCAGCACTACAAAGAAGTCTCGCTTCCCATCGGTCAAAAGGGCCATGCTGCAAAAAGTGTCAAAACCAGAAATGCAGGACAGACCATGGAGAAAAGGCAGCCTTGCTACGCTGATGGGCGGGATGTAAATTGCCAACAGCCACTCTGGAGAAGTGTACGGTGTGTCCTGAAACATCGAGAAAACACAGCTTAGGGAGCATAGGGCACGTCCACTCATGGGCGTATAAATTGGGAAAACTAAAAATCAGCAAGACACAGGCACCCCAAAGTTTAGGGCTGCTCTGTTGACAAGAACCTCCACTTCATGACACCTTAAATATCCCAGGAAAGAGAAAAATGGATAAAGAAGTTGTGGTCCTTATGTACAATGGAATATCACTCAGACATGAAATCAATGTCATAAGGCTAGTAGAAGCAAGATGAGTGGATTTAGGTACGTTGATCCTAAGTGAAATAAGTCACACAGAAAAAGACACTTATCATAAGATATCACTTATAGAGGGAATGTAAAACACGCTACACTTGAACTGAATTACAAAACAGAACAGAGTCACACGTTTAGAAAACACACTATGGCTGCTTAACGGGAAAGGTGAGGTGGGGTGATGCTTAAAACAAGGGTTTCAAATTCGCTCAGATACCGTTCCATACACCCAATATGTAATAGACAAGACCTACTCCTTGCTCAGTGAACTGGACTCAACACCCCCTATTCACCGCACAAGAATATATCTGACTAGTAAGAATCTTAAAACCTATGTATTGATATCTGTCTGGAAGTCAGTCAAGTGGGTGTAAAGCCGCATAAACACAGCCGTGAAAAGCAGCTAAACCCCATTATAAAAATAAATTACTTTTAAAAACCCGTAAAACAAAGACAGTGAAAGAGAGAGAAATTCTTACACAATTCGTTCAGAGGCTGTGATGCAACCTGGATTGACCATATCTAGAACCCACAGCTGGATGAGACATAAGGGTGGACACTCTTGGGGCTGAAAGTTTGGGTGAGGTTGGGTGAGCAAACGCAGACCCTTTAAAGTAATACTGCGTGGTACCCATCCCATGGGTCCCAAATCTCCAGGTTCAAGGGCATCTTCCTACATCGAAAACATGCATGAGAAACCCAGAAGATGGTACACCGTGTGATTTTGAAAGGTTTCTAATACGCACCTCATTTCTCATCTCCTTGTGCTCGGATTCGCCTTTCCAGCTACTTTACTAGCAATCTCCCTACTTGGAGAATCAGCACCTTTAAGCTCCTGTTCCCTACAGGTTGCAATTTGTCCTGAGGATGAACGAGAAGAGGGGCAACCAATGAGAGACTAGATCTAGGTGTTGAGACAGGCACAGGTCACTCTATTTTCCCATCAGGAAGAAGAATTATCCACAGGCTCAGCCTGCCGCCTGGAACCAGAATAGGGCCTGAGGCAATCCCGTGCTTTTGCGGCCAGCTCCCAAAAAAGACAGTTGAAAAATGGAGCTCAGGGGCACTGCCATTCAAAAACCTGCTGAGTTATAAATGATAACTCTCGTCCACAAATATATTGAGGGAAGGCAACGAAGAGGATTTGAAAGCAAGGCAGAATTGCAGGAAACAGGTTTCAGGAGGGAGATTCGAATCGCCTTTAAAGCACAAGAAAAGCGGCAAAACGTCGACAATGATGCCCTTGGCCAAAAAGGGCGTATGCGTTTTTTCCTGAATATATTCAGGAAAAAACGCATACGCCCTGATTGGCCAACCAAGCAACCTGGAAAGGCTGATCAGCGCTACAAAGAAGTCTCGCTTCCCATCGGTCAAAAGGGCCATGCTGCAAAAAGTGTCAAAACCAGAAATGCAGGACAGGCCATGGAGAAATGGCAGCCTTGCTACGCTGATGGGCGGGATGTAAATTGCCAACAGCCACTCTGGAGAAGTGTACGGTGTGTCCTGAAACATCGAGAAAACACAGCTTAGGGAGCATAGGGCACGTCCACTCAGGGGCGTATAAATTGGGAAAACTAAAAATCAGCAAGACACAGGCACCCCAAAGTTTAGGGCTGCTCTGTTGACAAGAACCTCCACTTCATGACACCTTAAATATCCCAGGAAAGAGAAAAATGAATAAAGAAATTGTGGTCCTTATGTACAATGGAATATCACTCAGACATGAAATCAATGTCATAAGGCTAGTAGAAGCAAGATGAGTGGATTTAGGTACGACGATTCTAAGTGAAATAAGTCACACAGAAAAAGACACTTATCATAAGCTATCACTTATAGAGAGGATGTAAAAACCGCTACACTTGAACTGAATTACAAAACAGAACAGAGTCACACGTTTAGAAAACACACTATGGCTGCTTAACGGGAAAGGTGAGGTGGGGTGATGCTTAAAACAAGGGTTTCAAATTCGCTCAGATACCGTTCCATACACCCAATATGTAATAGACAAGACCTACTCCTTGCTCAGTGAACTGGACTCAACACCCCCTATTCACCGCACAGGAATATATCTGACTAGTAAGAATCTTAAAGCCTATGTATTGATATCTGTCTAAAAGTGAGTCAAGTGGGTGTAAAGCCGCATAAACACAGCCGTGAAAAGCAGCTAAACCCCATTATAAAAATAAATTACTTTTAAAAACCCGTAAAACGAAGACAGTGAAAGAGAGAGAAATTCTTACAAAATTCGTTCAGAGGCTGTGATGCAACCTGGATTGACAATATCTAGACCCACAGCTGGATGAGACATAAGGGTGGACACTCTTGGGGCTGAAAGGTTGGGTGAGGTTGGGTGAGCAAATGCAGACCCTTTAAAGTAATACTGCGTGGTACCCATCCCATGGGTCTCAAATCTCCAGGTTCAAGGGCATCTTCCTACATCGAAAACATGCATGAGAAACCCAGAAGATGGTACACCGTGTGATTTTGAAAGGTTTCTAATACGCACCTCATTTCTCATCTCCTTGTGCTCGGGTTCGCCATTCCAGCTACTTTACTAGCAATCTCCCTACTTGGAGAATCAGCACGTTTAACCTCCTGTTCCCTACAGGTTGCAATTTGTCCTGAGGATGAACGGGAAGAGGGGCAACCAATGAGAGACTAGATCTAGGTGTTGGGACAGGCACAGGTCACTCTATTTTCCCATCAGGAAGAAGAATTATCCACAGGCTCAGCCTGCCGCCAGGAACCAGAATAGGGCCTGAGGCAATCCCGTGCTTTTGCGGCCAGCTCCCAAAAAAGACAGTTGAAAAATGGATCTCAGGGGCACTGCAATTCACAAACCCGCAGAGTTATAAATGATAACTCTCATCCACAGATATATTGAGGGAAGGCAACGAAGAGGATTTGAAAGCAAGGCAGTATTGCAGGAAACAGATTTCAGGAGGTAGATTCGAATCGCCTTTAAAGCACAAGAAAAGCGGCAAAACGTCGACAATGATGCCCTTGGCCAAAAAGGGCGTATGCGTTTTTTCCTGAATATATTCAGGAAAAAACGCATACGCCCTATTTGGCCAACCAAGCAACCTGGAAAGGCAAATCAGCACTACAAAGAAGTCTCGCTTCCCATCGGTCTAAAGGGCCATGCTGCAAAAAGTGTCAAAACCAGAAATGCAGGACAGACCATGGAGAAAAGGCAGCCTTGCTACGCTGATGGGCGGGATGTAAATTACCAACAGCCACTCTGGAGAAGTGTACGGTGTGTCCTGAAACATCGAGAAAACACAGCTTAGGGAGCATAGGGCACGTCCACTCATGGGCGTATAAATTGGGAAAACTAAAAATCAGCAAGACACAGGCACCCCAAAGTTTAGGGCTGCTCTGTTGACAAGAACCTCCACTTCATGACACCTTAAATATCCCAGGAAAGAGAAAAATGGATAAAGAAGTTGTGGTCCTTATGTACAATGGAATATCACTCAGACATGAAATCAATGTCATAAGGCTAGTAGAAGCAAGATGAGTGGATTTAGGTACGATGATCCTAAGTGAAATAAGTCACACAGAAAAAGACACTTATCATAAGATATCACTTATAGAGGGAATGTAAAACCCGCTACACTTGAACTGAATTACAAAACAGAACAGAGTCACACGTTTAGAAAACACACTATGGCTGCTTAACGGGAAAGGTGAGGTGGGGTGATGCATAAAACAAGGGTTTCAAATTCGCTCAGATACCGTTCCATACACCCAATATGTAATAGACAAGACCTACTCCTTGCTCAGTGAACTGGACTCAACACCCCCTATTCACCGCACAAGAATATATGTGACTAGTAAGAATCTTAAAACCTATGTATTGATATCTGTCTGGAAGTGAGTCAAGTGGGTGTAAAGCCGCATAAACACAGCCGTGAAAAGCAGCTAAACCCCATTATAAAAATAAATTACTTTTAAAAACCCGTAAAACAAAGACAGTGAAAGAGAGAGAAATTCTTACAAAATTCGTTCAGAGGCTGTGATGCAACCTGGATTGACCATATCTATACCCACAGCTGGATGAGACATAAGGGTGGACATTCTTGGGGCTGAAAGTTTGGGTGAGTTTGGGTGAGCAAACGCAGACCCTTTAAATTAATACTGCGTGGTACCCATCCCATGGGTCCCAAATCTCCAGGTTCAAGGGCATCTTCCTACATCGAAAACATGCATGAGAAACCCAGAAGATGGTACACCGTGTGATTTTGAAAGGTTTCTAATACGCACCTCATTTCTCATCTCCTTGTGCTCGGGTTCGCCATTCCAGCTACTTTACCTGCAATCTCCCTAGTTGGAGAATCAGCACCTTTAACCTCTTGTTCCCTACAGGTTGCAATTTGTCCTGAAGATGAACGGGAAGAGGGGCAACCAATGAGAGACTAGATCTAGGTGTTGGGACAGGCACAGGTCACTCTATTTTCCCATCAGGAAGAAGAATTAACCACAGGCTCAGCCTGCCGCCCAGAAGCAGAATAGGGCCTGAGGCAATCCCGCGCTTTTGCGGCCAGCTCCCAAAAAAGCGAGTTGAAAAATGGAGCTCAGGGACACTGCAATTCACAAATCCGCAGAGTTATAAATGATAACTCTCATCCACAGATATATTGAGGGAAGGCAACGAAGAGGATTTGAAAGCAAGGCAGAATTGCAGGAAACAGATTTCAGGAGGTAGATTAGAATCGCCTTTAAAGCACATGAAAAGCGGCAAAACGTCGACAATGATGCCCTTGGCCAAAAAGGGCGTATGCGTTTTTTCCTGAATATATTCAGGAAAAATCGCATACGCCCTTTTTGGCCAACCAAGCAACCTGGAAAGGCAAATCAGCGCTACAAAGAAGTCTCGCTTTCCATCGGTCAAAAGGGTCATGCTGCAAAAAGTGTCAAAACCAGAAATGCAGTACAGGCCATGGAGAAATGGCAGCCTTGCTATGCTGATGGGCGGGATGTAAATTGCCAACAGCCACTCT
This sequence comes from Eschrichtius robustus, assembly GCF_028021215.1. Classification (NCBI taxonomy): domain Eukaryota; kingdom Metazoa; phylum Chordata; class Mammalia; order Artiodactyla; family Eschrichtiidae; genus Eschrichtius; species Eschrichtius robustus. Next base: position 234,406 of record NW_027175795.1, on the reverse strand, counting down.
GGAGAAGTGTACGGTGTGTCCTAAAACATCGAAAAAACACAGCTTAGGGAGCATAGGGCACGTCCACTCATGGGCGTATAAATTGGGAAAACTAAAAATCAGCAAGACACAGGCACCCCAAAGTTTAGGGCTGCTCTGTTGACAAGAACCTCCACTTCATGACACCTTAAATATCCCAGGAAAGAGAAAAATGGATAAAGAAGTTGTGGTCCTTATGTACAATGGAATATCACTCAGACATGAAATCAGTGTCATAAGGCTAGTAGAAGCAAGATGAGTGGATTTAGGTACGACGATTCTAAGTGAAATAAGACACACAGAAAAAGACACTTATCATAAGCTATCACTTATAGAGGGAATGTAAAAACCGCTACACTTGAACTGAATTACAAAACAGAACAGAGTCACACGTTTAGAAAACACACTATGGCTGCTTAACCGGAAAGGTGAGGTGGGGTGATGCATAAAACAAGGGTTTCAAATTCGCTCAGATACCGTTCCATACACCCAATATGTAATAGACAATACCTACTCCTTGCTCAGTGAACTGGACTCAACACCCCCTATTCACCGCACAAGAATATATGTGACTAGTAAGAATCTTAAAACCTATGTATTGATATCTGTCTGGAAGTGAGTCAAGTGGGTGTAAAGACGCATAAACACAGCCGTGAAAAGCAGCTAAACCCCATTATAAAAATAAATTACTTTTAAAAACCCGTAAAACAAAGACAGTGAAAGAGAGAGAAATTCTTACAAAATTCGTTCAGAGGCTGTGATGCAACCTGGATTGACCATATCTATACCCACAGCTGGATGAGACATAAGGGTGGACATTCTTGGGGCTGAAAGTTTGGGTGAGGTTGGGTGAGCAAACGCAGACCCTTTAAATTAATACTGCGTGGTACCCATCCCATGGGTCCCAAATCTCCAGGTTCAAGGGCATCTTCCTACATCGAAAACATGCATGAGAAACCCAGAAGATGGTACACCGTGTGATTTTGAAAGGTTTCTAATACGCACCTCATTTCTCATCTCCTTGTGCTCGGGTTCGCTATTCCAGCTACTTTACCTGCAATCTCCCTAGTTGGAGAATCAGCACCTTTAACCTCCTGTTCCCTACAGGTTGCAATTTGTCCTGAAGATGAACGGGAAGAGGGGCAACCAATGAGAGACTAGATCTAGGTGTTGGGACAGGCACAGGTCACTCTATTTTCCCATCAGGAAGAAGAATTAACCACAGGCTCAGCCTGCCGCCCAGAAGCAGAATAGGGCCTGAGGCAATCCCGCGCTTTTGCGGCCAGCTCCCAAAAAAGCGAGTTGAAAAATGGAGCTCAGGGACACTGCAATTCACAAACCCGCAGAGTTATAAATGATAACTCTCATCCACAGATATATTGAGGGAACGTAACGAAGAGGATTTGAAAGCAAGGCAGAATTGCAGGAAACAGATTTCAGGAGGTAGATTAGAATCGCCTTTAAAGCACATGAAAAGCGGCAAAACGTCGACAATGATGCCCTTGGCCAAAAAGGGCGTATGCGTTTTTTCCTGAATATATTCAGGAAAAATCGCATACGCCCTTTTTGGCCAACCAAGCAACCTGGAAAGGCAAATCAGCGCTACAAAGAAGTCTCGCTTTCCATCGGTCAAAAGGGTCATGCTGCAAAAAGTGTCAAAACCAGAAATGCAGTACAGGCCATGGAGAAATTGCATCCTTGCTATGCTGATGGGCGGGATGTAAATTGCCAACAGCCACTCTGGAGAAGTGTACGGTGTGTCCTAAAACATCGAAAAAACACAGCTTAGGGAGCATAGGGCACGTCCACTCATGGGCGTATAAATTGGGAAAACTAAAAATCAGCAAGACACAGGCACCCCAAAGTTTAGGGCTGCTCTGTTGACAAGAACCTCCACTTCATGACACCTTAAATATCCCAGGAAAGAGAAAAATGGATAAAGAAGTTGTGGTCCTTATGTACAATGGAATATCACTCAGACATGAAATCAATGTCATAAGGCTAGTAGAAGCAAGATGAGTGGATTTAGGTACGATGATCCTAAGTGAAATAAGTCACACAGAAAAAGACACTTATCATAAGATATCACTTATAGAGGGAATGTAAAACCCGCTACACTTGAACTGAATTACAAAACAGAACAGAGTCACACGTTTAGAAAACACACTATGGCTGCTTAACGGAAAAGGTGAGGTGGGGTGATGCTTAAAACAAGGCTTTCAAATTCGCTCAGATACCGTTCCATACACCCAATATGTAATAGACAAGACCTACTCCTTGCTCAGTGAACTGGACTCAACACCCCCTATTCACCGCACAAGAATATATCTGACTAGTAAGAATCTTAAAACCTATGTATTGATATCTGTCTGGAACTGAGTCAAGTGGGTGTAAAGCCGCATAAACACAGCCGTGAAAAGCAGCTAAACCCCATTATAAAAATAAATTACTTTTAAAAACCCGTAAAACAAAGACAGTGAAAGAGAGAGAAATTCTTCCAAAATTCGGTCAGGGGCTGTGATGCAACCTGTACTGATCATATCTAGACAAACAGCTGGATGAGACATAAGGGTGGACACTCTTGGGGCTGAGAGGTTGGGTGAGGTTGGGTGAGCAAATGCAGAACCTTTAAAGTAATACTGTGTGGTACGCATCCCATGTGTCCAAAATCTCCAGGTTCAAGGGCATCTTCCTACATCGAAAACACACATGAGAAACCCAGAAGATGGTACACCGTGTGATTTTGAAAGGTTTCTAAAACGCACCTCATTTCTCATCTCCTTGTGCCCGGGTTCGCCATTTCAGGTACTATACTAGCAATCTCCCTACTTGGAGAATCAGCACCTTTAAGCTCCTGTTCCCTACAGGTTGCAATTTGTCCTGAGGATGAACAGGAAGAGGGGCAACCAATGAGAGACTAGATCTAGGTGTTGAGACAGGCACAGGTCACTCTATTTTCCCATCAGGAAGAAGAATTATCCACAGGCTCAGCCTGCCGCCAGGAACCAGAATAGGGCCTAAGGCAATCCCGTGCTTTTGCGGCCAGCTCCCAAAAAAGACAGTTGAAAAATGGATCTCAGGGGCACTGCAATTCACAAACCCGCAGAGTTATAAATGATAACTCTCATCCACAGATATATTGAGGGAAGGCAACGAAGAGGATTTGAAAGCAAGGCAGAATTGCAGGAAACAGATTTCAGGAGGTAGATTCGAATCGCCTTTAAAGCACAAGAAAAGCGGCAAAACGTCGACAATGATGCCCTTGGCCAAAAAGGGCGTATGCGTTTTTTCCTGAATATATTCAGGAAAAAACGCAAACGCCCTATTTGGCCAACCAAGCAACCTGGAAAGGCAAATCAGCACTACAAAGAAGTCTCGCTTCCCATCGGTCAAAAGGGCCATGCTGCAAAAAGTGTCAAAACCAGAAATGCAGGACAGACCATGGAGAAAAGGCAGCCTTGCTACGCTGATGGGCGGGATGTAAATTACCAACAGCCACTCTGGAGAAGTGTACGGTGTGTCCTGAAACATCGAGAAAACACAGCTTAGGGAGCATAGGGCACGTCCACTCATGGGCGTATAAATTGGGAAAACTAAAAATCAGCAAGACACAGGCACCCCAAAGTTTAGGGCTGCTCTGTTGACAAGAACTTCCACTTCATGACACCTTAAATATCCCAGGAAAGAGAAAAATGGATAAAGAAGTTGTGGTCCTTATGTACAATGGAATATCACTCAGACATGAAATCAGTGTCATAAGGCTAGTAGAAGCAAGATGAGTGGATTTAGGTACGACGATTCTAAGTGAAATAAGACACACAGAAAAAGACACTTATCATAAGCTATCACTTATAGAGGGAATGTAAAAACCGCTACACTTGAACTGAATTACAAAACAGAACAGAGTCACACGTTTAGAAAACACACTATGGCTGCTTAACGGTAAAGGTGAGGTGGGGTGATGCATAAAACAAGGGTTTCAAATTCGCTCAGATACCGTTCCATCCACCCAATATGTAATAGACAAGACCTACTCCTTGCTCAGTGAACTGGACTCAACACCCCCTATTCACCGCACAAGAATATATGTGACTAGTAAGAATCTTAAAACCTATGTATTGATATCTGTCTGGAAGTGAGTCAAGTGGGTGTAAAGCCGCATAAACACAGCCGTGAAAAGCAGCTAAACCCCATTATAAAAATAAATTACTTTTAAAAACCCGTAAAACAAAGACAGTGAAAGAGAGAGAAATTCTTACAAAATTCGTTCAGAGGCTGTGATGCAACCTGGATTGACCATATCTATACCCACAGCTGGATGAGACATAAGGGTGGACATTCTTGGGGCTGAAAGTTTGGGTGAGGTTGGGTGAGCAAACGCAGACCCTTTAAATTAATACTGCGTGGTACCCATCCCATGGGTCCCAAATCTCCAGGTTCAAGGGCATCTTCCCACATCGAAAACATGCATGAGAAACCCAGAAGATGGTACACCGTGTGATTTTGAAAGGTTTCTAATACGCACCTCATTTCTCATCTCCTTGTGCTCGGGTTCGCCATTCCAGCTACTTTACCTGCAATCTCCCTAGTTGGAGAATCAGCACCTTTAACCTCCTGTTCCCTACAGGTTGCAATTTGTCCTGAAGATGAACGGGAAGAGGGGCAACCAATGAGAGACTTGATCTAGGTGTTGGGACAGGCACAGGTCACTCTATTTTCCCATCAGGAAGAAGAATTAACCACAGGCTCAGCCTGCCGCCCAGAAGCAGAATAGGGCCTGAGGCAATCCCGCGCTTTTGCGGCCAGCTCCCAAAAAAGACAGTTGAAAAATGGAGCTCAGGGACACTGCAATTCACAAACCCGCAGAGTTATAAATGATAACTCTCATCCACAGATATATTGAGGGAAGGCAACGAAGAGGAGTTGAAAGCAAGGCAGAATTGCAGGAAACAGATTTCAGGAGGTAGATTAGAATCGCCTTTAAAGCACATGAAAAGCGGCAAAACGTCGACAATGATGCCCTTGGCCAAAAAGGGCGTATGCGTTTTTTCCTGAATATATTCAGGAAAAATCGCATACGCCCTTTTTGGCCAACCAAGCAACCTGGAAAGGCAAATCAGCACTACAAAGAAGTCTCGCTTTCCATCGGTCAAAAGGGTCATGCTGCAAAAAGTGTCAAAACCAGAAATGCAGTACAGGTCATGGAGAAATGGCAGCCTTGCTATGCTGATGGGCGGGATGTAAATTACCAACAGCCACTCTGGAGAAGTGTACGGTGTGTCCTGAAACATCGAGAAAACACAGCTTAGGGAGCATAGGGCACGTCCACTCATGGGCGTATAAATTGGGAAAACTAAAAATCAGCAAGACACAGGCACCCCAAAGTTTAGGGCTGCTCTGTTGACAAGAACCTCCACTTCATGACACCTTAAATATCCCAGGAAAGAGAAAAATGGATAAAGAAGTTGTGGTCCTTATGTACAATGGAATATCACTCAGACATGAAATCAATGTCATAAGGCTAGTAGAAGCAAGATGAGTGGATTTAGGTACGATGATCCTAAGTGAAATAAGTCACACAGAAAAAGACACTTATCATAAGATATCACTTATAGAGGGAATGTAAAACCCGCTACACTTGAACTGAATTACAAAACAGAACAGAGTCACACGTTTAGAAAACACACTATGGCTGCTTAATGGGAAAGGTGAGGTGGGGTGATGCTTAAAACAAGGGTTTCAAATTCGCTCAGATACCGTTCCATACACCCAATATGTAATAGACAAGACCTACTCCTTGCTCAGTGAACTGGACTCAACACCCCCTATTCACCGCACAGGAATATATCTGACTAGTAAGAATCTTAAAACCTATGTATTGATATCTGTCTAAAAGTGAGTCAAGTGGGTGTAAAGCCGCATAAACACAGCCGTGATAAGCAGCTAAACCCCATTATAAAAATAAATTACTTTTAAAAACCCGTAAAACAAAGACAGTGAAAGAGAGAGAAATTCTTACACAATTCGTTCAGAGGCTGTGATGCAACCTGGATTGACCATATCTAGAACCCACAGCTGGATGAGACATAAGGGTGGACACTCTTGGGGCTGAAAGTTTGGGTGAGGTTGGGTGAGCAAACGCAGACCCTTTAAAGTAATACTGCGTGGTACCCATCCCATGGGTCCCAAATCTCCAGGTTCAAGGGCATCTTCCTACATCGAAAACATGCATGAGAAACCCAGAAGATGGTACACCGTGTGATTTTGAAAGGTTTCTAATACGCACCTCATTTCTCATCTCCTTGTGCTCGGATTCGCCTTTCCAGCTACTTTACTAGCAATCTCCCTACTTGGAGAATCAGCACCTTTAAGCTCCTGTTCCCTACAGGTTGCAATTTGTCCTGAGGATGAACAGGAAGAGGGGCAACCAATGAGAGACTAGATCTAGGTGTTGAGACAGGCACAGGTCACTCTATTTTCCCATCAGGAAGAAGAATTATCCACAGGCTCAGCCTGCCGCCAGGAACCAGAATAGGGCCTAAGGCAATCCCGTGCTTTTGCGGCCAGCTCCCAAAAAAGACAGTTGAAAAATGGATCTCAGGGGCACTGCAATTCACAAACCCGCAGAGATATAAATGATAACTCTCATCCACAGATATATTGAGGGAAGGCAACGAAGAGGATTTGAAAGCAAGGCAGAATTGCAGGAAACAGATTTCAGGAGGTAGATTCGAATCGCCTTTAAAGCACAAGAAAAGCGGCAAAACGTCGACAATGATGCCCTTGGCCAAAAAGGGCGTATGCGTTTTTTCCTGAATATATTCAGGAAAAAACGCATACGCCCTATTTGGCCAACCAAGCAACCTGGAAAGGCAAATCAGCACTACAAAGAAGTCTCGCTTCCCATCGGTCAAAAGGGCCATGCTGCAAAAAGTGTCAAAACCAGAAATGCAGGACAGACCATGGAGAAAAGGCAGCCTTGCTACGCTGATGGGCGGGATGTAAATTACCAACAGCCACTCTGGAGAAGTGTACGGTGTGTCCTGAAACATCGAGAAAACACAGCTTAGGGAGCATAGGGCACGTCCACTCATGGGCGTATAAATTGGGAAAACTAAAAATCAGCAAGACACAGGCACCCCAAAGTTTAGGGCTGCTCTGTTGACAAGAACCTCCACTTCATGACACCTTAAATATCCCAGGAAAGAGAAAAATGGATAAAGAAGTTGTGGTCCTTATGTACAATGGAATATCACTCAGACATGAAATCAATGTCATAAGGCTAGTAGAAGCAAGATGAGTGGATTTAGGTACGATGATCCTAAGTGAAATAAGTCACACAGAAAAAGACACTTATCATAAGATATCACTTATAGAGGGAATGTAAAACCCGCTACACTTGAACTGAATTACAAAACAGAACAGAGTCACACGTTTAGAAAACACACTATGGCTGCTTAACGGGAAAGGTGAGGTGGGGTGATGCATAAAACAAGGGTTTCAAATTCGCTCAGATACCGTTCCATACACCCAATATGTAATAGACAAGACCTACTCCTTGCTCAGTGAACTGGACTCAACACCCCCTATTCACCGCACAAGAATATATGTGACTAGTAAGAATCTTAAAACCTATGTATTGATATCTGTCTGGAAGTGAGTCAAGTGGGTGTAAAGCCGCATAAACACAGCCGTGAAAAGCAGCTAAACCCCATTATAAAAATAAATTACTTTTAAAAACCCGTAAAACAAAGACAGTGAAAGAGAGAGTAATTCTTACAAAATTCGTTCAGAGGCTGTGATGCAACCTGGATTGACCATATCTATACCCACAGCTGGATGAGACATAAGGGTGGACATTCTTGGGGCTGAAAGTTTGGGTGAGTTTGGGTGAGCAAACGCAGACCCTTTAAATTAATACTGCGTGGTACCCATCCCATGGGTCCCAAATCTCCAGGTTCAAGGGCATCTTCCTACATCGAAAACATGCATGAGAAACCCAGAAGATGGTACACCGTGTGATTTTGAAAGGTTTCTAATACGCACCTCATTTCTCATCTCCTTGTGCTCGGGTTCGCCATTCCAGCTACTTTACCTGCAATCTCCCTAGTTGGAGAATCAGCACCTTTAACCTCTTGTTCCCTACAGGTTGCAATTTGTCCTGAAGATGAACGGGAAGAGGGGCAACCAATGAGAGACTAGATCTAGGTGTTGGGACAGGCACAGGTCACTCTATTTTCCCATCAGGAAGAAGAATTAACCACAGGCTCAGCCTGCCGCCCAGAAGCAGAATAGGGCCTGAGGCAATCCCGCGCTTTTGCGGCCAGCTCCCAAAAAAGCGAGTTGAAAAATGGAGCTCAGGGACACTGCAATTCACAAATCCGCAGAGTTATAAATGATAACTCTCATCCACAGATATATTGAGGGAAGGCAACGAAGAGGATTTGAAAGCAAGGCAGAATTGCAGGAAACAGATTTCAGGAGGTAGATTAGAATCGCCTTTAAAGCACATGAAAAGCGGCAAAACGTCGACAATGATGCCCTTGGCCAAAAAGGGCGTATGCGTTTTTTCCTGAATATATTCAGGAAAAATCGCATACGCCCTTTTTGGCCAACCAAGCAACCTGGAAAGGCAAATCAGCGCTACAAAGAAGTCTCGCTTTCCATCGGTCAAAAGGGTCATGCTGCAAAAAGTGTCAAAACCAGAAATGCAGTACAGGCCATGGAGAAATGGCAGCCTTGCTATGCTGATGGGCGGGATGTAAATTGCCAACAGCCACTCTGGAGAAGTGTACGGTGTGTCCTAAAACATCGAAAAAACACAGCTTAGGGAGCATAGGGCACGTCCACTCATGGGCGTATAAATTGGGAAAACTAAAAATCAGCAAGACACAGGCACCCCAAAGTTTAGGGCTGCTCTGTTGACAAGAACCTCCACTTCATGACACCTTAAATATCCCAGGAAAGAGAAAAATGGATAAAGAAGTTGTGGTCCTTATGTACAATGGAATATCACTCAGACATGAAATCAGTGTCATAAGGCTAGTAGAAGCAAGATGAGTGGATTTAGGTACGACGATTCTAAGTGAAATAAGACACACAGAAAAAGACACTTATCATAAGCTATCACTTATAGAGGGAATGTAAAAACCGCTACACTTGAACTGAATTACAAAACAGAACAGAGTCACACGTTTAGAAAACACACTATGGCTGCTTAACCGGAAAGGTGAGGTGGGGTGATGCATAAAACAAGGGTTTCAAATTCGCTCAGATACCGTTCCATACACCCAATATGTAATAGACAATACCTACTCCTTGCTCAGTGAACTGGACTCAACACCCCCTATTCACCGCACAAGAATATATGTGACTAGTAAGAATCTTAAAACCTATGTATTGATATCTGTCTGGAAGTGAGTCAAGTGGGTGTAAAGACGCATAAACACAGCCGTGAAAAGCAGCTAAACCCCATTATAAAAATAAATTACTTTTAAAAACCCGTAAAACAAAGACAGTGAAAGAGAGAGAAATTCTTACAAAATTCGTTCAGAGGCTGTGATGCAACCTGGATTGACCATATCTATACCCACAGCTGGATGAGACATAAGGGTGGACATTCTTGGGGCTGAAAGTTTGGGTGAGGTTGGGTGAGCAAACGCAGACCCTTTAAATTAATACTGCGTGGTACCCATCCCATGGGTCCCAAATCTCCAGGTTCAAGGGCATCTTCCTACATCGAAAACATGCATGAGAAACCCAGAAGATGGTACACCGTGTGATTTTGAAAGGTTTCTAATACGCACCTCATTTCTCATCTCCTTGTGCTCGGGTTCGCTATTCCAGCTACTTTACCTGCAATCTCCCTAGTTGGAGAATCAGCACCTTTAACCTCCTGTTCCCTACAGGTTGCAATTTGTCCTGAAGATGAACGGGAAGAGGGACAACCAATGAGAGACTAGATCTAGGTGTTGGGACAGGCACAGGTCACTCTATTTTCCCATCAGGAAGAAGAATTAACCACAGGCTCAGCCTGCCGCCCAGAAGCAGAATAGGGCCTGAGGCAATCCCGCGCTTTTGCGGCCAGCTCCCAAAAAAGCGAGTTGAAAAATGGAGCTCAGGGACACTGCAATTCACAAACCCGCAGAGTTATAAATGATAACTCTCATCCACAGATATATTGAGGGAACGTAACGAAGAGGATTTGAAAGCAAGGCAGAATTGCAGGAAACAGATTTCAGGAGGTAGATTAGAATCGCCTTTAAAGCACATGAAAAGCGGCAAAACGTCGACAACGATGCCCTTGGCCAAAAAGGGCGTATGCGTTTTTTCCTGAATATATTCAGGAAAAATCGCATACGCCCTTTTTGGCCAACCAAGCAACCTGGAAAGGCAAATCAGCGCTACAAAGAAGTCTCGCTTTCCATCGGTCAAAAGGGTCATGCTGCAAAAAGTGTCAAAACCAGAAATGCAGTACAGGCCATGGAGAAATTGCATCCTTGCTATGCTGATGGGCGGGATGTAAATTGCCAACAGCCACTCTGGAGAAGTGTACGGTGTGTCCTAAAACATCGAAAAAACACAGCTTAGGGAGCATAGGGCACGTCCACTCATGGGCGTATAAATTGGGAAAACTAAAAATCAGCAAGACACAGGCACCCCAAAGTTTAGGGCTGCTCTGTTGACAAGAACCTCCACTTCATGACACCTTAAATATCCCAGGAAAGAGAAAAATGGATAAAGAAGTTGTGGTCCTTATGTACAATGGAATATCACTCAGACATGAAATCAATGTCATAAGGCTAGTAGAAGCAAGATGAGTGGATTTAGGTACGATGATCCTAAGTGAAATAAGTCACACAGAAAAAGACACTTATCATAAGATATCACTTATAGAGGGAATGTAAAACCCGCTACACTTGAACTGAATTACAAAACAGAACAGAGTCACACGTTTAGAAAACACACTATGGCTGCTTAACGGGAAAGGTGAGGTGGGGTGATGCTTAAAACAAGGGTTTCAAATTCGCTCAGATACCGTTCCATACACCCAATATGTAATAGACAAGACCTACTCCTTGCTCAGTGAACTGGACTCAACACCCCCTATTCACCGCACAAGAATATATCTGACTAGTAAGAATCTTAAAACCTATGTATTGATATCTGTCTGGAACTGAGTCAAGTGGGTGTAAAGCCGCATAAACACAGCCGTGAAAAGCAGCTAAACCCCATTATAAAAATAAATTACTTTTAAAAACCCGTAAAACAAAGACAGTGAAAGAGAGAGAAATTCTTCCAAAATTCGGTCAGGGGCTGTGATGCAACCTGTACTGATCATATCTAGACAAACAGCTGGATGAGACATAAGGGTGGACACTCTTGGGGCTGAGAGGTTGGGTGAGGTTGGGTGAGCAAATGCAGAACCTTTAAAGTAATACTGTGTGGTACGCATCCCATGTGTCCAAAATCTCCAGGTTCAAGGGCATCTTCCTACATCGAAAACACACATGAGAAACCCAGAAGATGGTACACCGTGTGATTTTGAAAGGTTTCTAAAACGCACCTCATTTCTCATCTCCTTGTGCCCGGGTTCGCCATTTCAGGTACTATACTAGCAATCTCCCTACTTGGAGAATCAGCACCTTTAAGCTCCTGTTCCCTACAGGTTGCAATTTGTCCTGAGGATGAACAGGAAGAGGGGCAACCAATGAGAGACTAGATCTAGGTGTTGAGACAGGCACAGGTCACTCTATTTTCCCATCAGGAAGAAGAATTATCCACAGGCTCAGCCTGCCGCCAGGAACCAGAATAGGGCCTAAGGCAATCCCGTGCTTTTGCGGCCAGCTCCCAAAAAAGACAGTTGAAAAATGGATCTCAGGGGCACTGCAATTCACAAACCCGCAGAGTTATAAATGATAACTCTCATCCACAGATATATTGAGGGAAGGCAACGAAGAGGATTTGAAAGCAAGGCAGAATTGCAGGAAACAGATTTCAGGAGGTAGATTCGAATCGCCTTTAAAGCACAAGAAAAGCGGCAAAACGTCGACAATGATGCCCTTGGCCAAAAAGGGCGTATGCGTTTTTTCCTGAATATATTCAGGAAAAAACGCAAACGCCCTATTTGGCCAACCAAGCAACCTGGAAAGGCAAATCAGCACTACAAAGAAGTCTCGCTTCCCATCGGTCAAAAGGGCCATGCTGCAAAAAGTGTCAAAACCAGAAATGCAGGACAGACCATGGAGAAAAGGCAGCCTTGCTACGCTGATGGGCGGGATGTAAATTACCAACAGCCACTCTGGAGAAGTGTACGGTGTGTCCTGAAACATCGAGAAAACACAGCTTAGGGAGCATAGGGCACGTCCACTCATGGGCGTATAAATTGGGAAAACTAAAAATCAGCAAGACACAGGCACCCCAAAGTTTAGGGCTGCTCTGTTGACAAGAACTTCCACTTCATGACACCTTAAATATCCCAGGAAAGAGAAAAATGGATAAAGAAGTTGTGGTCCTTATGTACAATGGAATATCACTCAGACATGAAATCAGTGTCATAAGGCTAGTAGAAGCAAGATGAGTGGATTTAGGTACGACGATTCTAAGTGAAATAAGACACACAGAAAAAGACACTTATCATAAGCTATCACTTATAGAGGGAATGTAAAAACCGCTACACTTGAACTGAATTACAAAACAGAACAGAGTCACACGTTTAGAAAACACACTATGGCTGCTTAACGGTAAAGGTGAGGTGGGGTGATGCATAAAACAAGGGTTTCAAATTCGCTCAGATACCGTTCCATCCACCCAATATGTAATAGACAAGACCTACTCCTTGCTCAGTGAACTGGACTCAACACCCCCTATTCACCGCACAAGAATATATGTGACTAGTAAGAATCTTAAAACCTATGTATTGATATCTGTCTGGAAGTGAGTCAAGTGGGTGTAAAGCCGCATAAACACAGCCGTGAAAAGCAGCTAAACCCCATTATAAAAATAAATTACTTTTAAAAACCCGTAAAACAAAGACAGTGAAAGAGAGAGAAATTCTTACAAAATTCGTTCAGAGGCTGTGATGCAACCTGGATTGACCATATCTATACCCACAGCTGGATGAGACATAAGGGTGGACATTCTTGGGGCTGAAAGTTTGGGTGAGGTTGGGTGAGCAAACGCAGACCCTTTAAATTAATACTGCGTGGTACCCATCCCATGGGTCCCAAATCTCCAGGTTCAAGGGCATCTTCCCACATCGAAAACATGCATGAGAAACCCAGAAGATGGTACACCGTGTGATTTTGAAAGGTTTCTAATACGCACCTCATTTCTCATCTCCTTGTGCTCGGGTTCGCCATTCCAGCTACTTTACCTGCAATCTCCCTAGTTGGAGAATCAGCACCTTTAACCTCCTGTTCCCTACAGGTTGCAATTTGTCCTGAAGATGAACGGGAAGAGGGGCAACCAATGAGAGACTTGATCTAGGTGTTGGGACAGGCACAGGTCACTCTATTTTCCCATCAGGAAGAAGAATTAACCACAGGCTCAGCCTGCCGCCCAGAAGCAGAATAGGGCCTGAGGCAATCCCGCGCTTTTGCGGCCAGCTCCCAAAAAAGCGAGTTGAAAAATGGAGCTCAGGGACACTGCAATTCACAAACCCGCAGAGTTATAAATGATAACTCTCATCCACAGATATATTGAGGGAAGGCAACGAAGAGGAGTTGAAAGCAAGGCAGAATTGCAGGAAACAGATTTCAGGAGGTAGATTAGAATCGCCTTTAAAGCACATGAAAAGCGGCAAAACGTCGACAATGATGCCCTTGGCCAAAAAGGGCGTATGCGTTTTTTCCTGAATATATTCAGGAAAAATCGCATACGCCCTTTTTGGCCAACCAAGCAACCTGGAAAGGCAAATCAGCACTACAAAGAAGTCTCGCTTTCCATCGGTCAAAAGGGTCATGCTGCAAAAAGTGTCAAAACCAGAAATGCAGTACAGGTCATGGAGAAATGGCAGCCTTGCTATGCTGATGGGCGGGATGTAAATTACCAACAGCCACTCTGGAGAAGTGTACGGTGTGTCCTGAAACATCGAGAAAACACAGCTTAGGGAGCATAGGGCACGTCCACTCATGGGCGTATAAATTGGGAAAACTAAAAATCAGCAAGACACAGGCACCCCAAAGTTTAGGGCTGCTCTGTTGACAAGAACCTCCACTTCATGACACCTTAAATATCCCAGGAAAGAGAAAAATGGATAAAGAAGTTGTGGTCCTTATGTACAATGGAATATCACTCAGACATGAAATCAATGTCATAAGGCTAGTAGAAGCAAGATGAGTGGATTTAGGTACGATGATCCTAAGTGAAATAAGTCACACAGAAAAAGACACTTATCATAAGATATCACTTATAGAGGGAATGTAAAACCCGCTACACTTGAACTGAATTACAAAACAGAACAGAGTCACACGTTTAGAAAACACACTATGGCTGCTTAATGGGAAAGGTGAGGTGGGGTGATGCTTAAAACAAGGGTTTCAAATTCGCTCAGATACCGTTCCATACACCCAATATGTAATAGACAAGACCTACTCCTTGCTCAGTGAACTGGACTCAACACCCCCTATTCACCGCACAGGAATATATCTGACTAGTAAGAATCTTAAAACCTATGTATTGATATCTGTCTAAAAGTGAGTCAAGTGGGTGTAAAGCCGCATAAACACAGCCGTGATAAGCAGCTAAACCCCATTATAAAAATAAATTACTTTTAAAAACCCGTAAAACAAAGACAGTGAAAGAGAGAGAAATTCTTACACAATTCGTTCAGAGGCTGTGATGCAACCTGGATTGACCATATCTAGAACCCACAGCTGGATGAGACATAAGGGTGGACACTCTTGGGGCTGAAAGTTTGGGTGAGGTTGGGTGAGCAAACGCAGACCCTTTAAAGTAATACTGCGTGGTACCCATCCCATGGGTCCCAAATCTCCAGGTTCAAGGGCATCTTCCTACATCGAAAACATGCATGAGAAACCCAGAAGATGGTACACCGTGTGATTTTGAAAGGTTTCTAATACGCACCTCATTTCTCATCTCCTTGTGCTCGGATTCGCCTTTCCAGCTACTTTACTAGCAATCTCCCTACTTGGAGAATCAGCACCTTTAAGCTCCTGTTCCCTACAGGTTGCAATTTGTCCTGAGGATGAACAGGAAGAGGGGCAACCAATGAGAGACTAGATCTAGGTGTTGAGACAGGCACAGGTCACTCTATTTTCCCATCAGGAAGAAGAATTATCCACAGGCTCAGCCTGCCGCCAGGAACCAGAATAGGGCCTAAGGCAATCCCGTGCTTTTGCGGCCAGCTCCCAAAAAAGACAGTTGAAAAATGGATCTCAGGGGCACTGCAATTCACAAACCCGCAGAGATATAAATGATAACTCTCATCCACAGATATATTGAGGGAAGGCAACGAAGAGGATTTGAAAGCAAGGCAGAATTGCAGGAAACAGATTTCAGGAGGTAGATTCGAATCGCCTTTAAAGCACATGAAAAGCGGCAAAACGTCGACAATGATGCCCTTGGCCAAAAAGGGCGTATGCGTTTTTTCCTGAATATATTCAGGAAAAAACGCATACGCCCTATTTGGCCAACCAAGCAACCTGGAAAGGCAAATCAGCACTACAAAGAAGTCTCGCTTCCCATCGGTCAAAAGGGCCATGCTGCAAAAAGTGTCAAAACCAGAAATGCAGGACAGACCATGGAGAAAAGGCAGCCTTGCTACGCTGATGGGCGGGATGTAAATTACCAACAGCCACTCTGGAGAAGTGTACGGTGTGTCCTGAAACATCGAGAAAACACAGCTTAGGGAGCATAGGGCACGTCCACTCATGGGCGTATAAATTGGGAAAACTAAAAATCAGCAAGACACAGGCACCCCAAAGTTTAGGGCTGCTCTGTTGACAAGAACTTCCACTTCATGACACCTTAAATATCCCAGGAAAGAGAAAAATGGATAAAGAAGTTGTGGTCCTTATGTACAATGGAATATCACTCAGACATGAAATCAGTGTCATAAGGCTAGTAGAAGCAAGATGAGTGGATTTAGGTACGACGATTCTAAGTGAAATAAGACACACAGAAAAAGACACTTATCATAAGCTATCACTTATAGAGGGAATGTAAAAACCGCTACACTTGAACTGAATTACAAAACAGAACAGAGTCACACGTTTAGAAAACACACTATGGCTGCTTAACGGGAAAGGTGAGGTGGGGTGATGCATAAAACAAGGGTTTCAAATTCGCTCAGATACCGTTCCATACACCCAATATGTAATAGACAAGACCTACTCCTTGCTCAGTGAACTGGACTCAACACCCCCTATTCACCGCACAAGAATATATGTGACTAGTAAGAATCTTAAAACCTATGTATTGATATCTGTCTGGAAGTGAGTCAAGTGGGTGTAAAGCCGCATAAACACAGCTGTGAAAAGCAGCTAAACCCCATTATAAAAATAAATTACTTTTAAAAACCCGTAAAACAAAGACAGTGAAAGAGAGAGAAATTCTTACAAAATTCGTTCAGAGGCTGTGATGCAACCTGGATTGACCATATCTAGACCCACAGCTGGATGAGACATAAGGGTGGACACTCTTGGGGCTGAAAGGTTGGGTGAGGTTGGGTGAGCAAATGCAGACCCTTTAAAGTAATACTGCGTGGTACCCATCCCATGGGTCCCAAATCTCCAGGTTCAAGGGCATATTCCTACATTGAAAACATGCATGAGAAACCCAGAAGATGGTACACCGTGTGATTTTGAAAGGTTTCTATTACGCACCTCATTTCTCATATCCTTGTGCTCGGGTTCGCCATTCCAGCTACTTTACTAGCAATCTCCCTACTTGGAGAATCAGCACGTTTAACCTCCTGTTCCCTACAGGTTGCAATTTGTCCTGAGGATGAACGGGAAGAGGGGCAACCAATGAGAGACTCGATCTAGGTGTTGGGACAGGCACAGGTCACTCTATTTTCCCATCAGGAAGAAGAATTATCCACAGGCTCAGCCTGCCGCCAGGAACCAGAATAGGGCCTGAGGCAATCCCGTGCTTTTGCGGCCAGCTCCCAAAAAAGACAGTTGAAAAATGGATCTCAGGGGCACTGCAATTCACAAACCCGCAGAGTTATAAATGATAACTCTCATCCACAGATATATTGAGGGAAGGCAACGAAGAGGATTTGAAAGCAAGGCAGAATTGCAGGAAACAGATTTCAGGAGGTAGATTCGAATCGCCTTTAAAGCACAAGAAAAGCGGCAAAACGTCGACAATGATGCCCTTTGCCAAATAGGTCGTATGCGTTTTTTCCTGAATATATTCAGGAAAAAACGCATACTCCCTATTTGGCCAACCAAGCAACCTGGAAAGGCAAATCAGCGCTACAAAGAAGTCTCGCTTCCCATCGGTCAAAAGGGCCACGCTGCAAAAAGTGTCAAAACCAGAAATGCAGGACAGGCCATGGAGAAATGGCAGCCTTGCTACGCTGATGGGCGGGATGTAAATTGCCAACAGCCACTCTGGAGACGTGTACGGTGTGTCCTGAAACATCGAGAAAACACAGCTTAGGGAGCATAGGGCACGTCCACTCATGGGCGTATAAATTGGGAAAACTAAAAATCAGCAAGACACAGGCACCCCAAAGTTTAGGGCTGCTCTGTTGACAAGAACCTCCACTTCATGACACCTTAAATATCCCAGGAAAGAGAAAAATGGATAAAGAAGTTGTGGTCCTTATGTACAATGGAATATCACTCAGACATGAAATCAATGTCATAAGGCTAGTAGAAGCAAGATGAGTGGATTTAGGTACGACGATTCTAAGTTAAATAAGTCACACAGAAAAAGACACTTATCATAAGCTATCACTTATAGAGGGGATGTAAAAACCGCTACACTTGAACTGAATTACAAAACAGAACAGAGTCACACGTTTGGAAAACACACTATGGCTGCTTAACGGGAAAGGTGAGGTGGGGTGATGCATAAAACAAGGGTTTCAAATTCGCTCAGATAAAGTTCCATACACCCAATATGTAATAGACAAGACCTACTCCTTGCTCAGTGAACTGGACTCAACACCCCCTATTCACCGCACAAGAATATATGTGACTAGAAAGAATCTTAAAACCTATGTATTGATATCTGTCTGGAAGTGATTCAAGTGGGTGTAAAGCCGCATAAACACAGCCGTGAAAAGCAGCTAAACCTCATTATAAAAATAAATTACTTTTAAAAACCCGTAAAACAAAGACAGTGAAAGAGAGAGAAATTCTTACAAAATTCGTTCAGAGGCTGTGATGCAACCTGGATTGACCATATCTAGACCCACAGCTGGATGAGACATAAGGGTGGACACTCTTGGGGCTGAAAGGTTGGGTGAGGTTGGGTGAGCAAACGCAGACCCTTTAAAGTAATACTGCGTGGTACCCATCCCATGGGTCCCAAATCTCCAGGTTCAAGGGCATCTTCCTACATCGAAAACATGCATGAGAAACCCAGAAGATGGTACACCGTGTGATTTTGAAAGATTTCTAATACGCACCTCATTTCTCATCTCCTTGTGCTCGGGTTCGCCATTCCAGCTACTTTACTAGCAATCTCCCTACTTGGAGAATCAGCACGTTTAACCTCCTGTTCCCTACAGGTTGCAATTTGTCCTGAGGATGAACGGGAAGAGGGGCAACCAATGAGAGACTAGATCTAGGTGTTGGGACAGGCACAGGTCACTCTATTTTCCCATCAGGAAGAAGAATTAACCACAGGCTCAGCCTGCCGCCCAGAAGCAGAATAGGGCCTGCGGCAATCCCGCGCTTTTGCGGCCAGCTCCCAAAAAAGCGAGTTGAATAATCGAGCTCAGGGACTCTGCAATTCACAAACCCGCAGAGTTATAAATGATAACTCTCATCCACAGATATATTGAGGGAAGGCAACGAAGAGGATTTGAAAGCAAGGCAGAATTGCAGGAAACAGATTTCAGGAGGTAGATTCGAATCGCCTTTAAAGCACATGAAAAGCGGCAAAACGTCGACAATGATGCCCTTGGCCAAAAAGGGCGTATGCGTTTTTTCCTGAATATATTCAGGAAAAAACGCATACGCCCTGTTTGGCCAACCAAGCAACCTGGAAAGGCTAATCAGCGCTACAAAGAAGTCTGGCTTCCCATCAGTCAATAGGGTCATGATGCAAAAAGTGTCAAAACCAGAAATGCAGGACAGGCCATGGAGAAATGGCAGCCTTGCTACGCTGATGGGCGGGATGTAAATTGCCAACAGCCACTCTGGAGAAGTGTACGGTGTGTCCTGAAACATCGAAAAAACACAGCTTAGGGAGCATAGGGCACGTTCACTCATGGGCGTATAAATTGGGAAAACTAAAAATCAGCAAGACACAGGCACCCCAAAGTTTAGGGCTGCTCTGTTGACAAGAACCTCCACTTCATGACACCTTAAATATCCCAGGAAAGAGAAAAATGGATAAAGAAGTTGCGGTCCTTATGTACAATGGAATATCACTCAGACATGAAATCAATGTCATAAGGCTAGTAGAAGCAAGATGAGTGGATTTAGGTACGACGATTCTAAGTGAAATAAGTCACACAGAAAAAGACACTTATCATAAGCTATCACTTATAGAGGGAATGTAAAAACCTCTACACTTGAACTGAATTACAAAACAGAACAGAGTCACACGTTTAGAAAACACACTATGGCTGCTTAACGGGAAAGGTGAGGTGGGGTGATGCATAAAACAAGGGTTTCAAATTCGCTCAGATACCGTTCCATACACCCAATATGTAATAGACAAGACCTACTCCTTGCTCAGTGAACTGGACTCAACACCCCCTATTTACCGCACAAGAATATATGTGACTACTAAGAATCTTAAAACCTATGTATTGATATCTGTCTGGAAGTGAGTCAAGTGGGTGTAAAGCCGCATAAACACAGCCGTGAAAACCAGCTAAACGCCATTATAAAAATAAATTACTTTTAAAAACCCGTAAAACAAAGACTGTGAAAGAGAGAGAAATTCTTACGAAATTCGTTCAGTGGCTGTGATGCAACCTGGATTGACCATATCTAGATCCACAGCTGGATGAGACATAAAAGTGGACACTCTTGGGGCTGAAAGATTGGGTGAGGTTGGGTGAGCAAACGCAGACCCTTTAAAGTAATACTGCCTGGTACCCATCCCATGGGTCCCAAATCTCCAGGTTCAAGGGCATCTTCCTACATCGAAAACATGCATGAGAAACCCAGAAGATGGTACACCGTGTGATTTTGAAAGGTTTCTAATACGCACCTCATTTCCCATTTCCTTGTGCTCGGGTTCGCCTTTCCAGCTACTTTACTAGCAATCTCCCTACTTGGAGAATCAGCACCTTTAACCTCCTGTTCCCTACAGGTTGCAATTTGTCCTGAGGATGAACGGGAAGAGGGGCAACCAATGAGAAACAAGATCTAGGTGTTGGGACAGGCACAGTTCACTCTATTTTCCCATCAGGAAGAAGAATCATCCACAGGCTCAGCCTGCCGCCAGGAACCAGAATAGGGCCTAAGGCAATCCCGTGCTTTTGCGGCCAGCTCCCAAAAAAGACAGTTGAAAAATGGAGCTCATGGGCACTGCCATTCACAAACCTGCTGAGTTATAAATGATAACTCTCATCCACAGATATATTGAGGGAAGGCAATGAAGAGGATTTGAAAGCAAGGCAGAATTGCAGGAAACAGATTTCAGGAGGTAGATTTGAATCGCCTTTAAAGCACATGAAAAGCGGCAAAACGTCGACAATGATGCCCTTTGCCAAAAAGGGCGTATGCGTTTTTTCCTGAATATATTCAGGAAAAAACGCATACGCCCTGTTTGGCCAACCAAGCAACCTGGAAAGGCTAATCAGCGCTACAAAGAAGTCTCGCTTCCCATCAGTCAAAAGGGCCATGTTGCAAAAAGTGTCAAAACCAGAAATGCAGGACAGGCCATGGAGAAATGGCAGCCTTGCTACGCTGATGGGCGGGATGTAAATTGCCAACAGCCACTCTGGAGAAGTGTACGGTGTGTCCTGAAACATCGAAAAAACACAGCTTAGGGAGCATAGTGCATTTCCACTCATGGGCGTATATATTGGGAAAACTAAAAATCAGCAAGACACAGGCAACCCAAAGTTTAGGGCTGCTCTGTTGACAAGAACCTCCACTTCATGACACCTAAAATATCCCAGGAAAGAGAAAAATGGATAAAGTAGTTGTGGTCCTTATGTACAATGGAATATCACTCAGACATGAAATCAATGTCATAAGGCTAGTAGAAGCAAGATGAGTGGATTTAGGTACGATGATTCTAAGTGAAATAAGTCACACAGAAAAAGACACTTATCATAAGCTATCACTTATAGAGGGAATGTAAAAACCGCTACACTTGAACTGAATTACAAACAGAACAGAGTCACACGTTTAGAAAACACACTATGGCTGCTTAACGGGAAAGGTGAGGTGGGGTGATGCATAAAACAAGGGTTTCAAATTCGCTCAGATACCGTTCCATACACCCAATATGTAATAGACAAGACCTACTCCTTGCTCAGTGAACTGGACTCAACACCCCCTATTCACCGCACAAGAATATATGTGACTAGTAAGAATCTTAAAACCTATGTATTGATATCTGTCTGGAAGTGAGTCAAGTGGGTGTAAAGCCGCATAAACACAGCCTTGAAAAGCAGCTAAACCCCATTATAAAAATAAATTACTTTTAAAAACCCGTAAAACAAAGACAGTGAAAGAGAGAGAAATTCTTACAAAATTCGTTCAGAGGCTGTGATGCAACCTGGATTGACCATATCTAGACCCACAGCTGGATGAGACATAAGGGTGGACACTCTTGGGGCTGAAAGTTTGGGTGAGGTTGGGTGAGCAAACGCACCCTTTAAAGTAATACTGCCTGGTACCCATCCCATGGGTCCCAAATCTCCAGGTTCAAGGGCATCTTCCTACATCGAAAACATGCATGAGAAACCCAGAAGATGGTACACCGTGTGATTTTGAAAGGTTTCTAATACGCACCTCATTTCTCATCTCCTTGTGCTCGGGTTCGCCTTTCCAGCTACTTTACTAGCAATCTCCCTACTTGGAGAATCAGCACCTTTAAGCTCCTGTTCCCTACAGGTTGCAATTTGTCCTGAGGCTGAACGGGAAGAGGGGCAACCAATGAGAGACTAGATCTAGGTGTTGGGACAGGCACAGGTCACTCTTTTTTCCCATCAGGAAGAAGAATTAACCACAGGCTCAGCCTGCCGCCCAGAAGCAGAATAGGGCCTGAGGCAATCCCGCGCATTTGCGGCCAGCTCCCAAAAAAGCGAGTTGAATAATCGAGCTCAGGGACACTGCAATTCACAAACCCGCAGAGTTATAAATGATAACTCTCATCCACAGATATATTGAGGGAAGGCAACGAAGAGGATTTGAAAGCAAGGCAGAATTGCAGGAAACAGATTTCAGGATGTAGATTTGAATCGCATTTAAAGCACATGAAAAGCGGCAAAACGTCGACAATGATGCCCTTGGCCAAACAGGGCGTATGCGTTTTTTCCTGAATATATTCAGGAAAAAACGCATACGCCCTTTTTGGCCAACCAAGCAACCTGGAAAGGGAAATCAGCGCTACAAAGAAGTCTCGCTTCCCATCGGTCAAAAGGGCCATGCTGCAAAAAGTGTCAAAACCAGAAATGCAGGACAGGCCATAGAGAAATGGCAGCCTTGCTACGCTGATGGGCGGGATGTAAATTGCCAACAGCCACTCTGGAGAAGTGTACGGTGTGTCCTGAAACATCTAAAACACACAGCTTAGGGCGCATAGGGCACGTCCACTCATGGGCGTATAAATTGGGAAAACTAAAAATCAGCAAGACACAGGCACCCCAAAGTTTAGGGCTGCTCTGTTGACAAAAACCTCCACTTCATGACACCTTAAATATCCCAGGAAAGAGAAAAATGGATAAAGAAGTTGTGGTCCTTATGTACAATGGAATATCACTCAAACATGAAATCAATGTCATAAGGCTAGAAGAAGTAAGATGAGTGGATTTAGGTACGACGATTCTACGTGAAATAAGTCAAACAGAAAAAGACACTTATCATAAGCTATCACTTATAGAGGGAATGTAAAAACCGCTACACTTGAACTGAATTACAAAACAGAACAGAGTCACACGTTTAGAAAACACACTATGGCTGCTTAACGGGAAAGGTGAGGTGGGGTGATGCATAAAACAAGGGTTTCAAATTCGCTCAGATACCGTTCCATACACCCAATATGTAATAGAAAAGACCGACTCCTTGCTCAGTGAACTGGACTCAACACCCCCTATTCACCGCACAAGAATATATGTGACTAGTAAGAATCTTAAAACCTATGTATTGATATCTGTCTGGAAGTGAGTCAAGTGGGTGTAAAGCCGCATAAACACAGCCGTGAAAACCAGCTAAACCCCATTATAAAAATAAATTACTTTTAAAAACCCGTAAAACAAAGACAGTGAAAGAGAGAGAAATTCTTCCAAAATTCGGTCAGGGGCTGTGATGCAACCTGTACTGATCATATCTAGACAAACAGCTGGATGAGACATAAGGGTGGACACTCTTGGGGCTGAGAGGTTGGGTGAGGTTGGGTGAGCAAATGCAGAACCTTTAAAGTAATACTGTGTGGTACGCATCCCATGTGTCCAAAATCTCCAGGTTCAAGGGCATCTTCCTACATCGAAAACACACATGAGAAACCCAGAAGATGGTACACCGTGTGATTTTGAAAGGTTTCTAAAACGCACCTCATTTCTCATCTCCTTGTGCCCGGGTTCGCCATTTCAGGTACTATACTAGCAATCTCCCTACTTGGAGAATCAGCACCTTTAACCTCCTGTTCCCTACAGGTTGCAATTTGTCCTGAGGATTAACGGGAAGAGGGGCAACCAATGAGAGACTAGATCTAGGTGTTGGGACAGGCACAGGTCACTCTATTTTCCCATCAGGAAGAAGAATTATCCACAGGCTCAGCCTGCCGCCCAGAAGCAGAATAGGGCCTGAGGCAATCCCGCGCTCTTGCGGCCAGCTCCCAAAAAAGCGAGTTAAAAAATGGAGCCCAGGGACACTGCCATTCACAAACCCGCAGAGTTATAAATGATAACTCTCGTCCACAAATATATTGAGGGAAGGCAATGAAGAGGATTTGAAAGCAAGGCAGAATTGCAGGAAACATGTTTCAGGAGGTAGATTCGAATAGCCTTTAAAGCATATGTAAAGTGGCAAAAGTTCGACAATGATGCCCTTGGCCAAAAAGGGCGTATGCGTTTTTTCCTGAATATATTCAGGAAAAAACGCATACGCCCTTTTTGGCCAACCAAGCAACCTGGAAAGGCAAATCAGCGCTACAAAGAAGTCTCGCTTCCCATCGGTCAAAAGGGCCATGCTGCAAAAAGTGTCAAAACCAGAAATGCAGGACAGGCCATGGAGAAATGTCAGCCTTGCTACGCTGATGGGCGGGATGTAAATTGCCAACAGCCACTCTGGAGAAGTGTACGGTGTGTCCTGAAACATCGAGAAAACACAGCTTAGGGAGCATAGGGCACGTCCACTCATGGGCGTATAAATTGGGAAAATTAAAAATCAGCAAGACACAGGCACCCCAAAGTTTAGGGCTGCTCTGTTGACAAGAACCTCCACTTCATGACACCTTAAATATCCCAGGAAAGAGAAAAATGGATAAAGAAGTTGTGGTCCTTATGTACAATGGAATATCACTCAGACATGAAATCAATGTCATAAGGCTAGTAGAAGCAAGATGAGTGGATTTAGGTACGACGATTCTAAGTGAAATAAGTCATACAGAAAAAGACACTTATCATAAGCTATCACTTATAGAGGGAATGTAAAAACCGCTACACTTGAACTGAATTACAAAACAGAACAGAGTCACACGTTTAGAAAACACACTATGGCTGCTTAACGGGAAAGGTGAGGTGGGGTGATGCATAAAACAAGGGTTTCAAATTCGCTCAGATACCGTTCCATACACCCAATATGTAATAGACAAGACCTACTCCTTGCTCAGTGAACTGGACTCAACACCCCCTATTCACCGCACAAGAATATATGTGACTAGTAAGAATCTTAAAACCTATGTATTGATATCTGTCTGGAAGTGAGTCAAGTGGGTGTAAAGCCGCATAAACACAGCCTTGAAAAGCAGCTAAACCCCATTATAAATATAAATTACTTTTAAAAACCCGTAAAACAAAGACAGTGAAAGAGAGAGAAATTCTTACAAAATTCGTTCAGAGGCTGTGATGCAACCTGGATTGACCATATCTAGACACACAGCTGGATGAGAAATAAGGGTGGACACTCTTGGGGCTGAGAGGTTGTGTGAGGTTGGGTGAGCAAACGCAGAACCTTTAAAGTAATACTGCCTGGTACCCATCCCATGGGTCCCAAATCCCCAGGTTCAAGGGCATCTTCCTACATCGAAAACATGCATGAGAAACCCAGAAGATGGTACACCGTGTGATTTTGAAAGGTTTCTAAAACGCACCTCATTTCTCATCTCCTTGTGCTCGGGTTCGCCATTCCAGCTACTTTACTAGCAATCTCCCTACTTGGAGAATCAGCACCTTTAACCTCCTGTTCCCTACAGGTTGCAATTTGTCCTGAGGATGAACGGGAAGAGGGGCAACCAATGAGAGACTAGGTCTAGGTGTTGGGACAGGCACAGGTCACTCTATTTTCCCATCAGGAAGAAGAATTAACCACAGGCTCAGCCTGCTGCCCAGAAGCAGAATAGGGCCTGCGGCAATCCCGCGCCCTTGCGGCCAGCTCCCAAAAAAGCGAGTTGAAAAATGGAGCCCAGGTACACTGCCATTCACAAACCCGCAGAGTTATAAATGATAACTCTCGTCCACAAATATATTGAGGGAAGGCAACGAAGAGGATTTGAAAGCAAGGCAGAATTGCAGGAAACAGGTTTCAGGAGGTAGTTTCGAATCGCCTTTAAAGCACATGAAAATTCGCAAATCGTCGACAATGATGCCCTTGGCCAAAAAGGGCGTATGCGTTTTTTCCTGAATATATTCAGGAAAAAACGCATACGCCCTTTTTGGCCAACCAAGCAACCTGGAAAGGGAAATCAGCGCTACAAAGAAGTCTAGCTTCCCATCGGTCAAAAGGGCCATGCTGCAAAAAGTGTCAAAACCAGAAATGCAGGACAGGCCATAGAGAAATGGCAGCCTTGCTACGCTGATGGGCGGGATGTAAATTGCCAACAGCCACTCTGGAGAAGTGTACGGTGTGTCCTGAAACATCTAAAACACACAGCTTAGGGCGCATAGGGCACGTCCACTCATGGGCGTATAAATTGGGAAAACTAAAAATCAGCAAGACACAGGCACCCCAAAGTTTAGGGCTGCTCTGTTGACAAAAACCTCCACTTCATGACACCTTAAATATCCCAGGAAAGAGAAAAATGGATAAAGAAGTTGTGGTCCTTATGTACAATGGAATATCACTCAAACATGAAATCAATGTCATAAGGCTAGAAGAAGTAAGATGAGTGGATTTAGGTACGACGATTCTACGTGAAATAAGTCAAACAGAAAAAGACACTTATCATAAGCTATCACTTATAGAGGGAATGTAAAAACCGCTACACTTGAACTGAATTACAAAACAGAACAGAGTCACACGTTTAGAAAACACACTATGGCTGCTTAACGGGAAAGGTGAGGTGGGGTGATGCATAAAACAAGGGTTTCAAATTCGCTCAGATACCGTTCCATACACCCAATATGTAATAGAAAAGACCGACTCCTTGCTCAGTGAACTGGACTCAACACCCCCTATTCACCGCACAAGAATATATGTGACTAGTAAGAATCTTAAAACCTATGTATTGATATCTGTCTGGAAGTGAGTCAAGTGGGTGTAAAGCCGCATAAACACAGCCGTGAAAACCAGCTAAACCCCATTATAAAAATAAATTACTTTTAAAAACCCGTAAAACAAAGACAGTGAAAGAGAGAGAAATTCTTCCAAAATTCGGTCAGGGGCTGTGATGCAACCTGTACTGATCATATCTAGACAAACAGCTGGATGAGACATAAGGGTGGACACTCTTGGGGCTGAGAGGTTGGGTGAGGTTGGGTGAGCAAATGCAGAACCTTTAAAGTAATACTGTGTGGTACGCATCCCATGTGTCCAAAATCTCCAGGTTCAAGGGCATCTTCCTACATCGAAAACACACATGAGAAACCCAGAAGATGGTACACCGTGTGATTTTGAAAGGTTTCTAAAACGCACCTCATTTCTCATCTCCTTGTGCCCGGGTTCGCCATTTCAGGTACTATACTAGCAATCTCCCTACTTGGAGAATCAGCACCTTTAACCTCCTGTTCCCTACAGGTTGCAATTTGTCCTGAGGATTAACGGGAAGAGGGGCAACCAATGAGAGACTAGATCTAGGTGTTGGGACAGGCACAGGTCACTCTATTTTCCCATCAGGAAGAAGAATTATCCACAGGCTCAGCCTGCCGCCCAGAAGCAGAATAGGGCCTGAGGCAATCCCGCGCTCTTGCGGCCAGCTCCCAAAAAAGCGAGTTAAAAAATGGAGCCCAGGGACACTGCCATTCACAAACCCGCAGAGTTATAAATGATAACTCTCGTCCACAAATATATTGAGGGAAGGCAATGAAGAGGATTTGAAAGCAAGGCAGAATTGCAGGAAACATGTTTCAGGAGGTAGATTCGAATAGCCTTTAAAGCATATGTAAAGTGGCAAAAGTTCGACAATGATGCCCTTGGCCAAAAAGGGCGTATGCGTTTTTTCCTGAATATATTCAGGAAAAAACGCATACGCCCTTTTTGGCCAACCAAGCAACCTGGAAAGGCAAATCAGCGCTACAAAGAAGTCTCGCTTCCCATCGGTCAAAAGGGCCATGCTGCAAAAAGTGTCAAAACCAGAAATGCAGGACAGGCCATGGAGAAATGTCAGCCTTGCTACGCTGATGGGCGGGATGTAAATTGCCAACAGCCACTCTGGAGAAGTGTACGGTGTGTCCTGAAACATCGAGAAAACACAGCTTAGGGAGCATAGGGCACGTCCACTCATGGGCGTATAAATTGGGAAAATTAAAAATCAGCAAGACACAGGCACCCCAAAGTTTAGGGCTGCTCTGTTGACAAGAACCTCCACTTCATGACACCTTAAATATCCCAGGAAAGAGAAAAATGGATAAAGAAGTTGTGGTCCTTATGTACAATGGAATATCACTCAGACATGAAATCAATGTCATAAGGCTAGTAGAAGCAAGATGAGTGGATTTAGGTACGACGATTCTAAGTGAAATAAGTCACACAGAAAAAGACACTTATCATAAGCTATCACTTATAGAGGAAATGTAAAAACCGCTACACTTGAACTGAATTACAAAACAGAACAGAGTCACACGTTTAGAAAACACACTATGGCTGCTTAACGGGACAGGTGAGGTGGGGTGATGCATAAAACAAGGGTTTCAAATTCGTTCAGATACCGTTCCATACACCCAATATGTAATAGACAAGACCTACTCCTTGCTCAGTGAACTGGACTCAACACCCCCTATTCACCACACAAGAATATATCTGACTAGTAAGAATCTTAAAACCTATGTATTGATATCTCTCTGGAAGTGAGTCAAGTGGGTGTAAAGCCGCATAAACACAGCGGTGAAAAACAGCTAAACCCCATTATTAAAATAAATTACTTTTAAAAACCCGTAAAACAAAGACTGTGAAAGAGAGAGAAATTCTTCCAAAATTCGGTCTGGGGCTGGGATGCAACCTGGATTGACCATATCTAGACATACAGCTGGATGAGACATAAGGGTGGACACTCTTGGGGCTGAGAGGTTGGGTGAGGTTGGGTGAGCAAACGCAGAACCTTTAAAGAAATACTGCGTGGTACGCATCCCATGGGTCCCAAATCTCCAGGTTCAAGGGCATCTTCCTACATCGAAAACATACATGAGAAACCCAGAAGATGGTACACCGTGTTATTTTGAAAGGTTTCTAAAACGCACCTCATTTCTCATCTCCTTGTGCTCGGGTTCGCCATTCCAGGTACTTTACTAGCAATCTCCCTACTTGGAGAATCAGCACCTTTAACCTCCTGTTCCCTACAGGTTGCAATTTGTCCTGAGGATGAACGGGAAGAGGGGCAACCAATGAGAGACTAGATCTAGGTGTTGGGACAGGCAAAGGTCACTCTATTTTCCCATCAGGAAAAAGAATTAACCACAGGCTCAGCCTGCCGCCCAGAAACAGAATAGGGCCTGAGGCAATCCCGTGCTCTTACGGCCAGCTCCCAAAAAAGCGAGTTGAAAAATGGAGCCCAGGGACACTGCCATTCACAAACCCGCAGAGTTATAAATGATAACTCTCGTCCACAAATATATTGAGGGAAGGCAACGAAGAGGATTTGAAAGCAAGGCAGAATTGCAGGAAACAGTTTTCAGGAGGTAGATTCGAATCGCCTTTAAAGCACATGAAAAGTCGCAAAACGTCGACAATGATGCCCTTGGCCAAAAAGGGCGTATGCGTTTTTTCCTGAATATATTCAGGAAAAAACGCATACGCCCTTTTTGGCCAACCAAGCAACCTGGAAAGGCAAATCAGCGCTACAAAGTAGGCTCGCTTCCCATCAGTCAAAAGGGCCATGCTGCAAAAAGTGTCAAAACCAGAAATGCAGGACAGGCCATGGAGAAATGGCAGCCTTGCTACGCTGATGGGCGGGATGTAAATTGCCAACAGCCACTCTGGAGAAGTGTACGGTGTGTCCTGAAACATCGAGAAAACACAGCTTAGGGAGCATAGGGCACGTCTACTCATGGGCGTATAAATTGGGAAAACTAAAAATCAGGAAGACACAGGCACCCCAAAGTTTAGGGCTGCTCTGTTGACAAGAACCTCCACTTCATGACACCTTAAATATCCCAGGAAAGAGAAAAATGGATAAAGAAGTTGTGGTCCTTATGTACAATGGAATATCACTCAGACATGAAATCAATGTCATAAGGCTAGAAGAAGCAAGATGAGTGGATTTAGGTACGATGATTCTAAGTGAAATAAGTCACACAGAAAAAGACACTTATCATAAGCTATCACTTATAGAGGGAATGTAAAAACCGCTACACTTGAACTGAATTACAAAACAGAACAGAGTCACACGTTTAGAAAACACACTATGGCTGCTTAACGGGAAAGGTGAGGTGGGGTGATGCATAAAACAAGGGTTTCAAATTCGCTCAGATAAAGTTCCATACACCCAATATGTAATAGACAAGACCTACTCCTTGCTCAGTGAACTGGACTCAACACCCCCTATTCACCGCACAAGAATATAAGTGACTAGTAAGAATCTTAAAACCTATGTATTGATATCTGTCTGGAAGAGAGTCAAGTGGGTGTAAAGCCGCATAAACACAGCCGTGAAAAGCAGCTAAACCCCATTATAAAAATAAATTACTTTTAAAAACCCGTAAAACAAAGACAGTGAAAGAGAGAGAAATTCTTACAAAATTCGTTCAGGGGCTGTGATGCAACCTGGATTGACCATATCTAGACGCACAGCTGGATGAGACATAAGGCTGGACACACTTGGGGCTGAGAGGTTGGGTGAGGTTGGGTGAGCAAACACAGACCCTTTAAAGTAATACTGCCTGGTACACATCCCATGGGTCCCAAATCTCCAGGTTCAAGGGCATATTCCTACATCGAAAACATGCATGAGAAACCCAGAAGGTGGTACACCGTGTGATTTTGAAAGGTTTCTAAAACGCACCTCATTTCTCATTTCCTTGTGTTCGGGTTCGCCATTCCAGCTACTTTACTAGAAATCTCCCTACTTGGAGAATCAGCACCTTTAACCTCCTGTTCCGTACAGGTTGCAATTTGTCCTGAGGATGAAAGGGAAGAGGGGCAACCAATGAGAGACTAGATCTAGGTGTTGGGACAGGCACAGGTCACTCTATTTTCCCATCAGGAAGAAGAATTAACCACAGGCTCAGCCTGCCCCCCGGAACCTGAATAGGGACTGAGGCAATCCCGTGGTTTTGCGGCCAGCTCCCAAAAAAGACAGTTGAAAAATGGAGCTCAGGGGCACTGCCATTCACAAACCCGCAGAGTTATAAATGATAACTCTCTTCCACAAATATATTGAGGGAAGGCAACGAAGAGGATTTGAAAGCAAGGCAGAATTGCAGGAAACATGTTTCAGGAGGTAGATTCGAATCGCCTTTAAAGCATATGTAAAGTGGCAAAACTTCGACAATGATGCCCTTGGCCAAAAAGGGCGTATGCGTTTTTTCCTGAATATATTCAGGAAAAAACGCATACGCCCTTTTTGGCCAACCAAGCAACCTGGAAAGGCAAATCAGCGCTACAAAGAAGTCTCGCTTCCCATTGGTCAAAAGGGCCATGCTGCAAACAGTGTCAAAACCAGAAATGCAGGACAGGCCATGGAGAAATGGCAGCCTTGCTACGCTGATGGGCGGGATGTAAATTGCCAACAGCCACTCTGGAGAAGTGTACGGTGTGTCCTGAAACATCGAAAAAACACAGCTTAGGGAGCATAGGGCACGTCCACTCATGGGCGTATAAATTGGGAAAATTAAAAATCAGCAAGACACAGGCACCCCAAAGTTTAGGGCTGCTCTGTTGACAAGAACCTCCACTTCATGACACCTTAAATATCCCAGGAAAGAGAAAAATGGATAAAGAAGTTGTGGTCCTTATGTACAATGGAATATCACTCAGACATGAAATCAATGTCATAAGGCTAGTAGAAGCAAGATGAGTGGATTTAGGTACGACGATTCTAAGTGAAATAAGTCACACAGAAAAAGACACTTATCATAAGCTATCACTTATAGAGGAAATGTAAAAACAGCTACACTTGAACTGAATTACAAAACAGAACAGAGTCACACGTTTAGAAAACACACTATGGCTGCTTAACGGGAAAGGTGAGGTGGGGTGATGCATAAAACAAGGTTTTCAAATTCGTTCAGATACCGTTCCATACACCCAATATGTAATAGACAAGACCTACTCCTTGCTCAGTGAACTGGACTCAACATCCCCTATTCACCACACAAGAATATATCTGACTAGTAATAATCTTAAAACCTATGTATTGATATCTCTCTGGAAGTGAGTCAAGTGGGTGTAAAGCCGCATAAACACAGCGGTGAAAAACAGCTACACCCCATTATAAAAATAAAATACTTTTAAAAACCCGTAAAACAAAGACTGTGAAAGAGAGAGAAATTCTTCCAAAATTCGGTCTGGGGCTGGGATGCAACCTGGATTGACCATATCTAGACATACAGCTGGATGAGACATAAGGGTGGACACTCTTGGGGCTGAGAGGTTGGGTGAGGTTGGGTGAGCAAACGCAGAGCCTTTAAAGTAATACTGCGTGGTACGCATCCCATGGGTCCCAAATCTCCAGGTTCAAGGGCATCTTCCTACATCGAAAACATACATGAGAAACCCAGAAGATGGTACACCGTGTGATTTTGAAAGGTTTCTAAAACGCACCTCATTTCTCATCTCCTTGTGCTCGGGTTCGCCATTCCAGGTACTTTACTAGCAATCTCCCTACTTGGAGAATCAGCACCTTTAACCTCCTGTTCCCTACAGGTTGCAATTTGTCCTGAGGATGAACGGGAAGAGGGGCAACCAATGAGAGACTAGATCTAGGTGTTGGGACAGGCACAGGTCACTCTATTTTCCCATCAGGAAGAAGAATTAACCACAGGCTCAGCCTGCCGCCCAGAAGCAGAATAGGGCCTGAGGCAATCCCGCGCTCTTACGGCCAGCTCCCAAAAAAGCGAGTTGAAAAATGGAGCCCAGGGACACTGCCATTCACAAACCCGCAGAGTTATAAATGATAACTCTCGTCCACAAATATATTGAGGGAAGGCAACGAAGAGGATTTGAAAGCAAGGCAGAATTGCAGGAAACAGGTTTCAGGAGGTAGATTCGAATCGCCTTTAAAGCAAATGAAAAGTCGCAAAACGTCGACAATGATGCCCTTGACCAAAAAGGGCGTATGCGTTTTTTCCTGAATATATTCAGGAAAAAACGCATACGCCCTTTTTGGCCAACCAAGCAACCTGGAAAGGCAAATCAGCGCTACAAAGTAGTCTCGCTTCCCATCGGTCAAAAGGGCCATGCTGCAAAAAGTGTCAAAACCAGAAATGCAGGACAGGCCATGGAGAAATGGCAGCCTTGCTACGCTGATGGGCGGGATGTAAATTGCCAACAGCCACTCTGGAGAAGTGTACGGTGTGTCCTGAAACATCGAGAAAACACAGCTTAGGGAGCATAGGGCACGCCTACTCATGGGCGTATAAATTGGGAAAACTAAAAATCAGCAAGACACAGGCACCCCAAAGTTTAGGGCTGCTCTGTTGACAAGAACCTCCACTTCATGACACCATAAATATCCCAGGAAAGAGAAAAATGGATAAAGAAGTTGTGGTCCTTATGTACAATGGAATATCATCAGACATGAAATCAATGTCATAAGGCTAGAAGAAGCAAGATGAGTGGACTTAGGTACGATGATTCTAAGTGAAATAAGTCACACAGAAAAAGACACTTATCATAAGCTATCACTTATAGAGGGAATGTAAAAACCGGTACACTTGAACTGAATTACAAAACAGAACAGAGTCACACGTTTAGAAAACACACTATGGTTGCTTAACGGGAAAGGTGAGGTGGGGTGATGCATAAAACAAGGGTTTCAAATTGGCTCAGATACAGTTCCATACACCCAATATGTAATAGAAAAGACCGACTCCTTGCTCAGTGAACTGGACTCAACACCCCCTATTCACCGCAAAAGAATATATGTGACTAGTAAGAATCTTAAAACCTATGTATTGATATCTGTCCGGAAGAGAGTCAAGTGGGTGTAAAGCCGCATAAACACAGCCGTGAAAAGCAGCTAAACCCCATTATAAAAATAAATTACTTTTAAAACCCGTAAAACAAAGACAGTGAAAGAGAGAGAAATTCTTACAAAATTCGTTCAGGGGCTGTGATGCAACCTGGATTGACCATATCTAGACCCACAGCTGGATGAGACATAAGGCTGGACACACTTGGGGCTGAGAGGTTGGGTGAGGTTGGGTGAGCAAACACAGACCCTTTAAGGTAATACTGCCTGGTACACATCCCATGGGTCCCAAATCTCCAGGTTCAAGGGCATATTCCTACATCGAAAACATGCATGAGAAACCCAGAAGGTGGTACACCGTGTGATTTTGAAAGGTTTCTAAAACGCACCTCATTTCTCATTTCCTTGTGTTCGGGTTCGCCATTCCAGCTACTTTACTAGAAATCTCCCTACTTGGAGAATCAGCACCTTTAACCTCCTTTTCCGTACAGGTTGCAATTTGTCCTGAGGATGAAAGGGAAGAGGGGCAACCAATGAGAGACTAGATCTAGGTGTTGGGACAGGCACAGGTCACTCTATTTTCCCATCAGGAAGAAGAATTAACCACAGTCTCAGCCTGCCCCCCGGAACCTGAATAGGGCCTGAGGCAATCCCGTGCTTTTGCGGCCAGCTCCCAAAAAAGACAGTTGAAAAATGGAGCTCAGGGGCACTGCCATTCACAAACCCGCAGAGTTATAAATGATAACTCTCTTCCACAAATATATTGAGGGAAGGCAACGAAGAGGATTTGAAAGCAAGGCAGAATTGCAGGAAACATGTTTCAGGAGGTAGATTCGAATAGCCTTTAAAGCATATGTAAAGTGGCAAAAGTTCGACAATGATGCCCTTGGCCAAAAAGGGCGTATGCGTTTTTTCCTGAATATATTCAGGAAAAAACGCATACGCCCTTTTTGGCCAACCAAGCAACCTGGAAAGGCAAATCAGTGCTACAAAGAAGTCTCGCTTCCCATCGGTCAAAAGGGCCATGCTGCAAAAAGTGTCAAAACCAGAAATGCAGGACAGGCCATGGAGAAATGTCAGCCTTGCTACGCTGATGGGCGGGATGTAAATTGCCAACAGCCACTCTGGAAAAGTGTACGGTGTGTCCTGAAACATCGAAAAAACACAGCTTAGGGAGCATAGGGCACGTCCACTCATGGGCGTATAAATTGGGAAAATTAAAAATCAGCAAGACACAGGCACCCCAAAGTTTAGGGCTGCTCTGTTGACAAGAACCTCCACTTCATGACACCTTAAATATCCCAGGAAAGAGAAAAATGGATAAAGAAGTTGTGGTCCTTATGTACAATGGAATATCACTCAGACATGAAATCAATGTCATAAGGCTAGTAGAAGCAAGATGAGTGGATTTAGGTACGACGATTCTAAGTGAAATAAGTCACACAGAAAAAGACACTTATCATAAGCTATCACTTATAGAGGAAATGTAAAAACCGCTACACTTGAACTGAATTACAAAACAGAACAGAGTCACACGTTTAGAAAACACACTATGACTGCTTAAAGGGACAGGTGAGGTGGGGTGATGCATAAAACAAGGGTTTCAAATTTGTTCAGATACCGTTCCATACACCCAATATGTAATAGACAAGACCTACTCCTTGCTCAGTGAACTGGACTCAACACCCCCTATTCACCACACAAGAATATATCTGACTAGTAAGAATCTTAAAACCTATGTATTGATATCTCTCTGGAAGTGAGTCAAGTGGGTGTAAAGCCGCATAAACACAGCGGTGAAAAACAGCTAAACCCCATTATAAAAATAAATTACTTTTAAAAACCCGTAAAACAAAGACTGTGAAAGAGAGAGAAATTCTTCCAAAATTCGGTCTGGGGTTGGGATGCAACCTGGATTGACCATATCTAGACATACAGCTGGATGAGACATAAGGGTGGACACTCTTGGGGCTGAGAGGTTGGGTGAGGTTGGGTGAGCAAACGCAGAACCTTTAAAGAAATACTGCGTGGTACGCATCCCATGGGTCCCAAATCTCCAGGTTCAAGGGCATCTTCCTACATCGAAAACATACATGAGAAACCCAGAAGATGGTACACCGTGTTATTTTGAAAGGTTTCTAAAACGCACCTCATTTCTCATCTCCTTGTGCTCGGGTTCGCCATTCCAGGTACTTTACTAGCAATCTCCCTACTTGGAGAATCAGCACCTTTAACCTCCTGTTCCCTACAGGTTGCAATTTGTCCTGAGGATGAACGGGAAGAGGGGCAACCAATGAGAGACTAGATCTAGGTGTTGGGACAGGCACAGGTCACTCTATTTTCCCATCAGGAAAAAGAATTAACCACAGGCTCAGCCTGCCGCCCAGAAACAGAATAGGGCCTGAGGCAATCCCGTGCTCTTAAGGCCAGCTCCCAAAAAAGCGAGTTGAAAAATGGAGCCCAGGGACACTGCCATTCACAAACCCGCAGAGTTATAAATGATAACTCTCGTCCACAAATATATTCAGGGAAGGCAACGAAGAGGATTTGAAAGCAAGGCAGAATTGCAGGAAACAGGTTTCAGGAGGTAGATTCGAATCGCCTTTAAAGCACATGAAAAGTCGCAAAACGTCGACAATGATGCCCTTGGCCAAAAAGGGCGTATGCGTTTTTTCCTGAATATATTCAGGAAAAAACGCATACGCCCTGTTTGGCCAACCAAGCAACCTGGAAAGGCTAATCAGCGCTACAAAGAAGTCTCGCTTCCCATCGGTCAAAAGGGCCATGCTGCAAACAGTGTCAAAACCAGAAATGCAGGACAGGCCATGGAGAAATGTCAGCCTTGCTACGCTGATGGGCGGGATGTAAATTGCCAACAGCCACTCTGGAGAAGTGTACGGTGTGTCCTGAAACATCGAAAAAACACAGCTTAGGGAGCATAGGGCACGTCCACTCATGGGCGTATAAATTGGGAAAATTAAAAATCAGCAAGACACAGGCACCCCAAAGTTTAGGGCTGCTCTGTTGACAAGAACCTCCACTTCATGACACCTTAAATATCCCAGGAAAGAGAAAAATGGATAAAGAAGTTGTGGTCCTTATGTACAATGGAATATCACTCAGACATGAAATCAATGTCATAAGGCTAGTAGAAGCAAGATGAGTGGATTTAGGTACGACGATTCTAAGTGAAATAAGTCACACAGAAAAAGACACTTATCATAAGCTATCACTTATAGAGGAAATGTAAAAACAGCTACACTTGAACTGAATTACAAAACAGAACAGAGTCACACGTTTAGAAAACACACTATGGCTGCTTAACGGGAAAGGTGAGGTGGGGTGATGCATAAAACAAGGTTTTCAAATTCGTTCAGATACCGTTCCATACACCCAATATGTAATAGACAAGACCTACTCCTTGCTCAGTGAACTGGACTCAACATCCCCTATTCACCACACAAGAATATATCTGACTAGTAATAATCTTAAAACCTATGTATTGATATCTCTCTGGAAGTGAGTCAAGTGGGTGTAAAGCCGCATAAACACAGCGGTGAAAACAGCTACACCCCATTATAAAAATAAAATACTTTTAAAAACCCGTAAAACAAAGACTGTGAAAGAGAGAGAAATTCTTCCAAAATTCGGTCTGGGGCTGGGATGCAACCTGGATTGACCATATCTAGACATACAGCTGGATGAGACATAAGGGTGGACACTCTTGGGGCTGAGAGGTTGGGTGAGGTTGGGTGAGCAAACGCAGAGCCTTTAAAGTAATACTGCGTGGTACGCATCCCATGGGTCCCAAATCTCCAGGTTCAAGGGCATCTTCCTACATCGAAAACATACATGAGAAACCCAGAAGATGGTACACCGTGTGATTTTGAAAGGTTTCTAAAACGCACCTCATTTCTCATCTCCTTGTGCTCGGGTTCGCCATTCCAGGTACTTTACTAGCAATCTCCCTACTTGGAGAATCAGCACCTTTAACCTCCTGTTCCCTACAGGTTGCAATTTGTCCTGAGGATGAACGGGAAGAGGGGCAACCAATGAGAGACTAGATCTAGGTGTTGGGACAGGCACAGGTCACTCTATTTTCCCATCAGGAAGAAGAATTAACCACAGGCTCAGCCTGCCGCCCAGAAGCAGAATAGGGCCTGAGGCAATCCCGCGCTCTTACGGCCAGCTCCCAAAAAAGCGAGTTGAAAAATGGAGCCCAGGGACACTGCCATTCACAAACCCGCAGAGTTATAAATGATAACTCTCGTCCACAAATATATTGAGGGAAGGCAACGAAGAGGATTTGAAAGCAAGGCAGAATTGCAGGAAACAGGTTTCAGGAGGTAGATTCGAATCGCCTTTAAAGCAAATGAAAAGTCGCAAAACGTCGACAATGATGCCCTTGACCAAAAAGGGCGTATGCGTTTTTTCCTGAATATATTCAGGAAAAAACGCATACGCCCTTTTTGGCCAACCAAGCAACCTGGAAAGGCAAATCAGCGCTACAAAGTAGTCTCGCTTCCCATCGGTCAAAAGGGCCATGCTGCAAAAAGTGTCAAAACCAGAAATGCAGGACAGGCCATGGAGAAATGGCAGCCTTGCTACGCTGATGGGCGGGATGTAAATTGCCAACAGCCACTCTGGAGAAGTGTACGGTGTGTCCTGAAACATCGAGAAAACACAGCTTAGGGAGCATAGGGCACGCCTACTCATGGGCGTATAAATTGGGAAAACTAAAAATCAGCAAGACACAGGCACCCCAAAGTTTAGGGCTGCTCTGTTGAGAAGAACCTCCACTTCATGACACCATAAATATCCCAGGAAAGAGAAAAATGGATAAAGAAGTTGTGGTCCTTATGTACAATGGAATATCATCAGACATGAAATCAATGTCATAAGGCTAGAAGAAGCAAGATGAGTGGACTTAGGTACGATGATTCTAAGTGAAATAAGTCACACAGAAAAAGACACTTATCATAAGCTATCACTTATAGAGGGAATGTAAAAACCGGTACACTTGAACTGAATTACAAAACAGAACAGAGTCACACGTTTAGAAAACACACTATGGTTGCTTAACGGGAAAGGTGAGGTGGGGTGATGCATAAAACAAGGGTTTCAAATTGGCTCAGATACAGTTACATACACCCAATATGTAATAGAAAAGACCGACTCCTTGCTCAGTGAACTGGACTCAACACCCCCTATTCACCGCAAAAGAATATATGTGACTAGTAAGAATCTTAAAACCTATGTATTGATATCTGTCCGGAAGAGAGTCAAGTGGGTGTAAAGCCGCATAAACACAGCCGTGAAAAGCAGCTAAACCCCATTATAAAAATAAATTACTTTTAAAAACCCGTAAAACAAAGACAGTGAAAGAGAGAGAAATTCTTACAAAATTCGTTCAGGGGCTGTGATGCAACCTGGATTGACCATATCTAGACCCACAGCTGGATGAGACATAAGGCTGGACACACTTGGGGCTGAGAGGTTGGGTGAGGTTGGGTGAGCAAACACAGACCCTTTAAGGTAATACTGCCTGGTACACATCCCATGGGTCCCAAATCTCCAGGTTCAAGGGCATATTCCTACATCGAAAACATGCATGAGAAACCCAGAATGTGGTACACCGTGTGATTTTGAAAGGTTTCTAAAACGCACCTCATTTCTCATTTCCTTGTGTTCGGGTTCGCCATTCCAGCTACTTTACTAGAAATCTCCCTACTTGGAGAATCAGCACCTTTAACCTCCTTTTCCGTACAGGTTGCAATTTGTCCTGAGGATGAAAGGGAAGAGGGGCAACCAATGAGAGACTAGATCTAGGTGTTGGGACAGGCACAGGTCACTCTATTTTCCCATCAGGAAGAAGAATTAACCACAGTCTCAGCCTGCCCCCCGGAACCTGAATAGGGCCTGAGGCAATCCCGTGCTTTTGCGGCCAGCTCCCAAAAAAGACAGTTGAAAAATGGAGCTCAGGGGCACTGCCATTCACAAACCCGCAGAGTTATAAATGATAACTCTCTTCCACAAATATATTGAGGGAAGGCAACGAAGAGGATTTGAAAGCAAGGCAGAATTGCAGGAAACATGTTTCAGGAGGTAGATTCGAATAGCCTTTAAAGCATATGTAAAGTGGCAAAAGTTCGACAATGATGCCCTTGGCCAAAAAGGGCGTATGCGTTTTTTCCTGAATATATTCAGGAAAAAACGCATACGCCCTTTTTGGCCAACCAAGCAACCTGGAAAGGCAAATCAGCGCTACAAAGAAGTCTCGCTTCCCATCGGTCAAAAGGGCCATGCTGCAAAAAGTGTCAAAACCAGAAATGCAGGACAGGCCATGGAGAAATGTCAGCCTTGCTACGCTGATGGGCGGGATGTAAATTGCCAACAGCCACTCTGGAAAAGTGTACGGTGTGTCCTGAAACATCGAAAAAACACAGCTTAGGGAGCATAGGGCACGTCCACTCATGGGCGTATAAATTGGGAAAATTAAAAATCAGCAAGACACAGGCACCCCAAAGTTTAGGGCTGCTCTGTTGACAAGAACCTCCACTTCATGACACCTTAAATATCCCAGGAAAGAGAAAAATGGATAAAGAAGTTGTGGTCCTTATGTACAATGGAATATCACTCAGACATGAAATCAATGTCATAAGGCTAGTAGAAGCAAGATGAGTGGATTTAGGTACGACGATTCTAAGTGAAATAAGTCACAAAGAAAAAGACACTTATCATAAGCTATCACTTATAGAGGAAATGTAAAAACCGCTACACTTGAACTGAATTACAAAACAGAACAGAGTCACACGTTTAGAAAACACACTATGACTGCTTAAAGGGACAGGTGAGGTGGGGTGATGCATAAAACAAGGGTTTCAAATTTGTTCAGATACCGTTCCATACACCCAATATGTAATAGACAAGACCTACTCCTTGCTCAGTGAACTGGACTCAACACCCCCTATTCACCACACAAGAATATATCTGACTAGTAAGAATCTTAAAACCTATGTATTGATATCTCTCTGGAAGTGAGTCAAGTGGGTGTAAAGCCGCATAAACACAGCGGTGAAAAACAGCTAAACCCCATTATAAAAATAAATTACTTTTAAAAACCCGTAAAACAAAGACTGTGAAAGAGAGAGAAATTCTTCCAAAATTCGGTCTGGGGTTGGGATGCAACCTGGATTGACCATATCTAGACATACAGCTGGATGAGACATAAGGGTGGACACTCTTGGGGCTGAGAGGTTGGGTGAGGTTGGGTGAGCAAACGCAGAACCTTTAAAGAAATACTGCGTGGTACGCATCCCATGGGTCCCAAATCTCCAGGTTCAAGGGCATCTTCCTACATCGAAAACATACATGAGAAACCCAGAAGATGGTACACCGTGTTATTTTGAAAGGTTTCTAAAACGCACCTCATTTCTCATCTCCTTGTGCTCGGGTTCGCCATTCCAGGTACTTTACTAGCAATCTCCCTACTTGGAGAATCAGCACCTTTAACCTCCTGTTCCCTACAGGTTGCAATTTGTCCTGAGGATGAACGGGAAGAGGGGCAACCAATGAGAGACTAGATCTAGGTGTTGGGACAGGCACAGGTCACTCTATTTTCCCATCAGGAAAAAGAATTAACCACAGGCTCAGCCTGCCGCCCAGAAACAGAATAGGGCCTGAGGCAATCCCGTGCTCTTAAGGCCAGCTCCCAAAAAAGCGAGTTGAAAAATGGAGCCCAGGGACACTGCCATTCACAAACCCGCAGAGTTATAAATGATAACTCTCGTCCACAAATATATTGAGGGAAGGCAACGAAGAGGATTTGAAAGCAAGGCAGAATTGCAGGAAACAGGTTTCAGGAGGTAGATTCGAATCGCCTTTAAAGCACATGAAAAGTCGCAAAACGTCGACAATGATGCCCTTGGCCAAAAAGGGCGTATGCGTTTTTTCCTGAATATATTCAGGAAAAAACGCATACGCCCTGTTTGGCCAACCAAGCAACCTGGAAAGGCTAATCAGCGCTACAAAGAAGTCTCGCTTCCCATCGGTCAAAAGGGCCATGCTGCAAAAAGTGTCAAAACCAGAAATGCAGGACAGGCCATGGAGAAATGGCAGCCTTGCTACGCTGATGGGCGGGATGTAAATTGCCAACAGCCACTCTGGAGAAGTGTACGGTGTGTCCTGAAACATCGAGAAAACACAGCTTAGGGAGCATAGGGCACGTCTACTCATGGGCGTATAAATTGGGAAAACTAAAAATCAGCAAGACACAGGCACCCCAAAGTTTAGGGCTGCTCTGTTGACAAGAACCTCCACTTCATGACACCTTAAATATCCCAGGAAAGAGAAAAATGGATAAAGAAGTTGTGGTCCTTATGTACAATGGAATATCACTCAGACATGAAATCAATGTCATAAGGCTAGAAGAAGCAAGATGAGTGGACCTAGGTACGATGATTCTAAGTGAAATAAGTCACACAGAAAAAGACACTTATCATAAGCTATCACTTATAGAGGGAATGTAAAAACCGCTACACTTGAACTGAATTACAAAACAGAACAGAGTCACACGTTTAGAAAACACACTATGGCTGCTTAACGGGAAAGGTGAGGTGGGGTGATGCATAAAACAATGGTTTCAAATTGGCTCAGATACCGTTCCATACACCCAATATGTAATAGAAAAGACCGACTCCTTGCTCAGTGAACTGGACTCAACAC
Source organism: Eschrichtius robustus (assembly GCF_028021215.1). Classification (NCBI taxonomy): domain Eukaryota; kingdom Metazoa; phylum Chordata; class Mammalia; order Artiodactyla; family Eschrichtiidae; genus Eschrichtius; species Eschrichtius robustus. Next base: position 191,611 of record NW_027175795.1, on the reverse strand, counting down.
CCCCTATTCACCGCACAAGAATATATGTGACTAGTAAGAATCTTAAAACCTATGTATTGATATCTGTCTGGAAGAGAGTCAAGTGGGTGTAAAGCCGCATAAACACAGCCGTGAAAAGCAGCTAAACCCCATTATAAAAATAAATTACTTTTAAAAACCCGTAAAACAAAGACAGTGAAAGAGAGAGAAATTCTTACAAAATTCGTTCAGGGGCTGTGATGCAACCTGGATTGACCATATCTAGACGCACAGCTGGATGAGACATAAGGCTGGACACACTTGGGGCTGAGAGGTTGGGTGAGGTTGGGTGAGCAAACACAGACCCTTTAAAGTAATACTGCCTGGTACACATCCCATGGGTCCCAAATCTCCAGGTTCAAGGGCATATTCCTACATCGAAAACATGCATGGGAAACCCAGAAGGTGGTACACCGTGTGATTTTGAAAGGTTTCTAAAACGCACCTCATTTATCAATTCCTTGTGTTCGGGTTCGCCATTCCAGCTACTTTACTAGAAATCTCCCTACTTGGAGAATCAGCACGTTTAACCTCCTGTTCCGTACAGGTTGCAATTTGTCCTGAGGATGAAAGGGAAGAGGGGCAACCAATGAGAGACTAGATCTAGGTGTTGGGACAGGCACAGGTCACTCTATTTTCCCATCAGGAAGAAGAATTAACCACAGGCTCAGCCTGCCCCCCGGAACCTGAATAGGGCCTGAGGCAATCCCGTGCTTTTGCGGCCAGCTCCCAAAAAAGACAGTTGAAAAATGGAGCTCAGGGGCACTGCCATTCACAAACCCGCAGAGTTATAAATGATAACTCTCTTCCACATATATATTGAGGGAAGGCAACGAAGAGGATTTGAAAGCAAGGCAGAATTGCAGGAAACATGTTTCAGGAGGTAGATTCGAATCGCCTTTAAAGCATATGTAAAGTGGCAAAACTTCGACAATGATGCCCTTGGCCAAAAAGGGCGTATGCGTTTTTTCCTGAATATATTCAGGAAAAAACGCATACGCCCTTTTTGGCCAACCAAGCAACCTGGAAAGGCAAATCAGCGCTACAAAGAAGTCTCGCTTCCCATTGGTCAAAAGGGCCATGCTGCAAACAGTGTCAAAACCAGAAATGCAGGACAGGCCATGGAGAAATGTCAGCCTTGCTACGCTGATGGGCGGGATGTAAATTGCCAACAGCCACTCTGGAGAAGTGTACGGTGTGTCCTGAAACATCGAAAAAACACAGCTTAGGGAGCATAGGGCACGGCCACTCATGGGCGTATAAATTGGGAAAATTAAAAATCAGCAAGACACAGGCACCCCAAAGTTTAGGGCTGCTCTGTTGACAAGAACCTCCACTTCATGACACCTTAAATATCCCAGGAAAGAGAAAAATGGATAAAGAAGTTGTGGTCCTTATGTACAATGGAATATCACTCAGACATGAAATCAATGTCATAAGGCTAGTAGAAGCAAGATGAGTGGATTTAGGTACGACGATTCTAAGTGAAATAAGTCACACAGAAAAAGACACTTATCATAAGCTATCACTTATAGAGGAAATGTAAAAACAGCTACACTTGAACTGAATTACAAAACAGAACAGAGTCACACGTTTAGAAAACACACTATGGCTGCTTAACGGGAAAGGTGAGGTGGGGTGATGCATAAAACAAGGTTTTCAAATTCGTTCAGATACCGTTCCATACACCCAATATGTAATAGACAAGACCTACTCCTTGCTCAGTGAACTGGACTCAACACCCCCTATTCACCACACAAGAATATATCTGACTAGTAATAATCTTAAAACCTATGTATTGATATCTCTCTGGAAGTGAGTCAAGTGGGTGTTAAGCCGCATAAACACAGCGGTGAAAAACAGCTACACCCCATTATAAAAATAAATTACTTTTAAAAACCCGTAAAACAAAGACTGTGAAAGAGAGAGAAATTCTTCCAAAATTCGGTCTGGGGCTGGGATGCAACCTGGATTGACCATATCTAGACATACAGCTGGATGAGACATAAGGGTAGACACTCTTGGGGCTGAGAGGTTGGGTGAGGTTGGGTGAGCAAACGCAGAACCTTTAAAGTAATACTGCGTGGTACGCATCCCATGGGTCCCAAATCTCCAGGTTCAAGGGCATCTTCCTACATCGAAAACATACATGAGAAACCCAGAAGATGGTACACCGTGTGATTTTGAAAGGTTTCTAAAACGCACCTCATTTCTCATCTCCTTGTGCTCGGGTTCGCCATTCCAGGTACTTTACTAGCAATCTCCCTACTTGGAGAATCAGCACGTTTAACCTCCTGTTCCCTACAGGTTGCAATTTGTCCTGAGGATGAACGGGAAGAGGGGCAACCAATGAGAGACTAGATCTAGGTGTTGGGACAGGCACAGGTCACTCTATTTTCCCATCAGGAAGAAGAATTAACCACAGGCTCAGCCTGCCGCCCAGAAGCAGAATAGGGCCTGAGGCAATCCCGCGCTCTTACGGCCAGCTCCCAAAAAAGCGAGTTGAAAAATGGAGCCCAGGGACACTGCCATTCACAAACCCGCAGAGTTATAAATGATAACTCTCGTCCACAAATATATTGAGGGAAGGCAACGAAGAGGATTTGAAAGCAAGGCAGAATTGCAGGAAACAGGTTTCAGGAGGTAGATTCGAATCGCCTTTAAAGGAAATGAAAAGTCGCAAAACGTCGACAATGATGCCCTTGACCAAAAAGGGCGTATGCGTTTTTTCCTGAATATATTCAGGAAAAAACGCATACGCCCTTTTTGGCCAACCAAGCAACCTGGAAAGGCAAATCAGCGCTACAAAGTAGTCTCGCTTCCCATCGGTCAAAAGGGCCATGCTGCAAAAAGTGTCAAAACCAGAAATGCAGGACAGGCCATGGAGAAATGGCAGCCTTGCTACGCTGATGGGCGGGATGTAAATTGCCAACAGCCACTCTGGAGAAGTGTACGGTGTGTCCTGAAACATCGAGAAAACACAGCTTAGGGAGCATAGGGCACGTCTACTCATGGGCGTATAAATTGGGAAAACTAAAAATCAGCAAGACACAGGCACCCCAAAGTTTAGGGCTGCTCTGTTGACAAGAACCTCCACTTCATGACACCTTAAATATCCCAGGAAAGAGAAAAATGGATAAAGAAGTTGTGGTCCTTATGTACAATGGAATATCACTCAGACATGAAATCAATGTCATAAGGCTAGTAGAAGCAAGATGAGTGGATTTAGGTACGACGATTCTAAGTGAAATAAGTCACACAGAAAAAGACACTTATCATAAGCTATCACTTATAGAGGGAATGTAAAAACCGCTACACTTGAACTGAATTACAAAACAGAACAGAGTCACACGTTTAGAAAACACACTATGGCTGCTTATCGGGAAAGGTGAGGTGGGGTGATGCATAAAACAATGGTTTCAAATAGGCTCAGATACCGTTCCATACACCCAATATGTAATAGAAAAGACCGACTCCTTGCTCAGTGAACTGGACTCAACACCCCCTATTCACCGCACAAGAATATATCTGACTAGTAAGAATCTTAAAACCTATGTATTGATATCTGTCTGGAAGTGAGTCAAGTGGGTGTAAAGCCGCATAAACATAGCCGTGAAAAGCAGCTAAACCCCATTATAAAAATAAATTACTTTTAAAAACCCGTAAAACAAAGACAGTGAAAGAGAGAGAAATTCTTACAAAATTCGTTCAGAGGCTGTGATGCAACCTGGATTGACCATATCTAGACGCACAGCTGGATGAGACATAAGGGTGGACACTCTTGGGGCTGAAAGGTTGGGTGAGGTTGGGTGAGCAAATGCAGACCCTTTAAAGTAATACTGCGTGGTACCCATCCCATGGGTCCCAAATCTCCAGGTTCAAGGGCATCTTCCTACATTGAAAACATGCATGAGAAACCCAGAAGATGGTACACCGTGTGATTTTGAAAGGTTTCTATTACGCACCTCATTTCTCATATCCTTGTGCTCGGGTTCGCCATTCCAGCTACTTTACTAGCAATCTCCCTACTTGGAGAATCAGCACGTTTAACCTCCTGTTCCCTACAGGTTGCAATTTGTCCTGAGGATGAACGGGAAGAGGGGCAACCAATGAGAGACTAGATCTAGGTGTTGGGACAGGCACAGGTCACTCTATTTTCCCATCAGGAAGAAGAATTATCCACAGGCTCAGCCTGCCGCCAGGAATCAGAATAGGGCCTGAGGCAATCCCGTGCTTTTGCGGCCAGCTCCCAAAAAAGACAGTTGAAAAATGGATCTCAGGGGCACTGCAATTCACAAACCCGCAGAGTTATAAATGATAACTCTCATCCACAGATATATTGAGGGAAGGCAACGAAGAGGATTTGAAAGCAAGGCAGAATTGCAGGAAACAGATTTCAGGAGGTAGATTCGAATCGCCTTTAAAGCACAAGAAAAGCGGCAAAACGTCGACAATGATGTCCTTGGCCAAAAAGGGCGTATGCGTTTTTTCCTGAATATATTCAGGAAAAAACGCATACGCCCTATTTGGCCAACCAAGCAACCTGGAAAGGCAAATCAGCGCTACAAATAAGTCTCGCTTCCCATCGGTCAAAAGGGCCACGCTGCAAAAAGTGTCAAAACCAGAAATGCAGGACAGGCCATGGAGAAATGGCAGCCTTGCTACGCTGATGGGCGGGATGTGAATTGCCAACAGCCACTCTGGAGAAGTGTACGGTGTGTCCTGAAACATCGAGAAAACACAGCTTAGGGAGCATAGGGCACGTCCACTCATGGGCGTATAAATTGGGAAAACTAAAAATCAGCAAGACACAGGCACCCCAAAGTTTAGGGCTGCTCTGTTGACAAGAACCTCCACTTCATGACACCTTAAATATCCCAGGAAAGAGAAAAATGAATAAAGAAATTGTGGTCCTTATGTACAATGGAATATCACTCAGACATGAAATCAATGTCATAAGGCTAGTAGAAGCAAGATGAGTGGATTTAGGTACGACGATTCTAAGTTAAATAAGTCACACAGAAAAAGACACTTATCATAAGCTATCACTTATAGAGGGGATGTAAAAACCGCTACACTTGAACTGAATTACAAAACAGAACAGAGTCACACGTTTAGAAAACACACTATGGCTGCTTAACGGGAAAGGTGAGGTGGGGTGATGCATAAAACAAGGGTTTCAAATTCGCTCAGATAAAGTTCCATACACCCAATATGTAATAGACAAGACCTACTCCTTGCTCAGTGAACTGGACTCAACACCCCCTATTCACCGCACAAGAATATATGTGACTAGAAAGAATCTTAAAACCTATGTATTGATATCTGTCTGGAAGTGATTCAAGTGGGTGTAAAGCCGCATAAACACAGCCGTGAAAAGCAGCTAAACCTCATTATAAAAATAAATTACTTTTAAAAACCCGTAAAACAAAGACAGTGAAAGAGAGAGAAATTCTTACAAAATTCGTTCAGAGGCTGTGATGCAACCTGGATTGACCATATCTAGACCCACAGCTGGATGAGACATAAGGGTGGACACTCTTGGGGCTGAAAGTTTGGGTGAGGTTGGGTGAGCAAACGCAGACCCTTTAAAGTAATACTGCCTGGTACCCATCCCATGGGTCCCAAATCTCCAGGTTCAAGGGCATCTTCCTACATCGAAAACATGCATGAGAAACCCAGAAGATGGTACACCGTGTGATTTTGAAAGGTTTCTAATACGCACCTCATTTCTCGTCTCCTTATGCTCGGGTTCGCCATTCCAGCTACTTTACTAGCAATCTCCCTACTTGGAGAATCAGCACGTTTAACCTCCTGTTCCCTACAGGTTGCAATTTGTCCTGAGGATGAACGGGAAGAGGGGCAACCAATGAGAGACTAGATCTAGGTGTTGGGACAGGAACAGGTCACTCTATTTTCCCAACAGGAAGAAGAATTAACCACAGGCTCAGCCTGCCGCCCAGAAGCAGAATAGGGCCTGAGGCAATCCCGCGCTTTTGCGGCCAGCTCCCAAAAAAGCGAGTTGAAAAATGGAGCTCAGGGACACTGCAATTCACAAACCCGCAGAGTTATAAATGATAACTCTCATCCACAGATATATTGAGGGAAGGCAACGAAGAGGATTTGAAAGCAAGGCAGAATTGCAGGAAACAGATTTCAGGAGGTAGATTAGAATCGCCTTTAAAGCACATGAAAAGCGGCAAAACGTCGACAATGATGCCCTTGGCCAAAAAGGGCGTATGCGTTTTTTCCTGAATATATTCAGGAAAAATCGCATACGCCCTTTTTGGCCAACCAAGCAACCTGGAAAGGCAAATCAGCGCTACAAAGAAGTCTCGCTTTCCATCGGTCAAAAGGGTCATGCTGCAAAAAGTGTCAAAACCAGAAATGCAGTACAGGCCATGGAGAAATGGCAGCCTTGCTATGCTGATGGGCGGGATGTAAATTGCCAACAGCCACTCTGGAGAAGTGTACGGTGTGTCCTAAAACATCGAAAAAACACAGCTTAGGGAGCATAGGGCACGTCCACTCATGGGCGTATAAATTGGGAAAACTAAAAATCAGCAAGACACAGGCACCCCAAAGTTTAGGGCTGCTCTGTTGACAAGAACCTCCACTTCATGACACCTTAAATATCCCAGGAAAGAGAAAAATGGATAAAGAAGTTGTGGTCCTTATGTACAATGGAATATCACTCAGACATGAAATCAATGTCATAAGGCTAGTAGAAGCAAGATGAGTGGATTTAGGTACGATGATCCTAAGTGAAATAAGTCACACAGAAAAAGACACTTATCATAAGATATCACTTATAGAGGGAATGTAAAACCCGCTACACTTGAACTGAATTACAAAACAGAACAGAGTCACACGTTTAGAAAACACACTATGGCTGCTTAACGGGAAAGGTGAGGTGGGGTGATGCTTAAAACAAGGGTTTCAAATTCGCTCAGATACCGTTCCATACACCCAATATGTAATAGACAAGACCTACTCCTTGCTCAGTGAACTGGACTCAACACCCCCTATTCACCGCACAAGAATATATCTGACTAGTAAGAATCTTAAAACCTATGTATTGATATCTGTCTGGAACTGAGTCAAGTGGGTGTAAAGCCGCATAAACACAGCCGTGAAAAGCAGCTAAACCCCATTATAAAAATAAATTACTTTTAAAAACCCGTAAAACAAAGACAGTGAAAGAGAGAGAAATTCTTACACAATTCGTTCAGAGGCTGTGATGCAACCTGGATTGACCATATCTAGAACCCACAGCTGGATGAGACATAAGGGTGGACACTCTTGGGGCTGAAAGTTTGGGTGAGGTTGGGTGAGCAAACGCAGACCCTTTAAAGTAATACTGCGTGGTACCCATCCCATGGGTCCCAAATCTCCAGGTTCAAGGGCATCTTCCTACATCGAAAACATGCATGAGAAACCCAGAAGATGGTACACCGTGTGATTTTGAAAGGTTTCTAATACGCACCTCATTTCTCATCTCCTTGTGCTCGGATTCGCCTTTCCAGCTACTTTACTAGCAATCTCCCTACTTGGAGAATCAGCACCTTTAAGCTCCTGTTCCCTACAGGTTGCAATTTGTCCTGAGGATGAACAGGAAGAGGGGCAACCAATGAGAGACTAGATCTAGTTGTTGAGACAGGCACAGGTCACTCTATTTTCCCATCAGGAAGAAGAATTATCCACAGGCTCAGCCTGCCGCCAGGAACCAGAATAGGGCCTAAGGCAATCCCGTGCTTTTGCGGCCAGCTCCCAAAAAAGACAGTTGAAAAATGGATCTCAGGGGCACTGCAATTCACAAACCCGCAGAGTTATAAATGATAACTCTCATCCACAGATATATTGAGGGAAGGCAACGAAGAGGATTTGAAAGCAAGGCAGAATTGCAGGAAACAGATTTCAGGAGGTAGATTCGAATCGCCTTTAAAGCACAAGAAAAGCGGCAAAACGTCGACAATGATGCCCTTGGCCAAAAAGGGCGTATGCGTTTTTTCCTGAATATATTCAGGAAAAAACGCATACGCCCTTTTTGGCCAACCAAGCAACCTGGAAAGGCAAATCAGCACTACAAAGAAGTCTCGCTTCCCATCGGTCAAAAGGGCCATGCTGCAAAAAGTGTCAAAACCAGAAATGCAGGACAGACCATGGAGAAAAGGCAGCCTTGCTACGCTGATGGGCGGGATGTAAATTACCAACAGCCACTCTGGAGAAGTGTACGGTGTGTCCTGAAACATCGAGAAAACACAGCTTAGGGAGCATAGGGCACGTCCACTCATGGGCGTATAAATTGGGAAAACTAAAAATCAGCAAGACACAGGCACCCCAAAGTTTAGGGCTGCTCTGTTGACAAGAACTTCCACTTCATGACACCTTAAATATCCCAGGAAAGAGAAAAATGGATAAAGAAGTTGTGGTCCTTATGTACAATGGAATATCACTCAGACATGAAATCAATGTCATAAGGCTAGTAGAAGCAAGATGAGTGGATTTAGGTACGACGATTCTAAGTGAAATAAGACACACAGAAAAAGACACTTATCATAAGCTATCACTTATAGAGGGAATGTAAAAACCGCTACACTTGAACTGAATTACAAAACAGAACAGAGTCACACGTTTAGAAAACACACTATGGCTGCTTAACGGGAAAGGTGAGGTGGGGTGATGCATAAAACAAGGGTTTCAAATTCGCTCAGATACCGTTCCATACACCCAATATGTAATAGACAAGACCTACTCCTTGCTCAGTGAACTGGACTCAACACCCCCTATTCACCGCACAAGAATATATGTGACTAGTAAGAATCTTAAAACCTATGTATTGATATCTGTCTGGAAGTGAGTCAAGTGGGTGTAAAGCCGCATAAACACAGCCGTGAAAAGCAGCTAAACCCCATTATAAAAATAAATTACTTTTAAAAACCCGTAAAACAAAGACAGTGAAAGAGAGAGAAATTCTTACAAAATTCGTTCAGAGGCTGTGATGCAACCTGGATTGACCATATCTAGACCCACAGCTGGATGAGACATAAGGGTGGACATTCTTGGGGCTGAAAGTTTGGGTGAGGTTGGGTGAGCAAACGCAGACCCTTTAAATTAATACTGCGTGGTACCCATCCCATGGGTCCCAAATCTCCAGGTTCAAGGGCATCTTCCTACATCGAAAACATGCATGAGAAACCCAGAAGATGGTACACCGTGTGATTTTGAAAGGTTTCTAATACGCACCTCATTTCTCATCTCCTTGTGCTCGGGTTCGCCATTCCAGCTACTTTACCTGCAATCTCCCTAGTTGGAGAATCAGCACCTTTAACCTCCTGTTCCCTACAGGTTGCAATTTGTCCTGAAGATGAACGGGAAGAGGGGCAACCAATGAGAGACTAGATCTAGGTGTTGGGACAGGCACAGGTCACTCTATTTTCCCATCAGGAAGAAGAATTAACCACAGGCTCAGCCTGCCGCCCAGAAGCAGAATAGGGCCTGAGGCAATCCCGCGCTTTTGCGGCCAGCTCCCAAAAAAGACAGTTGAAAAATGGAGCTCAGGGACACTGCAATTCACAAACCCGCAGAGTTATAAATGATAACTCTCATCCACAGATATATTGAGGGAAGGCAACGAAGAGGATTTGAAAGCAAGGCAGAATTGCAGGAAACAGATTTCAGGAGGTAGATTCGAATCGCCTTTAAAGCACATGAAAAGCGGCAAAACGTCGACAATGATGCCCTTGGCCAAAAAGGGCGTATGCGTTTTTTAACGCATACGCCCTTTTTGGCCAACCAAACAACCTGGAAAGGCAAATCAGCGCTACAAAGAAGTCTCGCTTCCCATCGGTCAAAAGGGCCATGCTGCAAAAAGTGTCAAAACCAGAAATGCAGGACAGGCCATGGAGAAATGGCAGCCTTGCTACGCTGATGGGCGGGATGTAAATTGCCAACAGCCACTCTGGAGAAGTGTACGGTGTGTCCTGAAACATCGAGAAAACACAGCTTAGGGAGCATAGGGCACGTCCACTCATGGGCGTATAAATTGGGAAAACTAAAAATCAGCAAGACACAGGCACCCCAAAGTTTAGGGCTGCTCTGTTGACAAGAACCTCCACTTCATGACACCTTAAATATCCCAGGAAAGAGAAAAATGAATAAAGAAATTGTGGTCCTTATGTACAATGGAATATCACTCAGACATGAAAGCAATGTCATAAGGCTAGTAGAAGCAAGATGAGTGGATTTAGGTACGACAATTCTAAGTGAAATAAGTCACACAGAAAAAGACACTTATCATAAGCTATCACTTATAGAGAGGATGTAAAAACCGCTACACTTGAACTGAATTACAAAACAGAACAGAGTCACACGTTTAGAAAACACACTATGGCTGCTTAACGGGAAAGGTGAGGTGGGGTGATGCTTAAAACAAGGGTTTCAAATTCGCTCAGATACCGTTCCATACACCCAATATGTAATAGACAAGACCTACTCCTTGCTCAGTGAACTGGACTCAACACCCCCTATTCACCGCACAAGAATATATCTGACTAGTAAGAATCTTAAAACCTATGTATTGATATCTGTCTGGAAGTGAGTCAAGTGGGTGTAAAGCCGCATAAACACAGCCGTGAAAAGCAGCTAAACCCCATTATAAAAATAAATTACTTTTAAAAACCCGTAAAACAAAGACAGTGAAAGAGAGAGAAATTCTTACAAAATTCGTTCAGAGGCTGTGATGCAACCTGGATTGACCATATCTAGACCCACAGCTGGATGAGACATAAGGGTGGACACTCTTGGGGCTGAAAGGTTGGGTGAGGTTGGGTGAGCAAATGCAGACCCTTTAAAGTAATACTGCGTGGTACCCATCCCATGGGTCCCAAATCTCCAGGTTCAAGGGCATATTCCTACATTGAAAACATGCATGAGAAACCCAGAAGATGGTACACCGTGTGATTTTGAAAGGTTTCTATTACGCACCTCATTTCTCATATCCTTGTGCTCGGGTTCGCCATTCCAGCTACTTTACTAGCAATCTCCCTACTTGGAGAATCAGCACGTTTAACCTCCTGTTCCCTACAGGTTGCAATTTGTCCTGAGGATGAACGGGAAGAGGGGCAACCAATGAGAGACTCGATCTAGGTGTTGGGACAGGCACAGGTCACTCTATTTTCCCATCAGGAAGAAGAATTATCCACAGGCTCAGCCTGCCGCCAGGAACCAGAATAGGGCCTGAGGCAATCCCGTGCTTTTGCGGCCAGCTCCCAAAAAAGACAGTTGAAAAATGGATCTCAGGGGCACTGCAATTCACAAACCCGCAGAGTTATAAATGATAACTCTCATCCACAGATATATTGAGGGAAGGCAACGAAGAGGATTTGAAAGCAAGGCAGAATTGCAGGAAACAGATTTCAGGAGGTAGATTCGAATCGCCTTTAAAGCACAAGAAAAGCGGCAAAACGTCGACAATGATGCCCTTTGCCAAATAGGTCGTATGCGTTTTTTCCTGAATATATTCAGGAAAAAACGCATACGCCCTATTTGGCCAAACAAGCAACCTGGAAAGGCAAATCAGCGCTACAAAGAAGTCTCGCTTCCCATCGGTCAAAAGGGCCACGCTGCAAAAAGTGTCAAAACCAGAAATGCAGGACAGGCCATGGAGAAATGGCAGCCTTGCTACGCTGATGGGCGGGATGTAAATTGCCAACAGCCACTCTGGAGACGTGTACGGTGTGTCCTGAAACATCGAGAAAACACAGCTTAGGGAGCATAGGGCACGTCCACTCATGGGCGTATAAATTGGGAAAACTAAAAATCAGCAAGACACAGGCACCCCAAAGTTTAGGGCTGCTCTGTTGACAAGAACCTCCACTTCATGACACCTTAAATATCCCAGGAAAGAGAAAAATGAATAAAGAAATTGTGGTCCTTATGTACAATGGAATATCACTCAGACATGAAATCAATGTCATAAGGCTAGTAGAAGCAAGATGAGTGGATTTAGGTACGACGATTCTAAGTTAAAAAAGTCACACAGAAAAAGACACTTATCATAAGCTATCACTTATAGAGGGGATGTAAAAACCGCTACACTTGAACTGAATTACAAAACAGAACAGAGTCACACGTTTAGAAATCACACTATGGCTGCTTAACGGGAAAGGTGAGGTGGGGTGATGCATAAAACAAGGGTTTCAAATTCGCTCAGATACAGTTCCATACACTCAATATGTAATAGACAAGACCTACTCCTTGCTCAGTGAACTGGACTCAACACCCCCTATTCACCGCACAAGAATATATGTGACTAGTAAGAATCTTAAAACCTATGTATTGATATCTGTCTGGAAGTGATTCAAGTGGGTGTAAAGCCGCATAAACACAGCCGTGAAAAGCAGCTAAACCCCATTATAAAAATAAATTACTTTTAAAAACCCGTAAAACAAACACAGTGAAAGAGAGAGAAATTCTTACAAAATTCGTTCAGAGGCTGTGATGCAACCTGGATTGACCATATCTAGACCCACAGCTGGATGAGACATAAGGGTGGACACTCTTGGGGCTGAAAGGTTGGGTGAGGTTGGGTGAGCAAACGCAGACCCTTTAAAGTAATACTGCGTGGTACCCATCCCATGGGTCCCAAATCTCCAGGTTCAAGGGCATCTTCCTACATCGAAAACATGCATGAGAAACCCAGAAGATGGTACACCGTGTGATTTTGAAAGGTTTCTAATACGCACCTCATTTCTCATCTCCTTGTGCTCGGGTTCGCCATTCCAGCTACTTTACTAGCAATCTCCCTACTTGGAGAATCAGCACGTTTAACCTCCTGTTCCCTACAGGTTGCAATTTGTCCTGAGGATGAACGGGAAGAGGGGCAACCAATGAGAGACTAGATCTAGGTGTTGGGACAGGCACAGGTCACTCTATTTTCCCATCAGGAAGAAGAATTAACCACAGGCTCAGCCTGCCGCCCAGAAGCAGAATAGGGCCTGAGGCAATCCCGCGCTTTTGCGGCCAGCTCCCAAAAAAGCGAGTTGAATAATCGAGGTCAGGGACACTGGAATTCACAAACCCGCAGAGTTATAAATGATAACTCTCATCCACAGATATATTGAGGGAAGGCAACGAAGAGGATTTGAAAGCAAGGCAGAATTGCAGGAAACAGATTTCAGGAGGTAGATTCGAATCGCCTTTAAAGCACATGAAAAGCGGCAAAACGTCGACAATGATGCCCTTGGACAAAAAGGGCGTATGCGTTTTTTCCTGAATATATTCAGGAAAAAACGCATACGCCCTGTTTGGCCAACCAAGCAACCTGGAAAGGCTAATCAGCGCTACAAAGAAGTCTCGCTTCCCATCGGTCAAAAGGGTCATGATGCAAAAAGTGTCAAAACCAGAAATGCAGGACAGGCCATGGAGAAATGGCAGCCTTGCTACGCTGATGGGCGGGATGTAAATTGCCAACAGCCACTCTGGAGAAGTGTACGGTGTGTCCTGAAACATCGAAAAAACACAGCTTAGGGAGCATAGGGCACGTCCACTCATGGGCGTATAAATTGGGAAAACTAAAAATCAGCAAGACACAGGCACCCCAAAGTTTAGGGCTGCTCTGTTGACAAGAACCTCCACTTCATGACACCTTAAATATCCCAGGAAAGAGAAAAATGGATAAAGAAATTGTGGTCCTTATGTACAATGGAATATCACTCAGACATGAAATCAATGTCATAAGGCTAGTAGAAGCAAGATGAGTGGATTTAGGTACGACGATTCTAAGTGAAATAAGTCACACAGAAAAAGACACTTATCATAAGCTATCACTTATAGAGGGGATGTAAAAACCGCTACACTTGAACTGAATTACAAAACAGAACAGAGTCACACGTTTAGAAATCACACTATGGCTGCTTAACGGGAAAGGTGAGGTGGGGTGATGCATAAAACAAGGGTTTCAAATTCGCTCAGATACAGTTCCATACACTCAATATGTAATAGACAAGACCTACTCCTTGCTCAGTGAACTGGACTCAACACCCCCTATTCACCGCACAAGAATATATGTGACTAGTAAGAATCTTAAAACCTATGTATTGATATCTGTCTGGAAGTGATTCAAGTGGGTGTAAAGCCGCATAAACACAGCCGTGAAAAGCAGCTAAACCCCATTATAAAAATAAATTACTTTTAAAAACCCGTAAAACAAACACAGTGAAAGAGAGAGAAATTCTTACAAAATTCGTTCAGAGGCTGTGATGCAACCTGGATTGACCATATCTAGACCCACATCTGGATGAGACATAAGGGTGGACACTCTTGGGGCTGAAAGTTTGGGTGAGGTTGGGTGAGCAAACGCAGACCCTTTAAAGTAATACTGCCTGGTACCCATCCCATGGGTCCCAAATCTCCAGGTTCAAGGGCATCTTCCTACATCGAAAACATGCATGAGAAACCCAGAAGATGGTACACCGTGTGATTTTGAAAGGTTTCTAATACGCACCTCATTTCTCATCTCCTTGTGCTCGGGTTCGCCATTCCAGCTACTTTACTAGCAATCTCCCTACTTGGAGAATCAGCACGTTTAACCTCCTGTTCCCTACAGGTTGCAATTTGTCCTGAGGATGAACGGGAAGAGGGGCAACCAATGAGAGACTAGATCTAGGTGTTGGGACAGGCACAGGTCACTCTATTTTCCCATCAGGAAGAAGAATTAACCACAGGCTCAGCCTGCCGCCCAGAAGCAGAATAGGGCCTGAGGCAATCCCGCGCTTTTGCGGCCAGCTCCCAAAAAAGCGAGTTGAATAATCGAGGTCAGGGACACTGCAATTCACAAACCCGCAGAGTTATAAATGATAACTCTCATCCACAGATATATTGAGGGAAGGCAACGAAGAGGATTTGAAAGCAAGGCAGAATTGCAGGAAACAGATTTCAGGAGGTAGATTCGAATCGCCTTTAAAGCACATGAAAAGCGGCAAAACGTCGACAATGATGCCCTTGGCCAAAAAGGGCGTATGCGTTTTTTCCTGAATATATTCAGGAAAAAACGCATATGCCCTGTTTGGCCAACCAAGCAACCTGGAAAGGCTAATCAGCGCTACAAAGAAGTCTCGCTTCCCATCGGTCAAAAGGGTCATGATGCAAAAAGTGTCAAAACCAGAAATGCAGGACAGGCCATGGAGAAATGGCAGCCTTGCTACGCTGATGGGCGGGATGTAAATTGCCAACAGCCACTCTGGAGAAGTGTACGGTGTGTCCTGAAACATCGAAAAAACACAGCTTAGGGAGCATAGGGCACGTCCACTCATGGGCGTATAAATTGGGAAAACTAAAAATCAGCAAGACACAGGCACCCCAAAGTTTAGGGCTGCTCTGTTGACAAGAACCTCCACTTCATGACACCTTAAATATCCCAGGAAAGAGAAAAATGGATAAAGAAGTTGTGGTCCTTATGTACAATGGAATATCACTCAGACATGAAATCAATGTCATAAGGCTAGTAGAAGCAAGATGAGTGGATTTAGGTACGACGATTCTAAGTGAAATAAGTCACACAGAAAAAGACACTTATCATAAGCTATCACTTATAGAGGGGATGTAAAAACCGCTACACTTGAACTGAATTACAAAACAGAACAGAGTCACACGTTTAGAAAACACACTATGGCTGCTTAACGGGAAAGGTGAGGTGGGGTGATGCATAAAACAAGGGTTTCAAATTCGCTCAGATACCGTTCCATACACCCAATATGTAATAGACAAGACCTACTCCTTGCTCAGTGAACTGGACTCAACACCCCCTATTTACCGCACAAGAATATATGTGACTAGTAAGAATCTTAAAACCTATGTATTGATATCTGTCTGGAAGTGAGTCAAGTGGGTGTAAAGCCGCATAAACACAGCCGTGAAAACCAGCTAAACGCCATTATAAAAATAAATTACTTTTTAAATCCCGTAAAACAAAGACAGTGAAAGAGAGAGAAATTCTTACGAAATTCGTTCAGAGGCTGTGATGCAACCTGGATTGACCATATCTAGACCCACAGCTGGATGAGACATAAAAGTGGACACTCTTGGGGCTGAAAGGTTGGGTGAGGTTGGGTGAGCAAACGCAGACCCTTTAAAGTAATACTGCGTGGTACCCATCCCATGGGTCCCAAATCTCCAGGTTCAAGGACATCTTCCTACATCGAAAACATGCATGAGAAACCCAGAAGATGGTACACCGTGTGATTTTGAAACGTTTCTAATACGCACCTCATTTCTCATCTCCTTGTGCTCGGGTTCGCCTTTCCAGCTACGTTACTAGCAATCTCCCTACTTGGAGAATCAGCACCTTTAACCTCCTGTTCCCTACAGGTTGCAATTTGTCCTGAGGATGAACGGGAAGAGGGGCAACCAATGAGAAACAAGATCTAGGTGTTGGGACAGGCACAGTTCACTCTATTTTCCCATCAGGAATAAGAATTATCCACAGGCTCAGCCTGCCGCCAGGAACCAGAATAGGGCCTGAGGCAATCTCGTGCTTTTGCGGCCAGCTCCCAAAAAAGACAGTTGAAAAATGGAGCTCATGGGCACTGCCATTCACAAACCTGCTGAGTTATAAATGATAACTCTCATCCACAGATATATTGAGGGAAGGCAATGAAGAGGATTTGAAAGCAAGGCAGAATTGCAGGAAACAGATTTCAGGAGGTAGATTTGAATCGCCTTTAAAGCACATGAAAAGCGGCAAAACGTCGACGATGATGCCCTTTGCCAAAAAGGGCGTATGCGTTTTTCCTGAATATATTCAGGAAAAAACGCATACGCCCTGTTTGGCCAACCAAGCAACCTGGAAAGGCTAATCAGCGCTACAAAGAAGTCTCGCTTCCCATCAATCAAAAGGGCCATGTTGCAAAAAGTGTCAAAACCAGAAATGCAGGACAGGCCATGGA
Source organism: Eschrichtius robustus (assembly GCF_028021215.1). Lineage (NCBI taxonomy): Eukaryota > Metazoa > Chordata > Mammalia > Artiodactyla > Eschrichtiidae > Eschrichtius > Eschrichtius robustus. The sequence continues at coordinate 174,647 of NW_027175795.1, read as the reverse complement.
GAAATGGCAGCCTTGCTACGCTGATGGGCGGGATGTAAATTGCCAACAGCCACTATGGAGAAGTGTACGGTGTGTCCTGTCACATCGAAAAAACACAGCTTAGGGAGCATAGGGCATTTCCACTCATGGGCGTATATATTGGGAAAACTAAAAATCAGCAAGACACAGGCACCCCAAAGTTTAGGGCTGCTCTGTTGACAAGAACCTCCACTTCATGGCACCTTAAATATCCCAGGAAAGAGAAAAATGGATAAAGAAGTTGTGGTCCTTATGTACAATGGAATATCACTCAGACATGAAATCAATGTCATAAGGCTAGTAGAAGCAAGATGAGTGGATTTAGGTACGACGATTCTAAGTTAAATAAGTCACACAGAAAAAGACACTTATCATAAGCTATCACTTATAGAGGGGATGTAAAAACCGCTACACTTGAACTGAATTAGAAAACAGAACAGAGTCAGACGTTTAGAAATCACACTATGGCTGCTTAACGGGAAAGGTGAGGTGGGGTGATGCATAAAACAAGGGTTTCAAATTCGCTCAGATACCGTTCCATACACCCAATATGTAATAGACAAGACCTACTCCTTGCTCAGTGAACTGGACTCAACACCCCGTATTCACCGCACAAGAATATATGTGACTAGTAAGAATCTTAAAACCTATGTATTGATATCTGTCTGGAAGTGAGTCAAGTGGGTGTAAAGCCGCATAAACATAGCCGTGAAAAGCAGCTAAACCCCATTATAAAAATAAATTACTTTTAAAAACCCGTAAAACAAAGACAGTGAAAGAGAGAGAAATTCTTACAAAATTCGTTCAGAGGCTGTGATGCAACCTGGATTGACCATATCTAGACCCACAGCTGGATGAGACATAAGGGTGGACACTCTTGGGCCTGAAAGGTTGGGTGAGGTTGGGTGAGCAAATGCAGACCCTTTAAAGTAATACTGCGTGGTACCCATCCCATGGGTCCCAAATCTCCAGGTTCAAGGGCATCTTCCTACATCGAAAACATGCATGAGAAACCCAGAAGATGGTACACCGTGTGATTTTGAAAGGTTTCTAATACGCACCTCATTTCTCATCTCCTTGTGCTCGGGTTCGCCATTCCAGCTACTTTACTAGCAATCTCCCTACTTGGAGAATCAGCACGTTTAACCTCCTGTTCCCTACAGGTTGCAATTTGTCCTGAGGATGAACGGGAAGAGGGGCAACCAATGAGAGACTAGATCTAGGTGTTGGGACAGGCACAGGTCACTCTATTTTCCCATCAGGAAGAAGAATTAACCACAGGCTCAGCCTGCCGCCCAGAAGCAGAATAGGGCCTGCGGCAATCCCGCGCTTTTGCGGCCAGCTCCCAAAAAAGACAGTTGAAAAATGGAGGTCAGGGGCACTGCCATTCACAAACCTGCTGAGTTATAAATGATGACTCTCATCCACAGATATATTGAGGGAAGGCAACGAAGAGGATTTGAAAGCAAGGCAGAATTGCAGGAAACAGATTTCAGGATGTAGATTTGAATCGCATTTAAAGCACATGAAAAGCGGCAAAACGTCGACAATGATGCCCTTGGCCAAACAGGGCGTATGCGTTTTTTCCTGAATATATTCAGGAAAAAACGAATACGCCCTGTTTGGCCAACCAAGCAACCTGGAAAGTCTAATCAGCGCTACAAAGAAGTCTCGCTTCCCATCGGTCAAAAGGGCCATGCTGCAAAAAGTGTCAAAACCAGAAATGCAGGACAGGCCATGGAGAAATGGCAGCCTTGCTACGCTGATGGGCGGGATGTAAATTGCCAACAGCCACTCTGGAGAAGTGTACGGTGTGTCCTGAAACATCGAAAAAACACAGCTTAGGGAGCATAGGGCACGTCCACTCATGGGCGTATAAATTGAGAAAACTAAAAATCAGCAAGACACAGGCACCCCAAAGTTTAGGGCTGCTCTGTTGACAAGAACCTCCACTTCATGGCACCTTAAATATCCCAGGAAAGAGAAAAATGGATAAAGAAGTTGTGGTCCTTATGTACAATGGAATATCACTCAGACATGAAATCAATGTCATAAGGCTAGTAGAAGCAAGATGAGTGGATTTAGGTACGACGATTCTAAGTGAAATAAGTCATACAGAAAAAGACACTTATCATAAGCTATCACTTATAGAGGGAATGTAAAAACCGCTACACTTGAACTGAATTACAAAACAGAACAGAGTCACACGTTTAGAAAACACACTATGGCTGCTTAACGGGAAAGGTGAGGTGGGGTGATGCATAAAACAAGGGTTTCAAATTCGCTCAGATACCGTTCCATACACCCAATATGTAATAGACAAGACCTACTCCTTGCTCAGTGAACTGGACTCAACACCCCCTATTCACCGCACAAGAATATATGTGACTAGTAAGAATCTTAAAACCTATGTATTGATATCTGTCTGGAAGTGAGTCAAGTGGGTGTAAAGCCGCATAAACATAGCCGTGAAAAGCAGCTAAACCCCATTATAAAAATAAATTACTTTTAAAAACCCGTAAAACAAAGACAGTGAAAGAGAGAGAAATTCTTACAAAATTCGTTCAGAGGCTGTGATGCAACCTGGATTGACCATATCTAGACCCACAGCTGGATGAGACATAAGGGTGGACACTCTTGGGGCTGAAAGGTTGGGTGAGGTTGGGTGAGCAAACGCAGACACTTTAAAGTAATACTGCCTGGTACCCATCCCATGGGTCCCAAATCTCCAGGTTCAAGGGCATCTTCCTACATCGAAAACATGCATGAGAAACCCAGAAGATGGTACACCGTGTGATTTTGAAAGGTTTCTAATACGCACCTCATTTCTCATCTCCTTGTGCTCGGGTTCGCCATTCCAGGTACTTTACTAGCAATCTCCCTACTTGGAGAATCAGCACCTTTAACCTCCTGTTCCCTACAGGTTGCAATTTGTCCTGAGGATGAACAGGAAGAGGGGCAACCAATGAGAAACTAGATCTAGGTGTTGGGACAGGCACAGGTCACTCAATTTTCCCATCAGGAAGAAGAATTATCCACAGGCTCAGCCTGCCGCCAGGAACCAGAATAGGGACTGAGGCAATCCCGTGCTTTTGCGGCCAGCTCCCAAAAAAGACAGTTGAAAAATGGAGGTCAGGGGCACTGCCATTCACAAACCTGCTGAGTTATAAATGATGACTCTCATCCACAGATATATTGAGGGAAGGCAACGAAGAGGATTTGAAAGCAAGGCAGAATTGCAGGAAACAGATTTCAGGATGTAGATTTGAATCGCATTTAAAGCACATGAAAAGCGGCAAAACGTCGACAATGATGCCCTTGGCCAAACAGGGCGTATGCGTTTTTTCCTGAATATATTCAGGAAAAAACGAATACGCCCTGTTTGGCCAACCAAGCAACCTGGAAAGTCTAATCAGCGCTACAAAGAAGTCTCGCTTCCCATCGGTCAAAAGGGCCATGCTGCAAAAAGTGTCAAAACCAGAAATGCAGGACAGGCCATGGAGAAATGGCAGCCTTGCTACGCTGATGGGCGGGATGTAAATTGCCAACAGCCACTCTGGAGAAGTGTACGGTGTGTCCTGAAACATCGAAAAAACACAGCTTAGGGAGCATAGGGCACGTCCACTCATGGGCGTATAAATTGAGAAAACTAAAAATCAGCAAGACACAGGCACCCCAAAGTTTAGGGCTGCTCTGTTGACAAGAACCTCCACTTCATGGCACCTTAAATATCCCAGGAAAGAGAAAAATGGATAAAGAAGTTGTGGTCCTTATGTACAATGGAATATCACTCAGACATGAAATCAATGTCATAAGGCTAGTAGAAGCAAGATGAGTGGATTTAGGTACGACGATTCTAAGTGAAATAAGTCATACAGAAAAAGACACTTATCATAAGCTATCACTTATAGAGGGAATGTAAAAACCGCTACACTTGAACTGAATTACAAAACAGAACAGAGTCACACGTTTAGAAAACACACTATGGCTGCTTAACGGGAAAGGTGAGGTGGGGTGATGCATAAAACAAGGGTTTCAAATTCGCTCAGATACCGTTCCATACACCCAATATGTAATAGACAAGACCTACTCCTTGCTCAGTGAACTGGACTCAACACCCCCTATTCACCGCACAAGAATATATGTGACTAGTAAGAATCTTAAAACCTATGTATTGATATCTGTCTGGAAGTGAGTCAAGTGGGTGTAAAGCCGCATAAACACAGCCTTGAAAAGCAGCTAAACCCCATTATAAAAATAAATTACTTTTAAAAACCCGTAAAACAAAGACAGTGAAAGAGAGAGAAATTCTTACAAAATTCGTTCAGAGGCTGTGATGCAACCTGGATTGACCATATCTAGACACACAGCTGGATGAGAAATAAGGGTGGACACTCTTGGGGCTGAGAGGTTGTGTGAGGTTGGGTGAGCAAACACAGACCCTTTAAAGTAATACTGCGTGGTACCCATCCCATGGGTCCCAAATCTCCAGGTTCAAGGGCATATTCCTACATCGAAAACATGCATGTGTAACCCAGAAGATGGTACACCGTGTGATTTTCAAAGGTTTCTAAAACGCAACTCATTTCTCATCTCCTTGTGCTCGGGTTCGCCATTCCAGGTACTTTACTAGCAATCTCCCTACTTGGAGAATCAGCACCTTTAACCTCCTGTTCCGTACAGGTTGCCATTTGTCCTGAGGATGAAAGGGAAGAGGGGCAACCAATGAGAGACTAGATCTAGGTGTTGGGACAGGCACAGGTCACTCTATTTTCCCATCAGGAAGAAGAATTAACCACAGGCTCAGCCTACCGCCGGGAACCAGAATAGGGCCTTAGGCAATACCGTGCGTTTGCGGCCAGCTCCCAAAAAAGACAGTTGAAAAATGGAGCTCAGGGGCACTGCAATTCACAAACCTGCTGAGTTATAAATGATAACTCTCGTCCAAAAATATATTGAGGGAAGGCAACGAAGAGGATTTGAAAGCAAGGCAGAATTGCAGGAAACATGTTTCAGGAGGTAGATTCGAATAGCCTTTAAAGCATATGTAAAGTGGCAAAAGTTCGACAATGATGCCCTTGGCCAAAAAGGGCGTATGCGTTTTTTCCTGAATATATTCAGGAAAAAACGCATACGCCCTTTTTGGCCAACCAAGCAACCTGGAAAGGGAAATCAGCGCTACAAAGAAGTCTCGCTTCCCATCGGTCAAAAGGGCCATGCTGCAAAAAGTGTCAAAACCAGAAATGCAGGACAGGCCATGGAGAAATGTCAGCCTTGCTACGGTGATGGGCGGGATGTAAATTGCCAACAGCCACTCTGGAGAAGTGTACGGTGTGTCCTGAAACATCGAAAAAACACAGCTTAGGGAGCATAGGGCACGGCCACTCATGGGCGTATAAATTGGGAAAATTAAAAATCAGCAAGACACAGGCACCCCAAAGTTTAGGGCTGCTCTGTTGACAAGAACCTCCACTTCATGACACCTTAAATATCCCAGGAAAGAGAAAAATGGATAAAGAAGTTGTGGTCCTTATGTACAATGGAATATCACTCAGACATGAAATCAATGTCATAAGGCTAGTAGAAGCAAGATGAGTGGATTTAGGTACGACGATTCTAAGTGAAATAAGACACACAGAAAAAGACACTTATCATAAGCTATCACTTATAGAGGGAAAGTAAAAACCGCTACACTTGAACTGAATTACAAAACAGAACAGAGTCACACGTTTAGAAAACACACTATGGCTGCTTAACGGGAAAGGTGAGGTGGGGTGATGCATAAAACAAGGGTTTCAAATTCGTTCAGATACCGTTCCATACACCCAATATGTAATAGACAAGACCTACTCCTTGCTCAGTGAACTGGACTCAACACCCCCTATTCACCACACAAGAATATATCTGACTAGTAAGAATCTTAAAACCTATGTATTGTATCTGTCTGGAATTGAGTCAAGTGGGTGTAAAGCCGCATAAACACAGCGGTGAAAAACAGCTAAACCCCATTATAAAAATAAATTACTTTTAAAAACCCGTAAAACAAAGACTGTGAAAGAGAGAGAATTTCTTCCAAAATTCGGTCTGGGGCTGGGATGCAACCTGGATTGACCATATCTAGACATACAGCTGGATGAGACATAAGGGTGGACACTCTTGGGGCTGAGAGTTTGGGTGAGCTTGGGTGAGCAAACGCAGAACCTTTAAAGTAATACTGCGTGGTACGCATCCCATGGGTCCCAAATCTCCAGGTTCAAGGGCATCTTCCTACATCGAAAACATGCATGAGAAACCCAGAAGAAGGTACACCATGTGATTTTGAAAGGTTTCTAAAACACACATCATTTCTCATCTCCTTGTGCTCGGGTTCGCAATTCCAGCTACTTTATTAGCAATCTCCCTACTTGGAGCATCAGCACCTTTAACCTCCTGTTCCCTACAGGTTGCAATTTGTCCTGAGGATGAACGGGAAGAGGGGCAACCAATGAGAGACTAGATCTAGGTGTTGGGACAGGCACAGGTCACTCTATTTTCCCATCAGGAAGAAGAATTATCCACAGGCTCAGCCTGCCGCCCAGAAACAGAATAGGGCCTGAGGCAATCCCGTGCGTTTGAGGCCAGCTCCCAAAAAAGCGAGTTGAAAAATGGAGCCCAGGGACACTGCCATTCACAAACCCGCAGAGTTATAAATGATAACTCTCGTCCACAAATATATTGAGGGAAGGCAACGAAGAGGATTTGAAAGCAAGGCAGAATTGCAGGAAACAGGTTTCAGGAGGTAGATTCGAATCGCCTTTAAAGCACATGAAAAGTCGCAAAACGTCAAAAATGATGCCCTTGGCCAAAAAGGGCGTATGCGTTTTTTCCTGAATATATTCAGGAAAAAACGCATACGCCCTTTTTGGCCAACCAAGCAACCTGGAAAGGCAAATCAGCGCTACAAAGTAGTCTCGCTTCCCATCGGTCAAAAGGGCCATGATGCAAAAAGTGTCAAAACCAGAAATGCAGGACAGGCCATGGAGAAATGGCAGCCTTGCTACGCTGATGGGCGGGATGTAAATTGCCAACAGCCACTCTGGAGAAGTGTACGGTGTGTCCTGAAACATCGAGAAAACACAGCTTAGGGAGCATAGGGCACGTCTACTCATGGGCGTATAAATTGGGAAAACTAAAAATCAGCAAGACACAGGCACCCCAAAGTTTAGGGCTGCTCTGTTGACAAGAACCTCCACTTCATGACACCTTAAATATCCCAGGAAAGAGAAAAATGGATAAAGAAGTTGTGGTCCTTATGTACAATGGAATATCATCAGACATGAAATCAATGTCATAAGGCTAGAAGAAGCAAGATGAGTGGACTTAGGTACGATGATTCTAAGTGAAATAAGTCACACAGAAAAAGACACTTATCATAAGCTATCACTTATAGAGGGAATGTAAAAACCGGTACACTTGAACTGAATTACAAAACAGAACAGAGTCACACGTTTAGAAAACACACTATGGTTGCTTAACGGGAAAGGTGAGGTGGGGTGATGCATAAAACAAGGGTTTCAAATTGGCTCAGATACAGTTCCATACACCCAATATGTAATAGAAAAGACCGACTCCTTGCTCAGTGAACTGGACTCAACACCCCCTATTCACCGCACAAGAATATATGTGACTAGTAAGAATCTTAAAACCTATGTATTGATATCTGTCTGGAAGAGAGTCAAGTGGGTGTAAAGCCGCATAAACACAGCCGTGAAAAGCAGCTAAACCCCATTATAAAAATAAATTACTTTTAAAAACCCGTAAAACAAAGACAGTGAAAGAGAGAGAAATTCTTACAAAATTCGTTCAGGGGCTGTGATGCAACCTGGATTGACCATATCTAGACGCACAGCTGGATGAGACATAAGGCTGGACACACTTGGGGCTGAGAGGTTGGGTGAGGTTGGGTGAGCAAACACAGACCCTTTAAGGTAATACTGCCTGGTACCCATCCCATGGGTCCCAAATCTCCAGGTTCAAGGGCATATTCCTACATCGAAAACATGCATGAGAAACCCAGAAGGTGGTACACCGTGTGATTTTGAAAGGTTTCTAAAACGCACCTCATTTCTCATTTCCTTGTGTTCGGGTTCGCCATTCCAGCTACTTTACTAGAAATCTCCCTACTTGGAGAATCAGCACCTTTAACCTCCTGTTCCGTACAGGTTGCAATTTGTCCTGAGGATGAAAGGGAAGAGGGGCAACCAATGAGAGACTAGATCTAGGTGTTGGGACAGGCACAGGTCACTCTATTTTCCCATCAGGAAGAAGAACTAACCACAGTCTCAGCCTGCCCCCCGGAACCTGAATAGGGCCTGAGGCAATCCCGTGCTTTTGCGGCCAGCTCCCAAAAAAGACAGTTGAAAAATGGAGCTCAGGGGCACTGCCATTCACAAACCCGCAGAGTTATAAATGATAACTCTCTTCCACAAATATATTGAGGGAAGGCAACGAAGAGGATTTGAAAGCAAGGCAGAATTGCAGGAAACATGTTTCAGGAGGTAGATTCGAATAGCCTTTAAAGCATATGTAAAGTGGCAAAAGTTCGACAATGATGCCCTTGGCCAAAAAGGGCGTATGCGTTTTTTCCTGAATATATTCAGGAAAAAACGCATACGCCCTTTTTGGCCAACCAAGCAACCTGGAAAGGCAAATCAGCGCTACAAAGAAGTCTCGCTTCCCATCGGTCAAAAGGGCCATGCTGCAAAAAGTGTCAAAACCAGAAATGCAGGACAGGCCATGGAGAAATGTCAGCCTTGCTACGCTGATGGGCGGGATGTAAATTGCCAACAGCCACTCTGGAGAAGTGTACGGTGTGTCCTGAAACATCGAAAAAACACAGCTTAGGGAGCATAGGGCACGTCCACTCATGGGCGTATAAATTGGGAAAATTAAAAATCAGCAAGACACAGGCACCCCAAAGTTTAGGGCTGCTCTGTTGACAAGAACCTCCACTTCATGACACCTTAAATATCCCAGGAAAGAGAAAAATGGATAAAGAAGTTGTGGTCCTTATGTACAATGGAATATCACTCAGACATGAAATCAATGTCATAAGGCTAGTAGAAGCAAGATGAGTGGATTTAGGTACGACGATTCTAAGTGAAATAAGTCACACAGAAAAAGACACTTATCATAAGCTATCACTTATAGAGGAAATGTAAAAACCGCTACACTTGAACTGAATTACAAAACAGAACAGAGTCACACGTTTAGAAAACACACTATGGCTGCTTAACGGGACAGGTGAGGTGGGGTGATGCATAAAACAAGGGTTTCAAATTCGTTCAGATACCGTTCCATACACCCAATATGTAATAGACAAGACCTACTCCTTGCTCAGTGAACTGGACTCAACACCCCCTATTCACCACACAAGAATATATCTGACTAGTAAGAATCTTAAAACCTATGTATTGATATCTGTCTGGAAGTGAGTCAAGTGGGTGTAAAGCCGCATAAACACAGCGGTGAAAAACAGCTAAACCCCATTATAAAAATAAATTACTTTTAAAAACCCGTAAAACAAAGACTGTGAAAGAGAGAGAAATTCTTCCAAAATTCGGTCTGGGGTTGGGATGCAACCTGGATTGACCATATCTAGACATACAGCTGGATGAGACATAAGGGTGGACACTCTTGGGGCTGAGAGGTTGGGTGAGGTTGGGTGAGCAAACGCAGAACCTTTAAAGAAATACTGCGTGGTACGCATCCCATGGGTCCCAAATCTCCAGGTTCAAGGGCATATTCCTACATCGAAAACATGCATGAGAAACCCAGAAGGTGGTACACCGTGTGATTTTGAAAGGTTTCTAAAACGCACCTCATTTCTCATTTCCTTGTGTTCGGGTTCGCCATTCCAGCTACTTTACTAGAAATCTCCCTACTTGGAGAATCAGCACCTTTAACCTCCTGTTCCGTACAGGTTGCAATTTGTCCTGAGGATGAAAGGGAAGAGGGGCAACCAATGAGAGACTAGATCTAGGTGTTGGGACAGGCACAGGTCACTCTATTTTCCCATCAGGAAGAAGAATTAACCACAGGCTCAGCCTGCCCCCCGGAACCTGAATAGGGCCTGAGGCAATCCCGTGCTTTTGCGGCCAGCTCCCAAAAAAGACAGTTGAAAAATGGAGCTCAGGGGCACTGCCATTCACAAACCCGCAGAGTTATAAATGATAACTCTCTTCCACAAATATATTGAGGGAAGGCAACGAAGAGGATTTGAAAGCAAGGCAGAATTGCAGGAAACATGTTTCGGGAGGTAGATTCGAATCGCCTTTAAAGCATATGTAAAGTGGCAAAACTTCGACAATGATGCCCTTGGCCAAAAAGGGCGTATGCGTTTTTTCCTGAATATATTCAGGAAAAAACGCATACGCCCTTTTTGGCCAACCAAGCAACCTGGAAAGGCAAATCAGCGCTACAAAGAAGTCTCGCTTCCCATTGGTCAAAAGGGCCATGCTGCAAACAGTGTCAAAACCAGAAATGCAGGACAGGCCATGGAGAAATGTCAGCCTTGCTACGCTGATGGGCGGGATGTAAATTGCCAACAGCCACTCTGGAGAAGTGTACGGTGTGTCCTGAAACATCGAAAAAACACAGCTTAGGGAGCATAGGGCACGTCCACTCATGGGCGTATAAATTGGGAAAATTAAAAATCAGCAAGACACAGGCAACCCAAAGTTTAGGGCTGCTCTGTTGACAAGAACCTCCACTTCATGACACCTTAAATATCCCAGGAAAGAGAAAAATGGATAAAGAAGTTGTGGTCCTTATGTACAATGGAATATCACTCAGACATGAAATCAATGTCATAAGGCTAGTAGAAGCAAGATGAGTGGATTTAGGTACGACGATTCTAAGTGAAATAAGTCACACAGAAAAAGACACTTATCATAAGCTATCACTTATAGAGGAAATGTAAAAACAGCTACACTTGAACTGAATTACAAAACAGAACAGAGTCACACGTTTAGAAAACACACTATGGCTGCTTAACGGGAAAGGTGAGGTGGGGTGATGCATAAAACAAGGGTTTCAAATTCGTTCAGATACTGTTCCATACACCCAATATGTAATAGACAAGACCTACTCCTTGCTCAGTGAACTGGACTCAACATCCCCTATTCACCACACAAGAATATATCTGACTAGTAATAATCTTAAAACCTATGTATTGATATCTCTCTGGAAGTGAGTCAAGTGGGTGTAAAGCCGCATAAACACAGCGGTGAAAAACAGCTACACCCCATTATAAAAATAAATTACTTTTAAAAACCCGTAAAACAAAGACTGTGAAAGAGAGAGAAATTCTTCCAAAATTCGGTCTGGGGCTGGGATGCAACCTGGATTGACCATATCTAGACATACAGCTGGATGAGACATAAGGGTGGACACTCTTGGGGCTGAGAGGTTGGGTGAGGTTGGGTGAGCAAACGCAGAACCTTTAAAGTAATACTGCGTGGTACGCATCCCATGGGTCCCAAATCTCCAGGTTCAAGGGCATCTTCCTACATCGAAAACATACATGAGAAACCCAGAAGATGGTACACCGTGTGATTTTGAAAGGTTTCTAAAACGCACCTCATTTCTCATCTCCTTGTGCTCGGGTTCGCCATTCCAGGTACTTTACTAGCAATCTCCCTACTTGGAGAATCAGCACCTTTAACCTCCTGTTCTCTACAGGTTGCAATTTGTCCTGAGGATGAACGGGAAGAGGGGCAACCAATGAGAGACTAGATCTAGGTGTTGGGACAGGCACAGGTCACTCTATTTTCCCATCAGGAAGAAGAATTAACCACAGGCTCAGCCTGCCGCCCAGAAGCAGAATAGGGCCTGAGGCAATCCCGCGCTCTTACGGCCAGCTCCCAAAAAAGCGAGTTGAAAAATGGAGCCCAGGGACACTGCCATTCACAAACCCGCAGAGTTATAAATGATAACTCTCGTCCACAAATATATTGAGGGAAGGCAACGAAGAGGATTTGAAAGCAAGGCAGAATTGCAGGAAACAGGTTTCAGGAGGTAGATACGAATCGCCTTTAAAGCACATGAAAAGTCGCAAAACGTCAACAATGATGCCCTTGGCCAAAAAGGGCGTATGCGTTTTTTCCTGAATATATTCAGGAAAAAACGCATACGCCCTTTTTGGCCAACCAAGCAACCTGGAAAGGCAAATCAGCGCTACAAAGTAGGCTCGCTTCCCATCGGTCAAAAGGGCCATGCTGCAAAAAGTGTCAAAACCAGAAATGCAGGACAGGCCATGGAGAAATGTCAGCCTTGCTACGCTGATGGGCGGGATGTAAATTGCCAACAGCCACTCAGGAGAAGTGTACGGTGTGTCCTGAAACATCGAGAAAACACAGCTTAGGGAGCATAGGGCACGTCTACTCATGGGCGTATAAATTGGGAAAACTAAAAATCAGCAAGACACAGGCACCCCAAAGTTTAGGGCTGCTCTGTTGACAAGAACCTCCACTTCATGACACCTTAAATATCCCAGGAAAGAGAAAAATGGATAAAGAAGTTGTGGTCCTTATGTACAATGGAATATCATCAGACATGAAATCAATGTCATAAGGCTAGAAGAAGCAAGATGAGTGGACTTAGGTACGATGATTCTAAGTGAAATAAGTCACACAGAAAAAGACACTTATCATAAGCTATCACTTATAGAGGGAATGTAAAAACCGGTACACTTGAACTGAATTACAAAACAGAACAGAGTCACACGTTTAGAAAACACACTATGGTTGCTTAACGGGAAAGGTGAGGTGGGGTGATGCATAAAACAAGGGTTTCAAATTGGCTCAGATACAGTTCCATACACCCAATATGTAATAGAAAAGACCGACTCCTTGCTCAGTGAACTGGACTCAACACCCCCTATTCACCGCACAAGAATATATGTGACTAGTAAGAATCTTAAAACCTATGTATTGATATCTGTCTGGAAGAGAGTCAAGTGGGTGTAAAGCCGCATAAACACAGCCGTGAAAAGCAGCTAAACCCCATTATAAAAATAAATTACTTTTAAAAACCCGTAAAACAAAGACAGTGAAAGAGAGAGAAATTCTTACAAAATTCGTTCAGGGGCTGTGATGCAACCTGGATTGACCATATCTAGACGCACAGCTGGATGAGACATAAGGCTGGACACACTTGGGGCTGAGAGGTTGGGTGAGGTTGGGTGAGCAAACACAGACCCTGTAAGGTAATACTGCCTGGTACCCATCCCATGGGTCCCAAATCTCCAGGTTCAAGGGCATATTCCTACATCGAAAACATGCATGAGAAACCCAGAAGGTGGTACACCGTGTGATTTTGAAAGGTTTCTAAAACGCACCTCATTTCTCATTTCCTTGTGTTCGGGTTCGCCATTCCAGCTACTTTACTAGAAATCTCCCTACTTGGAGAATCAGCACCTTTAACCTCCTGTTCCGTACAGGTTGCAATTTGTCCTGAGGATGAAAGGGAAGAGGGGCAACCAATGAGAGACTAGATCTAGGTGTTGGGACAGGCACAGGTCACTCTATTTTCCCATCAGGAAGAAGAACTAACCACAGTCTCAGCCTGCCCCCCGGAACCTGAATAGGGCCTGAGGCAATCCCGTGCTTTTGCGGCCAGCTCCCAAAAAAGACAGTTGAAAAATGGAGCTCAGGGGCACTGCCATTCACAAACCCGCAGAGTTATAAATGATAACTCTCTTCCACAAATATATTGAGGGAAGGCAACGAAGAGGATTTGAAAGCAAGGCAGAATTGCAGGAAACATGTTTCAGGAGGTAGATTCGAATAGCCTTTAAAGCATATGTAAAGTGGCAAAAGTTCGACAATGATGCCCTTGGCCAAAAAGGGCGTATGCGTTTTTTCCTGAATATATTCAGGAAAAAACGCATACGCCCTTTTTGGCCAACCAAGCAACCTGGAAAGGCAAATCAGCGCTACAAAGAAGTCTCGCTTCCCATCGGTCAAAAGGGCCATGCTGCAAAAAGTGTCAAAACCAGAAATGCAGGACAGGCCATGGAGAAATGTCAGCCTTGCTACGCTGATGGGCGGGATGTAAATTGCCAACAGCCACTCTGGAGAAGTGTACGGTGTGTCCTGAAACATCGAAAAAACACAGCTTAGGGAGCATAGGGCACGTCCACTCATGGGCGTATAAATTGGGAAAATTAAAAATCAGCAAGACACAGGCACCCCAAAGTTTAGGGCTGCTCTGTTGACAAGAACCTCCACTTCATGACACCTTAAATATCCCAGGAAAGAGAAAAATGGATAAAGAAGTTGTGGTCCTTATGTACAATGGAATATCACTCAGACATGAAATCAATGTCATAAGGCTAGTAGAAGCAAGATGAGTGGATTTAGGTACGACGATTCTAAGTGAAATAAGTCACACAGAAAAAGACACTTATCATAAGCTATCACTTATAGAGGAAATGTAAAAACCGCTACACTTGAACTGAATTACAAAACAGAACAGAGTCACACGTTTAGAAAACACACTATGGCTGCTTAACGGGACAGGTGAGGTGGGGTGATGCATAAAACAAGGGTTTCAAATTCGTTCAGATACCGTTCCATACACCCAATATGTAATAGACAAGACCTACTCCTTGCTCAGTGAACTGGACTCAACACCCCCTATTCACCACACAAGAATATATCTGACTAGTAAGAATCTTAAAACCTATGTATTGATATCTGTCTGGAAGTGAGTCAAGTGGGTGTAAAGCCGCATAAACACAGCGGTGAAAAACAGCTAAACCCCATTATAAAAATAAATTACTTTTAAAAACCCGTAAAACAAAGACTGTGAAAGAGAGAGAAATTCTTCCAAAATTCGGTCTGGGGTTGGGATGCAACCTGGATTGACCATATCTAGACATACAGCTGGATGAGACATAAGGGTGGACACTCTTGGGGCTGAGAGGTTGGGTGAGGTTGGGTGAGCAAACGCAGAACCTTTAAAGAAATACTGCGTGGTACGCATCCCATGGGTCCCAAATCTCCAGGTTCAAGGGCATATTCCTACATCGAAAACATGCATGAGAAACCCAGAAGGTGGTACACCGTGTGATTTTGAAAGGTTTCTAAAACGCACCTCATTTCTCATTTCCTTGTGTTCGGGTTCGCCATTCCAGCTACTTTACTAGAAATCTCCCTACTTGGAGAATCAGCACCTTTAACCTCCTGTTCCGTACAGGTTGCAATTTGTCCTGAGGATGAAAGGGAAGAGGGGCAACCAATGAGAGACTAGATCTAGGTGTTGGGACAGGCACAGGTCACTCTATTTTCCCATCAGGAAGAAGAATTAACCACAGGCTCAGCCTGCCCCCCGGAACCTGAATAGGGCCTGAGGCAATCCCGTGCTTTTGCGGCCAGCTCCCAAAAAAGACAGTTGAAAAATGGAGCTCAGGGGCACTGCCATTCACAAACCCGCAGAGTTATAAATGATAACTCTCTTCCACAAATATATTGAGGGAAGGCAACGAAGAGGATTTGAAAGCAAGGCAGAATTGCAGGAAACATGTTTCGGGAGGTAGATTCGAATCGCCTTTAAAGCATATGTAAAGTGGCAAAACTTCGACAATGATGCCCTTGGCCAAAAAGGGCGTATGCGTTTTTTCCTGAATATATTCAGGAAAAAACGCATACGCCCTTTTTGGCCAACCAAGCAACCTGGAAAGGCAAATCAGCGCTACAAAGAAGTCTCGCTTCCCATTGGTCAAAAGGGCCATGCTGCAAACAGTGTCAAAACCAGAAATGCAGGACAGGCCATGGAGAAATGTCAGCCTTGCTACGCTGATGGGCGGGATGTAAATTGCCAACAGCCACTCTGGAGAAGTGTACGGTGTGTCCTGAAACATCGAAAAAACACAGCTTAGGGAGCATAGGGCACGTCCACTCATGGGCGTATAAATTGGGAAAATTAAAAATCAGCAAGACACAGGCAACCCAAAGTTTAGGGCTGCTCTGTTGACAAGAACCTCCACTTCATGACACCTTAAATATCCCAGGAAAGAGAAAAATGGATAAAGAAGTTGTGGTCCTTATGTACAATGGAATATCACTCAGACATGAAATCAATGTCATAAGGCTAGTAGAAGCAAGATGAGTGGATTTAGGTACGACGATTCTAAGTGAAATAAGTCACACAGAAAAAGACACTTATCATAAGCTATCACTTATAGAGGAAATGTAAAAACAGCTACACTTGAACTGAATTACAAAACAGAACAGAGTCACACGTTTAGAAAACACACTATGGCTGCTTAACGGGAAAGGTGAGGTGGGGTGATGCATAAAACAAGGGTTTCAAATTCGTTCAGATACCGTTCCATACACCCAATAGGTAATAGACAAGACCTACTCCTTGCTCAGTGAACTGGACTCAACATCCCCTATTCACCACACAAGAATATATCTGACTAGTAATAATCTTAAAACCTATGTATTGATATCTCTCTGGAAGTGAGTCAAGTGGGTGTAAAGCCGCATAAACACAGCGGTGAAAAACAGCTACACCCCATTATAAAAATAAATTACTTTTAAAAACCCGTAAAACAAAGACTGTGAAAGAGAGAGAAATTCTTCCAAACTTCGGTCTGGGGCTGGGATGCAACCTGGATTGACCATATCTAGACATACAGCTGGATGAGACATAAGGGTGGACACTCTTGGGGCTGAGAGGTTGGGTGAGGTTGGGTGAGCAAACGCAGAACCTTTAAAGTAATACTGCGTGGTACGCATCCCATGGGTCCCAAATCTCCAGGTTCAAGGGCATCTTCCTACATCGAAAACATACATGAGAAACCCAGAAGATGGTACACCGTGTGATTTTGAAAGGTTTCTAAATCGCACCTCATTTCTCATCTCCTTGTGCTCGGGTTCGCCATTCCAGGTACTTTACTAGCAATCTCCCTACTTGGAGAATCAGCACCTTTAACCTCCTGTTCCCTACAGGTTGCAATTTGCCCTGAGGATGAACGGGAAGAGGGGCAACCAATGAGAGACTAGATCTAGGTGTTGGGACAGGCACAGGTCACTCTATTTTCCCATCAGGAAGAAGAATTAACCACAGGCTCAGCCTGCCGCCCAGAAGCAGAATAGGGCCTGAGGCAATCCCGCGCTCTTACGGCCAGCTCCCAAAAAAGCGAGTTGAAAAATGGAGCCCAGGGACACTGCCATTCACAAACCCGCAGAGTTATAAATGATAACTCTCGTCCACAAATATATTGAGGGAAGGCAACGAAGAGGATTTGAAAGCAAGGCAGAATTGCAGGAAACAGGTTTCAGGAGGTAGATACGAATCGCCTTTAAAGCACATGAAAAGTCGCAAAACGTCAACAATGATGCCCTTGGCCAAAAAGGGCGTATGCGTTTTTTCCTGAATATATTCAGGAAAAAACGCATACGCCCTTTTTGGCCAACCAAGCAACCTGGAAAGGCAAATCAGCGCTACAAAGTAGGCTCGCTTCCCATCGGTCAAAAGGGCCATGCTGCAAAAAGTGTCAAAACCAGAAATGCAGGACAGGCCATGGAGAAATGTCAGCCTTGCTACGCTGATGGGCGGGATGTAAATTGCCAACAGCCACTCTGGAGAAGTGTACGGTGTGTCCTGAAACATCGAAAAAACACAGCTTAGGGAGCATAGGGCACGTCCACTCATGGGCGTATAAATTGGGAAAATTAAAAATCAGCAAGACACAGGCACCCCAAAGTTTAGGGCTGCTCTGTTGACAAGAACCTCCACTTCATGACACCTTAAATATCCCAGGAAAGAGAAAAATGGATAAAGAAGTTGTGGTCCTTATGTACAATGGAATATCACTCAGACATGAAATCAATGTCATAAGGCTAGTAGAAGCAAGATGAGTGGATTTAGGTACGACGATTCTAAGTGAAATAAGTCACACAGAAAAAGACACTTATCATAAGCTATCACTTATAGAGGAAATGTAAAAACCGCTACACTTGAACTGAATTACAAAACAGAACAGAGTCACACGTTTAGAAAACACACTATGGCTGCTTAACGGGAAAGGTGAGGTGGGGTGATGCATAAAACAAGGGTTTCAAATTGGCTCAGATACCGTTCCATACACCCAATATGTAATAGAAAAGACCGACTCCTTGCTCAGTGAACTGGACTCAAAACCCCCTATTCACCGCACAAGAATATATGTGACTAGTAAGAATCTTAAAACCTATGTATTGATATCTGTCTGGAAGAGAGTCAAGTGGGTGTAAAGCCGCATAAACACAGCCGTGAAAAGCAGCTAAACCCCATTATAAAAATAAATTACTTTTAAAAACCCGTAAAACAAAGACAGTGAAAGAGAGAGAAATTCTTACAAAATTCGTTCAGGGGCTGTGATGCAACCTGGATTGACCATATCTAGACGCACAGCTGGATGAGACATAAGGCTGGACACACTTGGGGCTGAGAGGTTGGGTGAGGTTGGGTGAGCAAACACAGACCCTTTAAGGTAATACTGCCTGGTACCCATCCCATGGGTCCCAAATCTCCAGGTTCAAGGGCATATTCCTACATCGAAAACATGCATGAGAAACCCAGAAGGTGGTACACCGTGTGATTTTGAAAGGTTTCTAAAACGCACCTCATTTCTCATTTCCTTGTGTTCGGGTTCGCCATTCCAGCTACTTTACTAGAAATCTCCCTACTTGGAGAATCAGCACCTTTAACCTCCTGTTCCGTACAGGTTGCAATTTGTCCTGAGGATGAAAGGGAAGAGGGGCAACCAATGAGAGACTAGATCTAGGTGTTGGGACAGGCACAGGTCACTCTATTTTCCCATCAGGAAGAAGAACTAACCACAGTCTCAGCCTGCCCCCCGGAACCTGAATAGGGCCTGAGGCAATCCCGTGCTTTTGCGGCCAGCTCCCAAAAAAGACAGTTGAAAAATGGAGCTCAGGGGCACTGCCATTCACAAACCCGCAGAGTTATAAATGATAACTCTCTTCCACAAATATATTGAGGGAAGGCAACGAAGAGGATTTGAAAGCAAGGCAGAATTGCAGGAAACATGTTTCAGGAGGTAGATTCGAATAGCCTTTAAAGCATATGTAAAGTGGCAAAAGTTCGACAATGATGCCCTTGGCCAAAAAGGGCGTATGCGTTTTTTCCTGAATATATTCAGGAAAAAACGCATACGCCCTTTTTGGCCAACCAAGCAACCTGGAAAGGCAAATCAGCGCTACAAAGAAGTCTCGCTTCCCATCGGTCAAAAGGGCCATGCTGCAAAAAGTGTCAAAACCAGAAATGCAGGACAGGCCATGGAGAAATGTCAGCCTTGCTACGCTGATGGGCGGGATGTAAATTGCCAACAGCCACTCTGGAGAAGTGTACGGTGTGTCCTGAAACATCGAAAAAACACAGCTTAGGGAGCATAGGGCACGTCCACTCATGGGCGTATAAATTGGGAAAATTAAAAATCAGCAAGACACAGGCACCCCAAAGTTTAGGGCTGCTCTGTTGACAAGAACCTCCACTTCATGACACCTTAAATATCCCAGGAAAGAGAAAAATGGATAAAGAAGTTGTGGTCCTTATGTACAATGGAATATCACTCAGACATGAAATCAATGTCATAAGGCTAGTAGAAGCAAGATGAGTGGATTTAGGTACGACGATTCTAAGTGAAATAAGTCACACAGAAAAAGACACTTATCATAAGCTATCACTTATAGAGGAAATGTAAAAACCGCTACACTTGAACTGAATTACAAAACAGAACAGAGTCACACGTTTAGAAAACACACTATGGCTGCTTAACGGGACAGGTGAGGTGGGGTGATGCATAAAACAAGGGTTTCAAATTCGTTCAGATACCGTTCCATACACCCAATATGTAATAGACAAGACCTACTCCTTGCTCAGTGAACTGGACTCAACACCCCCTATTCACCACACAAGAATATATCTGACTAGTAAGAATCTTAAAACCTATGTATTGATATCTGTCTGGAAGTGAGTCAAGTGGGTGTAAAGCCGCATAAACACAGCGGTGAAAAACAGCTAAACCCCATTATAAAAATAAATTACTTTTAAAAACCCGTAAAACAAAGACTGTGAAAGAGAGAGAAATTCTTCCAAAATTCGGTCTGGGGTTGGGATGCAACCTGGATTGACCATATCTAGACATACAGCTGGATGAGACATAAGGGTGGACACTCTTGGGGCTGAGAGGTTGGGTGAGGTTGGGTGAGCAAACGCAGAACCTTTAAAGAAATACTGCGTGGTACGCATCCCATGGGTCCCAAATCTCCAGGTTCAAGGGCATATTCCTACATCGAAAACATGCATGAGAAACCCAGAAGGTGGTACACCGTGTGATTTTGAAAGGTTTCTAAAACGCACCTCATTTCTCATTTCCTTGTGTTCGGGTTCGCCATTCCAGCTACTTTACTAGAAATCTCCCTACTTGGAGAATCAGCACCTTTAACCTCCTGTTCCGTACAGGTTGCAATTTGTCCTGAGGATGAAAGGGAAGAGGGGCAACCAATGAGAGACTAGATCTAGGTGTTGGGACAGGCACAGGTCACTCTATTTTCCCATCAGGAAGAAGAATTAACCACAGGCTCAGCCTGCCCCCCGGAACCTGAATAGGGCCTGAGGCAATCCCGTGCTTTTGCGGCCAGCTCCCAAAAAAGACAGTTGAAAAATGGAGCTCAGGGGCACTGCCATTCACAAACCCGCAGAGTTATAAATGATAACTCTCTTCCACAAATATATTGAGGGAAGGCAACGAAGAGGATTTGAAAGCAAGGCAGAATTGCAGGAAACATGTTTCGGGAGGTAGATTCGAATCGCCTTTAAAGCATATGTAAAGTGGCAAAACTTCGACAATGATGCCCTTGGCCAAAAAGGGCGTATGCGTTTTTTCCTGAATATATTCAGGAAAAAACGCATACGCCCTTTTTGGCCAACCAAGCAACCTGGAAAGGCAAATCAGCGCTACAAAGAAGTCTCGCTTCCCATTGGTCAAAAGGGCCATGCTGCAAACAGTGTCAAAACCAGAAATGCAGGACAGGCCATGGAGAAATGTCAGCCTTGCTACGCTGATGGGCGGGATGTAAATTGCCAACAGCCACTCTGGAGAAGTGTACGGTGTGTCCTGAAACATCGAAAAAACACAGCTTAGGGAGCATAGGGCACGTCCACTCATGGGCGTATAAATTGGGAAAATTAAAAATCAGCAAGACACAGGCAACCCAAAGTTTAGGGCTGCTCTGTTGACAAGAACCTCCACTTCATGACACCTTAAATATCCCAGGAAAGAGAAAAATGGATAAAGAAGTTGTGGTCCTTATGTACAATGGAATATCACTCAGACATGAAATCAATGTCATAAGGCTAGTAGAAGCAAGATGAGTGGATTTAGGTACGACGATTCTAAGTGAAATAAGTCACACAGAAAAAGACACTTATCATAAGCTATCACTTATAGAGGAAATGTAAAAACAGCTACACTTGAACTGAATTACAAAACAGAACAGAGTCACACGTTTAGAAAACACACTATGGCTGCTTAACGGGAAAGGTGAGGTGGGGTGATGCATAAAACAAGGGTTTCAAATTCGTTCAGATACTGTTCCATACACCCAATATGTAATAGACAAGACCTACTCCTTGCTCAGTGAACTGGACTCAACATCCCCTATTCACCACACAAGAATATATCTGACTAGTAATAATCTTAAAACCTATGTATTGATATCTCTCTGGAAGTGAGTCAAGTGGGTGTAAAGCCGCATAAACACAGCGGTGAAAAACAGCTACACCCCATTATAAAAATAAATTACTTTTAAAAACCCGTAAAACAAAGACTGTGAAAGAGAGAGAAATTCTTCCAAAATTCGGTCTGGGGCTGGGATGCAACCTGGATTGACCATATCTAGACATACAGCTGGATGAGACATAAGGGTGGACACTCTTGGGGCTGAGAGGTTGGGTGAGGTTGGGTGAGCAAACGCAGAACCTTTAAAGTAATACTGCGTGGTACGCATCCCATGGGTCCCAAATCTCCAGGTTCAAGGGCATCTTCCTACATCGAAAACATACATGAGAAACCCAGAAGATGGTACACCGTGTGATTTTGAAAGGTTTCTAAAACGCACCTCATTTCTCATCTCCTTGTGCTCGGGTTCGCCATTCCAGGTACTTTACTAGCAATCTCCCTACTTGGAGAATCAGCACCTTTAACCTCCTGTTCCCTACAGGTTGCAATTTGTCCTGAGGATGAACGGGAAGAGGGGCAACCAATGAGAGACTAGATCTAGGTGTTGGGACAGGCACAGGTCACTCTATTTTCCCATCAGGAAGAAGAATTAACCACAGGCTCAGCCTGCCGCCCAGAAGCAGAATAGGGCCTGAGGCAATCCCGCGCTCTTACGGCCAGCTCCCAAAAAAGCGAGTTGAAAAATGGAGCCCAGGGACACTGCCATTCACAAACCCGCAGAGTTATAAATGATAACTCTCGTCCACAAATATATTGAGGGAAGGCAACGAAGAGGATTTGAAAGCAAGGCAGAATTGCAGGAAACAGGTTTCAGGAGGTAGATACGAATCGCCTTTAAAGCACATGAAAAGTCGCAAAACGTCAACAATGATGCCCTTGGCCAAAAAGGGCGTATGCGTTTTTTCCTGAATATATTCAGGAAAAAACGCATACGCCCTTTTTGGCCAACCAAGCAACCTGGAAAGGCAAATCAGCGCTACAAAGTAGGCTCGCTTCCCATCGGTCAAAAGGGCCATGCTGCAAAAAGTGTCAAAACCAGAAATGCAGGACAGGCCATGGAGAAATGTCAGCCTTGCTACGCTGATGGGCGGGATGTAAATTGCCAACAGCCACTCAGGAGAAGTGTACGGTGTGTCCTGAAACATCGAGAAAACACAGCTTAGGGAGCATAGGGCACGTCTACTCATGGGCGTATAAATTGGGAAAACTAAAAATCAGCAAGACACAGGCACCCCAAAGTTTAGGGCTGCTCTGTTGACAAGAACCTCCACTTCATGACACCTTAAATATCCCAGGAAAGAGAAAAATGGATAAAGAAGTTGTGGTCCTTATGTACAATGGAATATCATCAGACATGAAATCAATGTCATAAGGCTAGAAGAAGCAAGATGAGTGGACTTAGGTACGATGATTCTAAGTGAAATAAGTCACACAGAAAAAGACACTTATCATAAGCTATCACTTATAGAGGGAATGTAAAAACCGGTACACTTGAACTGAATTACAAAACAGAACAGAGTCACACGTTTAGAAAACACACTATGGTTGCTTAACGGGAAAGGTGAGGTGGGGTGATGCATAAAACAAGGGTTTCAAATTGGCTCAGATACAGTTCCATACACCCAATATGTAATAGAAAAGACCGACTCCTTGCTCAGTGAACTGGACTCAACACCCCCTATTCACCGCACAAGAATATATGTGACTAGTAAGAATCTTAAAACCTATGTATTGATATCTGTCTGGAAGAGAGTCAAGTGGGTGTAAAGCCGCATAAACACAGCCGTGAAAAGCAGCTAAACCCCATTATAAAAATAAATTACTTTTAAAAACCCGTAAAACAAAGACAGTGAAAGAGAGAGAAATTCTTACAAAATTCGTTCAGGGGCTGTGATGCAACCTGGATTGACCATATCTAGACGCACAGCTGGATGAGACATAAGGCTGGACACACTTGGGGCTGAGAGGTTGGGTGAGGTTGGGTGAGCAAACACAGACCCTTTAAGGTAATACTGCCTGGTACCCATCCCATGGGTCCCAAATCTCCAGGTTCAAGGGCATATTCCTACATCGAAAACATGCATGAGAAACCCAGAAGGTGGTACACCGTGTGATTTTGAAAGGTTTCTAAAACGCACCTCATTTCTCATTTCCTTGTGTTCGGGTTCGCCATTCCAGCTACTTTACTAGAAATCTCCCTACTTGGAGAATCAGCACCTTTAACCTCCTGTTCCGTACAGGTTGCAATTTGTCCTGAGGATGAAAGGGAAGAGGGGCAACCAATGAGAGACTAGATCTAGGTGTTGGGACAGGCACAGGTCACTCTATTTTCCCATCAGGAAGAAGAACTAACCACAGTCTCAGCCTGCCCCCCGGAACCTGAATAGGGCCTGAGGCAATCCCGTGCTTTTGCGGCCAGCTCCCAAAAAAGACAGTTGAAAAATGGAGCTCAGGGGCACTGCCATTCACAAACCCGCAGAGTTATAAATGATAACTCTCTTCCACAAATATATTGAGGGAAGGCAACGAAGAGGATTTGAAAGCAAGGCAGAATTGCAGGAAACATGTTTCAGGAGGTAGATTCGAATAGCCTTTAAAGCATATGTAAAGTGGCAAAAGTTCGACAATGATGCCCTTGGCCAAAAAGGGCGTATGCGTTTTTTCCTGAATATATTCAGGAAAAAACGCATACGCCCTTTTTGGCCAACCAAGCAACCTGGAAAGGCAAATCAGCGCTACAAAGAAGTCTCGCTTCCCATCGGTCAAAAGGGCCATGCTGCAAAAAGTGTCAAAACCAGAAATGCAGGACAGGCCATGGAGAAATGTCAGCCTTGCTACGCTGATGGGCGGGATGTAAATTGCCAACAGCCACTCTGGAGAAGTGTACGGTGTGTCCTGAAACATCGAAAAAACACAGCTTAGGGAGCATAGGGCACGTCCACTCATGGGCGTATAAATTGGGAAAATTAAAAATCAGCAAGACACAGGCACCCCAAAGTTTAGGGCTGCTCTGTTGACAAGAACCTCCACTTCATGACACCTTAAATATCCCAGGAAAGAGAAAAATGGATAAAGAAGTTGTGGTCCTTATGTACAATGGAATATCACTCAGACATGAAATCAATGTCATAAGGCTAGTAGAAGCAAGATGAGTGGATTTAGGTACGACGATTCTAAGTGAAATAAGTCACACAGAAAAAGACACTTATCATAAGCTATCACTTATAGAGGAAATGTAAAAACCGCTACACTTGAACTGAATTACAAAACAGAACAGAGTCACACGTTTAGAAAACACACTATGGCTGCTTAACGGGACAGGTGAGGTGGGGTGATGCATAAAACAAGGGTTTCAAATTCGTTCAGATACCGTTCCATACACCCAATATGTAATAGACAAGACCTACTCCTTGCTCAGTGAACTGGACTCAACACCCCCTATTCACCACACAAGAATATATCTGACTAGTAAGAATCTTAAAACCTATGTATTGATATCTGTCTGGAAGTGAGTCAAGTGGGTGTAAAGCCGCATAAACACAGCGGTGAAAAACAGCTAAACCCCATTATAAAAATAAATTACTTTTAAAAACCCGTAAAACAAAGACTGTGAAAGAGAGAGAAATTCTTCCAAAATTCGGTCTGGGGTTGGGATGCAACCTGGATTGACCATATCTAGACATACAGCTGGATGAGACATAAGGGTGGACACTCTTGGGGCTGAGAGGTTGGGTGAGGTTGGGTGAGCAAACGCAGAACCTTTAAAGAAATACTGCGTGGTACGCATCCCATGGGTCCCAAATCTCCAGGTTCAAGGGCATATTCCTACATCGAAAACATGCATGAGAAACCCAGAAGGTGGTACACCGTGTGATTTTGAAAGGTTTCTAAAACGCACCTCATTTCTCATTTCCTTGTGTTCGGGTTCGCCATTCCAGCTACTTTACTAGAAATCTCCCTACTTGGAGAATCAGCACCTTTAACCTCCTGTTCCGTACAGGTTGCAATTTGTCCTGAGGATGAAAGGGAAGAGGGGCAACCAATGAGAGACTAGATCTAGGTGTTGGGACAGGCACAGGTCACTCTATTTTCCCATCAGGAAGAAGAATTAACCACAGGCTCAGCCTGCCCCCCGGAACCTGAATAGGGCCTGAGGCAATCCCGTGCTTTTGCGGCCAGCTCCCAAAAAAGACAGTTGAAAAATGGAGCTCAGGGGCACTGCCATTCACAAACCCGCAGAGTTATAAATGATAACTCTCTTCCACAAATATATTGAGGGAAGGCAACGAAGAGGATTTGAAAGCAAGGCAGAATTGCAGGAAACATGTTTCGGGAGGTAGATTCGAATCGCCTTTAAAGCATATGTAAAGTGGCAAAACTTCGACAATGATGCCCTTGGCCAAAAAGGGCGTATGCGTTTTTTCCTGAATATATTCAGGAAAAAACGCATACGCCCTTTTTGGCCAACCAAGCAACCTGGAAAGGCAAATCAGCGCTACAAAGAAGTCTCGCTTCCCATTGGTCAAAAGGGCCATGCTGCAAACAGTGTCAAAACCAGAAATGCAGGACAGGCCATGGAGAAATGTCAGCCTTGCTACGCTGATGGGCGGGATGTAAATTGCCAACAGCCACTCTGGAGAAGTGTACGGTGTGTCCTGAAACATCGAAAAAACACAGCTTAGGGAGCATAGGGCACGTCCACTCATGGGCGTATAAATTGGGAAAATTAAAAATCAGCAAGACACAGGCAACCCAAAGTTTAGGGCTGCTCTGTTGACAAGAACCTCCACTTCATGACACCTTAAATATCCCAGGAAAGAGAAAAATGGATAAAGAAGTTGTGGTCCTTATGTACAATGGAATATCACTCAGACATGAAATCAATGTCATAAGGCTAGTAGAAGCAAGATGAGTGGATTTAGGTACGACGATTCTAAGTGAAATAAGTCACACAGAAAAAGACACTTATCATAAGCTATCACTTATAGAGGAAATGTAAAAACAGCTACACTTGAACTGAATTACAAAACAGAACAGAGTCACACGTTTAGAAAACACACTATGGCTGCTTAACGGGAAAGGTGAGGTGGGGTGATGCATAAAACAAGGGTTTCAAATTCGTTCAGATACCGTTCCATACACCCAATAGGTAATAGACAAGACCTACTCCTTGCTCAGTGAACTGGACTCAACATCCCCTATTCACCACACAAGAATATATCTGACTAGTAATAATCTTAAAACCTATGTATTGATATCTCTCTGGAAGTGAGTCAAGTGGGTGTAAAGCCGCATAAACACAGCGGTGAAAAACAGCTACACCCCATTATAAAAATAAATTACTTTTAAAAACCCGTAAAACAAAGACTGTGAAAGAGAGAGAAATTCTTCCAAACTTCGGTCTGGGGCTGGGATGCAACCTGGATTGACCATATCTAGACATACAGCTGGATGAGACATAAGGGTGGACACTCTTGGGGCTGAGAGGTTGGGTGAGGTTGGGTGAGCAAACGCAGAACCTTTAAAGTAATACTGCGTGGTACGCATCCCATGGGTCCCAAATCTCCAGGTTCAAGGGCATCTTCCTACATCGAAAACATACATGAGAAACCCAGAAGATGGTACACCGTGTGATTTTGAAAGGTTTCTAAATCGCACCTCATTTCTCATCTCCTTGTGCTCGGGTTCGCCATTCCAGGTACTTTACTAGCAATCTCCCTACTTGGAGAATCAGCACCTTTAACCTCCTGTTCCCTACAGGTTGCAATTTGCCCTGAGGATGAACGGGAAGAGGGGCAACCAATGAGAGACTAGATCTAGGTGTTGGGACAGGCACAGGTCACTCTATTTTCCCATCAGGAAGAAGAATTAACCACAGGCTCAGCCTGCCGCCCAGAAGCAGAATAGGGCCTGAGGCAATCCCGCGCTCTTACGGCCAGCTCCCAAAAAAGCGAGTTGAAAAATGGAGCCCAGGGACACTGCCATTCACAAACCCGCAGAGTTATAAATGATAACTCTCGTCCACAAATATATTGAGGGAAGGCAACGAAGAGGATTTGAAAGCAAGGCAGAATTGCAGGAAACAGGTTTCAGGAGGTAGATACGAATCGCCTTTAAAGCACATGAAAAGTCGCAAAACGTCAACAATGATGCCCTTGGCCAAAAAGGGCGTATGCGTTTTTTCCTGAATATATTCAGGAAAAAACGCATACGCCCTTTTTGGCCAACCAAGCAACCTGGAAAGGCAAATCAGCGCTACAAAGTAGGCTCGCTTCCCATCGGTCAAAAGGGCCATGCTGCAAAAAGTGTCAAAACCAGAAATGCAGGACAGGCCATGGAGAAATGTCAGCCTTGCTACGCTGATGGGCGGGATGTAAATTGCCAACAGCCACTCTGGAGAAGTGTACGGTGTGTCCTGAAACATCGAAAAAACACAGCTTAGGGAGCATAGGGCACGTCCACTCATGGGCGTATAAATTGGGAAAATTAAAAATCAGCAAGACACAGGCACCCCAAAGTTTAGGGCTGCTCTGTTGACAAGAACCTCCACTTCATGACACCTTAAATATCCCAGGAAAGAGAAAAATGGATAAAGAAGTTGTGGTCCTTATGTACAATGGAATATCACTCAGACATGAAATCAATGTCATAAGGCTAGTAGAAGCAAGATGAGTGGATTTAGGTACGACGATTCTAAGTGAAATAAGTCACACAGAAAAAGACACTTATCATAAGCTATCACTTATAGAGGAAATGTAAAAACCGCTACACTTGAACTGAATTACAAAACAGAACAGAGTCACACGTTTAGAAAACACACTATGGCTGCTTAACGGGAAAGGTGAGGTGGGGTGATGCATAAAACAAGGGTTTCAAATTGGCTCAGATACCGTTCCATACACCCAATATGTAATAGAAAAGACCGACTCCTTGCTCAGTGAACTGGACTCAAAACCCCCTATTCACCGCACAAGAATATATGTGACTAGTAAGAATCTTAAAACCTATGTATTGATATCTGTCTGGAAGAGAGTCAAGTGGGTGTAAAGCCGCATAAACACAGCCGTGAAAAGCAGCTAAACCCCATTATAAAAATAAATTACTTTTAAAAACCCGTAAAACAAAGACAGTGAAAGAGAGAGAAATTCTTACAAAATTCGTTCAGGGGCTGTGATGCAACCTGGATTGACCATATCTAGACGCACAGCTGGATGAGACATAAGGCTGGACACACTTGGGGCTGAGAGGTTGGGTGAGGTTGGGTGAGCAAACACAGACCCTTTAAGGTAATACTGCCTGGTACACATCCCATGGGTCCCAAATCTCCAGGTTCAAGGACATATTCCTACATCGAAAACATGCATGAGAAACCCAGAAGGTGGTACACCGTGTGATTTTGAAAGGTTTCTAAAACGCACCTCATTTCTCATTTCCTTGTGTTCGGGTTCGCCATTCCAGCTACTTTACTAGAAATCTCCCTACTTGGAGAATCAGCACCTTTAACCTCCTGTTCCGTACAGGTTGCAATTTGTCCTGAGGATGAAAGGGAAGAGGGGCAACCAATGAGAGACTAGATCTAGGTGTTGGGACAGGCACAGGTCACTCTATTTTCCCATCAGGAAGAAGAACTAACCACAGTCTCAGCCTGCCCCCCGGAACCTGAATAGGGCCTGAGGCAATCCCGTGCTTTTGCGGCCAGCTCCCAAAAAAGACAGTTGAAAAATGGAGCTCAGGGGCACTGCCATTCACAAACCCACAGAGTTATAAATGATAACTCTCTTCCACAAATATATTGAGGGAAGGCAACGAAGAGGATTTGAAAGCAAGGCAGAATTGCAGGAAACATGTTTCAGGAGGTAGATTCGAATAGCCTTTAAAGCATATGTAAAGTGGCAAAAGTTCGACAATGATGCCCTTGGCCAAAAAGGGCGTATGCGTTTTTTCCTGAATATATTCAGGAAAAAACGCATACGCCCTTTTTGGCCAACCAAGCAACCTGGAAAGGCAAATCAGCGCTACAAAGAAGTCTCGCTTCCCATCGGTCAAAAGGGCCATGCTGCAAAAAGTGTCAAAACCAGAAATGCAGGACAGGCCATGGAGAAATGTCAGCCTTGCTACGCTGATGGGCGGGATGTAAATTGCCAACAGCCACTCTGGAGAAGTGTACGGTGTGTCCTGAAACATCGAAAAAACACAGCTTAGGGAGCATAGGGCACGTCCACTCATGGGCGTATAAATTGGGAAAATTAAAAATCAGCAAGACACAGGCACCCCAAAGTTTAGGGCTGCTCTGTTGACAAGAACCTCCACTTCATGACACCTTAAATATCCCAGGAAAGAGAAAAATGGATAAAGAAGTTGTGGTCCTTATGTACAATGGAATATCACTCAGACATGAAATCAATGTCATAAGGCTAGTAGAAGCAAGATGAGTGGATTTAGGTACGACGATTCTAAGTGAAATAAGTCACACAGAAAAAGACACTTATCATAAGCTATCACTTATAGAGGAAATGTAAAAACCGCTACACTTGAACTGAATTACAAAACAGAACAGAGTCACACGTTTAGAAAACACACTATGGCTGCTTAACGGGACAGGTGAGGTGGGGTGATGCATAAAACAAGGGTTTCAAATTCGTTCAGATACCGTTCCATACACCCAATATGTAATAGACAAGACCTACTCCTTGCTCAGTGAACTGGACTCAACACCCCCTATTCACCACACAAGAATATATCTGACTAGTAAGAATCTTAAAACCTATGTATTGATATCTGTCTGGAAGTGAGTCAAGTGGGTGTAAAGCCGCATAAACACAGCGGTGAAAAACAGCTAAACCCCATTATAAAAATAAATTACTTTTAAAAACCCGTAAAACAAAGACTGTGAAAGAGAGAGAAATTCTTCCAAAATTCGGTCTGGGGTTGGGATGCAACCTGGATTGACCATATCTAGACATACAGCTGGATGAGACATAAGGGTGGACACTCTTGGGGCTGAGAGGTTGGGTGAGGTTGGGTGAGCAAACGCAGAACCTTTAAAGAAATACTGCGTGGTACGCATCCCATGGGTCCCAAATCTCCAGGTTCAAGGGCATATTCCTACATCGAAAACATGCATGAGAAACCCAGAAGGTGGTACACCGTGTGATTTTGAAAGGTTTCTAAAACGCACCTCATTTCTCATTTCCTTGTGTTCGGGTTCGCCATTCCAGCTACTTTACTAGAAATCTCCCTACTTGGAGAATCAGCACCTTTAACCTCCTGTTCCGTACAGGTTGCAATTTGTCCTGAGGATGAAAGGGAAGAGGGGCAACCAATGAGAGACTAGATCTAGGTGTTGGGACAGGCACAGGTCACTCTATTTTCCCATCAGGAAGAAGAATTAACCACAGGCTCAGCCTGCCCCCCGGAACCTGAATAGGGCCTGAGGCAATCCCGTGCTTTTGCGGCCAGCTCCCAAAAAAGACAGTTGAAAAATGGAGCTCAGGGGCACTGCCATTCACAAACCCGCAGAGTTATAAATGATAACTCTCTTCCACAAATATATTGAGGGAAGGCAACGAAGAGGATTTGAAAGCAAGGCAGAATTGCAGGAAACATGTTTCAGGAGGTAGATTCGAATCGCCTTTAAAGCATATGTAAAGTGGCAAAACTTCGACAATGATGCCCTTGGCCAAAAAGGGCGTATGCGTTTTTTCCTGAATATATTCAGGAAAAAACGCATACGCCCTTTTTGGCCAACCAAGCAACCTGGAAAGGCAAATCAGCGCTACAAAGAAGTCTCGCTTCCCATTGGTCAAAAGGGCCATGCTGCAAACAGTGTCAAAACCAGAAATGCAGGACAGGCCATGGAGAAATGTCAGCCTTGCTACGCTGATGGGCGGGATGTAAATTGCCAACAGCCACTCTGGAGAAGTGTACGGTGTGTCCTGAAACATCGAAAAAACACAGCTTAGGGAGCATAGGGCACGTCCACTCATGGGCGTATAAATGGGGAAAATTAAAAATCAGCAAGACACAGGCAACCCAAAGTTTAGGGCTGCTCTGTTGACAAGAACCTCCACTTCATGACACCTTAAATATCCCAGGAAAGAGAAAAATGGATAAAGAAGTTGTGGTCCTTATGTACAATGGAATATCACTCAGACATGAAATCAATGTCATAAGGCTAGTAGAAGCAAGATGAGTGGATTTAGGTACGACGATTCTAAGTGAAATAAGTCACACAGAAAAAGACACTTATCATAAGCTATCACTTATAGAGGAAATGTAAAAACAGCTAAACTTGAACTGAATTACAAAACAGAACAGAGTCACACGTTTAGAAAACACACTATGGCTGCTTAACGGGAAAGGTGAGGTGGGGTGATGCATAAAACAAGGGTTTCAAATTCGTTCAGATACCGTTCCATACACCCAATAGGTAATAGACAAGACCTACTCCTTGCTCAGTGAACTGGACTCAACATCCCCTATTCACCACACAAGAATATATCTGACTAGTAATAATCTTAAAACCTATGTATTGATATCTCTCTGGAAGTGAGTCAAGTGGGTGTAAAGCCGCATAAACACAGCGGTGAAAAACAGCTACACCCCATTATAAAAATAAATTACTTTTAAAAACCCGTAAAACAAAGACTGTGAAAGAGAGAGAAATTCTTCCAAACTTCGGTCTGGGGCTGGGATGCAACCTGGATTGACCATATCTAGACATACAGCTGGATGAGACATAAGGGTGGACACTCTTGGGGCTGAGAGGTTGGGTGAGGTTGGGTGAGCAAACGCAGAACCTTTAAAGTAATACTGCGTGGTACGCATCCCATGGGTCCCAAATCTCCAGGTTCAAGGGCATCTTCCTACATCGAAAACATACATGAGAAACCCAGAAGATGGTACACCGTGTGATTTTGAAAGGTTTCTAAAACGCACCTCATTTCTCATCTCCTTGTGCTCGGGTTCGCCATTCCAGGTACTTTACTAGCAATCTCCCTACTTGGAGAATCAGCACCTTTAACCTCCTGTTCCCTACAGGTTGCAATTTGTCCTGAGGATGAACGGGAAGAGGGGCAACCAATGAGAGACTAGATCTAGGTGTTGGGACAGGCACAGGTCACTCTATTTTCCCATCAGGAAGAAGAATTAACCACAGGCTCAGCCTGCCGCCCAGAAGCAGAATAGGGCCTGAGGCAATCCCGCGCTCTTACGGCCAGCTCCCAAAAAAGCGAGTTGAAAAATGGAGCCCAGGGACACTGCCATTCACAAACCCGCAGAGTTATAAATGATAACTCTCGTCCACAAATATATTGAGGGAAGGCAACGAAGAGGATTTGAAAGCAAGGCAGAATTGCAGGAAACAGGTTTCAGGAGGTAGATACGAATCGCCTTTAAAGCACATGAAAAGTCGCAAAACGTCAACAATGATGCCCTTGGCCAAAAAGGGCGTATGCGTTTTTTCCTGAATATATTCAGGAAAAAACGCATACGCCCTTTTTGGCCAACCAAGCAACCTGGAAAGGCAAATCAGCGCTACAAAGTAGGCTCGCTTCCCATCGGTCAAAAGGGCCATGCTGCAAAAAGTGTCAAAACCAGAAATGCAGGACAGGCCATGGAGAAATGTCAGCCTTGCTACGCTGATGGGCGGGATGTAAATTGCCAACAGCCACTCTGGAGAAGTGTACGGTGTGTCCTGAAACATCGAAAAAACACAGCTTAGGGAGCATAGGGCACGTCCACTCATGGGCGTATAAATTGGGAAAATTAAAAATCAGCAAGACACAGGCACCCCAAAGTTTAGGGCTGCTCTGTTGACAAGAACCTCCACTTCATGACACCTTAAATATCCCAGGAAAGAGAAAAATGGATAAAGAAGTTGTGGTCCTTATGTACAATGGAATATCACTCAGACATGAAATCAATGTCATAAGGCTAGTAGAAGCAAGATGAGTGGATTTAGGTACGACGATTCTAAGTGAAATAAGTCACACAGAAAAAGACACTTATCATAAGCTATCACTTATAGAGGAAATGTAAAAACCGCTACACTTGAACTGAATTACAAAACAGAACAGAGTCACACGTTTAGAAAACACACTATGGGTGCTTAACGGGAAAGGTGAGGTGGGGTGATGCATAAAACAAGGGTTTCAAATTCGTTCAGATACCGTTCCATACACCCAATATGTAATAGACAAGACCTACTCCTTGCTCAGTGAACTGGACTCAACACCCCCTATTCACCACACAAGAATATATCTGACTAGTAAGAATCTTAAAACCTATGTATTGATATCTCTCTGGAAGTGAGTCAAGTGGGTGTAAAGCCGCATAAACACAGCGGTGAAAAACAGCTAAACCCCATTATAAAAATAAATTACTTTTAAAAACCCGTAAAACAAAGACTGTGAAAGAGAGAGAAATTCTTCCAAAATTCGGTCTGGGGTTGGGATGCAACCTGGATTGACCATATCTAGACATACAGCTGGATGAGACATAAGGGTGGACACTCTTGGGGCTGAGAGGTTGGGTGAGGTTGGGTGAGCAAACGCAGAACCTTTAAAGAAATACTGCGTGGTACGCATCCCATGGGTCCCAAATCTCCAGGTTCAAGGGCATCTTCCTACATCGAAAACATACATGAGAAACCCAGAAGATGGTACACCGTGTTATTTTGAAAGGTTTCTAAAACGCACCTCATTTCTCATCTCCTTGTGCTCGGGTTCGCCATTCCAGGTACTTTACTAGCAATCTCCCTACTTGGAGAATCAGCACCTTTAACCTCCTGTTCCCTACAGGTTGCAATTTGTCCTGAGGATGAACGGGAAGAGAAGCAACCAATGAGAGAGTAGATCTAGGTGTTGGGACAGGCACAGGTCACTCTATTTTCCCATCAGGAAAAAGAATTAACCACAGGCTCAGCCTGCTGCCCAGAAACACAATAGGGCCTGAGGCAATCCCGTGCTCTTACGGCCAGCTCCCAAAAAAGCGAGTTGAAAAATGGAGCCCAGGGACACTGCCATTCACAAACCCGCAGAGTTATAAATGATAACTCTCGTCCACAAATATATTGAGGGAAGGCAACGAAGAGGATTTGAAAGCAAGGCAGAATTGCAGGAAACAGGTTTCAGGAGGTAGATTCGAATCGCCTTTAAAGCACATGAAAAGTCGCAAAACGTCGACAATGATGCCCTTGGCCAAAAAGGGCGTATGCGTTTTTTCCTGAATATATTCAGGAAAAAACGCATACGCCCTTTTTGGCCAACCAAGCAACCTGGAAAGGCAAATCAGCGCTACAAAGTAGGCTCGCTTCCCATCGGTCAAAAGGGCCATGCTGCAAAAAGTGTCAAAACCAGAAATGCAGGACAGACCATGGAGAAATGGCAGCCTTGCTACGCTGATGGGCGGGATGTAAATTGCAAACAGCCACTCTGGAGAAGTGTACGGTGTGTCCTGAAACATCGAGAAAACACAGCTTAGGGAGCATAGGGCACGTCTACTCATGGGCGTATAAATTGGGAAAACTAAAAATCAGGAAGACACAGGCACCCCAATGTTTAGGGCTGCTCTGTTGACAAGAACCTCCAATTCATGGCACCTTAAATATCCCAGGAAAGAGAAAAATGGATAAAGAAGTTGTGGTCCTTATGTACAATGGAATATCACTCAGACATGAAATCAATGTCATAAGGCTAGAAGAAGCAAGATGAGTGGACTTAGGTACGATGATTCTAAGTGAAATAAGTCACACAGAAAAAGACACTTATCATAAGCTATCACTTATAGAGGGAATGTAAAAACCGCTACACTTGAACTGAATTACAAAACAGAACAGAGTCACACGTTTAGAAAACACACTATGGCTGCTTAACGGGAAAGGTGAGGTGGGGTGATGCATAAAACAATGGTTTCAAATTGGCTCAGATACCGTTCCATACACCCAATATGTAATAGAAAAGACCGACTCATTGCTCAGTGAACTGGACTCAACACCCCCTATTCACCGCACAAGAATATATGTGACTAGTAAGAATCTTAAAACCTATGTATTGACATCTGTCTGGAAGAGAGTCAAGTGGGTGTAAAGCCGCATAAACACAGCCGTGAAAAGCAGCTAAACCCCATTATAAAAATAAATTACTTTTAAAAACCCGTAAAACAAACACAGTGAAAGAGAGAGAAATTCTTACAAAATTCGTTCAGAGGCTGTGATGCAACCTGGATTGACCATATCTAGACACACAGCTGGATGACAAATAAGGGTGGACACTCTTGGGGCTGAGAGGTTGTGTGAGGTTGGGTGAGCAAACACAGACCCTTTAAAGTAATACTGCGTGGTACCCATCCCATGGGTCCAAAATCTCCAGGTTCAAGGGCATATTCCTACATCGAAAACATGCATGTGTAACCCAGAAGATGGTACACCGTGTGATTTTCAAAGGTTTCTAAAACGCAACTCATTTCTCATCTCCTTGTGCTCGGGTTCGCCATTCCAGGTACTTTACTAGCAATCTCCCTACTTGGAGAATCAGCACCTTTAACCTCCTGTTCCGTACAGGTTGCCATTTGTCCTGAGGATGAAAGGGAAGAGGGGCAACCAATGAGAGACTAGATCTAGGTGTTGGGACAGGCACAGGTCACTCTATTTTCCCATCAGGAAGAAGAATTAACCACAGGCTCAGCCTACCGCCGGGAACCAGAATAGGGCCTTAGGCAATACCGTGCGTTTGCGGCCAGCTCCCAAAAAAGACAGTTGAAAAATGGAGCTCAGGGGCACTGCAATTCACAAACCTGCTGAGTTATAAATGATAACTCTCGTCCAAAAATATATTGAGGGAAGGCAACGAAGAGGATTTGAAAGCAAGGCAGAATTGCAGGAAACATGTTTCAGGAGGTAGATTCGAATAGCCTTTAAAGCATATGTAAAGTGGCAAAAGTTCGACAATGATGCCCTTGGCCAAAAAGGGCGTATGCGTTTTTTCCTGAATATATTCAGGAAAAAACGCATACGCCCTTTTTGGCCAACCAAGCAACCTGGAAAGGCAAATCAGCGCTACAAAGAAGTCTCGCTTCCCATCGGTCAAAAGGGCCATGCTGCAAAAAGTGTCAAAACCAGAAATGCAGGACAGGCCATGGAGAAATGTCAGCCTTGCTACGGTGATGGGCGGGATGTAAATTGCCAACAGCCACTCTGGAGAAGTGTACGGTGTGTCCTGAAACATCGAAAAAACACAGCTTAGGGAGCATAGGGCACGGCCACTCATGGGCGTATAAATTGGGAAAATTAAAAATCAGCAAGACACAGGCACCCCAAAGTTTAGGGCTGCTCTGTTGACAAGAACCTCCACTTCATGACACCTTAAATATCCCAGGAAAGAGAAAAATGGATAAAGAAGTTGTGGTCCTTATGTACAATGGAATATCACTCAGACATGAAATCAATGTCATAAGGCTAGTAGAAGCAAGATGAGTGGATTTAGGTACGACGATTCTAAGTGAAATAAGACACACAGAAAAAGACACTTATCATAAGCTATCACTTATAGAGGGAAAGTAAAAACCGCTACACTTGAACTGAATTACAAAACAGAACAGAGTCACACGTTTAGAAAACACACTATGGCTGCTTAACGGGAAAGGTGAGGTGGGGTGATGCATAAAACAAGGGTTTCAAATTCGTTCAGATACCGTTCCATACACCCAATATGTAATAGACAAGACCTACTCCTTGCTCAGTGAACTGGACTCAACACCCCCTATTCACCACACAAGAATATATCTGACTAGTAAGAATCTTAAAACCTATGTATTGTATCTGTCTGGAATTGAGTCAAGTGGGTGTAAAGCCGCATAAACACAGCGGTGAAAAACAGCTAAACCCCATTATAAAAATAAATTACTTTTAAAAACCCGTAAAACAAAGACTGTGAAAGAGAGAGAATTTCTTCCAAAATTCGGTCTGGGGCTGGGATGCAACCTGGATTGACCATATCTAGACATACAGCTGGATGAGACATAAGGGTGGACACTCTTGGGGCTGAGAGTTTGGGTGAGCTTGGGTGAGCAAACGCAGAACCTTTAAAGTAATACTGCGTGGTACGCATCCCATGGGTCCCAAATCTC
Organism: Eschrichtius robustus; assembly: GCF_028021215.1. Taxonomy (NCBI): domain Eukaryota; kingdom Metazoa; phylum Chordata; class Mammalia; order Artiodactyla; family Eschrichtiidae; genus Eschrichtius; species Eschrichtius robustus. The sequence continues at coordinate 136,705 of NW_027175795.1, read as the reverse complement.
CAGGTTCAAGGGCATCTTCCTACATCGAAAACATGCATGAGAAACCCAGAAGAAGGTACACCATGTGATTTTGAAAGGTTTCTAAAACACACATCATTTCTCATCTCCTTGTGCTCGGGTTCGCAATTCCAGCTACTTTATTAGCAATCTCCCTACTTGGAGAATCAGCACCTTTAACCTCCTGTTCCCTACAGGTTGCAATTTGTCCTGAGGATGAACGGGAAGAGGGGCAACCAATGAGAGACTAGATCTAGGTGTTGGGACAGGCACAGGTCACTCTATTTTCCCATCAGGAAGAAGAATTATCCACAGGCTCAGCCTGCCGCCCAGAAACAGAATAGGGCCTGAGGCAATCCCGTGCCTTTGAGGCCAGCTCCCAAAAAAGCGAGTTGAAAAATGGAGCCCAGGGACACTGCCATTCACAAACCCGCAGAGTTATAAATGATAACTCTCGTCCACAAATATATTGAGGGAAGGCAACGAAGAGGATTTGAAAGCAAGGCAGAATTGCAGGAAACAGGTTTCAGGAGGTAGATTCGAATCGCCTTTAAAGCACATGAAAAGTCGCAAAACGTCAACAATGATGCCCTTGGCCAAAAAGGGCGTATGCGTTTTTTCCTGAATATATTCAGGAAAAAACGCATACGCCCTTTTTGGCCAACCAAGCAACCTGGAAAGGCAAATCAGCGCTACAAAGTAGTCTCGCTTCCCATCGGTCAAAAGGGCCATGATGCAAAAAGTGTCAAAACCAGAAATGCAGGACAGGCCATGGAGAAATGGCAGCCTTGCTACGCTGATGGGCGGGATGTAAATTGCCAACAGCCACTCAGGAGAAGTGTACGGTGTGTCCTGAAACATCGAGAAAACACAGCTTAGGGAGCATAGGGCACGTCTACTCATGGGCGTATAAATTGGGAAAACTAAAAATCAGCAAGACACAGGCACCCCAAAGTTTAGGGCTGCTCTGTTGACAAGAACCTCCACTTCATGACACCTTAAATATCCCAGGAAAGAGAAAAATGGATAAAGAAGTTGTGGTCCTTATGTACAATGGAATATCATCAGACATGAAATCAATGTCATAAGGCTAGAAGAAGCAAGATGAGTGGACTTAGGTACGATGATTCTAAGTGAAATAAGTCACACAGAAAAAGACACTTATCATAAGCTATCACTTATAGAGGGAATGTAAAAACCGGTACACTTGAACTGAATTACAAAACAGAACAGAGTCACACGTTTAGAAAACACACTATGGTTGCTTAACGGGAAAGGTGAGGTGGGGTGATGCATAAAACAAGGGTTTCAAATTGGCTCAGATACAGTTCCATACACCCAATATGTAATAGAAAAGACCGACTCCTTGCTCAGTGAACTGGACTCAACACCCCCTATTCACCGCACAAGAATATATGTGACTAGTAACAATCTTAAAACCTATGTATTGATATCTGTCTGGAAGAGAGTCAAGTGGGTGTAAAGCCGCATAAACACAGCCGTGAAAAGCAGCTAAACCCCATTATAAAAATAAATTACTTTTAAAAACCCGTAAAACAAAGACAGTGAAAGAGAGAGAAATTCTTACAAAATTCGTTCAGGGGCTGTGATGCAACCTGGATTGACCATATCTAGACGCACAGCTGGATGAGACATAAGGCTGGACACACTTGGGGCTGAGAGGTTGGGTGAGGTTGGGTGAGCAAACACAGACCCTTTAAGGTAATACTGCCTGGTACACATCCCATGGGTCCCAAATCTCCAGGTTCAAGGGCATATTCCTACATCGAAAACATGCATGAGAAACCCAGAAGGTGGTACACCGTGTGATTTTGAAAGGTTTCTAAAACGCACCTCATTTCTCATTTCCTTGTGTTCGGGTTCGCCATTCCAGCTACTTTACTAGAAATCTCCCTACTTGGAGAATCAGCACCTTTAACCTCCTGTTCCGTACAGGTTGCAATTTGTCCTGAGGATGAAAGGGAAGAGGGGCAACCAATGAGAGACTAGATCTAGGTGTTGGGACAGGCACAGGTCACTCTATTTTCCCATCAGGAAGAAGAACTAACCACAGTCTCAGCCTGCCCCCCGGAACCTGAATAGGGCCTGAGGCAATCCCGTGCTTTTGCGGCCAGCTCCCAAAAAAGACAGTTGAAAAATGGAGCTCAGGGGCACTGCCATTCACAAACCCGCAGAGTTATAAATGATAACTCTCTTCCACAAATATATTGAGGGAAGGCAACGAAGAGGATTTGAAAGCAAGGCAGAATTGCAGGAAACAGGTTTCAGGAGGTAGATTCGAATCGCCTTTAAAGCACATGAAAAGTCTCAAAACGTCGACAATGATGCCCTTGGCCAAAAAGGGCGTATGCGTTTTTTCCTGAATATATTCAAGAAAAAACGCATACGCCCTTTTTGGCCAACCAAGCAACCTGGAAAGGCAAATCAGCGCTACAAAGGAGGCTCGCTTCCCATCGGTCAAAAGGGCCATGCTGCAAAAAGTGTCAAAACCAGAAATGCAGGACAGGCCATGGAGAAATGTCAGCCTTGCTACGCTGATGGGCGGGATGTAAATTGCCAACAGCCACTCTGGAGAAGTGTACGGTGTGTCCTGAAACATCGAGAAAACACAGCTTAGGGAGCATAGGGCACGTCTACTCATGGGCGTATAAATTGGGAAAACTAAAAATCAGGAAGACACAGGCACCCCAAAGTTTAGGGCTGCTCTGTTGACAAGAACCTCCACTTCATGACACCTTAAATATCCCAGGAAAGAGAAAAATGGATAAAGAAGTTGTGGTCCTTATGTACAATGGAATATCACTCAGACATGAAATCAATGTCATAAGGCTAGAAGAAGCAAGATGAGTGGACTTAGGTACGATGATTCTAAGTGAAATAAGTCACACAGAAAAAGACACTTATCATAAGCTATCACTTATAGAGGGAATGTAAAAACCGCTACACTTGAACTGAATTACAAAACAGAACAGAGTCACACGTTTAGAAAACACACTATGGCTGCTTAACGGGAAAGGTGAGGTGGGGTGATGCATAAAACAATGGTTTCAAATTGGCTCAGATACCGTTCCATACACCCAATATGTAATAGAAAAGACCGACTCCTTGCTCAGTGAACTGGACTCAACACCCCCTATTCACCGCACAAGAATATATGTGACTAGTAAGAATCTTAAAACCTATGTATTGATATCTGTCTGGAAGAGAGTCAAGTGGGTGTAAAGCCGCATAAACACAGCCGTGAAAAGCAGCTAAACCCCATTATAAAAATAAATTACTTTTAAAAACCCGTAAAACAAAGACAGTGAAAGAGAGAGAAATTCTTACAAAATTCGTTCAGGGGCTGTGATGCAACCTGGATTGACCATATCTAGACGCACAGCTGGATGAGACATAAGGCTGGACACACTTGGGGCTGAGAGGTTGGGTGAGGTTGGGTGAGCAAACACAGACCCTTTAAAGTAATACTGCCTGGTACACATCCCATGGGTCCCAAATCTCCAGGTTCAAGGGCATATTCCTACATCGAAAACATGCATGAGAAACCCAGAAGGTGGTACACCGTGTGATTTGGAAAGGTTTCTAAAACGCACCTCATTTCTCATTTCCTTGTGTTCGGGTTCGCCATTCCAGCTACTTTACTAGAAATCTCCCTACTTGGAGAATCAGCACCTTTAACCTCCTGTTCCGTACAGGTTGCAATTTGTCCTGAGGATGAAAGGGAAGAGGGGCAACCAATGAGAGACTAGATCTAGGTGTTGGGACAGGCACAGGTCACTCTATTTTCCCATCAGGAAGAAGAATTAACCACAGGCTCAGCCTGCCCCCCGGAACCTGAATAGGGCCTGAGGCAATCCCGTGCTTTTGCGGCCAGCTCCCAAAAAAGACAGTTGAAAAATGGAGCTCAGGGGCACTGCCATTCACAAACCCGCAGAGTTATAAATGATAACTCTCTTCCACAAATATATTGAGGGAAGGCAACGAAGAGGATTTGAAAGCAAGGCAGAATTGCAGGAAACATGTTTCAGGAGGTAGATTCGAATCGCCTTTAAAGCATATGTAAAGTGGCAAAACTTCGACAATGATGCCCTTGGCCAAAAAGGGCGTATGCGTTTTTTCCTGAATATATTCAGGAAAAAACGCATACGCCCTTTTTGGCCAACCAAGCAACCTGGAAAGGCAAATCAGCGCTACAAAGAAGTCTCGCTTCCCATTGGTCAAAAGGGCCATGCTGCAAACAGTGTCAAAACCAGAAATGCAGGACAGGCCATGGAGAAATGTCAGCCTTGCTACGCTGATGGGCGGGATGTAAATTGCCAACAGCCACTCTGGAGAAGTGTACGGTGTGTCCTGAAACATCGAAAAAACACAGCTTAGGGAGCATAGGGCACGGCCACTCATGGGCGTATAAATTGGGAAAATTAAAAATCAGCAAGACACAGGCACCCCAAAGTTTAGGGCTGCTCTGTTGACAAGAACCTCCACTTCATGACACCTTAAATATCCCAGGAAAGAGAAAAATGGATAAAGAAGTTGTGGTCCTTATGTACAATGGAATATCACTCAGACATGAAATCAATGTCATAAGGCTAGTAGAAGCAAGATGAGTGGATTTAGGTACGACGATTCTAAGTGAAATAAGTCACACAGAAAAAGACACTTATCATAAGCTATCACTTATAGAGGAAATGTAAAAACAGCTACACTTGAACTGAATTACAAAACAGAACAGAGTCACACGTTTAGAAAACACACTATGGCTGCTTAACGGGAAAGGTGAAATGGGGTGATGCATAAAACAAGGGTTTCAAATTCGTTCAGATACCGTTCCATACACCCAATATGTAATAGACAAGACCTACTCCTTGCTCAGTGAACTGGACTCAACACCCCCTATTCACCACACAAGAATATATCTGACTAGTAATAATCTTAAAACCTATGTATTGATATCTCTCTGGAAGTGAGTCAAGTGGGTGTAAAGCCGCATAAACACAGCGGTGAAAAACAGCTACACCCCATTATAAAAATAAATTACTTTTAAAAACCCGTAAAACAAAGACTGTGAAAGAGAGAGAAATTCTTCCAAAATTCGGTCTGGGGCTGGGATGCAACCTGGATTGACCATATCTAGACATACAGCTGGATGAGACATAAGGGTGGACACTCTTGGGGCTGAGAGGTTGGGTGAGGTTGGGTGAGCAAACGCAGAACCTTTAAAGTAATACTGCGTGGTACGCATCCCATGGGTCCCAAATCTCCAGGTTCAAGGGCATCTTCCTACATCGAAAACATACATGAGAAACCCAGAAGATGGTACACCGTGTTATTTTGAAAGGTTTCTAAAACGCACCTCATTTCTCATCTCCTTGTGCTCGGGTTCGCCATTCCAGGTACTTTACTAGCAATCTCCCTACTTGGAGAATCAGCACCTTTAACCTCCTGTTCCCTACAGGTTGCAATTTGTCCTGAGGATGAACGGGAAGAGGGGCAACCAATGAGAGACTAGATCTAGGTGTTGGGACAGGCACAGGTCACTCTATTTTCCCATCAGGAAAAAGAATTAACCACAGGCTCAGCCTGCCGCCCAGAAACAGAATAGGGCCTGAGGCAATCCCGTGCTCTTACGGCCAGCTCCCAAAAAAGCGAGTTGAAAAATGGAGCCCAGGGACACTGCCATTCACAAACCCGCAGAGTTATAAATGATAACTCTCGTCCACAAATATATTGAGGGAAGGCAACGAAGAGGATTTGAAAGCAAGGCAGAATTGCAGGAAACAGGTTTCAGGAGGTAGATTCGAATCGCCTTTAAAGCACATGAAAAGTCGCAAAACGTCGACAATGATGCCCTTGGCCAAAAAGGGCGTATGCGTTTTTTCCTGAATATATTCAGGAAAAAACGCATACGCCCTTTTTGGCCAACCAAGCAACCTGGAAAGGCAAATCAGCGCTACAAAGTAGGCTCGCTTCCCATCGGTCAAAAGGGCCATGCTGCAAAAAGTGTCAAAACCAGAAATGCAGGACAGGCCATGGAGAAATGGCAGCCTTGCTACGCTGATGGGCGGGATGTAAATTGCCAACAGCCACTCTGGAGAAGTGTACGGTGTGTCCTGAAACATCGAGAAAACACAGCTTAGGGAGCATAGGGCACGTCTACTCATGGGCGTATAAATTGGGAAAACTAAAAATCAGGAAGACACAGGCACCCCAATGTTTAGGGCTGCTCTGTTGACAAGAACCTCCAATTCATGACACCTTAAATATCCCAGGAAAGAGAAAAATGGATAAAGAAGTTGTGGTCCTTATGTACAATGGAATATCACTCAGACATGAAATCAATGTCATAAGGCTAGAAGAAGCAAGATGAGTGGACTTAGGTACGATGATTCTAAGTGAAATAAGTCACACAGAAAAAGACACTTATCATAAGCTATCACTTATAGAGGGAATGTAAAAACCGGTACACTTGAACTGAATTACAAAACAGAACAGAGTCACACGTTTAGAAAACACACTATGGCTGCTTAACGGGAAAGGTGAGGTGGGGTGATGCATAAAACAATGGTTTCAAATTGGCTCAGATACCGTTCCATACACCCAATATGTAATAGAAAAGACCGACTCCTTGCTCAGTGAACTGGACTCAACACCCCCTATTCACCGCACAAGAATATATGTGACTAGTAAGAATCTTAAAACCTATGTATTGAAATCTGTCTGGAAGAGAGTCAAGTGGGTGTAAAGCCGCATAAACACAGCCGTGAAAAGCAGCTAAACCCCATTATAAAAATAAATTACTTTTAAAAACCCGTAAAACAAAGACAGTGAAAGAGAGAGAAATTCTTACAAAATTCGTTCAGGGGCTGTGATGCAACCTGGATTGACCATATCTAGACGCACAGCTGGATGAGACATAAGGCTGGACACACTTGGGGCTGAGAGGTTGGGTGAGGTTGGGTGAGCAAACACAGACCCTTTAAAGTAATACTGCCTGGTACACATCCCATGGGTCCCAAATCTCCAGGTTCAAGGGCATATTCCTACATCGAAAACATGCATGAGAAACCCAGAAGGTGGTACACCGTGTGATTTTGAAAGGTTTCTAAAACGCACCTCATTTCTCATTTCCTTGTGTTCGGGTTCGCCATTCCAGCTACTTTACTAGAAATCTCCCTACTTGGAGAATCAGCACCTTTAACCTCCTGTTCCGTACAGGTTGCAATTTGTCCTGAGGATGAAAGGGAAGAGGGGCAACCAATGAGAGACTAGATCTAGGTGTTGGGACAGGCACAGGTCACTCTATTTTCCCATCAGGAAGAAGAATTAACCACAGGCTCAGCCTGCCCCCCGGAACCTGAATAGGGCCTGAGGCAATCCCGTGCTTTTGCGGCCAGCTCCCAAAAAAGACAGTTGAAAAATGGAGCTCAGGGGCACTGCCATTCACAAACCCGCAGAGTTATAAATGATAACTCCCTTCCACAAATATATTGAGGGAAGGAAACGAAGAGGATTTGAAAGCAAGGCAGAATTGCAGGAAACATGTTTCAGGAGGTAGATTCGAATCGCCTTTAAAGCATATGTAAAGTGGCAAAACTTCGACAATGATGCCCTTGGCCAAAAAGGGCGTATGCGTTTTTTCCTGAATATATTCAGGAAAAAACGCATACGCCCTTTTTGGCCAACCAAGCAACCTGGAAAGGCAAATCAGCGCTACAAAGAAGTCTCGCTTCCCATCGGTCAAAAGGGCCATGCTGCAAACAGTGTCAAAACCAGAAATGCAGGACAGGCCATGGAGAAATGGCAGCCTTGCTACGCTGATGGGCGGGATGTAAATTGCCAACAGCCACTCTGGAGAAGTGTACGGTGTGTCCTGAAACATCGAAAAAACACAGCTTAGGGAGCATAGGGCACGGCCACTCATGGGCGTATAAATTGGGAAAATTAAAAATCAGCAAGACACAGGCACCCCAAAGTTTAGGGCTGCTCTGTTGACAAGAACCTCCACTTCATGACACCTTAAATATCCCAGGAAAGAGAAAAATGGATAAAGAAGTTGTGGTCCTTATGTACAATGGAATATCACTCAGACATGAAATCAATGTCATAAGGCTAGTAGAAGCAAGATGAGTGGATTTAGGTACGACGATTCTAAGTGAAATAAGACACACAGAAAAAGACACTTATCATAAGCTATCACTTATAGAGGGAAAGTAAAAACCGCTACACTTGAACTGAATTACAAAACAGAACAGAGTCACACGTTTAGAAAACACACTATGGCTGCTTAACGGGAAAGGTGAGGTGGGGTGATGCATAAAACAAGGGTTTCAAATTCGTTCAGATACCGTTCCATACACCCAATATGTAATAGACAAGACCTACTCCTTGCTCAGTGAACTGGACTCAACACCCCCTATTCACCACACAAGAATATATCTGACTAGTAAGAATCTTAAAACCTATGTATTGTATCTGTCTGGAATTGAGTCAAGTGGGTGTAAAGCCGCATAAACACAGCGGTGAAAAACAGCTAAACCCCATTATAAAAATAAATTACTTTTAAAAACCCGTAAAACAAAGACTGTGAAAGAGAGAGAATTTCTTCCAAAATTCGGTCTGGGGCTGGGATGCAACCTGGATTGACCATATCTAGACATACAGCTGGATGAGACATAAGGGTGGACACTCTTGGGGCTGAGAGTTTGGGTGAGCTTGGGTGAGCAAACGCAGAACCTTTAAAGTAATACTGCGTGGTACGCATCCCATGGGTCCCAAATCTCCAGGTTCAAGGGCATCTTCCTACATCGAAAACATGCATGAGAAACCCAGAAGAAGGTACACCATGTGATTTTGAAAGGTTTCTAAAACACACATCATTTCTCATCTCCTTGTGCTCGGGTTCGCAATTCCAGCTACTTTATTAGCAATCTCCCTACTTGGAGAATCAGCACCTTTAACCTCCTGTTCCCTACAGGTTGCAATTTGTCCTGAGGATGAACGGGAAGAGGGGCAACCAATGAGAGACTAGATCTAGGTGTTGGGACAGGCACAGGTCACTCTATTTTCCCATCAGGAAGAAGAATTATCCACAGGCTCAGCCTGCCGCCCAGAAACAGAATAGGGCCTGAGGCAATCCCGTGCGTTTGAGGCCAGCTCCCAAAAAAGCGAGTTGAAAAATGGAGCCCAGGGACACTGCCATTCACAAACCCGCAGAGTTATAAATGATAACTCTCGTCCACAAATATATTGAGGGAAGGCAACGAAGAGGATTTGAAAGCAAGGCAGAATTGCAGGAAACAGGTTTCAGGAGGTAGATTCGAATCGCCTTTAAAGCACATGAAAAGTCGCAAAACGTCAACAATGATGCCCTTGGCCAAAAAGGGCGTATGCGTTTTTTCCTGAATATATTCAGGAAAAAACGCATACGCCCTTTTTGGCCAACCAAGCAACCTGGAAAGGCAAATCAGCGCTACAAAGTAGTCTCGCTTCCCATCGGTCAAAAGGGCCATGATGCAAAAAGTGTCAAAACCAGAAATGCAGGACAGGCCATGGAGAAATGGCAGCCTTGCTACGCTGATGGGCGGGATGTAAATTGCCAACAGCCACTCAGGAGAAGTGTACGGTGTGTCCTGAAACATCGAGAAAACACAGCTTAGGGAGCATAGGGCACGTCTACTCATGGGCGTATAAATTGGGAAAACTAAAAATCAGCAAGACACAGGCACCCCAAAGTTTAGGGCTGCTCTGTTGACAAGAACCTCCACTTCATGACACCTTAAATATCCCAGGAAAGAGAAAAATGGATAAAGAAGTTGTGGTCCTTATGTACAATGGAATATCATCAGACATGAAATCAATGTCATAAGGCTAGAAGAAGCAAGATGAGTGGACTTAGGTACGATGATTCTAAGTGAAATAAGTCACACAGAAAAAGACACTTATCATAAGCTATCACTTATAGAGGGAATGTAAAAACCGGTACACTTGAACTGAATTACAAAACAGAACAGAGTCACACGTTTAGAAAACACACTATGGTTGCTTAACGGGAAAGGTGAGGTGGGGTGATGCATAAAACAAGGGTTTCAAATTGGCTCAGATACAGTTCCATACACCCAATATGTAATAGAAAAGACCGACTCCTTGCTCAGTGAACTGGACTCAACACCCCCTATTCACCGCACAAGAATATATGTGACTAGTAACAATCTTAAAACCTATGTATTGATATCTGTCTGGAAGAGAGTCAAGTGGGTGTAAAGCCGCATAAACACAGCCGTGAAAAGCAGCTAAACCCCATTATAAAAATAAATTACTTTTAAAAACCCGTAAAACAAAGACAGTGAAAGAGAGAGAAATTCTTACAAAATTCGTTCAGGGGCTGTGATGCAACCTGGATTGACCATATCTAGACGCACAGCTGGATGAGACATAAGGCTGGACACACTTGGGGCTGAGAGGTTGGGTGAGGTTGGGTGAGCAAACACAGACCCTTTAAGGTAATACTGCCTGGTACACATCCCATGGGTCCCAAATCTCCAGGTTCAAGGGCATATTCCTACATCGAAAACATGCATGAGAAACCCAGAAGGTGGTACACCGTGTGATTTTGAAAGGTTTCTAAAACGCACCTCATTTCTCATTTCCTTGTGTTCGGGTTCGCCATTCCAGCTACTTTACTAGAAATCTCCCTACTTGGAGAATCAGCACCTTTAACCTCCTGTTCCGTACAGGTTGCAATTTGTCCTGAGGATGAAAGGGAAGAGGGGCAACCAATGAGAGACTAGATCTAGGTGTTGGGACAGGCACAGGTCACTCTATTTTCCCATCAGGAAGAAGAACTAACCACAGTCTCAGCCTGCCCCCCGGAACCTAAATAGGGCCTGAGGCAATCCCGTGCTTTTGCGGCCAGCTCCCAAAAAAGACAGTTGAAAAATGGAGCTCAGGGGCACTGCCATTCACAAACCCGCAGAGTTATAAATGATAACTCTCTTCCACAAATATATTGAGGGAAGGCAACGAAGAGGATTTGAAAGCAAGGCAGAATTGCAGGAAACATGTTTCAGGAGGTAGATTCGAATAGCCTTTAAAGCATATGTAAAGTGGCAAAAGTTCGACAATGATGCCCTTGGCCAAAAAGGGCGTATGCGTTTTTTCCTGAATATATTCAGGAAAAAACGCATACGCCCTTTTTGGCCAACCAAGCAACCTGGAAAGGCAAATCAGCGCTACAAAGAAGTCTCGCTTCCCATCGGTCAAAAGGGCCATGCTGCAAAAAGTGTCAAAACCAGAAATGCAGGACAGGCCATGGAGAAATGTCAGCCTTGCTACGCTGATGGGCGGGATGTAAATTGCCAACAGCCACTCTGGAGAAGTGTACGGTGTGTCCTGAAACATCGAAAAAACACAGCTTAGGGAGCATAGGGCATGTCCACTCATGGGCGTATAAATTGGGAAAATTAAAAATCAGAAAGACACAGGCACCCCAAAGTTTAGGGCTGCTCTGTTGACAAGAACCTCCACTTCATGACACCTTAAATATCCCAGGAAAGAGAAAAATGGATAAAGAAGTTGTGGTCCTTATGTACAATGGAATATCACTCAGACATGAAATCAATGTCATAAGGCTAGTAGAAGCAAGATGAGTGGATTTAGGTACGACGATTCTAAGTGAAATAAGTCACACAGAAAAAGACACTTATCATAAGCTATCACTTATAGAGGAAATGTAAAAACCGCTACACTTGAACTGAATTACAAAACAGAACAGAGTCACACGTTTAGAAAACACACTATGGCTGCTTAACGGGACAGGTGAGGTGGGGTGATGCATAAAACAAGGGTTTCAATTTCGTTCAGATACCGTTCCATACACCCAATATGTAATAGACAAGACCTACTCCTTGCTCAGTGAACTGGACTCAACACCCCCTATTCACCACACAAGAATATATCTGACTAGTAAGAATCTTAAAACCTATGTATTGATATCTCTCTGGAAGTGAGTCAAGTGGGTGTAAAGCCGCATAAACACAGCGGTGAAAAACAGCTAAACCCCATTATAAAAATAAATTACTTTTAAAAACCCGTAAAACAAAGACTGTGAAAGAGAGAGAAATTCTTCCAAAATTCGGTCTGGGGTTGGGATGCAACCTGGATTGACCATATCTAGACATACAGCTGGATGAGACATAAGGGTGGACACTCTTGGGGCTGAGAGGTTGGGTGAGGTTGGGTGAGCAAACGCAGAACCTTTAAAGAAATACTGCGTGGTACGCATCCCATGGGTCCCAAATCTCCAGGTTCAAGGGCATCTTCCTACATCGAAAACATACATGAGAAACCCAGAAGATGGTACACCGTGTTATTTTGAAAGGTTTCTAAAACGCACCTCATTTCTCATCTCCTTGTGCTCGGGTTCGCCATTCCAGGTACTTTACTAGCAATCTCCCTACTTGGAGAATCAGCACCTTTAACCTCCTGTTCCCTACAGGTTGCAATTTGTCCTGAGGATGAACGGGAAGAGGGGCAACCAATGAGAGACTAGATCTAGGTGTTGGGACAGGCACAGGTCACTCTATTTTCCCATCAGGAAAAAGAATTAACCACAGGCTCAGCCTGCCGCCCAGAAACAGAATAGGGCCTGAGGCAATCCCGTGCTCTTACGGCCAGCTCCCAAAAAAGCGAGTTGAAAAATGGAGCCCAGGGACACTGCCATTCACAAACCCGCAGAGTTATAAATGATAACTCTCGTCCACAAATATATTGAGGGAAGGCAACGAAGAGGATTTGAAAGCAAGGCAGAATTGCAGGAAACAGGTTTCAGGAGGTAGATTCGAATCGCCTTTAAAGCACATGAAAAGTCGCAAAACGTCGACAATGATGCCCTTGGCCAAAAAGGGCGTATGCGTTTTTTCCTGAATATATTCAAGAAAAAACGCATACGCCCTTTTTGGCCAACCAAGCAACCTGGAAAGGCAAATCAGCGCTACAAAGTAGGCTCGCTTCCCATCGGTCAAAAGGGCCATGCTGCAAAAAGTGTCAAAACCAGAAATGCAGGACAGGCCATGGAGAAATGGCAGCCTTGCTACGCTGATGGGCGGGATGTAAATTGCCAACAGCCACTCTGGAGAAGTGTACGGTGTGTCCTGAAACATCGAGAAAACACAGCTTAGGGAGCATAGGGCACGTCTACTCATGGGCGTATAAATTGGGAAAACTAAAAATCAGGAAGACACAGGCACCCCAAAGTTTAGGGCTGCTCTGTTGACAAGAACCTCCACTTCATGACACCTTAAATATCCCAGGAAAGAGAAAAATGGATAAAGAAGTTGTGGTCCTTATGTACAATGGAATATCACTCAGACATGAAATCAATGTCATAAGGCTAGAAGAAGCAAGATGAGTGGACTTAGGTACGATGATTCTAAGTGAAATAAGTCACACAGAAAAAGACACTTATCATAAGCTATCACTTATAGAGGGAATGTAAAAACCGCTACACTTGAACTGAATTACAAAACAGAACAGAGTCACACGTTTAGAAAACACACTATGGCTGCTTAACGGGAAAGGTGAGGTGGGGTGATGCATAAAACAATGGTTTCAAATTGGCTCAGATACCGTTCCATACACCCAATATGTAATAGAAAAGACCGACTCCTTGCTCAGTGAACTGGACTCAACACCCCCTATTCACCGCACAAGAATATATGTGACTAGTAAGAATCTTAAAACCTATGTATTGATATCTGTCTGGAAGAGAGTCAAGTGGGTGTAAAGCCGCATAAACACAGCCGTGAAAAGCAGCTAAACCCCATTATAAAAATAAATTACTTTTAAAAACCCGTAAAACAAAGACAGTGAAAGAGAGAGAAATTCTTACAAAATTCGTTCAGGGGCTGTGATGCAACCTGGATTGACCATATCTAGACGCACAGCTGGATGAGACATAAGGCTGGACACACTTGGGGCTGAGAGGTTGGGTGAGGTTGGGTGAGCAAACACAGACCCTTTAAGGTAATACTGCCTGGTACACATCCCATGGGTCCCAAATCTCCAGGTTCAAGGGCATATTCCTACATCGAAAACATGCATGAGAAACCCAGAAGGTGGTACACCGTGTGATTTTGAAAGGTTTCTAAAACGCACCTCATTTCTCATTTCCTTGTGTTCGGGTTCGCCATTCCAGCTACTTTACTAGAAATCTCCCTACTTGGAGAATCAGCACCTTTAACCTCCTGTTCCGTACAGGTTGCAATTTGTCCTGAGGATGAAAGGGAAGAGGGGCAACCAATGAGAGACTAGATCTAGGTGTTGGGACAGGCACAGGTCACTCTATTTTCCCATCAGGAAGAAGAACTAACCACAGTCTCAGCCTGCCCCCCGGAACCTGAATAGGGCCTGAGGCAATCCCGTGCTTTTGCGGCCAGCTCCCAAAAAAGACAGTTGAAAAATGGAGCTCAGGGGCACTGCCATTCACAAACCCGCAGAGTTATAAATGATAACTCTCTTCCACAAATATATTGAGGGAAGGCAACGAAGAGGATTTGAAAGCAAGGCAGAATTGCAGGAAACATGTTTCAGGAGGTAGATTCGAATAGCCTTTAAAGCATATGTAAAGTGGCAAAAGTTCGACAATGATGCCCTTGGCCAAAAAGGGCGTATGCGTTTTTTCCTGAATATATTCAGGAAAAAACGCATACGCCCTTTTTGGCCAACCAAGCAACCTGGAAAGGCAAATCAGCGCTACAAAGAAGTCTCGCTTCCCATCGGTCAAAAGGGCCATGCTGCAAAAAGTGTCAAAACCAGAAATGCAGGACAGGCCATGGAGAAATGTCAGCCTTGCTACGCTGATGGGCAGGATGTAAATTGCCAACAGCCACTCTGGAGAAGTGTACGGTGTGTCCTGAAACATCGAAAAAACACAGCTTAGGGAGCATAGGGCACGTCCACTCATGGGCGTATAAATTGGGAAAATTAAAAATCAGCAAGACACAGGCACCCCAAAGTTTAGGGCTGCTCTGTTGACAAGAACCTCCACTTCATGACACCTTAAATATCCCAGGAAAGAGAAAAATGGATAAAGAAGTTGTGGTCCTTATGTACAATGGAATATCACTCAGACATGAAATCAATGTCATAAGGCTAGTAGAAGCAAGATGAGTGGATTTAGGTACGACGATTCTAAGTGAAATAAGTCACACAGAAAAAGACACTTATCATAAGCTATCACTTATAGAGGAAATGTAAAAACCGCTACACTTGAACTGAATTACAAAACAGAACAGAGTCACACGTTTAGAAAACACACTATGGCTGCTTAACGGGACAGGTGAGGTGGGGTGATGCATAAAACAAGGGTTTCAATTTCGTTCAGATACCGTTCCATACACCCAATATGTAATAGACAAGACCTACTCCTTGCTCAGTGAACTGGACTCAACACCCCCTATTCACCACACAAGAATATATCTGACTAGTAAGAATCTTAAAACCTATGTATTGATATCTCTCTGGAAGTGAGTCAAGTGGGTGTAAAGCCGCATAAACACAGCGGTGAAAAACAGCTAAACCCCATTATAAAAATAAATTACTTTTAAAAACCCGTAAAACAAAGACTGTGAAAGAGAGAGAAATTCTTCCAAAATTCGGTCTGGGGTTGGGATGCAACCTGGATTGACCATATCTAGACATACAGCTGGATGAGACATAAGGGTGGACACTCTTGGGGCTGAGAGGTTGGGTGAGGTTGGGTGAGCAAACGCAGAACCTTTAAAGAAATACTGCGTGGTACGCATCCCATGGGTCCCAAATCTCCAGGTTCAAGGGCATCTTCCTACATCGAAAACATACATGAGAAACCCAGAAGATGGTACACCGTGTTATTTTGAAAGGTTTCTAAAACGCACCTCATTTCTCATCTCCTTGTGCTCGGGTTCGCCATTCCAGGTACTTTACTAGCAATCTCCCTACTTGGAGAATCAGCACCTTTAACCTCCTGTTCCCTACAGGTTGCAATTTGTCCTGAGGATGAACGGGAAGAGGGGCAACCAATGAGAGACTAGATCTAGGTGTTGGGACAGGCACAGGTCACTCTATTTTCCCATCAGGAAAAAGAATTAACCACAGGCTCAGCCTGCCGCCCAGAAACAGAATAGGGCCTGAGGCAATCCCGTGCTCTTACGGCCAGCTCCCAAAAAAGCGAGTTGAAAAATGGAGCCCAGGGACACTGCCATTCACAAACCCGCAGAGTTATAAATGATAACTCTCGTCCACAAATATATTGAGGGAAGGCAACGAAGAGGATTTGAAAGCAAGGCAGAATTGCAGGAAACAGGTTTCAGGAGGTAGATTCGAATCGCCTTTAAAGCACATGAAAAGTCGCAAAACGTCGACAATGATGCCCTTGGCCAAAAAGGGCGTATGCGTTTTTTCCTGAATATATTCAGGAAAAAACGCATACGCCCTTTTTGGCCAACCAAGCAACCTGGAAAGGCAAATCAGCGCTACAAAGAAGTCTCGCTTCCCATTGGTCAAAAGGGCCATGCTGCAAACAGTGTCAAAACCAGAAATGCAGGACAGGCCATGGAGAAATGTCAGCCTTGCTACGCTGATGGGCGGGATGTAAATTGCCAACAGCCACTCTGGAGAAGTGTACGGTGTGTCCTGAAACATCGAAAAAACACAGCTTAGGGAGCATAGGGCACGGCCACTCATGGGCGTATAAATTGGGAAAATTAAAAATCAGCAAGACACAGGCACCCCAAAGTTTAGGGCTGCTCTGTTGACAAGAACCTCCACTTCATGACACCTTAAATATCCCAGGAAAGAGAAAAATGGATAAAGAAGTTGTGGTCCTTATGTACAATGGAATATCACTCAGACATGAAATCAATGTCATAAGGCTAGTAGAAGCAAGATGAGTGGATTTAGGTACGACGATTCTAAGTGAAATAAGTCACACAGAAAAAGACACTTATCATAAGCTATCACTTATAGAGGAAATGTAAAAACAGCTACACTTGAACTGAATTACAAAACAGAACAGAGTCACACGTTTAGAAAACACACTATGGCTGCTTAACGGGAAAGGTGAAATGGGGTGATGCATAAAACAAGGGTTTCAAATTCGTTCAGATACCGTTCCATACACCCAATATGTAATAGACAAGACCTACTCCTTGCTCAGTGAACTGGACTCAACACCCCCTATTCACCACACAAGAATATATCTGACTAGTAATAATCTTAAAACCTATGTATTGATATCTCTCTGGAAGTGAGTCAAGTGGGTGTAAAGCCGCATAAACACAGCGGTGAAAAACAGCTACACCCCATTATAAAAATAAATTACTTTTAAAAACCCGTAAAACAAAGACTGTGAAAGAGAGAGAAATTCTTCCAAAATTCGGTCTGGGGCTGGGATGCAACCTGGATTGACCATATCTAGACATACAGCTGGATGAGACATAAGGGTGGACACTCTTGGGGCTGAGAGGTTGGGTGAGGTTGGGTGAGCAAACGCAGAACCTTTAAAGTAATACTGCGTGGTACGCATCCCATGGGTCCCAAATCTCCAGGTTCAAGGGCATCTTCCTACATCGAAAACATACATGAGAAACCCAGAAGATGGTACACCGTGTTATTTTGAAAGGTTTCTAAAACGCACCTCATTTCTCATCTCCTTGTGCTCGGGTTCGCCATTCCAGGTACTTTACTAGCAATCTCCCTACTTGGAGAATCAGCACCTTTAACCTCCTGTTCCCTACAGGTTGCAATTTGTCCTGAGGATGAACGGGAAGAGGGGCAACCAATGAGAGACTAGATCTAGGTGTTGGGACAGGCACAGGTCACTCTATTTTCCCATCAGGAAAAAGAATTAACCACAGGCTCAGCCTGCCGCCCAGAAACAGAATAGGGCCTGAGGCAATCCCGTGCTCTTACGGCCAGCTCCCAAAAAAGCGAGTTGAAAAATGGAGCCCAGGGACACTGCCATTCACAAACCCGCAGAGTTATAAATGATAACTCTCGTCCACAAATATATTGAGGGAAGGCAACGAAGAGGATTTGAAAGCAAGGCAGAATTGCAGGAAACAGGTTTCAGGAGGTAGATTCGAATCGCCTTTAAAGCACATGAAAAGTCGCAAAACGTCGACAATGATGCCCTTGGCCAAAAAGGGCGTATGCGTTTTTTCCTGAATATATTCAGGAAAAAACGCATACGCCCTTTTTGGCCAACCAAGCAACCTGGAAAGGCAAATCAGCGCTACAAAGTAGGCTCGCTTCCCATCGGTCAAAAGGGCCATGCTGCAAAAAGTGTCAAAACCAGAAATGCAGGACAGGCCATGGAGAAATGGCAGCCTTGCTACGCTGATGGGCGGGATGTAAATTGCCAACAGCCACTCTGGAGAAGTGTACGGTGTGTCCTGAAACATCGAGAAAACACAGCTTAGGGAGCATAGGGCACGTCTACTCATGGGCGTATAAATTGGGAAAACTAAAAATCAGGAAGACACAGGCACCCCAATGTTTAGGGCTGCTCTGTTGACAAGAACCTCCAATTCATGACACCTTAAATATCCCAGGAAAGAGAAAAATGGATAAAGAATTTGTGGTCCTTATGTACAATGGAATATCACTCAGACATGAAATCAATGTCATAAGGCTAGAAGAAGCAAGATGAGTGGACTTAGGTACGATGATTCTAAGTGAAATAAGTCACACAGAAAAAGACACTTATCATAAGCTATCACTTATAGAGGGAATGTAAAAACCGCTACACTTGAACTGAATTACAAAACAGAACAGAGTCACACGTTTAGAAAACACACTATGGCTGCTTAACGGGAAAGGTGAGGTGGGGTGATGCATAAAACAATGGTTTCAAATTGGCTCAGATACCGTTCCATACACCCAATATGTAATAGAAAAGACCGACTCCTTGCTCAGTGAACTGGACTCAACACCCCCTATTCACCGCACAAGAATATATGTGACTAGTAAGAATCTTAAAACCTATGTATTGAAATCTGTCTGGAAGAGAGTCAAGTGGGTGTAAAGCCGCATAAACACAGCCGTGAAAAGCAGCTAAACCCCATTATAAAAATAAATTACTTTTAAAAACCCGTAAAACAAAGACAGTGAAAGAGAGAGAAATTCTTACAAAATTCGTTCAGGGGCTGTGATGCAACCTGGATTGACCATATCTAGACGCACAGCTGGATGAGACATAAGGCTGGACACACTTGGGGCTGAGAGGTTGGGTGAGGTTGGGTGAGCAAACACAGACCCTTTAAAGTAATACTGCCTGGTACACATCCCATGGGTCCCAAATCTCCAGGTTCAAGGGCATATTCCTACATCGAAAACTTGCATGAGGAACCCAGAAGAAGGTACACCGTGTGATTTTGAAAGGTTTCTAAAACGCACCTCATTTCTCATTTCCTTGTGTTCGGGTTCGCCATTCCAGCTACTTTACTAGAAATCTCCCTACTTGGAGAATCAGCACCTTTAACCTCCTGTTCCGTACAGGTTGCAATTTGTCCTGAGGATGAAAGGGAAGAGGGGCAACCAATGAGAGACTAGATCTAGGTGTTGGGACAGGCACAGGTCACTCTATTTTCCCATCAGGAAGAAGAATTAACCACAGGCTCAGCCTGCCCCCCGGAACCTGAATAGGGCCTGAGGCAATCCCGTGCTTTTGCGGCCAGCTCCCAAAAAAGACAGTTGAAAAATGGAGCTCAGGGGCACTGCCATTCACAAACCCGCAGAGTTATAAATGATAACTCCCTTCCACAAATATATTGAGGGAAGGAAACGAAGAGGATTTGAAAGCAAGGCAGAATTGCAGGAAACATGTTTCAGGAGGTAGATTCGAATCGCCTTTAAAGCATATGTAAAGTGGCAAAACTTCGACAATGATGCCCTTGGCCAAAAAGGGCGTATGCGTTTTTTCCTGAATATATTCAGGAAAAAACGCATACGCCCTTTTTGGCCAACCAAGCAACCTGGAAAGGCAAATCAGCGCTACAAAGAAGTCTCGCTTCCCATCGGTCAAAAGGGCCATGCTGCAAACAGTGTCAAAACCAGAAATGCAGGACAGGCCATGGAGAAATGGCAGCCTTGCTACGCTGATGGGCGGGATGTAAATTGCCAACAGCCACTCTGGAGAAGTGTACGGTGTGTCCTGAAACATCGAAAAAACACAGCTTAGGGAGCATAGGGCACGGCCACTCATGGGCGTATAAATTGGGAAAATTAAAAATCAGCAAGACACAGGCACCCCAAAGTTTAGGGCTGCTCTGTTGACAAGAACCTCCACTTCATGACACCTTAAATATCCCAGGAAAGAGAAAAATGGATAAAGAAGTTGTGGTCCTTATGTACAATGGAATATCACTCAGACATGAAATCAATGTCATAAGGCTAGTAGAAGCAAGATGAGTGGATTTAGGTACGACGATTCTAAGTGAAATAAGACACACAGAAAAAGACACTTATCATAAGCTATCACTTATAGAGGGAAAGTAAAAACCGCTACACTTGAACTGAATTACAAAACAGAACAGAGTCACACGTTTAGAAAACACACTATGGCTGCTTAACGGGAAAGGTGAGGTGGGGTGATGCATAAAACAAGGGTTTCAAATTCGTTCAGATACCGTTCCATACACCCAATATGTAATAGACAAGACCTACTCCTTGCTCAGTGAACTGGACTCAACACCCCCTATTCACCACACAAGAATATATCTGACTAGTAAGAATCTTAAAACCTATGTATTGTATCTGTCTGGAATTGAGTCAAGTGGGTGTAAAGCCGCATAAACACAGCGGTGAAAAACAGCTAAACCCCATTATAAAAATAAATTACTTTTAAAAACCCGTAAAACAAAGACTGTGAAAGAGAGAGAATTTCTTCCAAAATTCGGTCTGGGGCTGGGATGCAACCTGGATTGACCATATCTAGACATACAGCTGGATGAGACATAAGGGTGGACACTCTTGGGGCTGAGAGTTTGGGTGAGCTTGGGTGAGCAAACGCAGAACCTTTAAAGTAATACTGCGTGGTACGCATCCCATGGGTCCCAAATCTCCAGGTTCAAGGGCATCTTCCTACATCGAAAACATGCATGAGAAACCCAGAAGAAGGTACACCATGTGATTTTGAAAGGTTTCTAAAACACACATCATTTCTCATCTCCTTGTGCTCGGGTTCGCAATTCCAGCTACTTTATTAGCAATCTCCCTACTTGGAGAATCAGCACCTTTAACCTCCTGTTCCCTACAGGTTGCAATTTGTCCTGAGGATGAACGGGAAGAGGGGCAACCAATGAGAGACTAGATCTAGGTGTTGGGACAGGCACAGGTCACTCTATTTTCCCATCAGGAAGAAGAATTATCCACAGGCTCAGCCTGCCGCCCAGAAACAGAATAGGGCCTGAGGCAATCCCGTGCGTTTGAGGCCAGCTCCCAAAAAAGCGAGTTGAAAAATGGAGCCCAGGGACACTGCCATTCACAAACCCGCAGAGTTATAAATGATAACTCTCGTCCACAAATATATTGAGGGAAGGCAACGAAGAGGATTTGAAAGCAAGGCAGAATTGCAGGAAACAGGTTTCAGGAGGTAGATTCGAATCGCCTTTAAAGCACATGAAAAGTCGCAAAACGTCAACAATGATGCCCTTGGCCAAAAAGGGCGTATGCGTTTTTTCCTGAATATATTCAGGAAAAAACGCATACGCCCTTTTTGGCCAACCAAGCAACCTGGAAAGGCAAATCAGCGCTACAAAGTAGTCTCGCTTCCCATCGGTCAAAAGGGCCATGATGCAAAAAGTGTCAAAACCAGAAATGCAGGACAGGCCATGGAGAAATGGCAGCCTTGCTACGCTGATGGGAGGGATGTAAATTGCCAACAGCCACTCAGGAGAAGTGTACGGTGTGTCCTGAAACATCGAGAAAACACAGCTTAGGGAGCATAGGGCACGTCTACTCATGGGCGTATAAATTGGGAAAACTAAAAATCAGCAAGACACAGGCACCCCAAAGTTTAGGGCTGCTCTGTTGACAAGAACCTCCACTTCATGACACCTTAAATATCCCAGGAAAGAGAAAAATGGATAAAGAAGTTGTGGTCCTTATGTACAATGGAATATCATCAGACATGAAATCAATGTCATAAGGCTAGAAGAAGCAAGATGAGTGGACTTAGGTACGATGATTCTAAGTGAAATAAGTCACACAGAAAAAGACACTTATCATAAGCTATCACTTATAGAGGGAATGTAAAAACCGGTACACTTGAACTGAATTACAAAACAGAACAGAGTCACACGTTTAGAAAACACACTATGGTTGCTTAACGGGAAAGGTGAGGTGGGGTGATGCATAAAACAAGGGTTTCAAATTGGCTCAGATACAGTTCCATACACCCAATATGTAATAGAAAAGACCGACTCCTTGCTCAGTGAACTGGACTCAACACCCCCTATTCACCGCACAAGAATATATGTGACTAGTAACAATCTTAAAACCTATGTATTGATATCTGTCTGGAAGAGAGTCAAGTGGGTGTAAAGCCGCATAAACACAGCCGTGAAAAGCAGCTAAACCCCATTATAAAAATAAATTACTTTTAAAAACCCGTAAAACAAAGACAGTGAAAGAGAGAGAAATTCTTACAAAATTCGTTCAGGGGCTGTGATGCAACCTGGATTGACCATATCTAGACGCACAGCTGGATGAGACATAAGGCTGGACACACTTGGGGCTGAGAGGTTGGGTGAGGTTGGGTGAGCAAACACAGACCCTTTAAGGTAATACTGCCTGGTACACATCCCATGGGTCCCAAATCTCCAGGTTCAAGGGCATATTCCTACATCGAAAACATGCATGAGAAACCCAGAAGGTGGTACACCGTGTGATTTTGAAAGGTTTCTAAAACGCACCTCATTTCTCATTTCCTTGTGTTCGGGTTCGCCATTCCAGCTACTTTACTAGAAATCTCCCTACTTGGAGAATCAGCACCTTTAACCTCCTGTTCCGTACAGGTTGCAATTTGTCCTGAGGATGAAAGGGAAGAGGGGCAACCAATGAGAGACTAGATCTAGGTGTTGGGACAGGCACAGGTCACTCTATTTTCCCATCAGGAAGAAGAACTAACCACAGTCTCAGCCTGCCCCCCGGAACCTAAATAGGGCCTGAGGCAATCCCGTGCTTTTGCGGCCAGCTCCCAAAAAAGACAGTTGAAAAATGGAGCTCAGGGGCACTGCCATTCACAAACCCGCAGAGTTATAAATGATAACTCTCTTCCACAAATATATTGAGGGAAGGCAACGAAGAGGATTTGAAAGCAAGGCAGAATTGCAGGAAACATGTTTCAGGAGGTAGATTCGAATAGCCTTTAAAGCATATGTAAAGTGGCAAAAGTTCGACAATGATGCCCTTGGCCAAAAAGGGCGTATGCGTTTTTTCCTGAATATATTCAGGAAAAAACGCATACGCCCTTTTTGGCCAACCAAGCAACCTGGAAAGGCAAATCAGCGCTACAAAGAAGTCTCGCTTCCCATCGGTCAAAAGGGCCATGCTGCAAAAAGTGTCAAAACCAGAAATGCAGGACAGGCCATGGAGAAATGTCAGCCTTGCTACGCTGATGGGCGGGATGTAAATTGCCAACAGCCACTCTGGAGAAGTGTACGGTGTGTCCTGAAACATCGAAAAAACACAGCTTAGGGAGCATAGGGCATGTCCACTCATGGGCGTATAAATTGGGAAAATTAAAAATCAGAAAGACACAGGCACCCCAAAGTTTAGGGCTGCTCTGTTGACAAGAACCTCCACTTCATGACACCTTAAATATCCCAGGAAAGAGAAAAATGGATAAAGAAGTTGTGGTCCTTATGTACAATGGAATATCACTCAGACATGAAATCAATGTCATAAGGCTAGTAGAAGCAAGATGAGTGGATTTAGGTACGACGATTCTAAGTGAAATAAGTCACACAGAAAAAGACACTTATCATAAGCTATCACTTATAGAGGAAATGTAAAAACCGCTACACTTGAACTGAATTACAAAACAGAACAGAGTCACACGTTTAGAAAACACACTATGGCTGCTTAACGGGACAGGTGAGGTGGGGTGATGCATAAAACAAGGGTTTCAATTTCGTTCAGATACCGTTCCATACACCCAATATGTAATAGACAAGACCTACTCCTTGCTCAGTGAACTGGACTCAACACCCCCTATTCACCACACAAGAATATATCTGACTAGTAAGAATCTTAAAACCTATGTATTGATATCTCTCTGGAAGTGAGTCAAGTGGGTGTAAAGCCGCATAAACACAGCGGTGAAAAACAGCTAAACCCCATTATAAAAATAAATTACTTTTAAAAACCCGTAAAACAAAGACTGTGAAAGAGAGAGAAATTCTTCCAAAATTCGGTCTGGGGTTGGGATGCAACCTGGATTGACCATATCTAGACATACAGCTGGATGAGACATAAGGGTGGACACTCTTGGGGCTGAGAGGTTGGGTGAGGTTGGGTGAGCAAACGCAGAACCTTTAAAGAAATACTGCGTGGTACGCATCCCATGGGTCCCAAATCTCCAGGTTCAAGGGCATCTTCCTACATCGAAAACATACATGAGAAACCCAGAAGATGGTACACCGTGTTATTTTGAAAGGTTTCTAAAACGCACCTCATTTCTCATCTCCTTGTGCTCGGGTTCGCCATTCCAGGTACTTTACTAGCAATCTCCCTACTTGGAGAATCAGCACCTTTAACCTCCTGTTCCCTACAGGTTGCAATTTGTCCTGAGGATGAACGGGAAGAGGGGCAACCAATGAGAGACTAGATCTAGGTGTTGGGACAGGCACAGGTCACTCTATTTTCCCATCAGGAAAAAGAATTAACCACAGGCTCAGCCTGCCGCCCAGAAACAGAATAGGGCCTGAGGCAATCCCGTGCTCTTACGGCCAGCTCCCAAAAAAGCGAGTTGAAAAATGGAGCCCAGGGACACTGCCATTCACAAACCCGCAGAGTTATAAATGATAACTCTCGTCCACAAATATATTGAGGGAAGGCAACGAAGAGGATTTGAAAGCAAGGCAGAATTGCAGGAAACAGGTTTCAGGAGGTAGATTCGAATCGCCTTTAAAGCACATGAAAAGTCGCAAAACGTCGACAATGATGCCCTTGGCCAAAAAGGGCGTATGCGTTTTTTCCTGAATATATTCAAGAAAAAACGCATACGCCCTTTTTGGCCAACCAAGCAACCTGGAAAGGCAAATCAGCGCTACAAAGTAGGCTCGCTTCCCATCGGTCAAAAGGGCCATGCTGCAAAAAGTGTCAAAACCAGAAATGCAGGACAGGCCATGGAGAAATGGCAGCCTTGCTACGCTGATGGGCGGGATGTAAATTGCCAACAGCCACTCTGGAGAAGTGTACGGTGTGTCCTGAAACATCGAGAAAACACAGCTTAGGGAGCATAGGGCACGTCTACTCATGGGCGTATAAATTGGGAAAACTAAAAATCAGGAAGACACAGGCACCCCAAAGTTTAGGGCTGCTCTGTTGACAAGAACCTCCACTTCATGACACCTTAAATATCCCAGGAAAGAGAAAAATGGATAAAGAAGTTGTGGTCCTTATGTACAATGGAATATCACTCAGACATGAAATCAATGTCATAAGGCTAGAAGAAGCAAGATGAGTGGACTTAGGTACGATGATTCTAAGTGAAATAAGTCACACAGAAAAAGACACTTATCATAAGCTATCACTTATAGAGGGAATGTAAAAACCGCTACACTTGAACTGAATTACAAAACAGAACAGAGTCACACGTTTAGAAAACACACTATGGCTGCTTAACGGGAAAGGTGAGGTGGGGTGATGCATAAAACAATGGTTTCAAATTGGCTCAGATACCGTTCCATACACCCAATATGTAATAGAAAAGACCGACTCCTTGCTCAGTGAACTGGACTCAACACCCCCTATTCACCGCACAAGAATATATGTGACTAGTAAGAATCTTAAAACCTATGTATTGATATCTGTCTGGAAGAGAGTCAAGTGGGTGTAAAGCCGCATAAACACAGCCGTGAAAAGCAGCTAAACCCCATTATAAAAATAAATTACTTTTAAAAACCCGTAAAACAAAGACAGTGAAAGAGAGAGAAATTCTTACAAAATTCGTTCAGGGGCTGTGATGCAACCTGGATTGACCATATCTAGACGCACAGCTGGATGAGACATAAGGCTGGACACACTTGGGGCTGAGAGGTTGGGTGAGGTTGGGTGAGCAAACACAGACCCTTTAAGGTAATACTGCCTGGTACACATCCCATGGGTCCCAAATCTCCAGGTTCAAGGGCATATTCCTACATCGAAAACATGCATGAGAAACCCAGAAGGTGGTACACCGTGTGATTTTGAAAGGTTTCTAAAACGCACCTCATTTCTCATTTCCTTGTGTTCGGGTTCGCCATTCCAGCTACTTTACTAGAAATCTCCC
Organism: Eschrichtius robustus; assembly: GCF_028021215.1. Taxonomy (NCBI): domain Eukaryota; kingdom Metazoa; phylum Chordata; class Mammalia; order Artiodactyla; family Eschrichtiidae; genus Eschrichtius; species Eschrichtius robustus. The sequence goes on along the minus strand of NW_027175795.1, from coordinate 110,157 downwards.
TACTTGGAGAATCAGCACCTTTAATCTCCTGTTCCGTACAGGTTGCAATTTGTCCTGAGGATGAAAGGGAAGAGGGGCAACCAATGAGAGACTAGATCTAGGTGTTGGGACAGGCACAGGTCACTCTATTTTCCCATCAGGAAGAAGAACTAACCACAGTCTCAGCCTGCCCCCCGGAACCTGAATAGGGCCTGAGGCAATCCCGTGCTTTTGCGGCCAGCTCCCAAAAAAGACAGTTGAAAAATGGAGCTCAGGGGCACTGCCATTCACAAACCCGCAGAGTTATAAATGATAACTCTCTTCCACAAATATATTGAGGGAAGGCAACGAAGAGGATTTGAAAGCAAGGCAGAATTGCAGGAAACATGTTTCAGGAGGTAGATTCGAATAGCCTTTAAAGCATATGTAAAGTGGCAAAAGTTCGACAATGATGCCCTTGGCCAAAAAGGGCGTATGCGTTTTTTCCTGAATATATTCAGGAAAAAACGCATACGCCCTTTTTGGCCAACCAAGCAACCTGGAAAGGCAAATCAGCGCTACAAAGAAGTCTCGCTTCCCATCGGTCAAAAGGGCCATGCTGCAAAAAGTGTCAAAACCAGAAATGCAGGACAGGCCATGGAGAAATGTCAGCCTTGCTACGCTGATGGGCGGGATGTAAATTGCCAACAGCCACTCTGGAGAAGTGTACGGTGTGTCCTGAAACATCGAAAAAACACAGCTTAGGGAGCATAGGGCACGTCCACTCATGGGCGTATAAATTGGGAAAATTAAAAATCAGCAAGACACAGGCACCCCAAAGTTTAGGGCTGCTCTGTTGACAAGAACCTCCACTTCATGACACCTTAAATATCCCAGGAAAGAGAAAAATGGATAAAGAAGTTGTGGTCCTTATGTACAATGGAATATCACTCAGACATGAAATCAATGTCATAAGGCTAGTAGAAGCAAGATGAGTGGATTTAGGTACGACGATTCTAAGTGAAATAAGTCACACAGAAAAAGACACTTATCATAAGCTATCACTTATAGAGGAAATGTAAAAACCGCTACACTTGAACTGAATTACAAAACAGAACAGAGTCACACGTTTAGAAAACACACTATGGCTGCTTAACGGGACAGGTGAGGTGGGGTGATGCATAAAACAAGGGTTTCAATTTCGTTCAGATACCGTTCCATACACCCAATATGTAATAGACAAGACCTACTCCTTGCTCAGTGAACTGGACTCAACACCCCCTATTCACCACACAAGAATATATCTGACTAGTAAGAATCTTAAAACCTATGTATTGATATCTCTCTGGAAGTGAGTCAAGTGGGTGTAAAGCCGCATAAACACAGCGGTGAAAAACAGCTAAACCCCATTATAAAAATAAATTACTTTTAAAAACCCGTAAAACAAAGACTGTGAAAGAGAGAGAAATTCTTCCAAAATTCGGTCTGGGGTTGGGATGCAACCTGGATTGACCATATCTAGACATACAGCTGGATGAGACATAAGGGTGGACACTCTTGGGGCTGAGAGGTTGGGTGAGGTTGGGTGAGCAAACGCAGAACCTTTAAAGAAATACTGCGTGGTACGCATCCCATGGGTCCCAAATCTCCAGGTTCAAGGGCATCTTCCTACATCGAAAACATACATGAGAAACCCAGAAGATGGTACACCGTGTTATTTTGAAAGGTTTCTAAAACGCACCTCCTTTCTCATCTCCTTGTGCTCGGGTTCGCCATTCCAGGTACTTTACTAGCAATCTCCCTACTTGGAGAATCAGCACCTTTAACCTCCTGTTCCCTACAGGTTGCAATTTGTCCTGAGGATGAACGGGAAGAGGGGCAACCAATGAGAGACTAGATCTAGGTGTTGGGACAGGCACAGGTCACTCTATTTTCCCATCAGGAAAAAGAATTAACCACAGGCTCAGCCTGCCGCCCAGAAACAGAATAGGGCCTGAGGCAATCCCGTGCTCTTACGGCCAGCTCCCAAAAAAGCGAGTTGAAAAATGGAGCCCAGGGACACTGCCATTCACAAACCCGCAGAGTTATAAATGATAACTCTCGTCCACAAATATATTGAGGGAAGGCAACGAAGAGGATTTGAAAGCAAGGCAGAATTGCAGGAAACAGGTTTCAGGAGGTAGATTCGAATCGCCTTTAAAGCACATGAAAAGTCGCAAAACGTCGACAATGATGCCCTTGGCCAAAAAGGGCGTATGCGTTTTTTCCTGAATATATTCAAGAAAAAACGCATACGCCCTTTTTGGCCAACCAAGCAACCTGGAAAGGCAAATCAGCGCTACAAAGTAGGCTCGCTTCCCATCGGTCAAAAGGGCCATGCTGCAAAAAGTGTCAAAACCAGAAATGCAGGACAGGCCATGGAGAAATGGCAGCCTTGCTACGCTGATGGGCGGGATGTAAATTGCCAACAGCCACTCTGGAGAAGTGTACGGTGTGTCCTGAAACATCGAGAAAACACAGCTTAGGGAGCATAGGGCACGTCTACTCATGGGCGTATAAATTGGGAAAACTAAAAATCAGGAAGACACAGGCACCCCAAAGTTTAGGGCTGCTCTGTTGACAAGAACCTCCACTTCATGACACCTTAAATATCCCAGGAAAGAGAAAAATGGATAAAGAAGTTGTGGTCCTTATGTACAATGGAATATCACTCAGACATGAAATCAATGTCATAAGGCTAGAAGAAGCAAGATGAGTGGACTTAGGTACGATGATTCTAAGTGAAATAAGTCACACAGAAAAAGACACTTATCATAAGCTATCACTTATAGAGGGAATGTAAAAACCGCTACACTTGAACTGAATTACAAAACAGAACTGAGTCACACGTTTAGAAAACACACTATGGCTGCTTAACGGGAAAGGTGAGGTGGGGTGATGCATAAAACAATGGTTTCAAATTGGCTCAGATACCGTTCCATACACCCAATATGTAATAGAAAAGACCGACTCCTTGCTCAGTGAACTGGACTCAACACCCCCTATTCACCGCACAAGAATATATGTGACTAGTAAGAATCTTAAAACCTATGTATTGATATCTGTCTGGAAGAGAGTCAAGTGGGTGTAAAGCCGCATAAACACAGCCGTGAAAAGCAGCTAAACCCCATTATAAAAATAAATTACTTTTAAAAACCCGTAAAACAAAGACAGTGAAAGAGAGAGAAATTCTTACAAAATTCGTTCAGGGGCTGTGATGCAACCTGGATTGACCATATCTAGACGCACAGCTGGATGAGACATAAGGCTGGACACACTTGGGGCTGAGAGGTTGGGTGAGGTTGGGTGAGCAAACACAGACCCTTTAAAGTAATACTGCCTGGTACACATCCCATGGGTCCCAAATCTCCAGGTTCAAGGGCATATTCCTACATCGAAAACATGCATGAGAAACCCAGAAGGTGGTACACCGTGTGATTTTGAAAGGTTTCTAAAACGCACCTCATTTCTCATTTCCTTGTGTTCGGGTTCGCCATTCCAGCTACTTTACTAGAAATCTCCCTACTTGGAGAATCAGCACCTTTAACCTCCTGTTCCGTACAGGTTGCAATTTGTCCTGAGGATGAAAGGGAAGAGGGGCAACCAATGAGAGACTAGATCTAGGTGTTGGGACAGGCACAGGTCACTCTATTTTCCCATCAGGAAGAAGAATTAACCACAGGCTCAGCCTGCCCCCCGGAACCTGAATAGGGCCTGAGGCAATCCCGTGCTTTTGCGGCCAGCTCCCAAACAAGACAGTTGAAAAATGGAGCTCAGGGGCACTGCCATTCACAAACCCGCAGAGTTATAAATGATAACTCTCTTCCACAAATATATTGAGGGAAGGCAACGAAGAGGATTTGAAAGCAAGGCAGAATTGCAGGAAACATGTTTCAGGAGGTAGATTCGAATCGCCTTTAAAGCATATGTAAAGTGGCAAAACTTCGACAATGATGCCCTTGGCCAAAAAGGGCGTATGCGTTTTTTCCTGAATATATTCAGGAAAAAACGCATACGCCCTTTTTGGCCAACCAAGCAACCTGGAAAGGCAAATCAGCGCTACAAAGAAGTCTCGCTTCCCATCGGTCAAAAGCGCCATGCTGCAAACAGTGTCAAAACCAGAAATGCAGGACAGGCCATGGAGAAATGGCAGCCTTGCTACGCTGATGGGCGGGATGTAAATTGCCAACAGCCACTCTGGAGAAGTGTACGGTGTGTCCTGAAACATCGAAAAAACACAGCTTAGGGAGCATAGGGCACGGCCACTCATGGGCGTATAAATTGGGAAAATTAAAAATCAGCAAGACACAGGCACCCCAAAGTTTAGGGCTGCTCTGTTGACAAGAACCTCCACTTCATGACACCTTAAATATCCCAGGAAAGAGAAAAATGGATAAAGAAGTTGTGGTCCTTATGTACAATGGAATATCACTCAGACATGAAATCAATGTCATAAGGCTAGTAGAAGCAAGATGAGTGGATTTAGGTACGACGATTCTAAGTGAAATAAGACACACAGAAAAAGACACTTATCATAAGCTATCACTTATAGAGGGAAAGTAAAAACCGCTACACTTGAACTGAATTACAAAACAGAACAGAGTCACACGTTTAGAAAACACACTATGGCTGCTTAACGGGAAAGGTGAGGTGGGGTGATGCATAAAACAAGGGTTTCAAATTCGTTCAGATACCGTTCCATACACCCAATATGTAATAGACAAGACCTACTCCTTGCTCAGTGAACTGGACTCAACACCCCCTATTCACCACACAAGAATATATCTGACTAGTAAGAATCTTAAAACCTATGTATTGTATCTGTCTGGAATTGAGTCAAGTGGGTGTAAAGCCGCATAAACACAGCGGTGAAAAACAGCTAAACCCCATTATAAAAATAAATTACTTTTAAAAACCCGTAAAACAAAGACTGTGAAAGAGAGAGAATTTCTTCCAAAATTCGGTCTGGGGCTGGGATGCAACCTGGATTGACCATATCTAGACATACAGCTGGATGAGACATAAGGGTGGACACTCTTGGGGCTGAGAGTTTGGGTGAGCTTGGGTGAGCAAACGCAGAACCTTTAAAGTAATACTGCGTGGTACGCATCCCATGGGTCCCAAATCTCCAGGTTCAAGGGCATCTTCCTACATCGAAAACATGCATGAGAAACCCAGAAGAAGGTACACCATGTGATTTTGAAAGGTTTCTAAAACACACATCATTTCTCATCTCCTTGTGCTCGGGTTCGCAATTCCAGCTACTTTATTAGCAATCTCCCTACTTGGAGAATCAGCACCTTTAACCTCCTGTTCCCTACAGGTTGCAATTTGTCCTGAGGATGAACGGGAAGAGGGGCAACCAATGAGAGACTAGATCTAGGTGTTGGGACAGGCACAGGTCACTCTATTTTCCCATCAGGAAGAAGAATTATCCACAGGCTCAGCCTGCCGCCCAGAAACAGAATAGGGCCTGAGGCAATCCCGTGCGTTTGAGGCCAGCTCCCAAAAAAGCGAGTTGAAAAATGGAGCCCAGGGACACTGCCATTCACAAACCCGCAGAGTTATAAATGATAACTCTCGTCCACAAATATATTGAGGGAAGGCAACGAAGAGGATTTGAAAGCAAGGCAGAATTGCAGGAAACAGGTTTCAGGAGGTAGATTCGAATCGCCTTTAAAGCACATGAAAAGTCGCAAAACGTCAACAATGATGCCCTTGGCCAAAAAGGGCGTATGCGTTTTTTCCTGAATATATTCAGGAAAAAACGCATACGCCCTTTTTGGCCAACCAAGCAACCTGGAAAGGCAAATCAGCGCTACAAAGTAGTCTCGCTTCCCATCGGTCAAAAGGGCCATGATGCAAAAAGTGTCAAAACCAGAAATGCAGGACAGGCCATGGAGAAATGGCAGCCTTGCTACGCTGATGGGCGGGATGTAAATTGCCAACAGCCACTCAGGAGAAGTGTACGGTGTGTCCTGAAACATCGAGAAAACACAGCTTAGGGAGCATAGGGCACGTCTACTCATGGGCGTATAAATTGGGAAAACTAAAAATCAGCAAGACACAGGCACCCCAAAGTTTAGGGCTGCTCTGTTGACAAGAACCTCCACTTCATGACACCTTAAATATCCCAGGAAAGAGAAAAATGGATAAAGAAGTTGTGGTCCTTATGTACAATGGAATATCATCAGACATGAAATCAATGTCATAAGGCTAGAAGAAGCAAGATGAGTGGACTTAGGTACGACGATTCTAAGTGAAATAAGACACACAGAAAAAGACACTTATCATAAGCTATCACTTATAGAGGGAAAGTAAAAACCGCTACACTTGAACTGAATTACAAAACAGAACAGAGTCACACGTTTAGAAAACACACTATGGTTGCTTAACGGGAAAGGTGAGGTGGGGTGATGCATAAAACAAGGGTTTCAAATTGGCTCAGATACAGTTCCATACACCCAATATGTAATAGAAAAGACCGACTCCTTGCTCAGTGAACTGGACTCAACACCCCCTATTCACCGCACAAGAATATATGTGACTAGTAAGAATCTTAAAACCTATGTATTGATATCTGTCTGGAAGAGAGTCAAGTGGGTGTAAAGCCGCATAAACACAGCCGTGAAAAGCAGCTAAACCCCATTATAAAAATAAATTACTTTTAAAAACCCGTAAAACAAAGACAGTGAAAGAGAGAGAAATTCTTACAAAATTCGTTCAGGGGCTGTGATGCAACCTGGATTGACCATATCTAGACGCACAGCTGGATGAGACATAAGGCTGGACACACTTGGGGCTGAGAGGTTGGGTGAGGTTGGGTGAGCAAACACAGACCCTTTAAGGTAATACTGCCTGGTACACATCCCATGGGTCCCAAATCTCCAGGTTCAAGGGCATATTCCTACATCGAAAACATGCATGAGAAACCCAGAAGGTGGTACACCGTGTGATTTTGAAAGGTTTCTAAAACGCACCTCATTTCTCATTTCCTTGTGTTCGGGTTCGCCATTCCAGCTACTTTACTAGAAATCTCCCTACTTGGAGAATCAGCACCTTTAACCTCCTGTTCCGTACAGGTTGCAATTTGTCCTGAGGATGAAAGGGAAGAGGGGCAACCAATGAGAGACTAGATCTAGGTGTTGGGACAGGCACAGGTCACTCTATTTTCCCATCAGGAAGAAGAACTAACCACAGTCTCAGCCTGCCCCCCGGAACCTGAATAGGGCCTGAGGCAATCCCGTGCTTTTGCGGCCAGCTCCCAAAAAAGACAGTTGAAAAATGGAGCTCAGGGGCACTGCCATTCACAAACCCGCAGAGTTATAAATGATAACTCTCTTCCACAAATATATTGAGGGAAGGCAACGAAGAGGATTTGAAAGCAAGGCAGAATTGCAGGAAACATGTTTCAGGAGGTAGATTCGAATAGCCTTTAAAGCATATGTAAAGTGGCAAAAGTTCGACAATGATGCCCTTGGCCAAAAAGGGCGTATGCGTTTTTTCCTGAATATATTCAGGAAAAAACGCATACGCCCTTTTTGGCCAACCAAGCAACCTGGAAAGGCAAATCAGCGCTACAAAGAAGTCTCGCTTCCCATCGGTCAAAAGGGCCATGCTGCAAAAAGTGTCAAAACCAGAAATGCAGGACAAGCCATGGAGAAATGTCAGCCTTGCTACGCTGATGGGCGGGATGTAAATTGCCAACAGCCACTCTGGAGAAGTGTACGGTGTGTCCTGAAACATCGAAAAAACACAGCTTAGGGAGCATAGGGCATGTCCACTCATGGGCGTATAAATTGGGAAAATTAAAAATCAGCAAGACACAGGCACCCCAAAGTTTAGGGCTGCTCTGTTGACAAGAACCTCCACTTCATGACACCTTAAATATCCCAGGAAAGAGAAAAATGGATAAAGAAGTTGTGGTCCTTATGTACAATGGAATATCACTCAGACATGAAATCAATGTCATAAGGCTAGTAGAAGCAAGATGAGTGGATTTAGGTACGACGATTCTAAGTGAAATAAGTCACACAGAAAAAGACACTTATCATAAGCTATCACTTATAGAGGAAATGTAAAAACCGCTACACTTGAACTGAATTACAAAACAGAACAGAGTCACACGTTTAGAAAACACACTATGGCTGCTTAACGGGACAGGTGAGGTGGGGTGATGCATAAAACAAGGGTTTCAATTTCGTTCAGATACCGTTCCATACACCCAATATGTAATAGACAAGACCTACTCCTTGCTCAGTGAACTGGACTCAACACCCCCTATTCACCACACAAGAATATATCTGACTAGTAAGAATCTTAAAACCTATGTATTGATATCTCTCTGGAAGTGAGTCAAGTGGGTGTAAAGCCGCATAAACACAGCGGTGAAAAACAGCTAAACCCCATTATAAAAATAAATTACTTTTAAAAACCCGTAAAACAAAGACTGTGAAAGAGAGAGAAATTCTTCCAAAATTCGGTCTGGGGTTGGGATGCAACCTGGATTGACCATATCTAGACATACAGCTGGATGAGACATAAGGGTGGACACTCTTGGGGCTGAGAGGTTGGGTGAGGTTGGGTGAGCAAACGCAGAACCTTTAAAGAAATACTGCGTGGTACGCATCCCATGGGTCCCAAATCTCCAGGTTCAAGGGCATCTTCCTACATCGAAAACATACATGAGAAACCCAGAAGATGGTACACCGTGTTATTTTGAAAGGTTTCTAAAACGCACCTCATTTCTCATCTCCTTGTGCTCGGGTTCGCCATTCCAGGTACTTTACTAGCAATCTCCCTACTTGGAGAATCAGCACCTTTAACCTCCTGTTCCCTACAGGTTGCAATTTGTCCTGAGGATGAACGGGAAGAGGGGCAACCAATGAGAGACTAGATCTAGGTGTTGGGACAGGCACAGGTCACTCTATTTTCCCATCAGGAAAAAGAATTAACCACAGGCTCAGCCTGCCGCCCAGAAACAGAATAGGGCCTGAGGCAATCCCGTGCTCTTACGGCCAGCTCCCAAAAAAGCGAGTTGAAAAATGGAGCCCAGGGACACTGCCATTCACAAACCCGCAGAGTTATAAATGATAACTCTCGTCCACAAATATATTGAGGGAAGGCAACGAAGAGGATTTGAAAGCAAGGCAGAATTGCAGGAAACAGGTTTCAGGAGGTAGATTCGAATCGCCTTTAAAGCACATGAAAAGTCGCAAAACGTCGACAATGATGCCCTTGGCCAAAAAGGGCGTATGCGTTTTTTCCTGAATATATTCAAGAAAAAACGCATACGCCCTTTTTGGCCAACCAAGCAACCTGGAAAGGCAAATCAGCGCTACAAAGTAGGCTCGCTTCCCATCGGTCAAAAGGGCCATGCTGCAAAAAGTGTCAAAACCAGAAATGCAGGACAGGCCATGGAGAAATGGCAGCCTTGCTACGCTGATGGGCGGGATGTAAATTGCCAACAGCCACTCTGGAGAAGTGTACGGTGTGTCCTGAAACATCGAGAAAACACAGCTTAGGGAGCATAGGGCACGTCTACTCATGGGCGTATAAATTGGGAAAACTAAAAATCAGGAAGACACAGGCACCCCAAAGTTTAGGGCTGCTCTGTTGACAAGAACCTCCACTTCATGACACCTTAAATATCCCAGGAAAGAGAAAAATGGATAAAGAAGTTGTGGTCCTTATGTACAATGGAATATCACTCAGACATGAAATCAATGTCATAAGGCTAGAAGAAGCAAGATGAGTGGACTTAGGTACGATGATTCTAAGTGAAATAAGTCACACAGAAAAAGACACTTATCATAAGCTATCACTTATAGAGGGAATGTAAAAACCGCTACACTTGAACTGAATTACAAAACAGAACTGAGTCACACGTTTAGAAAACACACTATGGCTGCTTAACGGGAAAGGTGAGGTGGGGTGATGCATAAAACAATGGTTTCAAATTGGCTCAGATACCGTTCCATACACCCAATATGTAATAGAAAAGACCGACTCCTTGCTCAGTGAACTGGACTCAACACCCCCTATTCACCGCACAAGAATATATGTGACTAGTAAGAATCTTAAAACCTATGTATTGATATCTGTCTGGAAGAGAGTCAAGTGGGTGTAAAGCCGCATAAACACAGCCGTGAAAAGCAGCTAAACCCCATTATAAAAATAAATTACTTTTAAAAACCCGTAAAACAAAGACAGTGAAAGAGAGAGAAATTCTTACAAAATTCGTTCAGGGGCTGTGATGCAACCTGGATTGACCATATCTAGACGCACAGCTGGATGAGACATAAGGCTGGACACACTTGGGGCTGAGAGGTTGGGTGAGGTTGGGTGAGCAAACACAGACCCTTTAAGGTAATACTGCCTGGTACACATCCCATGGGTCCCAAATCTCCAGGTTCAAGGGCATATTCCTACATCGAAAACATGCATGAGAAACCCAGAAGGTGGTACACCGTGTGATTTTGAAAGGTTTCTAAAACGCACCTCATTTCTCATTTCCTTGTGTTCGGGTTCGCCATTCCAGCTACTTTACTAGAAATCTCCCTACTTGGAGAATCAGCACCTTTAACCTCCTGTTCCGTACAGGTTGCAATTTGTCCTGAGGATGAAAGGGAAGAGGGGCAACCAATGAGAGACTAGATCTAGGTGTTGGGACAGGCACAGGTCACTCTATTTTCCCATCAGGAAGAAGAACTAACCACAGTCTCAGCCTGCCCCCCGGAACCTGAATAGGGCCTGAGGCAATCCCGTGCTTTTGCGGCCAGCTCCCAAAAAAGACAGTTGAAAAATGGAGCTCAGGGGCACTGCCATTCACAAACCCGCAGAGTTATAAATGATAACTCTCTTCCACAAATATATTGAGGGAAGGCAACGAAGAGGATTTGAAAGCAAGGCAGAATTGCAGGAAACATGTTTCAGGAGGTAGATTCGAATAGCCTTTAAAGCATATGTAAAGTGGCAAAACTTCGACAATGATGCCCTTGGCCAAAAAGGGCGTATGCGTTTTTTCCTGAATATATTCAGGAAAAAACGCATACGCCCTTTTTGGCCAACCAAGCAACCTGGAAAGGCAAATCAGCGCTACAAAGAAGTCTCGCTTCCCATCGGTCAAAAGGGCCATGCTGCAAAAAGTGTCAAAACCAGAAATGCAGGACAGGCCATGGAGAAATGTCAGCCTTGCTACGCTGATGGGCGGGATGTAAATTGCCAACAGCCACTCTGGAGAAGTGTACGGTGTGTCCTGAAACATCGAAAAAACACAGCTTAGGGAGCATAGGGCACGTCCACTCATGGGCGTATAAATTGGGAAAATTAAAAATCAGCAAGACACAGGCACCCCAAAGTTTAGGGCTGCTCTGTTGACAAGAACCTCCACTTCATGACACCTTAAATATCCCAGGAAAGAGAAAAATGGATAAAGAAGTTGTGGTCCTTATGTACAATGGAATATCACTCAGACATGAAATCAATGTCATAAGGCTAGTAGAAGCAAGATGAGTGGATTTAGGTACGACGATTCTAAGTGAAATAAGTCACACAGAAAAAGACACTTATCATAAGCTATCACTTATAGAGGAAATGTAAAAACCGCTACACTTGAACTGAATTACAAAACAGAACAGAGTCACACGTTTAGAAAACACACTATGGCTGCTTAACGGGACAGGTGAGGTGGGGTGATGCATAAAACAAGGGTTTCAATTTCGTTCAGATACCGTTCCATACACCCAATATGTAATAGACAAGACCTACTCCTTGCTCAGTGAACTGGACTCAACACCCCCTATTCACCACACAAGAATATATCTGACTAGTAAGAATCTTAAAACCTATGTATTGATATCTCTCTGGAAGTGAGTCAAGTGGGTGTAAAGCCGCATAAACACAGCGGTGAAAAACAGCTAAACCCCATTATAAAAATAAATTACTTTTAAAAACCCGTAAAACAAAGACTGTGAAAGAGAGAGAAATTCTTCCAAAATTCGGTCTGGGGCTGGGATGCAACCTGGATTGACCATATCTAGACATACAGCTGGATGAGACATAAGGGTGGACACTCTTGGGGCTGAGAGGTTGGGTGAGGTTGGGTGAGCAAACGCAGAACCTTTAAAGAAATACTGCGTGGTACGCATCCCATGGGTCCCAAATCTCCAGGTTCAAGGGCATCTTCCTACATCGAAAACATACATGAGAAACCCAGAAGATGGTACACCGTGTTATTTTGAAAGGTTTCTAAAACGCACCTCATTTCTCATCTCCTTGTGCTCGGGTTCGCCATTCCAGGTACTTTACTAGCAATCTCCCTACTTGGAGAATCAGCACCTTTAACCTCCTGTTCCCTACAGGTTGCAATTTGTCCTGAGGATGAACGGGAAGAGGGGCAACCAATGAGAGACTAGATCTAGGTGTTGGGACAGGCACAGGTCACTCTATTTTCCCATCAGGAAAAAGAATTAACCACAGGCTCAGCCTGCCGCCCAGAAACAGAATAGGGCCTGAGGCAATCCCGTGCACTTACGGCCAGCTCCCAAAAAAGCGAGTTGAAAAATGGAGCCCAGGGACACTGCCATTCACAAACCCGCAGAGTTATAAATGATAACTCTCGTCCACAAATATATTGAGGGAAGGCAACGAAGAGGATTTGAAAGCAAGGCAGAATTGCAGGAAACAGGTTTCAGGAGGTAGATTCGAATCGCCTTTAAAGCACATGAAAAGTCGCAAAACGTCGACAATGATGCCCTTGGCCAAAAAGGGCGTATGCGTTTTTTCCTGAATATATTCAAGAAAAAACGCATACGCCCTTTTTGGCCAACCAAGCAACCTGGAAAGGCAAATCAGCGCTACAAAGTAGGGTCGCTTCCCATCGGTCAAAAGGGCCATGCTGCAAAAAGTGTCAAAACCAGAAATGCAGGACAGGCCATGGAGAAATGGCAGCCTTGCTACGCTGATGGGCGGGATGTAAATTGCCAACAGCCACTCTGGAGAAGTGTACGGTGTGTCCTGAAACATCGAGAAAACACAGCTTAGGGAGCATAGGGCACGTCTACTCATGGGCGTATAAATTGGGAAAACTAAAAATCAGGAAGACACAGGCACCCCAAAGTTTAGGGCTGCTCTGTTGACAAGAACCTCCACTTCATGACACCTTAAATATCCCAGGAAAGAGAAAAATGGATAAAGAAGTTGTGGTCCTTATGTACAATGGAATATCACTCAGACATGAAATCAATGTCATAAGGCTAGAAGAAGCAAGATGAGTGGACTTAGGTACGATGATTCTAAGTGAAATAAGTCACACAGAAAAAGACACTTATCATAAGCTATCACTTATAGAGGGAATGTAAAAACCGCTACACTTGAACTGAATTACAAAACAGAACAGAGTCACACGTTTAGAAAACACACTATGGCTGCTTAACGGGAAAGGTGAGGTGGGGTGATGCATAAAACAATGGTTTCAAATTGGCTCAGATACCGTTCCATACACCCAATATGTAATAGAAAAGACCGACTCCTTGCTCAGTGAACTGGACTCAACACCCCCTATTCACCGCACAAGAATATATGTGACTAGTAAGAATCTTAAAACCTATGTATTGATATCTGTCTGGAAGAGAGTCAAGTGGGTGTAAAGCCGCATAAACACAGCCGTGAAAAGCAGCTAAACCCCATTATAAAAATAAATTACTTTTAAAAACCCGTAAAACAAAGACAGTGAAAGAGAGAGAAATTCTTACAAAATTCGTTCAGGGGCTGTGATGCAACCTGGATTGACCATATCTAGACGCACAGCTGGATGAGACATAAGGCTGGACACACTTGGGGCTGAGAGGTTGGGTGAGGTTGGGTGAGCAAACACAGACCCTTTAAGGTAATACTGCCTGGTACACATCCCATGGGTCCCAAATCTCCAGGTTCAAGGGCATATTCCTACATCGAAAACATGCATGAGAAACCCAGAAGGTGGTACACCGTGTGATTTTGAAAGGTTTCTAAAACGCACCTCATTTCTCATTTCCTTGTGTTCGGGTTCGCCATTCCAGCTACTTTACTAGAAATCTCCCTACTTGGAGAATCAGCACCTTTAACCTCCTGTTCCGTACAGGTTGCAATTTGTCCTGAGGATGAAAGGGAAGAGGGGCAACCAATGAGAGACTAGATCTAGGTGTTGGGACAGGCACAGGTCACTCTATTTTCCCATCAGGAAGAAGAACTAACCACAGTCTCAGCCTGCCCCCCGGAACCTGAATAGGGCCTGAGGCAATCCCGTGCTTTTGCGGCCAGCTCCCAAAAAAGACAGTTGAAAAATGGAGCTCAGGGGCACTGCCATTCACAAACCCGCAGAGTTATAAATGATAACTCTCTTCCACAAATATATTGAGGGAAGGCAACGAAGAGGATTTGAAAGCAAGGCAGAATTGCAGGAAACATGTTTCAGGAGGTAGATTCGAATAGCCTTTAAAGCATATGTAAAGTGGCAAAACTTCGACAATGATGCCCTTGGCCAAAAAGGGCGTATGCGTTTTTTCCTGAATATATTCAGGAAAAAACGCATACGCCCTTTTTGGCCAACCAAGCAACCTGGAAAGGCAAATCAGCGCTACAAAGAAGTCTCGCTTCCCATCGGTCAAAAGGGCCATGCTGCAAAAAGTGTCAAAACCAGAAATGCAGGACAGGCCATGGAGAAATGTCAGCCTTGCTACGCTGATGGGCGGGATGTAAATTGCCAACAGCCACTCTGGAGAAGTGTACGGTGTGTCCTGAAACATCGAAAAAACACAGCTTAGGGAGCATAGGGCACGTCCACTCATGGGCGTATAAATTGGGAAAATTAAAAATCAGCAAGACACAGGCACCCCAAAGTTTAGGGCTGCTCTGTTGACAAGAACCTCCACTTCATGACACCTTAAATATCCCAGGAAAGAGAAAAATGGATAAAGAAGTTGTGGTCCTTATGTACAATGGAATATCACTCAGACATGAAATCAATGTCATAAGGCTAGTAGAAGCAAGATGAGTGGATTTAGGTACGACGATTCTAAGTGAAATAAGTCACACAGAAAAAGACACATATCATAAGCTATCACTTATAGAGGAAATGTAAAAACCGCTACACTTGAACTGAATTACAAAACAGAACAGAGTCACACGTTTAGAAAACACACTATGGCTGCTTAACGGGACAGGTGAGGTGGGGTGATGCATAAAACAAGGGTTTCAAATTCGTTCAGATACCGTTCCATACACCCAATATGTAATAGACAAGACCTACTCCTTGCTCAGTGAACTGGACTCAACACCCCCTATTCACCACACAAGAATATATCTGACTAGTAAGAATCTTAAAACCTATGTATTGATATCTGTCTGGAAGTGAGTCAAGTGGGTGTAAAGCCGCATAAACACAGCGGTGAAAAACAGCTAAACCCCATTATAAAAATAAATTACTTTTAAAAACCCGTAAAACAAAGACTGTGAAAGAGAGAGAAATTCTTCCAAAATTCGGTCTGGGGTTGGGATGCAACCTGGATTGACCATATCTAGACATACAGCTGGATGAGACATAAGGGTGGACACTCTTGGGGCTGAGAGGTTGGGTGAGGTTGGGTGAGCAAACGCAGAACCTTTAAAGAAATACTGCGTGGTACGCATCCCATGGGTCCCAAATCTCCAGGTTCAAGGGCATCTTCCTACATCGAAAACATACATGAGAAACCCAGAAGATGGTACACCGTGTTATTTTGAAAGGTTTCTAAAACGCACCTCATTTCTCATCTCCTTGTGCTCGGGTTCGCCATTCCAGGTACTTTACTAGCAATCTCCCTACTTGGAGAATCAGCACCTTTAACCTCCTGTTCCCTACAGGTTGCAATTTGTCCTGAGGATGAACGGGAAGAGGGGCAACCAATGAGAGACTAGATCTAGGTGTTGGGACAGGCACAGGTCACTCTATTTTCCCATCAGGAAAAAGAATTAACCACAGGCTCAGCCTGCCGCCCAGAAACAGAATAGGGCCTGAGGCAATCCCGTGCTCTTACGGCCAGCTCCCAAAAAAGCGAGTTGAAAAATGGAGCCCAGGGACACTGCCATTCACAAACCCGCAGAGTTATAAATGATAACTCTCGTCCACAAATATATTGAGGGAAGGCAACGAAGAGGATTTGAAAGCAAGGCAGAATTGCAGGAAACAGGTTTCAGGAGGTAGATTCGAATCGCCTTTAAAGCACATGAAAAGTCGCAAAACGTCGACAATGATGCCCTTGGCCAAAAAGGGCGTATGCGTTTTTTCATGAATATATTCAGGAAAAAACGCATACGCCCTTTTTGGCCAACCAAGCAACCTGGAAAGGCAAATCAGCGCTACAAAGTAGGCTCGCTTCCCATCGGTCAAAAGGGCCATGCTGCAAAAAGTGTCAAAACCAGAAATGCAGGACAGGCCATGGAGAAATGGCAGCCTTGCTACGCTGATGGGCGGGATGTAAATTGCCAACAGCCACTCTGGAGAAGTGTACGGTGTGTCCTGAAACATCGAGAAAACACAGCTTAGGGAGCATAGGGCACGTCTACTCATGGGCGTATAAATTGGGAAAACTAAAAATCAGGAAGACACAGGCACCCCAATGTTTAGGGCTGCTCTGTTGACAAGAACCTCCAATTCATGACACCTTAAATATCCCAGGAAAGAGAAAAATGGATAAAGAAGTTGTGGTCCTTATGTACAATGGAATATCACTCAGACATGAAATCAATGTCATAAGGCTAGAAGAAGCAAGATGAGTGGACTTAGGTACGATGATTCTAAGTGAAATAAGTCACACAGAAAAAGACACTTATCATAAGCTATCACTTATAGAGGGAATGTAAAAACCGCTACACTTGAACTGAATTACAAAACAGAACAGAGTCACACGTTTAGAAAACACACTATGGCTGCTTAACGGGAAAGGTGAGGTGGGGTGATGCATAAAACAATGGTTTCAAATTGGCTCAGATACCGTTCCATACACCCAATATGTAATAGAAAAGACCGACTCCTTGCTCAGTGAACTGGACTCAACACCCCCTATTCACCGCACAAGAATATATGTGACTAGTAAGAATCTTAAAACCTATGTATTGAAATCTGTCTGGAAGAGAGTCAAGTGGGTGTAAAGCCGCATAAACACAGCCGTGAAAAGCAGCTAAACCCCATTATAAAAATAAATTACTTTTAAAAACCCGTAAAACAAAGACAGTGAAAGAGAGAGAAATTCTTACAAAATTCGTTCAGGGGCTGTGATGCAACCTGGATTGACCATATCTAGACGCACAGCTGGATGAGACATAAGGCTGGACACACTTGGGGCTGAGAGGTTGGGTGAGGTTGGGTGAGCAAACACAGACCCTTTAAAGTAATACTGCCTGGTACACATCCCATGGGTCCCAAATCTCCAGGTTCAAGGGCATATTCCTACATCGAAAACATGCATGAGAAACCCAGAAGGTGGTACACCGTGTGATTTTGAAAGGTTTCTAAAACGCACCTCATTTCTCATTTCCTTGTGTTCGGGTTCGCCATTCCAGCTACTTTACTAGAAATCTCCCTACTTGGAGAATCAGCACCTTTAACCTCCTGTTCCGTACAGGTTGCAATTTGTCCTGAGGATGAAAGGGAAGAGGGGCAACCAATGAGAGACTAGATCTAGGTGTTGGGACAGGCACAGGTCACTCTATTTTCCCATCAGGAAGAAGAACTAACCACAGTCTCAGCCTGCCCCCCGGAACCTGAATAGGGCCTGAGGCAATCCCGTGCTTTTGCGGCCAGCTCCCAAAAAAGACAGTTGAAAAATGGAGCTCAGGGGCACTGCCATTCACAAACCCGCAGAGTTATAAATGATAACTCTCTTCCACAAATATATTGAGGGAAGGCAACGGAGAGGATTTGAAAGCAAGGCAGAATTGCAGGAAACATGTTTCAGGAGGTAGATTCGAATAGCCTTTAAAGCATATGTAAAGTGGCAAAAGTTCGACAATGATGCCCTTGGCCAAAAAGGGCGTATGCGTTTTTTCCTGAATATATTCAGGAAAAAACGCATACGCCCTTTTTGGCCAACCAAGCAACCTGGAAAGGCAAATCAGCGCTACAAAGAAGTCTCGCTTCCCATCGGTCAAAAGGGCCATGCTGCAAAAAGTGTCAAAACCAGAAATGCAGGACAGGCCATGGAGAAATGTCAGCCTTGCTACGCTGATGGGCGGGATGTAAATTGCCAACAGCCACTCTGGAGAAGTGTACGGTGTGTCCTGAAACATCGAAAAAACACAGCTTAGGGAGCATAGGGCACGTCCACTCATGGGCGTATAAATTGGGAAAATTAAAAATCAGCAAGACACAGGCACCCCAAAGTTTAGGGCTGCTCTGTTGACAAGAACCTCCACTTCATGACACCTTAAATATCCCAGGAAAGAGAAAAATGGATAAAGAAGTTGTGGTCCTTATGTACAATGGAATATCACTCAGACATGAAATCAATGTCATAAGGCTAGTAGAAGCAAGATGAGTGGATTTAGGTACGACGATTCTAAGTGAAATAAGTCACACAGAAAAAGACACTTATCATAAGCTATCACTTATAGAGGAAATGTAAAAACCGCTACACTTGAACTGAATTACAAAACAGAACAGAGTCACACGTTTAGAAAACACACTATGGCTGCTTAACGGGACAGGTGAGGTGGGGTGATGCATAAAACAAGGGTTTCAATTTCGTTCAGATACCGTTCCATACACCCAATATGTAATAGACAAGACCTACTCCTTGCTCAGTGAACTGGACTCAACACCCCCTATTCACCACACAAGAATATATCTGACTAGTAAGAATCTTAAAACCTATGTATTGATATCTCTCTGGAAGTGAGTCAAGTGGGTGTAAAGCCGCATAAACACAGCGGTGAAAAACAGCTAAACCCCATTATAAAAATAAATTACTTTTAAAAACCCGTAAAACAAAGACTGTGAAAGAGAGAGAAATTCTTCCAAAATTCGGTCTGGGGTTGGGATGCAACCTGGATTGACCATATCTAGACATACAGCTGGATGAGACATAAGGGTGGACACTCTTGGGGCTGAGAGGTTGGGTGAGGTTGGGTGAGCAAACGCAGAACCTTTAAAGAAATACTGCGTGGTACGCATCCCATGGGTCCCAAATCTCCAGGTTCAAGGGCATCTTCCTACATCGAAAACATACATGAGAAACCCAGAAGATGGTACACCGTGTTATTTTGAAAGGTTTCTAAAACGCACCTCATTTCTCATCTCCTTGTGCTCGGGTTCGCCATTCCAGGTACTTTACTAGCAATCTCCCTACTTGGAGAATCAGCACCTTTAACCTCCTGTTCCCTACAGGTTGCAATTTGTCCTGAGGATGAACGGGAAGAGGGGCAACCAATGAGAGACTAGATCTAGGTGTTGGGACAGGCACAGGTCACTCTATTTTCCCATCAGGAAAAAGAATTAACCACAGGCTCAGCCTGCCGCCCAGAAACAGAATAGGGCCTGAGGCAATCCCGTGCTCTTACGGCCAGCTCCCAAAAAAGCGAGTTGAAAAATGGAGCCCAGGGACACTGCCATTCACAAACCCGCAGAGTTATAAATGATAACTCTCGTCCACAAATATATTGAGGGAAGGCAACGAAGAGGATTTGAAAGCAAGGCAGAATTGCAGGAAACAGGTTTCAGGAGGTAGATTCGAATCGCCTTTAAAGCACATGAAAAGTCGCAAAACGTCGACAATGATGCCCTTGGCCAAAAAGGGCGTATGCGTTTTTTCCTGAATATATTCAAGAAAAAACGCATACGCCCTTTTTGGCCAACCAAGCAACCTGGAAAGGCAAATCAGCGCTACAAAGTAGGCTCGCTTCCCATCGGTCAAAAGGGCCATGCTGCAAAAAGTGTCAAAACCAGAAATGCAGGACAGGCCATGGAGAAATGGCAGCCTTGCTACGCTGATGGGCGGGATGTAAATTGCCAACAGCCACTCTGGAGAAGTGTACGGTGTGTCCTGAAACATCGAGAAAACACAGCTTAGGGAGCATAGGGCACGTCCACTCATGGGCGTATAAATTGGGAAAACTAAAAATCAGGAAGACACAGGCACCCCAAAGTTTAGGGCTGCTCTGTTGACAAGAACCTCCACTTCATGACACCTTAAATATCCCAGGAAAGAGAAAAATGGATAAAGAAGTTGTGGTCCTTATGTACAATGGAATATCACTCAGACATGAAATCAATGTCATAAGGCTAGAAGAAGCAAGATGAGTGGACTTAGGTACGATGATTCTAAGTGAAATAAGTCACACAGAAAAAGACACTTATCATAAGCTATCACTTATAGAGGGAATGTAAAAACCGCTACACTTGAACTGAATTACAAAACAGAACAGAGTCACACGTTTAGAAAACACACTATGGCTGCTTAACGGGAAAGGTGAGGTGGGGTGATGCATAAAACAATGGTTTCAAATTGGCTCAGATACCGTTCCATACACCCAATATGTAATAGAAAAGACCGACTCCTTGCTCAGTGAACTGGACTCAACACCCCCTATTCACCGCACAAGAATATATGTGACTAGTAAGAATCTTAAAACCTATGTATTGATATCTGTCTGGAAGAGAGTCAAGTGGGTGTAAAGCCGCATAAACACAGCCGTGAAAAGCAGCTAAACCCCATTATAAAAATAAATTACTTTTAAAAACCCGTAAAACAAAGACAGTGAAAGAGAGAGAAATTCTTACAAAATTCGTTCAGGGGCTGTGATGCAACCTGGATTGACCATATCTAGACGCACAGCTGGATGAGACATAAGGCTGGACACACTTGGGGCTGAGAGGTTGGGTGAGGTTGGGTGAGCAAACACAGACCCTTTAAAGTAATACTGCCTGGTACACATCCCATGGGTCCCAAATCTCCAGGTTCAAGGGCATATTCCTACATCGAAAACATGCATGAGAAACCCAGAAGGTGGTACACCGTGTGATTTGGAAAGGTTTCTAAAACGCACCTCATTTCTCATTTCCTTGTGTTCGGGTTCGCCATTCCAGCTACTTTACTAGAAATCTCCCTACTTGGAGAATCAGCACCTTTAACCTCCTGTTCCGTACAGGTTGCAATTTGTCCTGAGGATGAAAGGGAAGAGGGGCAACCAATGAGAGACTAGATCTAGGTGTTGGGACAGGCACAGGTCACTCTATTTTCCCATCAGGAAGAAGAATTAACCACAGGCTCAGCCTGCCCCCCGGAACCTGAATAGGGCCTGAGGCAATCCCGTGCTTTTGCGGCCAGCTCCCAAAAAAGACAGTTGAAAAATGGAGCTCAGGGGCACTGCCATTCACAAACCCGCAGAGTTATAAATGATAACTCTCTTCCACAAATATATTGAGGGAAGGCAACGAAGAGGATTTGAAAGCAAGGCAGAATTGCAGGAAACATGTTTCAGGAGGTAGATTCGAATCGCCTTTAAAGCATATGTAAAGTGGCAAAACTTCGACAATGATGCCCTTGGCCAAAAAGGGCGTATGCGTTTTTTCCTGAATATATTCAGGAAAAAACGCATACGCCCTTTTTGGCCAACCAAGCAACCTGGAAAGGCAAATCAGCGCTACAAAGAAGTCTCGCTTCCCATTGGTCAAAAGGGCCATGCTGCAAACAGTGTCAAAACCAGAAATGCAGGACAGGCCATGGAGAAATGTCAGCCTTGCTACGCTGATGGGCGGGATGTAAATTGCCAACAGCCACTCTGGAGAAGTGTACGGTGTGTCCTGAAACATCGAAAAAACACAGCTTAGGGAGCATAGGGCACGTCCACTCATGGGCGTATAAATTGGGAAAATTAAAAATCAGCAAGACACAGGCAACCCAAAGTTTAGGGCTGCTCTGTTGACAAGAACCTCCACTTCATGACACCTTAAATATCCCAGGAAAGAGAAAAATGGATAAAGAAGTTGTGGTCCTTATGTACAATGGAATATCACTCAGACATGAAATCAATGTCATAAGGCTAGTAGAAGCAAGATGAGTGGATTTAGGTACGACGATTCTAAGTGAAATAAGTCACACAGAAAAAGACACTTATCATAAGCTATCACTTATAGAGGAAATGTAAAAACAGCTACACTTGAACTGAATTACAAAACAGAACAGAGTCACACGTTTAGAAAACACACTATGGCTGCTTAACGGGAAAGGTGAGGTGGGGTGATGCATAAAACAAGGTTTTCAAATTCGCTCAGATACCGTTCCATACACCCAATATGTAATAGACAAGACCTACTCCTTGCTCAGTGAACTGGACTCAACACCCCCTATTCACCACACAAGAATATATCTGACTAGTAATAATCTTAAAACCTATGTATTGATATCTCTCTGGAAGTGAGTCAAGTGGGTGTAAAGCCGCATAAACACAGCGGTGAAAAACAGCTACACCCCATTATAAAAATAAATTACTTTTAAAAACCCGTAAAACAAAGACTGTGAAAGAGAGAGAAATTCTTCCAAAATTCGGTCTGGGGCTGGGATGCAACCTGGATTGACCATATCTAGACATACAGCTGGATGAGACATAAGGGTGGACACTCTTGGGGCTGAGAGGTTGGGTGAGGTTGGGTGAGCAAACGCAGAACCTTTAAAGTAATACTGCGTGGTACGCATCCCATGGGTCCCAAATCTCCAGGTTCAAGGGCATCTTCCTACATCGAAAACATACATGAGAAACCCAGAAGATGGTACACCGTGTGATTTTGAAAGGTTTCTAAAACGCACCTCATTTCTCATCTCCTTGTGCTCGGGTTCGCCATTCCAGGTACTTTACTAGAAATCTCCCTACTTGGAGAATCAGCACCTTTAACCTCCTGTTCCCTACAGGTTGCAATTTGTCCTGAGGATGAACGGGAAGAGGGGCAACCAATGAGAGACTAGATCTAGGTGTTGGGACAGGCACAGGTCACTCTATTTTCCCATCAGGAAGAAGAATTAACCACAGGCTCAGCCTGCCGCCCAGAAGCAGAATAGGGCCTGAGGCAATCCCGCGCTCTTACGGCCAGCTCCCAAAAAAGCGAGTTGAAAAATGGAGCCCAGGGACACTGCCATTCACAAACCCGCAGAGTTATAAATGATAACTCTCGTCCACAAATATATTGAGGGAAGGCAACGAAGAGGATTTGAAAGCAAGGCAGAATTGCAGGAAACAGGTTTCAGGAGGTAGATTCGAATCGCCTTTAAAGCAAATGAAAAGTCGCAAAACGTCGACAATGATGCCCTTGACCAAAAAGGGCGTATGCGTTTTTTCCTGAATATATTCAGGAAAAAACGCATACGCCCTTTTTGGCCAACCAAGCAACCTGGAAAGGCAAATCAGCGCTACAAAGTAGTCTCGCTTCCCATCGGTCAAAAGGGCCATGCTGCAAAAAGTGTCAAAACCAGAAATGCAGGACAGGCCATGGAGAAATGTCAGCCTTGCTACGCTGATGGGCGGGATGTAAATTGCCAACAGCCACTCTGGAGAAGTGTACGGTGTGTCCTGAAACATCGAAAAAACACAGCTTAGGGAGCATAGGGCACGTCCACTCATGGGCGTATAAATTGGGAAAATTAAAAATCAGCAAGACACAGGCACCCCAAAGTTTAGGGCTGCTCTGTTGACAAGAACCTCCACTTCATGACACCTTAAATATCCCAGGAAAGAGAAAAATGGATAAAGAAGTTGTGGTCCTTATGTACAATGGAATATCACTCAGACATGAAATCAATGTCATAAGGCTAGTAGAAGCAAGATGAGTGGATTTAGGTACGACGATTCTAAGTGAAATAAGTCACACAGAAAAAGACACTTATCATAAGCTATCACTTATAGAGGAAATGTAAAAACCGCTACACTTGAACTGAATTACAAAACAGAACAGAGTCACACGTTTAGAAAACACACTATGGCTGCTTAACGGGACAGGTGAGGTGGGGTGATGCATAAAACAAGGGTTTCAAATTCGTTCAGATACCGTTCCATACACCCAATATGTAATAGACAAGACCTACTCCTTGCTCAGTGAACTGGACTCAACACCCCCTATTCACCACACAAGAATATATCTGACTAGTAAGAATCTTAAAACCTATGTATTGATATCTCTCTGGAAGTGAGTCAAGTGGGTGTAAAGCCGCATAAACACAGCGGTGAAAAACAGCTAAACCCCATTATAAAAATAAATTACTTTTAAAAACCCGTAAAACAAAGACTGTGAAAGAGAGAGAAATTCTTCCAAAATTCGGTCTGGGGTTGGGATGCAACCTGGATTGACCATATCTAGACATACAGCTGGATGAGACATAAGGGTGGACACTCTTGGGGCTGAGACGTTGGGTGAGGTTGGGTGAGCAAACGCAGAACCTTTAAAGAAATACTGCGTGGTACGCATCCCATGGGTCCCAAATCTCCAGGTTCAAGGGCATCTTCCTACATCGAAAACATACATGAGAAACCCAGAAGATGGTACACCGTGTTATTTTGAAAGGTTTCTAAAACGCACCTCATTTCTCATCTCCTTGTGCTCGGGTTCGCCATTCCAGGTACTTTACTAGCAATCTCCCTACTTGGAGAATCAGCACCTTTAACCTCCTGTTCCCTACAGGTTGCAATTTGTCCTGAGGATGAACGGGAAGAGGGGCAACCAATGAGAGACTAGATCTAGGTGTTGGGACAGGCACAGGTCACTCTATTTTCCCATCAGGAAAAAGAATTAACCACAGGCTCAGCCTGCCGCCCAGAAACAGAATAGGGCCTGAGGCAATCCCGTGCTCTTACGGCCAGCTCCCAAAAAAGCGAGTTGAAAAATGGAGCCCAGGGACACTGCCATTCACAAACCCGCAGAGTTATAAATGATAACTCTCGTCCACAAATATATTGAGGGAAGGCAACGAAGAGGATTTGAAAGCAAGGCAGAATTGCAGGAAACAGGTTTCAGGAGGTAGATTCGAATCGCCTTTAAAGCACATGAAAAGTCGCAAAACGTCGACAATGATGCCCTTGGCCAAAAAGGGCGTATGCGTTTTTTCCTGAATATATTCAGGAAAAAACGCATACGCCCTTTTTGGCCAACCAAGCAACCTGGAAAGGCAAATCAGCGCTACAAAGTAGGCTCGCTTCCCATCGGTCAAAAGGGCCATGCTGCAAAAAGTGTCAAAACCAGAAATGCAGGACAGGCCATGGAGAAATGGCAGCCTTGCTACGCTGATGGGCGGGATGTAAATTGCCAACAGCCACTCTGGAGAAGTGTACGGTGTGTCCTGAAACATCGAGAAAACACAGCTTAGGGAGCATAGGGCACGTCTACTCATGGGCGTATAAATTGGGAAAACTAAAAATCAGGAAGACACAGGCACCCCAATGTTTAGGGCTGCTCTGTTGACAAGAACCTCCAATTCATGACACCTTAAATATCCCAGGAAAGAGAAAAATGGATAAAGAAGTTGTGGTCCTTATGTACAATGGAATATCACTCAGACATGAAATCAATGTCATAAGGCTAGAAGAAGCAAGATGAGTGGACTTAGGTACGATGATTCTAAGTGAAATAAGTCACACAGAAAAAGACACTTATCATAAGCTATCACTTATAGAGGGAATGTAAAAACCGCTACACTTGAACTGAATTACAAAACAGAACAGAGTCACACGTTTAGAAAACACACTATGGCTGCTTAACGGGAAAGGTGAGGTGGGGTGATGCATAAAACAATGGTTTCAAATTGGCTCAGATACCGTTCCATACACCCAATATGTAATAGAAAAGACCGACTCCTTGCTCAGTGAACTGGACTCAACACCCCCTATTCACCGCACAAGAATATATGTGACTAGTAAGAATCTTAAAACCTATGTATTGAAATCTGTCTGGAAGAGAGTCAAGTGGGTGTAAAGCCACATAAACACAGCCGTGAAAAGCAGCTAAACCCCATTATAAAAATAAATTACTTTTAAAAACCCGTAAAACAAAGACAGTGAAAGAGAGAGAAATTCTTACAAAATTCGTTCAGGGGCTGTGATGCAACCTGGATTGACCATATCTAGACGCACAGCTGAATGAGACATAAGGCTGGACACACTTGGGGCTGAGAGGTTGGGTGAGGTTGGGTGAGCAAACACAGACCCTTTAAAGTAATACTGCCTGGTACACATCCCATGGGTCCCAAATCTCCAGGTTCAAGGGCATATTCCTACATCGAAAACATGCATGAGAAACCCAGAAGGTGGTACACCGTGTGATTTGGAAAGGTTTCTAAAACGCACCTCATTTCTCATTTCCTTGTGTTCGGGTTCGCCATTCCAGCTACTTTACTAGAAATCTCCCTACTTGGAGAATCAGCACCTTTAACCTCCTGTTCCGTACAGGTTGCAATTTGTCCTGAGGATGAAAGGGAAGAGGGGCAACCAATGAGAGACTAGATCTAGGTGTTGGGACAGGCACAGGTCACTCTATTTTCCCATCAGGAAGAAGAATTAACCACAGGCTCAGCCTGCCCCCCGGAACCTGAATAGGGCCTGAGGCAATCCCGTGCTTTTGCGGCCAGCTCCCAAAAAAGACAGTTGAAAAATGGAGCTCAGGGGCACTGCCATTCACAAACCCGCAGAGTTATAAATGATAACTCTCTTCCACAAATATATTGAGGGAAGGCAACGAAGAGGATTTGAAAGCAAGGCAGAATTGCAGGAAACATGTTTCAGGAGGTAGATTCGAATCGCCTTTAAAGCATATGTAAAGTGGCAAAACTTCGACAATGATGCCCTTGGCCAAAAAGGGCGTATGCGTTTTTTCCTGAATATATTCAGGAAAAAACGCATACGCCCTTTTTGGCCAACCAAGCAACCTGGAAAGGCAAATCAGCGCTACAAAGAAGTCTCGCTTCCCATTGGTCAAAAGGGCCATGCTGCAAACAGTGTCAAAACCAGAAATGCAGGACAGGCCATGGAGAAATGTCAGCCTTGCTACGCTGATGGGCGGGATGTAAATTGCCAACAGCCACTCTGGAGAAGTGTACGGTGTGTCCTGAAACATCGAAAAAACACAGCTTAGGGAGCATAGGGCACGTCCACTCATGGGCGTATAAATTGGGAAAATTAAAAATCAGCAAGACACAGGCAACCCAAAGTTTAGGGCTGCTCTGTTGACAAGAACCTCCACTTCATGACACCTTAAATATCCCAGGAAAGAGAAAAATGGATAAAGAAGTTGTGGTCCTTATGTACAATGGAATATCACTCAGACATGAAATCAATGTCATAAGGCTAGTAGAAGCAAGATGAGTGGATTTAGGTACGACGATTCTAAGTGAAATAAGTCACACAGAAAAAGACACTTATCATAAGCTATCACTTATAGAGGAAATGTAAAAACAGCTACACTTGAACTGAATTACAAAACAGAACAGAGTCACACGTTTAGAAAACACACTATGGCTGCTTAACGGGAAAGGTGAGGTGGGGTGATGCATAAAACAAGGTTTTCAAATTCGCTCAGATACCGTTCCATACACCCAATATGTAATAGACAAGACCTACTCCTTGCTCAGTGAACTGGACTCAACACCCCCTATTCACCACACAAGAATATATCTGACTAGTAATAATCTTAAAACCTATGTATTGATATCTCTCTGGAAGTGAGTCAAGTGGGTGTAAAGCCGCATAAACACAGCGGTGAAAAACAGCTACACCCCATTATAAAAATAAATTACTTTTAAAAACCCGTAAAACAAAGACTGTGAAAGAGAGAGAAATTCTTCCAAAATTCGGTCTGGGGCTGGGATGCAACCTGGATTGACCATATCTAGACATACAGCTGGATGAGACATAAGGGTGGACACTCTTGGGGCTGAGAGGTTGGGTGAGGTTGGGTGAGCAAACGCAGAACCTTTAAAGTAATACTGCGTGGTACGCATCCCATGGGTCCCAAATCTCCAGGTTCAAGGGCATCTTCCTACATCGAAAACATACATGAGAAACCCAGAAGATGGTACACCGTGTGATTTTGAAAGGTTTCTAAAACGCACCCCATTTCTCATCTCCTTGTGCTCGGGTTCGCCATTCCAGGTACTTTACTAGAAATCTCCCTACTTGGAGAATCAGCACCTTTAACCTCCTGTTCCCTACAGGTTGCAATTTGTCCTGAGGATGAACGGGAAGAGGGGCAACCAATGAGAGACTAGATCTAGGTGTTGGGACAGGCACAGGTCACTCTATTTTCCCATCAGGAAGAAGAATTAACCACAGGCTCAGCCTGCCGCCCAGAAGCAGAATAGGGCCTGAGGCAATCCCGCGCTCTTACGGCCAGCTCCCAAAAAAGCGAGTTGAAAAATGGAGCCCAGGGACACTGCCATTCACAAACCCGCAGAGTTATAAATGATAACTCTCGTCCACAAATATATTGAGGGAAGGCAACGAAGAGGATTTGAAAGCAAGGCAGAATTGCAGGAAACAGGTTTCAGGAGGTAGATTCGAATCGCCTTTAAAGCAAATGAAAAGTCGCAAAACGTCGACAATGATGCCCTTGACCAAAAAGGGCGTATGCGTTTTTTCCTGAATATATTCAGGAAAAAACGCATACGCCCTTTTTGGCCAACCAAGCAACCTGGAAAGGCAAATCAGCGCTACAAAGTAGTCTCGCTTCCCATCGGTCAAAAGGGCCATGCTGCAAAAAGTGTCAAAACCAGAAATGCAGGACAGGCCATGGAGAAATGTCAGCCTTGCTACGCTGATGGGCGGGATGTAAATTGCCAACAGCCACTCTGGAGAAGTGTACGGTGTGTCCTGAAACATCGAAAAAACACAGCTTAGGGAGCATAGGGCACGTCCACTCATGGGCGTATAAATTGGGAAAATTAAAAATCAGCAAGACACAGGCACCCCAAAGTTTAGGGCTGCTCTGTTGACAAGAACCTCCACTTCATGACACCTTAAATATCCCAGGAAAGAGAAAAATGGATAAAGAAGTTGTGGTCCTTATGTACAATGGAATATCACTCAGACATGAAATCAATGTCATAAGGCTAGTAGAAGCAAGATGAGTGGATTTAGGTACGACGATTCTAAGTGAAATAAGTCACACAGAAAAAGACACTTATCATAAGCTATCACTTATAGAGGAAATGTAAAAACCGCTACACTTGAACTGAATTACAAAACAGAACAGAGTCACACGTTTAGAAAACACACTATGGCTGCTTAACGGGACAGGTGAGGTGGGGTGATGCATAAAACAAGGGTTTCAAATTCGTTCAGATACCGTTCCATACACCCAATATGTAATAGACAAGACCTACTCCTTGCTCAGTGAACTGGACTCAACACCCCCTATTCACCACACAAGAATATATCTGACTAGTAAGAATCTTAAAACCTATGTATTGATATCTCTCTGGAAGTGAGTCAAGTGGGTGTAAAGCCGCATAAACACAGCGGTGAAAAACAGCTAAACCCCATTATAAAAATAAATTACTTTTAAAAACCCGTAAAACAAAGACTGTGAAAGAGAGAGAAATTCTTCCAAAATTCGGTCTGGGGTTGGGATGCAACCTGGATTGACCATATCTAGACATACAGCTGGATGAGACATAAGGGTGGACACTCTTGGGGCTGAGACGTTGGGTGAGGTTGGGTGAGCAAACGCAGAACCTTTAAAGAAATACTGCGTGGTACGCATCCCATGGGTCCCAAATCTCCAGGTTCAAGGGCATCTTCCTACATCGAAAACATACATGAGAAACCCAGAAGATGGTACACCGTGTTATTTTGAAAGGTTTCTAAAACGCACCTCATTTCTCATCTCCTTGTGCTCGGGTTCGCCATTCCAGGTACTTTACTAGCAATCTCCCTACTTGGAGAATCAGCACCTTTAACCTCCTGTTCCCTACAGGTTGCAATTTGTCCTGAGGATGAACGGGAAGAGGGGCAACCAATGAGAGACTAGATCTAGGTGTTGGGACAGGCACAGGTCACTCTATTTTCCCATCAGGAAAAAGAATTAACCACAGGCTCAGCCTGCCGCCCAGAAACAGAATAGGGCCTGAGGCAATCCCGTGCTCTTACGGCCAGCTCCCAAAAAAGCGAGTTGAAAAATGGAGCCCAGGGACACTGCCATTCACAAACCCGCAGAGTTATAAATGATAACTCTCGTCCACAAATATATTGAGGGAAGGCAACGAAGAGGATTTGAAAGCAAGGCAGAATTGCAGGAAACAGGTTTCAGGAGGTAGATTCGAATCGCCTTTAAAGCACATGAAAAGTCGCAAAACGTCGACAATGATGCCCTTGGCCAAAAAGGGCGTATGCGTTTTTTCCTGAATATATTCAGGAAAAAACGCATACGCCCTTTTTGGCCAACCAAGCAACCTGGAAAGGCAAATCAGCGCTACAAAGTAGTCTCGCTTCCCATCGGTCAAAAGGGCCATGCTGCAAAAAGTGTCAAAACCAGAAATGCAGGACAGGCCATGGAGAAATGTCAGCCTTGCTACGCTGATGGGCGGGATGTAAATTGCCAACAGCCACTCTGGAGAAGTGTACGGTGTGTCCTGAAACATCGAAAAAACACAGCTTAGGGAGCATAGGGCACGTCCACTCATGGGCGTATAAATTGGGAAAATTAAAAATCAGCAAGACACAGGCACCCCAAAGTTTAGGGCTGCTCTGTTGACAAGAACCTCCACTTCATGACACCTTAAATATCCCAGGAAAGAGAAAAATGGATAAAGAAGTTGTGGTCCTTATGTACAATGGAATATCACTCAGACATGAAATCAATGTCATAAGGCTAGTAGAAGCAAGATGAGTGGATTTAGGTACGACGATTCTAAGTGAAATAAGTCACACAGAAAAAGACACTTATCATAAGCTATCACTTATAGAGGAAATGTAAAAACCGCTACACTTGAACTGAATTACAAAACAGAACAGAGTCACACGTTTAGAAAACACACTATGGCTGCTTAACGGGACAGGTGAGGTGGGGTGATGCATAAAACAAGGGTTTCAAATTCGTTCAGATACCGTTCCATACACCCAATATGTAATAGACAAGACCTACTCCTTGCTCAGTGAACTGGACTCAACACCCCCTATTCACCACACAAGAATATATCTGACTAGTAAGAATCTTAAAACCTATGTATTGATATCTCTCTGGAAGTGAGTCAAGTGGGTGTAAAGCCGCATAAACACAGCGGTGAAAAACAGCTAAACCCCATTATAAAAATAAATTACTTTTAAAAACCCGTAAAACAAAGACTGTGAAAGAGAGAGAAATTCTTCCAAAATTCGGTCTGGGGTTGGGATGCAACCTGGATTGACCATATCTAGACATACAGCTGGATGAGACATAAGGGTGGACACTCTTGGGGCTGAGACGTTGGGTGAGGTTGGGTGAGCAAACGCAGAACCTTTAAAGAAATACTGCGTGGTACGCATCCCATGGGTCCCAAATCTCCAGGTTCAAGGGCATCTTCCTACATCGAAAACATACATGAGAAACCCAGAAGATCGTACACCGTGTTATTTTGAAAGGTTTCTAAAACGCACCTCATTTCTCATCTCCTTGTGCTCGGGTTCGCCATTCCAGGTACTTTACTAGCAATCTCCCTACTTGGAGAATCAGCACCTTTAACCTCCTGTTCCCTACAGGTTGCAATTTGTCCTGAGGATGAACGGGAAGAGGGGCAACCAATGAGAGACTAGATCTAGGTGTTGGGACAGGCACAGGTCACTCTATTTTCCCATCAGGAAAAAGAATTAACCACAGGCTCAGCCTGCCGCCCAGAAACAGAATAGGGCCTGAGGCAATCCCGTGCTCTTACGGCCAGCTCCCAAAAAAGCGAGTTGAAAAATGGAGCCCAGGGACACTGCCATTCACAAACCCGCAGAGTTATAAATGATAACTCTCGTCCACAAATATATTGAGGGAAGGCAACGAAGAGGATTTGAAAGCAAGGCAGAATTGCAGGAAACAGGTTTCAGGAGGTAGATTCGAATCGCCTTTAAAGCACATGAAAAGTCGCAAAACGTCGACAATGATGCCCTTGGCCAAAAAGGGCGTATGCGTTTTTTCCTGAATATATTCAGGAAAAAACGCATACGCCCTTTTTGGCCAACCAAGCAACCTGGAAAGGCAAATCAGCGCTACAAAGTAGGCTCGCTTCCCATCGGTCAAAAGGGCCATGCTGCAAAAAGTGTCAAAACCAGAAATGCAGGACAGGCCATGGAGAAATGGCAGCCTTGCTACGCTGATGGGCGGGATGTAAATTGCCAACAGCCACTCTGGAGAAGTGTACGGTGTGTCCTGAAACATCGAGAAAACACAGCTTAGGGAGCATAGGGCACGTCTACTCATGGGCGTATAAATTGGGAAAACTAAAAATCAGGAAGACACAGGCACCCCAATGTTTAGGGCTGCTCTGTTGACAAGAACCTCCAATTCATGACACCTTAAATATCCCAGGAAAGAGAAAAATGGATAAAGAAGTTGTGGTCCTTATGTACAATGGAATATCACTCAGACATGAAATCAATGTCATAAGGCTAGAAGAAGCAAGATGAGTGGACTTAGGTACGATGATTCTAAGTGAAATAAGTCACACAGAAAAAGACACTTATCATAAGCTATCACTTATAGAGGGAATGTAAAAACCGCTACACTTGAACTGAATTACAAAACAGAACAGAGTCACACGTTTAGAAAACACACTATGGCTGCTTAACGGGAAAGGTGAGGTGGGGTGATGCATAAAACAATGGTTTCAAATTGGCTCAGATACCGTTCCATACACCCAATATGTAATAGAAAAGACCGACTCCTTGCTCAGTGAACTGGACTCAACACCCCCTATTCACCGCACAAGAATATATGTGACTAGTAAGAATCTTAAAACCTATGTATTGAAATCTGTCTGGAAGAGAGTCAAGTGGGTGTAAAGCCACATAAACACAGCCGTGAAAAGCAGCTAAACCCCATTATAAAAATAAATTACTTTTAAAAACCCGTAAAACAAAGACAGTGAAAGAGAGAGAAATTCTTACAAAATTCGTTCAGGGGCTGTGATGCAACCTGGATTGACCATATCTAGACGCACAGCTGGATGAGACATAAGGCTGGACACACTTGGGGCTGAGAGGTTGGGTGAGGTTGGGTGAGCAAACACAGACCCTTTAAAGTAATACTGCCTGGTACACATCCCATGGGTCCCAAATCTCCAGGTTCAAGGGCATATTCCTACATCGAAAACATGCATGAGAAACCCAGAAGGTGGTACACCGTGTGATTTGGAAAGGTTTCTAAAACGCACCTCATTTCTCATTTCCTTGTGTTCGGGTTCGCCATTCCAGCTACTTTACTAGAAATCTCCCTACTTGGAGAATCAGCACCTTTAACCTCCTGTTCCGTACAGGTTGCAATTTGTCCTGAGGATGAAAGGGAAGAGGGGCAACCAATGAGAGACTAGATCTAGGTGTTGGGACAGGCACAGGTCACTCTATTTTCCCATCAGGAAGAAGAATTAACCACAGGCTCAGCCTGCCCCCCGGAACCTGAATAGGGCCTGAGGCAATCCCGTGCTTTTGCGGCCAGCTCCCAAAAAAGACAGTTGAAAAATGGAGCTCAGGGGCACTGCCATTCACAAACCCGCAGAGTTATAAATGATAACTCTCTTCCACAAATATATTGAGGGAAGGCAACGAAGAGGATTTGAAAGCAAGGCAGAATTGCAGGAAACATGTTTCAGGAGGTAGATTCGAATCGCCTTTAAAGCATATGTAAAGTGGCAAAACTTCGACAATGATGCCCTTGGCCAAAAAGGGCGTATGCGTTTTTTCCTGAATATATTCAGGAAAAAACGCATACGCCCTTTTTGGCCAACCAAGCAACCTGGAAAGGCAAATCAGCGCTACAAAGAAGTCTCGCTTCCCATTGGTCAAAAGGGCCATGCTGCAAACAGTGTCAAAACCAGAAATGCAGGACAGGCCATGGAGAAATGGCAGCCTTGCTACGCTGATGGGCGGGATGTAAATTGCCAACAGCCACTCTGGAGAAGTGTACGGTGTGTCCTGAAACATCGAAAAAACACAGCTTAGGGAGCATAGGGCACGTCCACTCATGGGCGTATAAATTGGGAAAATTAAAAATCAGCAAGACACAGGCACCCCAAAGTTTAGGGCTGCTCTGTTGACAAGAACCTCCACTTCATGACACCTTAAATATCCCAGGAAAGAGAAAAATGGATAAAGAAGTTGTGGTCCTTATGTACAATGGAATATCACTCAGACATGAAATCAATGTCATAAGGCTAGTAGAAGCAAGATGAGTGGATTTAGGTACGACGATTCTAAGTGAAATAAGTCACACAGAAAAAGACACTTATCATAAGCTATCACTTATAGAGGAAATGTAAAAACAGCTACACTTGAACTGAATTACAAAACAGAACAGAGTCACACGTTTAGAAAACACACTATGGCTGCTTAACGGGAAAGGTGAGGTGGGGTGATGCATAAAACAAGGTTTTCAAATTCGTTCAGATACCGTTCCATACACCCAATATGTAATAGACAAGACCTACTCCTTGCTCAGTGAACTGGACTCAACACCCCCTATTCACCACACAAGAATATATCTGACTAGTAATAATCTTAAAACCTATGTATTGATATCTCTCTGGAAGTGAGTCAAGTGGGTGTAAAGCCGCATAAACACAGCGGTGAAAAACAGCTACACCCCATTATAAAAATAAATTACTTTTAAAAACCCGTAAAACAAAGACTGTGAAAGAGAGAGAAATTCTTCCAAAATTCGGTCTGGGGCTGGGATGCAACCTGGATTGACCATATCTAGACATACAGCTGGATGAGACATAAGGGTGGACACTCTTGGGGCTGAGAGGTTGGGTGAGGTTGGGTGAGCAAACGCAGAACCTTTAAAGTAATACTGCGTGGTACGCATCCCATGGGTCCCAAATCTCCAGGTTCAAGGGCATCTTCCTACATCGAAAACATACATGAGAAACCCAGAAGATGGTACACCGTGTGATTTTGAAAGGTTTCTAAAACGCACCTCATTTCTCATCTCCTTGTGCTCGGGTTCGCCATTCCAGGTACTTTACTAGCAATCTCCCTACTTGGAGAATCAGCACCTTTAACCTCCTGTTCCCTACAGGTTGCAATTTGTCCTGAGGATGAACGGGAAGAGGGGCAACCAATGAGAGACTAGATCTAGGTGTTGGGACAGGCACAGGTCACTCTATTTTCCCATCAGGAAGAAGAATTAACCACAGGCTCAGCCTGCCGCCCAGAAGCAGAATAGGGCCTGAGGCAATCACGCGCTCTTACGGCCAGCTCCCAAAAAAGCGAGTTGAAAAATGGAGCCCAGGGACACTGCCATTCACAAACCCGCAGAGTTATAAATGATAACTCTCGTCCACAAATATATTGAGGGAAGGCAACGAAGAGGATTTGAAAGCAAGGCAGAATTGCAGGAAACAGGTTTCAGGAGGTAGATTCGAATCGCCTTTAAAGCAAATGAAAAGTCGCAAAACGTCGACAATGATGCCCTTGACCAAAAAGGGCGTATGCGTTTTTTCCTGAATATATTCAGGAAAAAACGCATACGCCCTTTTTGGCCAACCAAGCAACCTGGAAAGGCAAATCAGCGCTACAAAGTAGTCTCGCTTCCCATCGGTCAAAAGGGCCATGCTGCAAAAAGTGTCAAAACCAGAAATGCAGGACAGGCCATGGAGAAATGGCAGCCTTGCTACGCTGATGGGCGGGATGTAAATTGCCAACAGCCACTCTGGAGAAGTGTACGGTGTGTCCTGAAACATCGAGAAAACACAGCTTAGGGAGCATAGGGCACGTCTACTCATGGGCGTATAAATTGGGAAAACTAAAAATCAGCAAGACACAGGCACCCCAAAGTTTAGGGCTGCTCTGTTGACAAGAACCTCCACTTCATGACACCTTAAATATCCCAGGAAAGAGAAAAATGGATAAAGAAGTTGTGGTCCTTATGTACAATGGAATATCACTCAGACATGAAATCAATGTCATAAGGCTAGTAGAAGCAAGATGAGTGGATTTAGGTACGACGATTCTAAGTGAAATAAGTCACACAGAAAAAGACACTTATCATAAGCTATCACTTATAGAGGGAATGTAAAAACCGCTACACTTGAACTGAATTACAAAACAGAACAGAGTCACACGTTTAGAAAACACACTATGGCTGCTTAACGGGAAAGGTGAGGTGGGGTGATGCATAAAACAAGGGTTTCAAATTGGCTCAGATACCGTTCCATACACCCAATATGTAATAGAAAAGACCGACTCCTTGCTCAGTGAACTGGACTCAACACCCCCTATTCACCGCACAAGAATATATGTGACTAGTAAGAATCTTAAAACCTATGTATTGATATCTGTCTGGAAGTGAGTCAAGTGGGTGTAAAGCCGCATAAACATAGCCGTGAAAAGCAGCTAAATCCCATTATAAAAATAAATTACTTTTAAAAACCCGTAAAACAAAGACAGTGAAAGAGAGAGAAATTCTTACAAAATTCGTTCAGAGGCTGTGATGCAACCTGGATTGACCATATCTAGACCCACAGCTGGATGAGACATAAGGGTGGACACTCTTGGGGCTGAAAGGTTGGGTGAGGTTGGGTGAGCAAATGCAGACCCTTTAAAGTAATACTGCGTGGTACCCATCCCATGGGTCCCAAATCTCCAGGTTCAAGGGCATCTTCCTACATTGAAAACATGCATGAGAAACCCAGAAGATGGTACACCGTGTGATTTTGAAAGGTTTCTATTACGCACCTCATTTCTCATATCCTTGTGCTCGGGTTCGCCATTCCAGCTACTTTACTAGCAATCTCCCTACTTAGAGAATCAGCACGTTTAACCTCCTGTTCCCTACAGGTTGCAATTTGTCCTGAGGATGAACGGGAAGAGGGGCAACCAATGAGAGACTAGATCTAGGTGTTGGGACAGGCACAGGTCACTCTATTTTCCCATCAGGAAGAAGAATTATCCACAGGCTCAGCCTGCCGCCAGGAATCAGAATAGGGCCTGAGGCAATCCCGTGCTTTTGCGGCCAGCTCCCAAAAAAGACAGTTGAAAAATGGATCTCAGGGGCACTGCAATTCACAAACCCGCAGAGTTATAAATGATAACTCTCATCCACAGATATATTGAGGGAAGGCAACGAAGAGGATTTGAAAGCAAGGCAGAATTGCAGGAAACAGATTTCAGGAGGTAGATTCGAATCGCCTTTAAAGCACAAGAAAAGCGGCAAAACGTCAACAATGATGTCCTTGGCCAAAAAGGGCGTATGCGTTTTTTCCTGAATATATTCAGGAAAAAACGCATACGCCCTATTTGGCCAACCAAGCAACCTGGAAAGGCAAATCAGCGCTACAAATAAGTCTCGCTTCCCATCGGTCAAAAGGGCCACGCTGCAAAAAGTGTCAAAACCAGAAATGCAGGACAGGCCATGGAGAAATGGCAGCCTTGCTACGCTGATGGGCGGGATGTGAATTGCCAACAGCCACTCTGGAGAAGTGTACGGTGTGTCCTGAAACATCGAGAAAACACAGCTTAGGGAGCATAGGGCACGTCCACTCATGGGCGTATAAATTGGGAAAACTAAAAATCAGCAAGACACAGGCACCCCAAAGTTTAGGGCTGCTCTGTTGACAAGAACCTCCACTTCATGACACCTTAAATATCCCAGGAAAGAGAAAAATGAATAAAGAAATTGTGGTCCTTATGTACAATGGAATATCACTCAGACATGAAATCAATGTCATAAGGCTAGTAGAAGCAAGATGAGTGGATTTAGGTACGACGATTCTAAGTT
Organism: Eschrichtius robustus; assembly: GCF_028021215.1. Taxonomy (NCBI): domain Eukaryota; kingdom Metazoa; phylum Chordata; class Mammalia; order Artiodactyla; family Eschrichtiidae; genus Eschrichtius; species Eschrichtius robustus. The sequence continues at coordinate 72,218 of NW_027175795.1, read as the reverse complement.
AAATAAGTCACACAGAAAAAGACACTTATCATAAGCTATCAATTATAGAGGGGATGTAAAAACCGCTACACTTGAACTGAATTACAAAACAGAACAGAGTCACACGTTTGGAAAACACACTATGGCTGCTTAACGGGAAAGGTGAGGTGGGGTGATGCATAAAACAAGGGTTTCAAATTCGCTCAGATAAAGTTCCATACACCCAATATGTAATAGACAAGACCTACTCCTTGCTCAGTGAACTGGACTCAACACCCCCTATTCACCGCACAAGAATATATGTGACTAGAAAGAATCTTAAAACCTATGTATTGATATCTGTCTGGAAGTGATTCAAGTGGGTGTAAAGCCGCATAAACACAGCCGTGAAAAGCAGCTAAACCTCATTATAAAAATAAATTACTTTTAAAAACCCGTAAAACAAAGACAGTGAAAGAGAGAGAAATTCTTACAAAATTCGTTCAGAGGCTGTGATGCAACCTGGATTGACCATATCTAGACCCACAGCTGGATGAGACATAAGGGTGGACACTCTTGGGGCTGAAAATTTGGGTGAGGTTGGGTGAGCAAACGCAGACCCTTTAAAGTAATACTGCCTGGTACCCATCCCATGGGTCCCAAATCTCCAGGTTCAAGGGCATCTTCCTACATCGAAAACATGCATGAGAAACCCAGAAGATGGTACACCGTGTGATTTTGAAAGGTTTCTAATACGCACCTCATTTCTCATCTCCTTGTGCTCGGGTTCGCCATTCCAGCTACTTTACTAGCAATCTCCCTACTTGGAGAATCAGCACGTTTAACCTCCTGTTCCCTACAGGTTGCAATTTGTCCTGAGGATGAACGGGAAGAGGGGCAACCAATGAGAGACTAGATCTAGGTGTTGGGACAGGCACAGGTCACTCTATTTTCCCATCAGGAAGAAGAATTAACCACAGGCTCAGCCTGCCGCCCAGAAGCAGAATAGGGCCTGCGGCAATCCCGCGCTTTTGCGGCCAGCTCCCAAAAAAGCGAGTTGAATATTCGAGCTCAGGGACTCTGCAATTCACAAACCCGCAGAGTTATAAATGATAACTCTCATCCACAGATATATTGAGGGAAGGCAACGAAGAGGATTTGAAAGCAAGGCAGAATTGCAGGAAACAGATTTCAGGAGGTAGATTCGAATCGCCTTTAAAGCACATGAAAAGCGGCAAAACGTCGACAATGATGCCCTTGGCCAAACAGGGCGTATGCGTTTTTTCCTGAATATATTCAGGAAAAAACGCATACGCCCTGTTTGGCCAACCAAGCAACCTGGAAAGGCTAATCAGCGCTACAAAGAAGTCTCGCTTCCCATCGGTCAAAAGGGTCATGATGCAAAAAGTGTCAAAACCAGAAATGCAGGACAGGCCATGGAGAAATGGCAGCCTTGCTACGCTGATGGGCGGGATGTAAATTGCCAACAGCCACTCTGGAGAAGTGTACGGTGTGTCCTGAAACATCGAAAAAACACAGCTTAGGGAGCATAGGGCACGTCCACTCATGGGCGTATAAATTGGGAAAACTAAAAATCAGCAAGACACAGGCACCCCAAAGTTTAGGGCTGCTCTGTTGACAAGAACCTCCACTTCATGACACCTTAAATATCCCAGGAAAGAGAAAAATGGATAAAGAAGTTGCGGTCCTTATGTACAATGGAATATCACTCAGACATGAAATCAATGTCATAAGGCTAGTAGAAGCAAGATGAGTGGAGTTAGGTACGACGATTCTAAGTGAAATAAGTCACACAGAAAAAGACACTTATCATAAGCTATCACTTATAGAGGGAATGTAAAAACCGCTACACTTGAACTGAATTACAAAACAGAACAGAGTCACACGTTTAGAAAACACACTATGGCTGCTTAACGGGAAAGGTGAGGTGGGGTGATGCATAAAACAAGGGTTTCAAATTCGCTCAGATACCGTTCCATACACCCAATATGTAATAGACAAGACCTACTCCTTGCTCAGTGAACTGGACTCAACACCCCCTATTCACCGCACAAGAATATATGTGACTGGAAAGAATCTTAAAACCTATGTATTGATATCTGTCTGGAAGTGATTCAAGTGGGTGTAAAGCCGCATAAACACAGCCGTGAAAAGCAGCTAAACCTCATTATAAAAATAAATTACTTTTAAAAACCGGTAAAACAAAGACAGTGAAAGAGAGAGAAATTCTTACAAAATTCGTTCAGAGGCTGTGATGCAACCTGGATTGACCATATCTAGACCCACAGCTGGATGAGACATAAGGGTGGACACTCTTGGGGCTGAAAGTTTGGGTGAGGTTGGGTGAGCAAACGCAGACCCTTTAAAGTAATACTGCGTGGTACCCATCCCATGGGTCCCAAATCTCCAGGTTCAAGGGCATCTTCCTACATTGAAAACATGCATGAGAAACCCAGAAGATGGTACACCGTGTGATTTTGAAAGGTTTCTAATACGCACCTCATTTCTCATCTCCTTGTGCTCGGGTTCGCCATTCCAGCTACTTTACTAGCAATCTCCCTACTTGGAGAATCAGCACGTTTAACCTCCTGTTCCCTACAGGTTGCAATTTGTCCTGAGGATGAACGGGAAGAGGGGCAACCAATGAGAGACTAGATCTAGGTGTTGGGACAGGCACAGGTCACTCTATTTTCCCATCAGGAAGAAGAATTAACCACAGGCTCAGCCTGCCGCCCAGAAGCAGAATAGGGCCTGCGGCAATCCCGCGCTTTTGCGGCCAGCTCCCAAAAAAGCGAGTTGAATATTCGAGCTCAGGGACTCTGCAATTCACAAACCCGCAGAGTTATAAATGATAACTCTCATCCACAGATATATTGAGGGAAGGCAACGAAGAGGATTTGAAAGCAAGGCAGAATTGCAGGAAACAGATTTCAGGAGGTAGATTCGAATCGCCTTTAAAGCACATGAAAAGCGGCAAAACGTCGACAATGATGCCCTTGGCCAAACAGGGCGTATGCGTTTTTTCCTGAATATATTCAGGAAAAAACGCATACGCCCTGTTTGGCCAACCAAGCAACCTGGAAAGGCTAATCAGCGCTACAAAGAAGTCTCGCTTCCCATCGGTCAAAAGGGTCATGATGCAAAAAGTGTCAAAACCAGAAATGCAGGACAGGCCATGGAGAAATGGCAGCCTTGCTACGCTGATGGGCGGGATGTAAATTGCCAACAGCCACTCTGGAGAAGTGTACGGTGTGTCCTGAAACATCGAAAAAACACAGCTTAGGGAGCATAGGGCACGTCCACTCATGGGCGTATAAATTGGGAAAACTAAAAATCAGCAAGACACAGGCACCCCAAAGTTTAGGGCTGCTCTGTTGACAAGAACCTCCACTTCATGACACCTTAAATATCCCAGGAAAGAGAAAAATGGATAAAGAAGTTGCGGTCCTTATGTACAATGGAATATCACTCAGACATGAAATCAATGTCATAAGGCTAGTAGAAGCAAGATGAGTGGAGTTAGGTACGACGATTCTAAGTGAAATAAGTCACACAGAAAAAGACACTTATCATAAGCTATCACTTATAGAGGGAATGTAAAAACCGCTACACTTGAACTGAATTACAAAACAGAACAGAGTCACACGTTTAGAAAACACACTATGGCTGCTTAACGGGAAAGGTGAGGTGGGGTGATGCATAAAACAAGGGTTTCAAATTCGCTCAGATACCGTTCCATACACCCAATATGTAATAGACAAGACCTACTCCTTGCTCAGTGAACTGGACTCAACACCCCCTATTTACCGCACAAGGATATATGTGACTAGTAAGAATCTTAAAACCTATGTATTGATATCTGTCTGGAAGTGAGTCAAGTGGGTGTAAAGCCGCATAAACACAGCCGTGAAAACCAGCTAAACGCCATTATAAAAATAAATTACTTTTAAAAACCCGTAAAACAAAGACTGTGAAAGAGAGAGAAATTCTTACGAAATTCGTTCAGAGGCTGTGATGCAACCTGGATTGACCATATCTAGACCCACAGCTGGATGAGAAATAAAAGTGGACACTCTTGGGGCTGAAAGGTTGGGTGAGGTTGGGTGAGCAAACGCAGACCCTTTAAAGTAATACTGCCTGGTACCCATCCCATGGGTCCCAAATCTCCAGGTTCAAGGGCATCTTCCTACATCGAAAACATGCATGAGAAACCCAGAAGATGGTACACCGTGTGATTTTGAAAGGTTTCTAATACGCACCTCATTTCCCATTTCCTTGTGCTCGGGTTCGCCTTTCCAGCTACTTTACTAGCAATCTCCCTACTTGGAGAATCAGCACCTTTAACCTCCTGTTCCCTACAGGTTGCAATTTGTCCTGAGGATGAACGGGAAGAGGGGCAACCAATGAGAGACTAGATCTAGGTGTTGGGACAGGCACAGTTCACTCTATTTTCCCATCAGGAAGAAGAATTAACCACAGGCTCAGCCTGCCGCCCAGAAGCAGAATAGGGCCTGAGGCAATCTCGTGCTTTTGCGGCCAGCTCCCAAAAAAGACAGTTGAAAAATGGAGCTCATGGGCACTGCCATTCACAAACCTGCTGAGTTATAAATGATAACTCTCATCCACAGATATATTGAGGGAAGGCAATGAAGAGGATTTGAAAGCAAGGCAGAATTGCAGGAAACAGATTTCAGGAGGTAGATTTGAATCGCCTTTAAAGCAAATGAAAAGCGGCAAAACGTCGACAATGATGCCCTTGGCCAAACAGGGCGTATGCGTTTTTTCCTGAATATATTCAGGAAAAAACGCATACGCCCTGTTTGGCCAACCAAGCAACCTGGAAAGGCAAATCAGCGCTACAAAGTAGTCTCGCTTCCCATCGGTCAAAAGGGCCATGCTGCAAAAAGTGTCAAAACCAGAAATGCAGGACAGGCCATGGAGAAATGGCAGCCTTGCTACGCTGATGGGCGGGATGTAAATTGCCAACAGCCACTCTGGAGAAGTGTACGGTGTGTCCTGAAACATCGAGAAAACACAGCTTAGGGAGCATAGGGCACGTCTACTCATGGGCGTATAAATTGGGAAAACTAAAAATCAGCAAGACACAGGCACCCCAAAGTTTAGGGCTGCTCTGTTGACAAGAACCTCCACTTCATGACACCTTAAATATCCCAGGAAAGAGAAAAATGGATAAAGAAGTTGTGGTCCTTATGTACAATGGAATATCACTCAGACATGAAATCAATGTCATAAGGCTAGAAGAAGCAAGATGAGTGGACTTAGGTACGATGATTCTAAGTGAAATAAGTCACACAGAAAAAGACACTTATCATAAGCTACCACTTATAGAGGGAATGTAAAAACCGCTACACTTGAACTGAATTACAAAACAGAACAGAGTCACACGTTTAGAAAACACACTATGGCTGCTTAACGGGAAAGGTGAGGTGGGGTGATGCATAAAACAAGGGTTTCAAATTCGCTCAGATACCGTTCCATACACCCAATATGTAATAGACAAGACCTACTCCTTGCTCAGTGAACTGGACTCAACACCCCCTATTCACCGCACAAGAATATATGTGACTAGTAAGAATCTTAAAACCTATGTATTGATATCTGTCTGGAAGTGAGTCAAGTGGGTGTAAAGCCGCATAAACACAGCCGTGAAAAGCAGCTAAACCCCATTATAAAAATAAATTACTTTTAAAAACCCGTAAAACAAAGACAGTGAAAGAGAGAGAAATTCTTCCAAAATTCGGTCTGGGGTTGGGATGCAACCTGGATTGACCATATCTAGACATACAGCTGGATGAGACATAAGGGTGGACACTCTTGGGGCTGAGAGGTTGGGTGAGGTTGGGTGAGCAAACGCAGAACCTTTAAAGAAATACTGCGTGGTACGCATCCCATGGGTCCCAAATCTCCAGGTTCAAGGGCATCTTCCTACATCGAAAACATACAAGAGAAACCCAGAAGATGGTACACCGTGTGATTTTGAAAGGTTTCTAAAACGCACCTCATTTCTCATCTCCTTGTGCTCGGGTTCGCCATTCCAGGTACTTTACTAGCAATCTCCCTACTTGGAGAATCAGCACCTTTAACCTCCTGTTCCCTACAGGTTGCAATATGTCCTGAGGATGAACGGGAATAGGGGCAACCAATGAGAGACTAGATCTAGGTGTTGGGACAGGCACAGGACACTCTATTTTCCCATCAGGAAGAAGAATTAACCACAGGCTCAGCCTGCCGCCCAGAAGCAGAATAGGGCCTGAGGCAATCCCGCGCTCTTACGGCCAGCTCCCAAAAAAGCGAGTTGAAAAATGGAGCCCAGGGACACTGCCATTCACAAACCCGCAGAGTTATAAATGATAACTCTCGTCCACAAATATATTGAGGGAAGGCAACGAAGAGGATTTGAAAGCAAGGCAGAATTGCAGGAAACAGGTTTCAGGAGGTAGATTCGAATCGCCTTTAAAGCAAATGAAAAGTCGCAAAACGTCGACAATGATGCCCTTGACCAAAAAGGGCGTATGCGTTTTTTCCTGAATATATTCAGGAAAAAACGCATACGCCCTTTTTGGCCAACCAAGCAACCTGGAAAGGCAAATCAGCGCTACAAAGTAGTCTCGCTTCCCATCGGTCAAAAGGGCCATGCTGCAAAAAGTGTCAAAACCAGAAATGCAGGACAGGCCATGGAGAAATGGCAGCCTTGCTACGCTGATGGGCGGGATGTAAATTGCCAACAGCCACTCTGGAGAAGTGTACGGTGTGTCCTGAAACATCGAGAAAACACAGCTTAGGGAGCATAGGGCACGTCTACTCATGGGCGTATAAATTGGGAAAACTAAAAATCAGCAAGACACAGGCACCCCAAAGTTTAGGGCTGCTCTGTTGACAAGAACCTCCACTTCATGACACCTTAAATATCCCAGGAAAGAGAAAAATGGATAAAGAAGTTGTGGTCCTTATGTACAATGGAATATCACTCAGACATGAAATCAATGTCATAAGGCTAGAAGAAGCAAGATGAGTGGACTTAGGTACGATGATTCTAAGTGAAATAAGTCACACAGAAAAAGACACTTATCATAAGCTACCACTTATAGAGGGAATGTAAAAACCGCTACACTTGAACTGAATTACAAAACAGAACAGAGTCACACGTTTAGAAAACACACTATGGCTGCTTAACGGGAAAGGTGAGGTGGGGTGATGCATAAAACAATGGTTTCAAATTGGCTCAGATACCGTTCCATACACCCAATATGTAATAGAAAAGACCGACTCCTTGCTCAGTGAACTGGATTCAACACCCCCTATTCACCGCACAAGAATATATGTGACTAGTAAGAATCTTAAAACCTATGTATTGATATCTGTCTGGAAGAGAGTCAAGTGGGTGTAAAGCCGCAAAAACACAGCCGTGAAAAGCAGCTAAACCCCATTATAAAAATAAATTACTTTTAAAAACCCGTAAAACAAAGACAGTGAAAGAGAGAGAAATTCTTACAAAATTCGTTCAGGGGCTGTGATGCAACCTAGATTGACCATATCTAGACGCACAGCTGGATGAGACATAAGGCTGGACACACTTGGGGCTGAGAGGTTGGGTGAGGTTGGGTGAGCAAACACAGACCCTTTAAAGTAATACTGCCTGGTACACATCCCATGGGTCCCAAATCTCCAGGTTCAAGGGCATATTCCTACATCGAAAACATGCATGAGAAACCCAGAAGGTGGTACACCGTGTGATTTTGAAAGGTTTCTAAAACGCACCTCATTTCTCATTTCCTTGTGTTCGGGTTCGCCATTCCAGCTACTTTACTAGAAATCTCCCTACTTGGAGAATCAGCACCTTTAACCTCCTGTTCCGTACAGGTTGCAATTTGTCCTGAGGATGAAAGGGAAGAGGGGCAACCAATGAGAGACTAGATCTAGGTGTTGGGACAGGCACAGGTCACTCTATTTTCCCATCAGGAAGAAGAATTAACCACAGGCTCAGCCTGCCCCCCGGAACCTGAATAGGGCCTGAGGCAATCCCGTGCTTTTGCGGCCAGCTCCCAAAAAAGACAGTTGAAAAATGGAGCTCAGGGGCACTGCCATTCACAAACCCGCAGAGTTATAAATGATAACTCTCTTCCACAAATATATTGAGGGAAGGCAACGAAGAGGATTTGAAAGCAAGGCAGAATTGCAGGAAACATGTTTCAGGAGGTAGATTCGAATCGCCTTTAAAGCATATGTAAAGTGGCAAAACTTCGACAATGATGCCCTTGGCCAAAAAGGGCGTATGCGTTTTTTCCTGAATATATTCAGGAAAAAACGCATACGCCCTTTTTGGCCAACCAAGCAACCTGGAAAGGCAAATCAGCGCTACAAAGAAGTCTCGCTTCCCATTGGTCAAAAGGGCCATGCTGCAAACAGTGTCAAAACCAGAAATGCAGGACAGGCCATGGAGAAATGTCAGCCTTGCTACGCTGATGGGCGGGATGTAAATTGCCAACAGCCACTCTGGAGAAGTGTACGGTGTGTCCTGAAACATCGAAAAAACACAGCTTAGGGAGCATAGGGCACGTCCACTCATGGGCGTATAAATTGGGAAAATTAAAAATCAGCAAGACACAGGCACCCCAAAGTTTAGGGCTGCTCTGTTGACAAGAACCTCCACTTCATGACACCTTAAATATCCCAGGAAAGAGAAAAATGGATAAAGAAGTTGTGGTCCTTATGTACAATGGAATATCACTCAGACATGAAATCAATGTCATAAGGCTAGAAGAAGCAAGATGAGTGGACTTAGGTACGATGATTCTAAGTGAAATAAGTCACACAGAAAAAGACACTTATCATAAGCTACCACTTATAGAGGGAATGTAAAAACCGCTACAATTGAACTGAATTACAAAACAGAACAGAGTCACACGTTTAGAAAACACACTATGGCTGCTTAACGGGAAAGGTGAGGTGGGGTGATGCATAAAACAATGGTTTCAAATTGGCTCAGATACCGTTCCATACACCCAATATGTAATAGAAAAGACCGACTCCTTGCTCAGTGAACTGGACTCAACACCCCCTATTCACCGCACAAGAATATATGTGACTAGTAAGAATCTTAAAACCTATGTATTGATATCTGTCTGGAAGAGAGTCAAGTGGGTGTAAAGCCGCAAAAACACAGCCGTGAAAAGCAGCTAAACCCCATTATAAAAATAAATTACTTTTAAAAACCCGTAAAACAAAGACAGTGAAAGAGAGAGAAATTCTTACAAAATTCGTTCAGGGGCTGTGATGCAACCTGGATTGACCATATCTAGACCCACAGCTGGATGAGACATAAGGCTGGACACACTTGGGGCTGAGAGGTTGGGTGAGGTTGGGTGAGCAAACACAGACCCTTTAAAGTAATACTGCCTGGTACACATCCCATGGGTCCCAAATCTCCAGGTTCAAGGGCATATTCCTACATCGAAAACATGCATGAGAAACCCAGAAGGTGGTACACCGTGTGATTTTGAAAGGTTTCTAAAACGCACCTCATTTCTCATTTCCTTGTGTTCGGGTTCGCCATTCCAGCTACTTTACTAGAAATCTCCCTACTTGGAGAATCAGCACCTTTAACCTCCTGTTCCGTACAGGTTGCAATTTGTCCTGAGGATGAAAGGGAAGAGGGGCAACCAATGAGAGACTAGATCTAGGTGTTGGGACAGGCACAGGTCACTCTATTTTCCCATCAGGAAGAAGAATTAACCACAGGCTCAGCCTGCCCCCCGGAACCTGAATAGGGCCTGAGGCAATCCCGTGCTTTTGCGGCCAGCTCCCAAAAAAGACAGTTGAAAAATGGAGCTCAGGGGCACTGCCATTCACAAACCCGCAGAGTTATAAATGATAACTCTCTTCCACAAATATATTGAGGGAAGGCAACGAAGAGGATTTGAAAGCAAGGCAGAATTGCAGGAAACATGTTTCAGGAGGTAGATTCGAATCGCCTTTAAAGCATATGTAAAGTGGCAAAACTTCGACAATGATGCCCTTGGCCAAAAAGGGCGTATGCGTTTTTTCCTGAATATATTCAGGAAAAAACGCATACGCCCTTTTTGGCCAACCAAGCAACCTGGAAAGGCAAATCAGCGCTACAAAGAAGTCTCGCTTCCCATTGGTCAAAAGGGCCATGCTGCAAACAGTGTCAAAACCAGAAATGCAGGACAGGCCATGGAGAAATGTCAGCCTTGCTACGCTGATGGGCGGGATGTAAATTGCCAACAGCCACTCTGGAGAAGTGTACGGTGTGTCCTGAAACATCGAAAAAACACAGCTTAGGGAGCATAGGGCACGTCCACTCATGGGCATATAAATTGGGAAAACTAAAAATCAGCAAGACACAGGCACCCCAAAGTTTAGGGCTGCTCTGTTGACAAGAACCTCCACTTCATGACACCTTAAATATCCCAGGAAAGAGAAAAATGGATAAAGAAGTTGTGGTCCTTATGTACAATGGAATATCACTCAGACATGAAATCAATGTCATAAGGCTAGTAGAAGCAAGATGAGTGGATTTAGGTACGACGATTCTAAGTGAAATAAGTCACACAGAAAAAGACACTTATCATAAGCTATCACTTATAGAGGAAATGTAAAAACAGCTACACTTGAACTGAATTACAAAACAGAACAGAGTCACACGTTTAGAAAACACACTATGGCTGCTTAACGGGAAAGGTGAGGTGGGGTGATGCATAAAACAAGGTTTTCAAATTCGTTCAGATACCGTTCCATACACCCAATATGTAATAGACAAGACCTACTCCTTGCTCAGTGAACTGGACTCAACACCCCCTATTCACCACACAAGAATATATCTGACTAGTAATAATCTTAAAACCTATGTATTGATATCTCTCTGGAAGTGAGTCAAGTGGGTGTAAAGCCGCATAAACACAGCGGTGAAAAACAGCTACACCCCATTATAAAAATAAATTACTTTTAAAAACCCGTAAAACAAAGACTGTGAAAGAGAGAGAAATTCTTCCAAAATTCGGTCTGGGGCTGGGATGCAACCTGGATTGACCATATCTAGACATACAGCTGGATGAGACATAAGGGTGGACACTCTTGGGGCTGAGAGGTTGGGTGAGGTTGGGTGAGCAAACGCAGAACCTTTAAAGTAATACTGCGTGGTACGCATCCCATGGGTCCCAAATCTCCAGGTTCAAGGGCATCTTCCTACATCGAAAACATACATGAGAAACCCAGAAGATGGTACACCGTGTGATTTTGAAAGGTTTCTAAAACGCACCTCATTTCTCATCTCCTTGTGCTCGGGTTCGCCATTCCAGCTACTTTACTAGCAATCTCCCTACTTGGAGAATCAGCACCTTTAACCTCCTGTTCCCTACAGGTTGCAATTTGTCCTGAGGATGAACGGGAAGAGGGGCAACCAATGAGAGACTAGATCTAGGTGTTGGGACAGGCACAGGTCACTCTATTTTCCCATCAGGAAGAAGAATTAACCACAGGCTCAGCCTGCCGCCCAGAAGCAGAATAGGGCCTGAGGCAATCACGCGCTCTTACGGCCAGCTCCCAAAAAAGCGAGTTGAAAAATGGAGCCCAGGGACACTGCCATTCACAAACCCGCAGAGTTATAAATGATAACTCTCGTCCACAAATATATTGAGGGAAGGCAACGAAGAGGATTTGAAAGCAAGGCAGAATTGCAGGAAACAGGTTTCAGGAGGTAGATTCGAATCGCCTTTAAAGCAAATGAAAAGTCGCAAAACGTCGACAATGATGCCCTTGACCAAAAAGGGCGTATGCGTTTTTTCCTGAATATATTCAGGAAAAAACGCATACGCCCTTTTTGGCCAACCAAGCAACCTGGAAAGGCAAATCAGCGCTACAAAGTAGTCTCGCTTCCCATCGGTCAAAAGGGCCATGCTGCAAAAAGTGTCAAAACCAGAAATGCAGGACAGGCCATGGAGAAATGGCAGCCTTGCTACGCTGATGGGCGGGATGTAAATTGCGAACAGCCACTCTGGAGAAGTGTACGGTGTGTCCTGAAACATCGAGAAAACACAGCTTAGGGAGCATAGGGCACGTCTACTCATGGGCGTATAAATTGGGAAAACTAAAAATCAGCAAGACACAGGCACCCCAAAGTTTAGGGCTGCTCTGTTGACAAGAACCTCCACTTCATGACACCTTAAATATCCCAGGAAAGAGAAAAATGGATAAAGAAGTTGTGGTCCTTATGTACAATGGAATATCACTCAGACATGAAATCAATGTCATAAGGCTAGAAGAAGCAAGATGAGTGGACTTAGGTACGATGATTCTAAGTGAAATAAGTCACACAGAAAAAGACACTTATCATAAGCTACCACTTATAGAGGGAATGTAAAAACCGCTACACTTGAACTGAATTACAAAACAGAACAGAGTCACACGTTTAGAAAACACACTATGGCTGCTTAACGGGAAAGGTGAGGTGGGGTGATGCATAAAACAATGGTTTCAAATTGGCTCAGATACCGTTCCATACACCCAATATGTAATAGAAAAGACCGACTCCTTGCTCAGTGAACTGGACTCAACACCCCCTATTCACCGCACAAGAATATATGTGACTAGTAAGAATCTTAAAACCTATGTATTGATATCTGTCTGGAAGAGAGTCAAGTGGGTGTAAAGCCGCAAAAACACAGCCGTGAAAAGCAGCTAAACCCCATTATAAAAATAAATTACTTTTAAAAACCCGTAAAACAAAGACAGTGAAAGAGAGAGAAATTCTTACAAAATTCGTTCAGGGGCTGTGATGCAACCTGGATTGACCATATCTAGACCCACAGCTGGATGAGACATAAGGCTGGACACACTTGGGGCTGAGAGGTTGGGTGAGGTTGGGTGAGCAAACACAGACCCTTTAAAGTAATACTGCCTGGTACACATCCCATGGGTCCCAAATCTCCAGGTTCAAGGGCATATTCCTACATCGAAAACATGCATGAGAAACCCAGAAGGTGGTACACCGTGTGATTTTGAAAGGTTTCTAAAACGCACCTCATTTCTCATTTCCTTGTGTTCGGGTTCGCCATTCCAGCTACTTTACTAGAAATCTCCCTACTTGGAGAATCAGCACCTTTAACCTCCTGTTCCGTACAGGTTGCAATTTGTCCTGAGGATGAAAGGGAAGAGGGGCAACCAATGAGAGACTAGATCTAGGTGTTGGGACAGGCACAGGTCACTCTATTTTCCCATCAGGAAGAAGAATTAACCACAGGCTCAGCCTGCCCCCCGGAACCTGAATAGGGCCTGAGGCAATCCCGTGCTTTTGCGGCCAGCTCCCAAAAAAGACAGTTGAAAAATGGAGCTCAGGGGCACTGCCATTCACAAACCCGCAGAGTTATAAATGATAACTCTCTTCCACAAATATATTGAGGGAAGGCAACGAAGAGGATTTGAAAGCAAGGCAGAATTGCAGGAAACATGTTTCAGGAGGTAGATTCGAATCGCCTTTAAAGCATATGTAAAGTGGCAAAACTTCGACAATGATGCCCTTGGCCAAAAAGGGCGTATGCGTTTTTTCCTGAATATATTCAGGAAAAAACGCATACGCCCTTTTTGGCCAACCAAGCAACCTGGAAAGGCAAATCAGCGCTACAAAGAAGTCTCGCTTCCCATTGGTCAAAAGGGCCATGCTGCAAACAGTGTCAAAACCAGAAATGCAGGACAGGCCATGGAGAAATGGCAGCCTTGCTACGCTGATGGGCGGGATGTAAATTGCCAATAGCCACTCTGGAGAAGTGTACGGTGTGTCCTGAAACATCGAAAAAACACAGCTTAGGGAGCATAGGGCACGTCCACTCATGGGCGTATAAATTGGGAAAATTAAAAATCAGCAAGACACAGGCACCCCAAAGTTTAGGGCTGCTCTGTTGACAAGAACCTCCACTTCATGACACCTTAAATATCCCAGGAAAGAGAAAAATGGATAAAGAAGTTGTGGTCCCTATGTACAATGGAATATCACTCAGACATGAAATCAATGTCATAAGGCTAGTAGAAGCAAGATGAGTGGATTTAGGTACGACGATTCTAAGTGAAATAAGTCACACAGAAAAAGACACTTATCATAAGCTATCACTTATAGAGGAAATGTAAAAACAGCTACACTTGAACTGAATTACAAAACAGAACAGAGTCACACGTTTAGAAAACACACTATGGCTGCTTAACGGGAAAGGTGAGGTGGGGTGATGCATAAAACAAGGTTTTCAAATTCGTTCAGATACCGTTCCATACACCCAATATGTAATAGACAAGACCTACTCCTTGCTCAGTGAACTGGACTCAACACCCCCTATTCACCACACAAGAATATATCTGACTAGTAATAATCTTAAAACCTATGTATTGATATCTCTCTGGAAGTGAGTCAAGTGGGTGTAAAGCCGCATAAACACAGCGGTGAAAAACAGCTACACCCCATTATAAAAATAAATTACTTTTAAAAACCCGTAAAACAAAGACTGTGAAAGAGAGAGAAATTCTTCCAAAATTCGGTCTGGGGCTGGGATGCAACCTGGATTGACCATATCTAGACATACAGCTGGATGAGACATAAGGGTGGACACTCTTGGGGCTGAGAGGTTGGGTGAGGTTGGGTGAGCAAACGCAGAACCTTTAAAGTAATACTGCGTGGTATGCATCCCATGGGTCCCAAATCTCCAGGTTCAAGGGCATCTTCCTACATCGAAAACATACATGAGAAACCCAGAAGATGGTACACCGTGTGATTTTGAAAGGTTTCTAAAACGCACCTCATTTCTCATCTCCTTGTGCTCGGGTTCGCCATTCCAGGTACTTTACTAGCAATCTCCCTACTTGGAGAATCAGCACCTTTAACCTCCTGTTCCCTACAGGTTGCAATTTGTCCTGAGGATGAACGGGAAGAGGGGCAACCAATGAGAGACTAGATCTAGGTGTTGGGACAGGCACAGGTCACTCTATTTTCCCATCAGGAAGAAGAATTAACCGCAGGCTCAGCCTGCCGCCCAGAAGCAGAATAGGGCCTGAGGCAATCCCGCGCTCTTACGGCCAGCTCCCAAAAAAGCGAGTTGAAAAATGGAGCCCAGGGACACTGCCATTCACAAACCCGTAGAGTTATAAATGATAACTCTCGTCCACAAATATATTGAGGGAAGGCAACGAAGAGGATTTGAAAGCAAGGCAGAATTGCAGGAAACAGGTTTCAGGAGGTAGATTCGAATCGCCTTTAAAGCAAATGAAAAGTCGCAAAACGTCGACAATGATGCCCTTGACCAAAAAGGGCGTATGCGTTTTTTCCTGAATATATTCAGGAAAAAACGCATACGCCCTTTTTGGCCAACCAAGCAACCTGGAAAGGCAAATCAGCGCTACAAAGTAGTCTCGCTTCCCATCGGTCAAAAGGGCCATGCTGCAAAAAGTGTCAAAACCAGAAATGCAGGACAGGCCATGGAGAAATGGCAGCCTTGCTACGCTGATGGGCGGGATGTAAATTGCCAACAGCCACTCTGGAGAAGTGTACGGTGTGTCCTGAAACATCGAGAAAACACAGCTTAGGGAGCATAGGGCACGTCTACTCATGGGCGTATAAATTGGGAAAACTAAAAATCAGGAAGACACAGGCACCCCAAAGTTTAGGGCTGCTCTGTTGACAAGAACCTCCACTTCATGACACCTTAAATATCCCAGGAAAGAGAAAAATGGATAAAGAAGTTGTGGTCCTTATGTACAATGGAATATCACTCAGACATGAAATCAATGTCATAAGGCTAGAAGAAGCAAGATGAGTGGACTTAGGTACGATGATTCTAAGTGAAATAAGTCACACAGAAAAAGACACTTATCATAAGCTACCACTTATAGAGGGAATGTAAAAACCGCTACACTTGAACTGAATTACAAAAGAGAACAGAGTCACACGTTTAGAAAACACACTATGGCTGCTTAACGGGAAAGGTGAGGTGGGGTGATGCATAAAACAATGGTTTCAAATTGGCTCAGATACCGTTCCATACACCCAATATGTAATAGAAAAGACCGACTCCTTGCTCAGTGAACTGGACTCAACACCCCCTATTCACCGCACAAGAATATATGTGACTAGTAAGAATCTTAAAACCTATGTATTGATATCTGTCTGGAAGAGAGTCAAGTGGGTGTAAAGCCGCAAAAACACAGCCGTGAAAAGCAGCTAAACCCCATTATAAAAATAAATTACTTTTAAAAACCCGTAAAACAAAGACAGTGAAAGAGAGAGAAATTCTTACAAAATTCGTTCAGGGGCTGTGATGCAACCTAGATTGACCATATCTAGACCCACAGCTGGATGAGACATAAGGCTGGACACACTTGGGGCTGAGAGGTTGGGTGAGGTTGGGTGAGCAAACACAGACCCTTTAAAGTAATACTGCCTGGTACACATCCCATGGGTCCCAAATCTCCAGGTTCAAGGGCATATTCCTACATCGAAAACATGCATGAGAAACCCAGTAGGTGGTACACCGTGTGATTTTGAAAGGTTTCTAAAACGCACCTCATTTCTCATTTCCTTGTGTTCGGGTTCGCCATTCCAGCTACTTTACTAGAAATCTCCCTACTTGGAGAATCAGCACCTTTTACCTCCTGTTCCGTACAGGTTGCAATTTGTCCTGAGGATGAAAGGGAAGAGGGGCAACCAATGAGAGACTAGATCTAGGTGTTGGGACAGGCACAGGTCACTCTATTTTCCCATCAGGAAGAAGAATTAACCACAGGCTCAGCCTGCCCCCCGGAACCTGAATAGGGCCTGAGGCAATCCCGTGCTTTTGCGGCCAGCTCCCAAAAAAGACAGTTGAAAAATGGAGCTCAGGGGCACTGCCATTCACAAACCCGCAGAGTTATAAATGATAACTCTCTTCCACAAATATATTGAGGGAAGGCAACGAAGAGGATTTGAAAGCAAGGCAGAATTGCAGGAAACATGTTTCAGGAGGTAGATTCGAATCGCCTTTAAAGCATATGTAAAGTGGCAAAACTTCGACAATGATGCCCTTGGCCAAAAAGGGCGTATGCGTTTTTTCCTGAATATATTCAGGAAAAAACGCATACGCCCTTTTTGGCCAACCAAGCAACCTGGAAAGGCAAATCAGCGCTACAAAGAAGTCTCGCTTCCCATTGGTCAAAAGGGCCATGCTGCAAACAGTGTCAAAACCAGAAATGCAGGACAGGCCATGGAGAAATGGCAGCCTTGCTACGCTGATGGGCGGGATGTAAATTGCCAATAGCCACTCTGGAGAAGTGTACGGTGTGTCCTGAAACATCGAAAAAACACAGCTTAGGGAGCATAGGGCACGTCCACTCATGGGCGTATAAATTGGGAAAATTAAAAATCAGCAAGACACAGGCACCCCAAAGTTTAGGGCTGCTCTGTTGACAAGAACCTCCACTTCATGACACCTTAAATATCCCAGGAAAGAGAAAAATGGATAAAGAAGTTGTGGTCCCTATGTACAATGGAATATCACTCAGACATGAAATCAATGTCATAAGGCTAGTAGAAGCAAGATGAGTGGATTTAGGTACGACGATTCTAAGTGAAATAAGTCACACAGAAAAAGACACTTATCATAAGCTATCACTTATAGAGGAAATGTAAAAACAGCTACACTTGAACTGAATTACAAAACAGAACAGAGTCACACGTTTAGAAAACACACTATGGCTGCTTAACGGGAAAGGTGAGGTGGGGTGATGCATAAAACAAGGTTTTCAAATTCGTTCAGATACCGTTCCATACACCCAATATGTAATAGACAAGACCTACTCCTTGCTCAGTGAACTGGACTCAACACCCCCTATTCACCACACAAGAATATATCTGACTAGTAATAATCTTAAAACCTATGTATTGATATCTCTCTGGAAGTGAGTCAAGTGGGTGTAAAGCCGCATAAACACAGCGGTGAAAAACAGCTACACCCCATTATAAAAATAAATTACTTTTAAAAACCCGTAAAACAAAGACTGTGAAAGAGAGAGAAATTCTTCCAAAATTCGGTCTGGGGCTGGGATGCAACCTGGATTGACCATATCTAGACATACAGCTGGATGAGACATAAGGGTGGACACTCTTGGGGCTGAGAGGTTGGGTGAGGTTGGGTGAGCAAACGCAGAACCTTTAAAGTAATACTGCGTGGTATGCATCCCATGGGTCCCAAATCTCCAGGTTCAAGGGCATCTTCCTACATCGAAAACATACATGAGAAACCCAGAAGATGGTACACCGTGTGATTTTGAAAGGTTTCTAAAACGCACCTCATTTCTCATCTCCTTGTGCTCGGGTTCGCCATTCCAGGTACTTTACTAGCAATCTCCCTACTTGGAGAATCAGCACCTTTAACCTCCTGTTCCCTACAGGTTGCAATTTGTCCTGAGGATGAACGGGAAGAGGGGCAACCAATGAGAGACTAGATCTAGGTGTTGGGACAGGCACAGGTCACTCTATTTTCCCATCAGGAAGAAGAATTAACCGCAGGCTCAGCCTGCCGCCCAGAAGCAGAATAGGGCCTGAGGCAATCCCGCGCTCTTACGGCCAGCTCCCAAAAAAGCGAGTTGAAAAATGGAGCCCAGGGACACTGCCATTCACAAACCCGTAGAGTTATAAATGATAACTCTCGTCCACAAATATATTGAGGGAAGGCAACGAAGAGGATTTGAAAGCAAGGCAGAATTGCAGGAAACAGGTTTCAGGAGGTAGATTCGAATCGCCTTTAAAGCAAATGAAAAGTCGCAAAACGTCGACAATGATGCCCTTGACCAAAAAGGGCGTATGCGTTTTTTCCTGAATATATTCAGGAAAAAACGCATACGCCCTTTTTGGCCAACCAAGCAACCTGGAAAGGCAAATCAGCGCTACAAAGTAGTCTCGCTTCCCATCGGTCAAAAGGGCCATGCTGCAAAAAGTGTCAAAACCAGAAATGCAGGACAGGCCATGGAGAAATGGCAGCCTTGCTACGCTGATGGGCGGGATGTAAATTGCCAACAGCCACTCTGGAGAAGTGTACGGTGTGTCCTGAAACATCGAGAAAACACAGCTTAGGGAGCATAGGGCACGTCTACTCATGGGCGTATAAATTGGGAAAACTAAAAATCAGGAAGACACAGGCACCCCAAAGTTTAGGGCTGCTCTGTTGACAAG
The DNA here is from genome assembly GCF_028021215.1 of Eschrichtius robustus. Taxonomy (NCBI): domain Eukaryota; kingdom Metazoa; phylum Chordata; class Mammalia; order Artiodactyla; family Eschrichtiidae; genus Eschrichtius; species Eschrichtius robustus. The sequence goes on along the minus strand of NW_027175795.1, from coordinate 53,017 downwards.
AACCTCCACTTCATGACACCTTAAATATCCCAGGAAAGAGAAAAATGGATAAAGAAGTTGTGGTCCTTATGTACAATGGAATATCACTCAGACATGAAATCAATGTCATAAGGCTAGAAGAAGCAAGATGAGTGGACTTAGGTACGATGATTCTAAGTGAAATAAGTCACACAGAAAAAGACACTTATCATAAGCTACCACTTATAGAGGGAATGTAAAAACCGCTACACTTGAACTGAATTACAAAAGAGAACAGAGTCACACGTTTAGAAAACACACTATGGCTGCTTAACGGGAAAGGTGAGGTGGGGTGATGCATAAAACAATGGTTTCAAATTGGCTCAGATACCGTTCCATACACCCAATATGTAATAGAAAAGACCGACTCCTTGCTCAGTGAACTGGACTCAACACCCCCTATTCACCGCACAAGAATATATGTGACTAGTAAGAATCTTAAAACCTATGTATTGATATCTGTCTGGAAGAGAGTCAAGTGGGTGTAAAGCCGCAAAAACACAGCCGTGAAAAGCAGCTAAACCCCATTATAAAAATAAATTACTTTTAAAAACCCGTAAAACAAAGACAGTGAAAGAGAGAGAAATTCTTACAAAATTCGTTCAGGGGCTGTGATGCAACCTAGATTGACCATATCTAGACCCACAGCTGGATGAGACATAAGGCTGGACACACTTGGGGCTGAGAGGTTGGGTGAGGTTGGGTGAGCAAACACAGACCCTTTAAAGTAATACTGCCTGGTACACATCCCATGGGTCCCAAATCTCCAGGTTCAAGGGCATATTCCTACATCGAAAACATGCATGAGAAACCCAGTAGGTGGTACACCGTGTGATTTTGAAAGGTTTCTAAAACGCACCTCATTTCTCATTTCCTTGTGTTCGGGTTCGCCATTCCAGCTACTTTACTAGAAATCTCCCTACTTGGAGAATCAGCACCTTTTACCTCCTGTTCCGTACAGGTTGCAATTTGTCCTGAGGATGAAAGGGAAGAGGGGCAACCAATGAGAGACTAGATCTAGGTGTTGGGACAGGCACAGGTCACTCTATTTTCCCATCAGGAAGAAGAACTAACCACAGTCTCAGCCTGCCCCCCGGAACCTGAATAGGGCCTGAGGCAATCCCGTGCTTTTGCGGCCAGCTCCCAAAAAAGCGAGTTGAAAAATGGAGCCCAGGGACACTGCCATTCACAAACCCGCAGAGTTATAAATGATAACTCTCGTCCACAAATATATTGAGGGAAGGCAACGAAGAGGATTTGAAAGCAAGGCAGAATTGCAGGAAACAGGTTTCAGGAGGTAGATTCGAATCGCCTTTAAAGCACATGAAAAGCGGCAAAACGTCGACAATGATGCCCTTGGCCAAAAAGGGCGTATGCGTTTTTTCCTGAATATATTCAGGAAAAAACGCATACGCCCTATTTGGCCAACCAAGCAACCTGGAAAGGGAAATCAGCGCTACAAAGAAGTCTCGCTTCCCATCGGTCAAAAGGGCCATGCTGCAAAAAGTGTCAAAACCAGAAATGCAGGACAGGCCATGGAGAAATGTCAGCCTTGCTACGCTGATGGGCGGGATGTAAATTGCCAACAGCCACTCTGGAGAAGTGTACGGTGTGTCCTGAAACATCTAAAACACACAGCTTAGGGCGCATAGGGCACATCCACTCATGGGCGTATAAATTGGGAAAACTAAAAATCAGCAAGACACAGGCACCCCAAAGTTTAGGGCTGCTCTGTTGACAAGAACCTCCACTTCATGACACCTTAAATATCCCAGGAAAGAGAAAAATGGATAAAGAAGTTGTGGTCCTTATGTACAATGGAATATCACTCAGACATGAAATCAATGTCATAAGGCTAGTAGAAGCAAGATGAGTGGATTTAGGTACGACGATTCTAAGTGAAATAAGTCACACAGAAAAAGACACGTATCATAAGCTATCACTTATAGAGGAAATGTAAAAACAGCTACACTTGAACTGAATTACAAAACAGAACAGAGTCACACGTTTAGAAAACACACTATGGCTGCTTAACGGGAAAGGTGAGGTGGGGTGATGCATAAAACAAGGTTTTCAAATTCGTTCAGATACCGTTCCATACACCCAATATGTAATAGACAAGACCTACTCCTTGCTCAGTGAACTGGACTCAACACCCCCTATTCACCACACAAGAATATATCTGACTAGTAATAATCTTAAAACCTATGTATTGATATCTCTCTGGAAGTGAGTCAAGTGGGTGTAAAGCCGCATAAACACAGCGGTGAAAAACAGCTACACCCCATTATAAAAATAAATTACTTTTAAAAACCCGTAAAACAAAGACTGTGAAAGAGAGAGAAATTCTTCCAAAATTCGGTCTGGGGCTGGGATGCAACCTGGATTGACCATATCTAGACATACAGCTGGATGAGACATAAGGGTGGACACTCTTGGGGCTGAGAGGTTGGGTGAGGTTGGGTGAGCAAACGCAGAACCTTTAAAGTAATACTGCGTGGTACGCATCCCATGGGTCCCAAATCTCCAGGTTCAAGGGCATCTTCCTACATCGAAAACATACATGAGAAACCCAGAAGATGGTACACCGTGTGATTTTGAAAGGTTTCTAAAACGCACCTCATTTCTCATCTCCTTGTGCTCGGGTTCGCCATTCCAGGTACTTTACTAGCAATCTCCCTACTTGGAGAATCAGCACCTTTAACCTCCTGTTCCCTACAGGTTGCAATTTGTCCTGAGGATGAACGGGAAGAGGGGCAACCAATGAGAGACTAGATCTAGGTGTTGGGACAGGCACAGGTCACTCTATTTTCCCATCAGGAAGAAGAATTAACCACAGGCTCAGCCTGCCGCCCAGAAGCAGAATAGGGCCTGAGGCAATCACGCGCTCTTACGGCCAGCTCCCAAAAAAGCGAGTTGAAAAATGGAGCCCAGGGACACTGCCATTCACAAACCCGCAGAGTTATAAATGATAACTCTCGTCCACAAATATATTGAGGGAAGGCAACGAAGAGGATTTGAAAGCAAGGCAGAATTGCAGGAAACAGGTTTCAGGAGGTAGATTCGAATCGCCTTTAAAGCAAATGAAAAGTCGCAAAACGTCGACAATGATGCCCTTGACCAAAAAGGGCGTATGCGTTTTTTCCTGAATATATTCAGGAAAAAACGCATACGCCCTTTTTGGCCAACCAAGCAACCTGGAAAGGCAAATCAGCGCTACAAAGTAGTCTCGCTTCCCATCGGTCAAAAGGGCCATGCTGCAAAAAGTGTCAAAACCAGAAATGCAGGACAGGCCATGGAGAAATGGCAGCCTTGCTACGCTGATGGGCGGGATGTAAATTGCGAACAGCCACTCTGGAGAAGTGTACGGTGTGTCCTGAAACATCGAGAAAACACAGCTTAGGGAGCATAGGGCACGTCTACTCATGGGCGTATAAATTGGGAAAACTAAAAATCAGCAAGACACAGGCACCCCAAAGTTTAGGGCTGCTCTGTTGACAAGAACCTCCACTTCATGACACCTTAAATATCCCAGGAAAGAGAAAAATGGATAAAGAAGTTGTGGTCCTTATGTACAATGGAATATCACTCAGACATGAAATCAATGTCATAAGGCTAGAAGAAGCAAGATGAGTGGACTTAGGTACGATGATTCTAAGTGAAATAAGTCACACAGAAAAAGACACTTATCATAAGCTACCACTTATAGAGGGAATGTAAAAACCGCTACACTTGAACTGAATTACAAAACAGAACAGAGTCACACGTTTAGAAAACACACTATGGCTGCTTAACGGGAAAGGTGAGGTGGGGTGATGCATAAAACAATGGTTTCAAATTGGCTCAGATACCGTTCCATACACCCAATATGTAATAGAAAAGACCGACTCCTTGCTCAGTGAACTGGACTCAACACCCCCTATTCACCGCACAAGAATATATGTGACTAGTAAGAATCTTAAAACCTATGTATTGATATCTGTCTGGAAGAGAGTCAAGTGGGTGTAAAGCCGCAAAAACACAGCCGTGAAAAGCAGCTAAACCCCATTATAAAAATAAATTACTTTTAAAAACCCGTAAAACAAAGACAGTGAAAGAGAGAGAAATTCTTACAAAATTCGTTCAGGGGCTGTGATGCAACCTGGATTGACCATATCTAGACCCACAGCTGGATGAGACATAAGGCTGGACACACTTGGGGCTGAGAGGTTGGGTGAGGTTGGGTGAGCAAACACAGACCCTTTAAAGTAATACTGCCTGGTACACATCCCATGGGTCCCAAATCTCCAGGTTCAAGGGCATATTCCTACATCGAAAACATGCATGAGAAACCCAGAAGGTGGTACACCGTGTGATTTTGAAAGGTTTCTAAAACGCACCTCATTTCTCATTTCCTTGTGTTCGGGTTCGCCATTCCAGCTACTTTACTAGAAATCTCCCTACTTGGAGAATCAGCACCTTTAACCTCCTGTTCCGTACAGGTTGCAATTTGTCCTGAGGATGAAAGGGAAGAGGGGCAACCAATGAGAGACTAGATCTAGGTGTTGGGACAGGCACAGGTCACTCTATTTTCCCATCAGGAAGAAGAATTAACCACAGGCTCAGCCTGCCCCCCGGAACCTGAATAGGGCCTGAGGCAATCCCGTGCTTTTGCGGCCAGCTCCCAAAAAAGACAGTTGAAAAATGGAGCTCAGGGGCACTGCCATTCACAAACCCGCAGAGTTATAAATGATAACTCTCTTCCACAAATATATTGAGGGAAGGCAACGAAGAGGATTTGAAAGCAAGGCAGAATTGCAGGAAACATGTTTCAGGAGGTAGATTCGAATCGCCTTTAAAGCATATGTAAAGTGGCAAAACTTCGACAATGATGCCCTTGGCCAAAAAGGGCGTATGCGTTTTTTCCTGAATATATTCAGGAAAAAACGCATACGCCCTTTTTGGCCAACCAAGCAACCTGGAAAGGCAAATCAGCGCTACAAAGAAGTCTCGCTTCCCATTGGTCAAAAGGGCCATGCTGCAAACAGTGTCAAAACCAGAAATGCAGGACAGGCCATGGAGAAATGGCAGCCTTGCTACGCTGATGGGCGGGATGTAAATTGCCAACAGCCACTCTGGAGAAGTGTACGGTGTGTCCTGAAACATCGAAAAAACACAGCTTAGGGAGCATAGGGCACGTCCACTCATGGGCGTATAAATTGGGAAAATTAAAAATCAGCAAGACACAGGCACCCCAAAGTTTAGGGCTGCTCTGTTGACAAGAACCTCCACTTCATGACACCTTAAATATCCCAGGAAAGAGAAAAATGGATAAAGAAGTTGTGGTCCCTATGTACAATGGAATATCACTCAGACATGAAATCAATGTCATAAGGCTAGTAGAAGCAAGATGAGTGGATTTAGGTACGACGATTCTAAGTGAAATAAGTCACACAGAAAAAGACACTTATCATAAGCTATCACTTATAGAGGAAATGTAAAAACAGCTACACTTGAACTGAATTACAAAACAGAACAGAGTCACACGTTTAGAAAACACACTATGGCTGCTTAACGGGAAAGGTGAGGTGGGGTGATGCATAAAACAAGGTTTTCAAATTCGTTCAGATACCGTTCCATACACCCAATATGTAATAGACAAGACCTACTCCTTGCTCAGTGAACTGGACTCAACACCCCCTATTCACCACACAAGAATATATCTGACTAGTAATAATCTTAAAACCTATGTATTGATATCTCTCTGGAAGTGAGTCAAGTGGGTGTAAAGCCGCATAAACACAGCGGTGAAAAACAGCTACACCCCATTATAAAAATAAATTACTTTTAAAAACCCGTAAAACAAAGACTGTGAAAGAGAGAGAAATTCTTCCAAAATTCGGTCTGGGGCTGGGATGCAACCTGGATTGACCATATCTAGACATACAGCTGGATGAGACATAAGGGTGGACACTCTTGGGGCTGAGAGGTTGGGTGAGGTTGGGTGAGCAAACGCAGAACCTTTAAAGTAATACTGCGTGGTACGCATCCCATGGGTCCCAAATCTCCAGGTTCAAGGGCATCTTCCTACATCGAAAACATACATGAGAAACCCAGAAGATGGTACACCGTGTGATTTTGAAAGGTTTCTAAAACGCACCTCATTTCTCATCTCCTTGTGCTCGGGTTCGCCATTCCAGGTACTTTACTAGCAATCTCCCTACTTGGAGAATCAGCACCTTTAACCTCCTGTTCCCTACAGGTTGCAATTTGTCCTGAGGATGAACGGGAAGAGGGGCAACCAATGAGAGACTAGATCTAGGTGTTGGGACAGGCACAGGTCACTCTATTTTCCCATCAGGAAGAAGAATTAACCGCAGGCTCAGCCTGCCGCCCAGAAGCAGAATAGGGCCTGAGGCAATCCCGCGCTCTTACGGCCAGCTCCCAAAAAAGCGAGTTGAAAAATGGAGCCCAGGGACACTGCCATTCACAAACCCGTAGAGTTATAAATGATAACTCTCGTCCACAAATATATTGAGGGAAGGCAACGAAGAGGATTTGAAAGCAAGGCAGAATTGCAGGAAACAGGTTTCAGGAGGTAGATTCGAATCGCCTTTAAAGCAAATGAAAAGTCGCAAAACGTCGACAATGATGCCCTTGACCAAAAAGGGCGTATGCGTTTTTTCCTGAATATATTCAGGAAAAAACGCATACGCCCTTTTTGGCCAACCAAGCAACCTGGAAAGGCAAATCAGCGCTACAAAGTAGTCTCGCTTCCCATCGGTCAAAAGGGCCATGCTGCAAAAAGTGTCAAAACCAGAAATGCAGGACAGGCCATGGAGAAATGGCAGCCTTGCTACGCTGATGGGCGGGATGTAAATTGCCAACAGCCACTCTGGAGAAGTGTACGGTGTGTCCTGAAACATCGAGAAAACACAGCTTAGGGAGCATAGGGCACGTCTACTCATGGGCGTATAAATTGGGAAAACTAAAAATCAGGAAGACACAGGCACCCCAAAGTTTAGGGCTGCTCTGTTGACAAGAACCTCCACTTCATGACACCTTAAATATCCCAGGAAAGAGAAAAATGGATAAAGAAGTTGTGGTCCTTATGTACAATGGAATATCACTCAGACATGAAATCAATGTCATAAGGCTAGAAGAAGCAAGATGAGTGGACTTAGGTACGATGATTCTAAGTGAAATAAGTCACACAGAAAAAGACACTTATCATAAGCTACCACTTATAGAGGGAATGTAAAAACCGCTACACTTGAACTGAATTACAAAAGAGAACAGAGTCACACGTTTAGAAAACACACTATGGCTGCTTAACGGGAAAGGTGAGGTGGGGTGATGCATAAAACAATGGTTTCAAATTGGCTCAGATACCGTTCCATACACCCAATATGTAATAGAAAAGACCGACTCCTTGCTCAGTGAACTGGACTCAACACCCCCTATTCACCGCACAAGAATATATGTGACTAGTAAGAATCTTAAAACCTATGTATTGATATCTGTCTGGAAGAGAGTCAAGTGGGTGTAAAGCCGCAAAAACACAGCCGTGAAAAGCAGCTAAACCCCATTATAAAAATAAATTACTTTTAAAAACCCGTAAAACAAAGACAGTGAAAGAGAGAGAAATTCTTACAAAATTCGTTCAGGGGCTGTGATGCAACCTAGATTGACCATATCTAGACCCACAGCTGGATGAGACATAAGGCTGGACACACTTGGGGCTGAGAGGTTGGGTGAGGTTGGGTGAGCAAACACAGACCCTTTAAAGTAATACTGCCTGGTACACATCCCATGGGTCCCAAATCTCCAGGTTCAAGGGCATATTCCTACATCGAAAACATGCATGAGAAACCCAGTAGGTGGTACACCGTGTGATTTTGAAAGGTTTCTAAAACGCACCTCATTTCTCATTTCCTTGTGTTCGGGTTCGCCATTCCAGCTACTTTACTAGAAATCTCCCTACTTGGAGAATCAGCACCTTTTACCTCCTGTTCCGTACAGGTTGCAATTTGTCCTGAGGATGAAAGGGAAGAGGGGCAACCAATGAGAGACTAGATCTAGGTGTTGGGACAGGCACAGGTCACTCTATTTTCCCATCAGGAAGAAGAAATAACCACAGGCTCAGCCTGCCGCCGGGAACCTGAATAGGGCCTGAGGCAATCCCGTGCTTTTGCGGCCAGCTCCCAAAAAAGACAGTTGAAAAATGGAGCTCAGGGGCACTGCCATTCACAAACCCGCAGAGTTATAAATGATAACTCTCTTCCACAAATATATTGAGGGAAGGCAACGAAGAGGATTTGAAAGCAAGGCAGAATTGCAGGAAACATGTTTCAGGAGGTAGATTCGAATCGCCTTTAAAGCATATGTAAAGTGGCAAAACTTCGACAATGATGCCCTTGGCCAAAAAGGGCGTATGCGTTTTTTCCTGAATATATTCAGGAAAAAACGCATATGCCCTTTTTGGCCAACCAAGCAACCTGGAAAGGCAAATCAGCGCTACAAAGTAGTCTCGCTTCCCATCGGTCAAAAGGGCCATGCTGCAAAAAGTGTCAAAACCAGAAATGCAGGACAGGCCATGGAGAAATGTCAGCCTTGCTACGGTGATGGGCGGGATGTAAATTGCCAACAGCCACTCTGGAGAAGTGTACGGTGTGTCCTGAAACATCGAAAAAACACAGCTTAGGGAGCATAGGGCACGTCCACTCATGGGCGTATAAATTGGGAAAATTAAAACTCAGCAAGACACAGGCACCCCAAAGTTTAGGGCTGCTCTGTTGACAAGAACCTCCACTTCATGACACCTTAAATATCCCAGGAAAGAGAAAAATGGATAAAGAAGTTGTGGTCCTTATGTACAATGGAATATCACTCAGACATGAAATCAATGTCATAAGGCTAGTAGAAGCAAGATGAGTGGATTTAGGTACAACGATTCTAAGTGAAATTAGGCACACAATAAAAGACACTTATCATAAGCTATCACTTATAGAGGGAATGTAAAAACCGCTACACTTGAACTGAATTACAAAACAGAACAGAGTCACACGTTTAGAAAACACACTATGGCTGCTTAACGGGAAAGGTGAGGTGGGGTGATGCATAAAACAAGGGTTTCAAATTCGCTCAGATACCGTTGCATACACCCAATATGTAATAGACAAGACCTACTCCTTGCTCAGTGAACTGGACTCAACACCCCCTATTCACCGCACAAGAATATATGTGACTAGTAAAAATCTTAAAACCTATGTATTGATATCTGTCTGGAAGTGAGTCAAGTGGGTGTAAAGCCGCATAAACACAGCCGTGAAAAGCAGCTAAACCCCATTATAAAAATAAATTACTTTTAAAACCCCGTAAAGCAAAGACAGTGAAAGAGAGAGAAATTCTTACAAAATTCGTTCAGAGGCTGTGATGCAACCTGGATTGTCCATATCTAGACCCACAGCTGGATGAGACATAAGGGTGGACACTCTTGGGGCTGAGAGTTTGGGTGAGGTTGGGTGAGCAAACGCAGACCCTTTAAATTAATACTGCGTGGTACCCATCCCATGGGTCCCAAATCTCCAGGTCAAGGGCATCTTCCTACATCGAAAACATGCATGAGAAACCCAGAAGATGGTACACCGTGTGATTTTGAAAGGTTTCTAAAACGCACCTCATTTCTCATCTCCTTGTGCTCGGGTTCGCTTTTCCAGCTACTTTACTAGCAATCTCCCTACTTGGAGAATCAGCACCTTTAACCTCCTGTTCCCTACAGGTTGCAATTTGTCCTGAGGATGAACGGGAAGACGGGCAACCAATGAGAGACTAGATCTAGGTGTTGGGACAGGCAGAGGTCACTCTATTTTCCCACCAGGAAGAAGAATTAACCACAGGCTCAGCCTGCCGCCCAGAAGCAGAATAGGGCCTGAGGCAATCCCGCACTTTTGCGGCCAGCTCCCAAAAAAGCGAGTTGAAAAATGGAGCTCAGGGAAACTGCAATTCACAAACCCGCAGAGTTATAAGTGATAACTCTCATCCACAGATATATTGAGGGAAGGCAACAAAGAGGATTTGAAAGCAAGGCAGAATTGCAGGAAACAGATTTCAGGAGGTAGATTCGAATCGCCTTTAAAGCACATGAAAAGCGGCAAAACGTCGACAATGATGCCCTTGGCCAAAAAGGGCATATGCGTTTTTTCCTGAATATATTCAGGAAAAAACGCATACGCCCTTTTTGGCCAACCAAGCAACCTGGAAAGGCAAATCAACGCTACAAAGAAGTCTCGCTTCCCATCGGCCAAAAGGGACATGCTGCAAAAAGTCTCAAAACCAGAAATGCAGGACAGGCCATGGAGAAATGGCAGCCTTGCTACGCTGATGGGCGGGATGTAAATTGCCAACAGCCACTCTGGAGAAGTGTACGGTGTGTCCTGAAACATCGAAAAAACACAGCTTAGGGAGCATAGGGCACGTCCACTCATGGGCGTATAAATTGGGAAAACTAAAAATCAGCAAGACACAGGCACCCCAAAGTTTAGGGCTGCTCTGTTGACAAGAACCTCCACTTCATGGCACCTTAAATATCCCAGGAAAGAGAAAAATGGATAAAGAAGTTGTGGTCCTTATGTACAATGGAATATCACTCAGACATGAAATCAATGTCATAAGGCTAGTAGAAGCAAGATGAGTGGATTTAGGTACGACGATTCTAAGTGAAATAAGTCACACAGAAAAAGACACTTATCATAAGCTATCACTTATAGAGGGAATGTAAAAACCGCTACACTTGAACTGAATTACAAAACAGAACAGAGTCACACGTTTAGAAAACACACTATGGCTGCTTAAGGGAAAGGTGAGGTGGGGTGATGCATAAAACAAGGGTTTCAAATTCGCTCAGATACCGTTCCATACACCCAATATGTAATAGACAAGACCTACTCCTTGCTCAGTGAACTGGACTCAACACCCCCTATTCACCGCACAAGAATATATGTGACTAGTAAGAATCTTAAAACCTATGTATTGATATCTGTCTGGAAGTGAGTCAAGTGGGTGTAAAGCCGCATAAACACAGCCTTGAAAAGCAGCTAAACCCCATTATAAAAATAAATTACTTTTAAAAACCCGTAAAACAAAGACAGTGAAAGAGAGAGAAATTCTTACAAAATTCGTTCAGAGGCTGTGATGCAACCTGGATTGACCATATCTAGACACACAGCTGGATGAGACATAAGGGTGGACACTCTTGGGGCTGAGAGGTTGTGTGAGGTTGGGTGAGCAAACGCAGAACCTTTAAAGTAATACTGCCTGGTACCCATCCCATGGGTCCCAAATCTCCAGGTCAAGGGCATCTTCCTACATCGAAAACATGCATGAGAAACCCAGAAGATGGTACACCGTGTGATTTTGAAAGGTTTCTAAAACGCACCTCATTTCTCATCTCCTTGTGCTCGGGTTCGCCATTCCAGGTACTTTACTAGCAATCTCCCTACTTGGAGAATCAGCACCTTTAACCTCCTGTTCCCTACAGGTTGCAATTTGTCCTGAGGATTAACGGGAAGAGGGGCAACCAATGAGAGACTAGATCTAGGTGTTGGGACAGGCACAGGTCACTCTATTTTCCCATCAGGAAGAAGAATTATCCACAGGCTCAGCCTGCCGCCCAGAAGCAGAATAGGGCCTGAGGCAATCCCGCGCTCTTGCGGCCAGCTCCCAAAAAAGCGAGTTAAAAAATGGAGCCCAGGGACACTGCCATTCACAAACCCGCAGAGTTATAAATGATAACTCTCGTCCACAAATATATTGAGGGAAGGCAACGAAGAGGATTTGAAAGCAAGGCAGAATTGCAGGAAACAGGTTTCAGGAGGTAGATTCGAATCGCCTTTAAAGCACATGAAAAGCGGCAAAACGTCGACAATGATGCCCTTGGCCAAAAAGGGCGTATGCGTTTTTTCCTGAATATATTCAGGAAAAAACGCATACGCCCTTTTTGGCCAACCAAGCAACCTGGAAAGGGAAATCAGCGCTACAAAGAAGTCTCGCTTCCCATCGGTCAAAAGGGCCATGCTGCAAAAAGTGTCAAAACCAGAAATGCAGGACAGGCCATGGAGAAATGTCAGCCTTGCTACGCTGATGGGCGGGATGTAAATTGCCAACAGCCACTCTGGAGAAGTGTACAGTGTGTCCTGAAACATCTAAAACACACAGCTTAGGGCGCATAGGGCACATCCACTCATGGGCGTATAAATTGGGAAAACTAAAAATCAACAAGACACAGGCACCCCAAAGTTTAGGGCTGCTCTGTTGACAAGAACCTCCACTTCATGACACCTTAAATATCCCAGGAAAGAGAAAAATGGATAAAGAAGTTGTGGTCCTTATGTACAATGGAATATCACTCAGACATGAAATCAATATCATAAGACTAGAAGAAGCAAGATGAGTGGACTTAGGTACGACGATTCTAAGTGAAATAAGTCACACAGAAAAACACACTTATCATAAGCTATCACTTATAGAGGGAATGTAAAAACCGGTACACTTCAACTGAATTACAAAACAGAACAGAGTCACACGTTTAGAAAACACACTATGGCTGCTTAACGGGAAAGGTGAGGTGGGGTGATGCATAAAACAAGGGTTTCAAATTGGCTCAGATACCGTTCCATACACCAAATATGTAATAGAAAAGACCGACTCCTTGCTCAGTGAACTGGACTCAACACCCCCTATTCACCGCACAAGAATATATATGACTAGTAAGAATCTTAAAACCTATGTATTGATATCTGTCTGGAAGTGAGTCAAGTGGGTGTAAAGCCGCATAAACACAGCCGTGAAAAGCAGCTAAACCCCATTATAAAAATAAATTACTTTTAAAAACCCGTAAAACAAAGACAGTGAAAGAGAGAGAAATTCTTACAAAATTCGTTCAAGGGCTGTGATGCAACCTGGATTGACCATATCTAGACCCACAGCTGGATGAGACATAAGGGTGGACACATTTGGGGCTGAGAGTTTGGGTGAGGTTGGGTGAGCAAACACAGACCCTTTAAAGTAATACTGCGTGGTACCCATCCCATGGGTCCCAAATCTCCAGGTTCAAGGGCATATTCCTACATCGAAAACATGCATGTGTAACCCAGAAGATGGTACACCGTGTGATTTTCAAAGGTTTCTAAAACGCAACTCATTTCTCATCTCCTTGTGCTCGGGTTCGCCATTCCAGGTACTTTACTAGCAATCTCCCTACTTGGAGAATCAGCACCTTTAACCTCCTGTTCCGTACAGGTTGCCATTTGTCCTGAGGATGAAAGGGAAGAGGGGCAACCAATGAGAGACTAGATCTAGGTGTTGGGACAGGCACAGGTCACTCTATTTTCCCATCAGGAAGAAGAATTAACCACAGGCTCAGCCTACCGCCGGGAACCAGAATAGGGCCTTAGGAAATACCCTGCGTTTGCGGCCAGCTCCCAAAAAAGACAGTTGAAAAATGGAGCTCAGGGGCACTGCAATTCACAAACCTGCTGAGTTATAAATGATAACTCTCGTCCAAAAATATATTGAGGGAAGTCAACGAAGAGGATTTGAATGCAAGGCAGAATTGCAGGAAACATGTTTCAGGAGGTAGATTCGAATAGCCTTTAAAGCATATGTAAAGTGGCAAAAGTTCGACAATGATGCCCTTGGCCAAAAAGGGGGTATGCGTTTTTTCCTGAATATATTCAGGAAAAAACGCATACGCCCTTTTTGGCCAACCAAGCAACCTGGAAAGGCAAATCAGCGCTACAAAGAAGTCTCGCTTCCCATCGGTCAAAAGGGCCATGCTGCAAAAAGTGTCAAAACCAGAAATGCAGGACAGGCCATGGAGAAATGTCAGCCTTGCTACGGTGATGGGCGGGATGTAAATTGCCAACAGCCACTCTGGAGAAGTGTACGGTGTGTCCTGAAACATCGAAAAAACACAGCTTAGGGAGCATAGGGCACGGCCACTCATGGGCGTATAAATTGGGAAAATTAAAAATCAGCAAGAAACAGGCACCCCAAAGTTTAGGGCTGCTCTGTTGACAAGAACCTCCACTTCATGACACCTTAAATATCCCAGGAAAGAGAAAAATGGATAAAGAAGTTGTGGTCCTTATGTACAATGGAATATCACTCAGACATGAAATCAATGTCATAAGGCTAGTAGAAGCAAGATGAGTGGATTTAGGTACGACGATTCTAAGTGAAATAAGACACACAGAAAAAGACACTTATCATAAGCTATCACTTATAGAGGGAATGTAAAAACCGCTACACTTGAACTGAATTACAAAACAGAACAGAGTCACACGTTTAGAAAACACACTATGGCTGCTTAACGGGAAAGGTGAGGTGGGGTGATGCATAAAACAAGGGTTTCAAATTCGTTCAGGTACCGTTCCATACACCCAATATGTAATAGACAAGACCTACTCCTTGCTCAGTGAACTGGACTCAACACCCCCTATTCACCACACAAGAATATATCTGACTAGTAAGAATCTTAAAACCTATGTATTGATATCTGTCTGGAAGTGAGTCAAGTGGGTGTAAAGCCGCATAAACACAGCCGTGAAAAGCAGCTAAACCCCATTATAAAAATAAATTACTTTTAAAAACCCGTAAAACAAAGACAGTGAAAGAGAGAGAAATTCTTACAAAATTCGTTCAAGGGCAGTGATGCAACCTGGATTGACCATATCTAGACCCACAGCTGGATGAGACATAAGGGTGGACACACTTGGGGCTGAGAGTTTGGGTGAGGTTGGGTGAGCAAACACAGACCCTTTAAAGTAATACTGCGTGGTACCCATCCCATGGGTCCCAAATCTCCAGGTTCAAGGGCATATTCCTACATCGAAAACATGCATGTGTAACCCAGAAGATGGTACACCGTGTGATTTTCAAAGGTTTCTAAAACGCAACTCATTTCTCATCTCCTTGTGCTCGGGTTCGCCATTCCAGGTACTTTACTAGCAATCTCCCTACTTGGAGAATCAGCACCTTTAACCTCCTGTTCCGTACAGGTTGCCATTTGTCCTGAGGATGAAAGGGAAGAGGGGCAACCAATGAGAGACTAGATCTAGGTGTTGGGACAGGCACAGGTCACTCTATTTTCCCATCAGGAAGAAGAATTAACCACAGGCTCAGCCTACCGCCGGGAACCAGAATAGGGCCTTAGGCAATACCCTGCGTTTGCGGCCAGCTCCCAAAAAAGACAGTTGAAAAATGGAGCTCAGGGGCACTGCAATTCACAAACCTGCTGAGTTATAAATGATAACTCTCGTCCAAAAATATATTGAGGGAAGTCAACGAAGAGGATTTGAATGCAAGGCAGAATTGCAGGAAACATGTTTCAGGAGGTAGATTCGAATAGCCTTTAAAGCATATGTAAAGTGGCAAAAGTTCGACAATGATGCCCTTGGCCAAAAAGGGGGTATGCGTTTTTTCCTGAATATATTCAGGAAAAAACGCATACGCCCTTTTTGGCCAACCAAGCAACCTGGAAAGGCAAATCAGCGCTACAAAGAAGTCTCGCTTCCCATCGGTCAAAAGGGCCATGCTGCAAAAAGTGTCAAAACCAGAAATGCAGGACAGGCCATGGAGAAATGTCAGCCTTGCTACGGTGATGGGCGGGATGTAAATTGCCAACAGCCACTCTGGAGAAGTGTACGGTGTGTCCTGAAACATCGAAAAAACACAGCTTAGGGAGCATAGGGCACGGCCACTCATGGGCGTATAAATTGGGAAAATTAAAAATCAGCAAGAAACAGGCACCCCAAAGTTTAGGGCTGCTCTGTTGACAAGAACCTCCACTTCATGACACCTTAAATATCCCAGGAAAGAGAAAAATGGATAAAGAAGTTGTGGTCCTTATGTACAATGGAATATCACTCAGACATGAAATCAATGTCATAAGGCTAGTAGAAGCAAGATGAGTGGATTTAGGTACGACGATTCTAAGTGAAATAAGACACACAGAAAAAGACACTTATCATAAGCTATCACTTATAGAGGGAATGTAAAAACCGCTACACTTGAACTGAATTACAAAACAGAACAGAGTCACACGTTTAGAAAACACACTATGGCTGCTTAACGGGAAAGGTGAGGTGGGGTGATGCATAAAACAAGGGTTTCAAATTCGTTCAGGTACCGTTCCATACACCCAATATGTAATAGACAAGACCTACTCCTTGCTCAGTGAACTGGACTCAACACCCCCTATTCACCACACAAGAATATATCTGACTAGTAAGAATCTTAAAACCTATGTATTGATATCTGTCTGGAAGTGAGTCAAGTGGGTGTAAAGCCGCATAAACACAGCCGTGAAAAGCAGCTAAACCCCATTATAAAAATAAATTACTTTTAAAAACCCGTAAAACAAAGACAGTGAAAGAGAGAGAAATTCTTACAAAATTCGTTCAAGGGCAGTGATGCAACCTGGATTGACCATATCTAGACCCACAGCTGGATGAGACATAAGGGTGGACACACTTGGGGCTGAGAGTTTGGGTGAGGTTGGGTGAGCAAACACAGACCCTTTAAAGTAATACTGCGTGGTACCCATCCCATGGGTCCCAAATCTCCAGGTTCAAGGGCATATTCCTACATCGAAAACATGCATGTGTAACCCAGAAGATGGTACACCGTGTGATTTTCAAAGGTTTCTAAAACGCAACTCATTTCTCATCTCCTTGTGCTCGGGTTCGCCATTCCAGGTACTTTACTAGCAATCTCCCTACTTGGAGAATCAGCACCTTTAACCTCCTGTTCCGTACAGGTTGCCATTTGTCCTGAGGATGAAAGGGAAGAGGGGCAACCAATGAGAGACTAGATCTAGGTGTTGGGACAGGCACAGGTCACTCTATTTTCCCATCAGGAAGAAGAATTAACCACAGGCTCAGCCTACCGCCGGGAACCAGAATAGGGCCTTAGGCAATACCCTGCGTTTGCGGCCAGCTCCCAAAAAAGACAGTTGAAAAATGGAGCTCAGGGGCACTGCAATTCACAAACCTGCTGAGTTATAAATGATAACTCTCGTCCAAAAATATATTGAGGGAAGGCAACGAAGAGGATTTGAATGCAAGGCAGAATTGCAGGAAACATGTTTCAGGAGGTAGATTCGAATAGCCTTTAAAGCATATGTAAAGTGGCAAAAGTTCGACAATGATGCCCTTGGCCAAAAAGGGCGTATGCGTTTTTTCCTGAATATATTCAGGAAAAAACGCATACGCCCTTTTTGGCCAACCAAGCAACCTGGAAAGGCAAATCAGCGCTACAAAGAAGTCTCGCTTCCCATCGGTCAAAAGGGCCATGCTGCAAAAAGTGTCAAAACCAGAAATGCAGGACAGGCCATGGAGAAATGTCAGCCTTGCTACGGTGATGGGCGGGATGTAAATTGCCAACAGCCACTCTGGAGAAGTGTACGGTGTGTCCTGAAACATCGAAAAAACACAGCTTAGGGAGCATAGGGCATGTCCACTCATGGGCGTATAAATTGGGAAAATTAAAACTCAGCAAGACACAGGCACCCCAAAGTTTAGGGCTGCTCTGTTGACAAGAACCTCCACTTCATGACACCTTAAATATCCCAGGAAAGAGAAAAATGGATAAAGAAGTTGTGGTCCTTATGTACAATGGAATATCACTCAGACATGAAATCAATGTCATAAGGCTAGTAGAAGCAAGATGAGTGGATTTAGGTACGACGATTCTAAGTGAAATAAGTCACACAGAAAAAGACACTTATCATAAGCTATCACTTATAGAGGAAATGTAAAAACCGCTACACTTGAACTGAATTACAAAACAGAACAGAGTCACACGTTTAGAAAACACACTATGGCTGCTTAACGGGACAGGTGAGGTGGGGTGATGCATAAAACAAGGGTTTCAAATTCGTTCAGATACCGTTCCATACACCCAATATGTAATAGACAAGACCTACTCCTTGCTCAGTGAACTGGACTCAACACCCCCTATTCACCACACAAGAATATATCTGACTAGTAAGAATCTTAAAACCTATGTATTGATATCTCTCTGGAAGTGAGTCAAGTGGGTGTAAAGCCGCATAAACACAGCCGTGAAAAACAGCTAAACCCCATTATAAAAATAAATTACTTTTAAAAACCCGTAAAACAAAGACTGTGAAAGAGAGAGAAATTCTTCCAAAATTCGGTCTGGGGTTGGGATGCAACCTGGATTGACCATATCTAGACATACAGCTGGATGAGACATAAGGGTGGACACTCTTGGGGCTGAGAGGTTGGGTGAGGTTGGGTGAGCAAATGCAGAACCTTTAAAGAAATACTGCGTGGTACGCATCCCATGGGTCCCAAATCTCCAGGTTCAAGGGCATCTTCCTACATCGAAAACATACATGAGAAACCCAGAAGATGGTACACCGTGTTATTTTGAAAGGTTTCTAAAACGCACCTCATTTCTCATCTCCTTGTGCTCGGGTTCGCCATTCCAGGTACTTTACTAGCAATCTCCCTATTGGAGAATCAGCACCTTTAACCTCCTGTTCCCTACAGGTTGCAATTTGTCCTGAGGATGAACGGGAAGAGGGGCAACCAATGAGAGACTAGATCTAGGTGTTGGGACAGGCACAGGTCACTCTATTTTCCCATCAGGAAAAAGAATTAACCACAGGCTCAGCCTGCCGCCCAGAAACAGAATAGGGCCTGAGGCAATCCCGTGCTCTTACGGCCAGCTCCCAAAAAAGCGAGTTGAAAAATGGAGCCCAGGGACACTGCCATTCACAAACCCGCAGAGTTATAAATGATAACTCTCGTCCACAAATATATTGAGGGAAGGCAACGAAGAGGATTTGAAAGCAAGGCAGAATTGCAGGAAACAGGTTTCAGGAGGTAGATACGAATCGCCTTTAAAGCACATGAAAAGCGGCAAAACGTCGACAATAATGCCCTTGGCCAAAAAGGGCGTATGCGTTTTTTCCTGAATATATTCAGGAAAAAACGCATACGCCCTTTTTGGCCAACCAAGCAACCTGGAAAGGCAAATCAGCGCTACAAAGAAGTCTCGCTTCCCATCGGTCAAAAGGGCCATGCTGCAAAAAGTGTCAAAACCAGAAATGCAGGACAGGCCATGGAGAAATGGCAGCCTTGCTACGCTGATGGGCGGGATGTAAATTGCCAACAGCCACTCTGGAGAAGTGTACGTTGTGTCCTCAAACATCGAAAAAACACAGCTTAGGGAGCATAGGGCACGTCCACTCATGGGCGTATAAATTGGGAAAACTAAAAATCAGCAAGACACAGTCACCCAAAAGTTTAGGGCTGCTCTGTTGACAAGAACCTCCACTTCATGACACCTTAAATATCCCAGGAAAGAGAAAAATGGATAAAGAAGTTGTGGTCCTTATGTACAATGGAATATCACTCAGACATGAAATCAGTGTCATAAGGCTAGTAGAAGCAAGATGAGTGGATTTAGGTACAACGATTCTAAGTGAAATTAGTCACACAATAAAAGACACTTATCATAAGCTATCACTTATAGAGGGAATGTAAAAACCGCTACACTTGAACTGAATTACAAAACAGAACAGAGTCACACGTTTAGAAAACACACTATGGCTGCTTAACGGGAAAGGTGAGGTGGGGTGATGCATAAAACAAGGGTTTCAAATTCGCTCAGATACCGTTGCATACACCCAATATGTAATAGACAAGACCTACTCCTTGCTCAGTGAACTGGACTCAACACCCCCTATTCACCGCACAAGAATATATGTGACTAGTAAAAATCTTAAAACCTATGTATTGATATCTGTCTGGAAGTGAGTCAAGTGGGTGTAAAGCCGCATAAACACAGCCGTGAAAAGCAGCTAAACCCCATTATAAAAATAAATTACTTTTAAAACCCCGTAAAGCAAAGACAGTGAAAGAGAGAGAAATTCTTACAAAATTCGTTCAGAGGCTGTGATGCAACCTGGATTGTCCATATCTAGACCCACAGCTGGATGAGACATAAGGGTGGACACTCTTGGGGCTGAGAGTTTGGGTGAGGTTGGGTGAGCAAACGCAGACCCTTTAAATTAATACTGCGTGGTACCCATCCCATGGGTCCCAAATCTCCAGGTCAAGGGCATCTTCCTACATCGAAAACATGCATGAGAAACCCAGAAGATGGTACACCGTGTGATTTTGAAAGGTTTCTAAAACGCACCTCATTTCTCATCTCCTTGTGCTCGGGTTCGCTTTTCCAGCTACTTTACTAGCAATCTCCCTACTTGGAGAATCAGCACCTTTAACCTCCTGTTCCCTACAGGTTGCAATTTGTCCTGAGGATTAACGGGAAGAGGAGCAACCAATGAGAGACTAGATCTAGGTGTTGGGACAGGCACAGGTCACTCTATTTTCCCATCAGGAAGAAGAATTATCCACAGGCTCAGCCTGCCGCCCAGAAGCAGAATAGGGCCTGAGGCAATCCCGCGCTCTTGCGGCCAGCTCCCAAAAAAGCGAGTTAAAAAATGGAGCCCAGGGACACTGCCATTCACAAACCCGCAGAGTTATAAATGATAACTCTCGTCCACAAATATATTGAGGGAAGGCAACGAAGAGGATTTGAAAGCAAGGCAGAATTGCAGGAAACAGGTTTCAGGAGGTAGATTCGAATCGCCTTTAAAGCACATGAAAAGCGGCAAAACGTCGACAATGATGCCCTTGGCCAAAAAGGGCGTATGCGTTTTTTCCTGAATATATTCAGGAAAAAACGCATATGCCCTTTTTGGCCAACCAAGCAACCTGGAAAGGGAAATCAGCGCTACAAAGAAGTCTCGCTTCCCATCGGTCAAAAGGGCCATGCTGCAAAAAGTGTCAAAACCAGAAATGCAGGACAGGCCATGGAGAAATGGCAGCCTTGCTACGCTGATGGGCGGGATGTAAATTGCCAACAGCCACTCTGGAGAAGTGTACGGTGTGTCCTGAAACATCTAAAACACACAGCTTAGGGCGCATAGGGCACGTCCACTCAATGGCGTATAAATTGGGAAAACTAAAAATCAGCAAGACACAGGCACCCCAAAGTTTAGGGCTGCTCTGTTGACAAGAACCTCCACTTCATGACACCTTAAATATCCCAGGAAAGAGAAAAATGGATAAAGAAGTTGTGGTCCTTATGTACAATGGAATATCACTCAGACATGAAATCAATATCATAAGACTAGAAGAAGCAAGATGAGTGGACTTAGGTACGACGATTCTAAGTGAAATAAGTCACACAGAAAAACACACTTATCATAAGCTATCACTTATAGAGGGAATGTAAAAACCGGTACACTTCAACTGAATTACAAAACAGAACAGAGTCACACGTTTAGAAAACACACTATGGCTGCTTAACGGGAAAGGTGAGGTGGGGTGATGCATAAAACAAGGGTTTCAAATTCGCTCAGATACCGTTCCATACATCCAATATGTAATAGACAAGACCTACTCCTTGCTCAGTGAACTGGACTCAACACCCCCTATTCACCGCACAAGAATATATGTGACTAGTAAGAATCTTAAAACCTATGTATTGATATCTGTCTGGAAGTGAGTCAAGTGGGTGTAAAGCCGCATAAACACAGCCGTGAAAAGCAGCTAAACCCCATTATAAAAATAAATTACTTTTAAAACCCCGTAAAACAAAGACAGTGAAAGAGAGAGAAATTCTTACAAAATTCGTTCAGAGGCTGTGATGCAACCTGGATTGACCATATCTAGACCCACAGCTGGATGAGACATAAGGGTGGACACTCTTGGGGCTGAGAGGTTGGGTGAGGTTGGTGAGCAAACACAGACCCTTTAAAGTAATACTGCGTGGTACCCATCCCATGGGTCCCAAATCTCCAGGTTCAAGGGCATCTTCCTACATCGAAAACATGCATGAGAAACCCAGAAGATGGTACACCGTGTGATTTTGAAAGGTTTCTAAAACGCACCTCATTTCTCATCTCCTTGTGCTCGGGTTCGCCTTTCCAGCTACTTTACTAGAAATCTCCCTACTTGGAGAATCAGCACCTTTAACCTCCTGTTCCGTACAGGTTGCAATTTGTCCTGAGGATGAACGGGAAGAGGGGCATCCAAAGAGAGACTAGATCTAGGTGTTGGGACAGGCACAGGTCACTCTATTATCCCATCAGGAAGAAGAATTAACCACAGGCTCAGCCTGCCGCCCGGAACCAGACTAGGGCATGAGGCAATCCCGCGCTTTTGCGGCCAGATCCCAAAAAAGCGAGTTGAAAAATGGAGCTCAGGGGCACTGCAATTCACAAACCTGCAGAGATATAAATGATAACTCTCGTCCACAAATATATTGAGGGAAGGCAACGAGGAGGATTTGAAAGCAAGGCAGAATTGCAGGAAACAGATTTCAGGAGGTAGATTCGAATCGCCTTTAAAGCACATGAAAAGCGGCAAAACGTGGACAATGATGCCCTTGGCCAAAAAGGGCGTATGCGTTTTTTCCTGAATATACTCAGGAAAAAACGCATAAGCCCTTTTTGGCCAACCAAGCAACCTGGAAAGGCAAATCAGCGCTACAAAGAAGTCTCGCTTCCCATCGGTCAAAAGGGCCATGCTGCAAAAAGTGTCAAAACCAGAAATGCAGGACAGGCCATGGAGAAATGGCAGCCTTGCTACGCTGATGGGCGGGATGTAAATTGCCAACAGCCACTCTGGAGAAGTGTACGGTGTGGCCTTAAACATCGAAAAATCACAGCTTAGGGAGCATAGGGCACTTCCACTCATGGGCGTATATATTGGGAAAACTAAAAATCAGCAAGACACAGGCACCCCAAAGTTTAGGGCTGCTCTGTTGACAAGAACCTCCACTTCATGACACCTTAAATATCCCAGGAAAGAGAAAAATTGATAAAGAAGTTGTGGTCCTTATGTACAATGGAATATCACTCAGCCATGAAATTAATGTCATAAGGCTAGTAGCAGCATGATGAGTGGATTTAGGTACGACGATTCTAAGTGAAATAAGTCACACAGAAAAAGACACTTATCATAAGCTATCACTTATAGAGGGAATGTAAAAACTGCTACACTTGAACTGAGTTACAAGAGAGAACAGAGTCACACGTTTAGAAAACACACTATGGCTGCTTAACGGGAAAGGTGAGGTGGGGTGATGCATAAAACAAGGGTTTCAAATTCGCTCAGATACCGATCCATACACCCAATATGTAATAGAAAAGACCTACTCCTTGCTCAGTGAACTGGACTCAACACCCCCTATTCACCGCACAAGAATATATGTGACTAGTAAGAATCTTAAAACCTATATATTGATATCTGTCTGGAAGTGAGTCAAGTGGGTGTAAAGCCGCATAAACACAGCCGTGAAAAGCAGATAAACCCCATTATAAAAATAAATTACTTTTAAAAACCCGTAAAACAAAGACAGTGAAAGAGAGAGAAATTCTTACAAAATTCATTCAGAGGCTGTGATGCAACCTGGATTGACCATATCTGGACCCACAGCTGGATGAGACATAAGGGTGGACACTCTTGGGGCTGAGAGGTTGGGTGAGGTTGGGTGAGCAAACGCAGACCCTTTAAAGGAATACTGCGTGGTACCCATCCCATGGGTCCCAAATCTCCAGGTTTAAGGGCATATTCCTACATCGAAAACATGCATGAGAAACCCAGAAGATGGTACACCGTGTGATTTTGAAAGGTTTCTAAAATGCACCTCATTTCTCATCTCCTTGTGTTCGGGTTCACCATTCCAGCTAGTTTACTAGCAATCTCCCTAGTTGGAGAATCAGCACCTTTAATCTCCTGTTCCGTACAGGTTGCAATTTGTCCTGAGGATGAACGGGAAGAGGGGCAACCAATGAGAGACTAGATGTAGATGTTGGGACAGGCACAGGTCAAACTATTTTCCCATCAGGAAGAAGAATTAACCACAGGCTCAGCCTGACGCCCGGAACCAGAATAGGACCTGAGGGAATCCCGTGCTTTTGCGGCCAGCTCCCAAAAAAGACAGTTGAAAAATGGAGCTCGGGGGCACTGCCATTCACATACCTGCTGAGTTATAAATGATAACTATCGTCCACAAATATATTGAGGGAAGGCAACGAAGAGAATTTGAAAGCAAGGCAGAATTGCAGGAAACAGGTTTCAGGAGGTAGATTCCAATCGCCTTTAAAGCACATGAAAAGTGGCAAAACTTCGAGAATGATGCCCTTGCCCCAAAAGGGCGTATGCGTTTTTTCCTGAATATATTCAGGAAAAAACGCATACGCCCTTTTTGGCCAACCAAGCAACCTGGAAAGCGAAATCAGCGCTACAAAGAAGTCTCGCTTCCCATCGGTCAAAAGAGCCATGCTGAAAAAAGTGTCAAAACCAGAAATGCAGGACAGGCCATGGAGAAATGGCAGCCTTGCAACGCTGATGGGCGGGATGTAAATTGCCAACAGCTACTCTGGAGAAGTGTACAGTGTGTCCTGAAACATCGAAAAAACACAGCTTAGGGAGCATAGGGCACGTCCACTCATGGGCGTATAAATTGGGAAAACTAAAAATCAGCAAGACACAGGCACCCCAAAGTTTAGGGCTGCTCTGTTGACAAGAACCTCCACTTCATGACACCTTAAATATCCGAGGAAAGAGAAAAATGGATAAAGAAGTTGTGGTCCTTATGTACAATGGAATATCACTCAGACATGAAATCAATATCATAAGGCTAGTAGAAGCAAGATGAGTGGATTTAGGTACGACGATTCTAAGGAAATAAGTCACACAGAAAAAGACACTTATCATAAGCTATCACATATAGAGGGAATGTAAAAACCGCTACACTTGAACTGAATTATAAAACAGAAGAAATCTCACGTTTAGAAAACACACTATGGCTGCTTAACGGGAAAGGTGAGGTGGGGTGATGCATAAAACAAGGGTTTCAAATTCGCTCAGATACCGTTCCATACACCCAATATGTAATAGACAAGACCTACTCATTGCTCAGTGAACTGGACTCAACACCCCCCATATTCACCGCACAAGTTTATATGTGACTAGTAAGAATCTTAAAACCTATGTATTGATATCTCTCTGGAAGTGAGTCAAGTGGGTGTAAAGCCGCATAAACACAGCCGTGAAAAGCAGCTAAACCCCATTATAAAAATAAATTACTTGTAAAAACCCCTAAAAGAAAGACAGTGAAAGAGAGAGAAATTCTTACACAATTCGTTCAGGGGCTGTGATGCAACCTGGATTGAACATATCTAGACCCACAGTTGGATGAGACTTAAGGGTGGACACTCTTGGGGCTGACAGGTTTGGTGAGGTTGGGTGAGCAAACGCAGACCCTTTAAAGTAATACTGCATGGTACCCATCCCATGGGTCCCAAATCTCCAGGTTCAAGGGCATCTTCCTACATCGAAAACATTCATGAGAAACCCAGAAGATGGTACACCGTGTGATTGGGAAAGTTTCTAAAACGCACCTCATTTCTCATCTCCTTGTGCTCGGGTTCGCCATTCCAGCTCCTTTACTAGCAATCTCCCTACTTGGAGAATCAGCACCTTTAACCTCCTGTTCCGTACAGGTTGCAATTTGTCCTGAGGATGAACGGGAAGAGGGGCAACCAATGAGAGACTAGATCTAGGTGTTGGGACAGGCACAGGTCACTCTATTTTCCCATCAGGAAGAAGAATTTAGCACAGGCTCAGCCTGCCGCCCAGAAGCAGAATAGTGCCTGAGGCAATCCCGCGCTTCTGAGGCCAGCTCCCAAAAAAGCCAGTTGAAAAATGGAGCACATGGGCACTGCAATTCACAAACATGCAGAGTTATAAATGATAAGTCTCGTCCACAAATATATTGAGGGAAGGCAACGAAGAGCATTTGAAAGCAAGGCAGAATTGCAGGAAACAGGTTTCAGGAGGTAGATTCGAATCGCCTTTAAAGCACATGAAAAGTGGCAAAACATCGACAATGGTGCCCTTGGCCAAAAAGGGCGTATGCGTTTTTTCCTGAATATATTCAGGAAAAAAACGCATACGCCCTTTTTGGCCAACCAAGCAACCTGGAAAGGCAAATCAGCGCTACAAAGAAGTCTCGCTTCCCATCGGTCAAAAGGGCCATGCTGCAAAAAGTGTCAAAACCAGAAATGCAGGACAGGCCATGGAGAAATGGCAGCCTTGCTACGCTGATGGGCGGGATGTAAATTGCCAACAGCCACTCTGGAGAAGTGTACGGTGTGGCCTTAAACATCGAAAAATCACAGCTTAGGGAGCATAGGGCACTTCCACTCATGGGCGTATATATTGGGAAAACTAAAAATCAGCAAGACACAGGCACCCCAAAGTTTAGGGCTGCTCTGTTGACAAGAACCTCCACTTCATGACACCTTAAATATCCCAGGAAAGAGAAAAATTGATAAAGAAGTTGTGGTCCTTATGTACAATGGAATATCACTCAGCCATGAAATTAATGTCATAAGGCTAGTAGCAGCATGATGAGTGGATTTAGGTACGACGACTCTAAGTGAAATAAGTCACACAGAAAAAGACACATATCATAAGCTATCACTTATAGAGGGAATGTAAAAACTGCTACACTTGAACTGAGTTACAAGAGAGAACAGAGTCACACGTTTAGAAAACACACTATGGCTGCTTAATGGGAAAGGTGAGGTGGGGTGATGCATAAAACAAGGGTTTCAAATTAGCTCAGATACCGTTCCATACAACCAATATGTAATAGACAAGACCTACTCCTTGCTCAGTGAACTGGACTCAACACCCCCCCTATTCACCACACAAGTTTATATCTGACTAGTAAGAATCTTAAAACCTATGTATTGATATCTCTCTGGAAGTGTGTCAAGTGGGTGTAAAGCCGCATAAACACAGCCGTGAAAAGCAGCTAAACCCCATTATAAAAATAAATTACTTGTAAAAACTCGTAAAACAAAGACAGTGAAAGAGAGAGAAATTCTTACACAATTCGTTCAGGGGCTGTGATGCAACCTGGATTGAACATATCTAGACCCACAGTTGGATGAGACTTAAGGGTGGACACTCTTGGGGCTGACAGGTTTGGTGAGGTTGGGTGAGCAAACGCAGACCCTTTAAAGTAATACTGCATGGTACCCATCCCATGGGTCCCAAATCTCCAGGTTCAAGGGCATCTTCCTACATCGAAAACATGCATGAGAAACCCAGAAGATGGTACACCGTGTGACTGGGAAAGTTTCTAAAACGCACCTCATTTCTCATCTCCTTGTGCTCGGGTTCGCCATTCCAGCTACTTTACTAGCAATCTCCCTAGTTGGAGAATCAGCACCTTTAACCTCCTGTTCTGTACAGGTTGCAATTTGTCCTGAGGATGAACGGGAAGAGGGGCAACCAATGAGAGACTAGATGTAGATGTTGGGACAGGCACAGGTCACTCTATTTTCCCATCAGGAAGACGAATTAAGCACAGGCTCAGCCTGCCGCCAGGAATCAGAATAGTGCCTGAGGCAATCCCGCGCTTCTGCGGCCAGCTCCCAAAAAAGCCAGTTGAAAAATGGAGCACATGGGCACTGCAATTCACAAATCTGCAGAGTTATAAATGATAACTCTCGTCCACAAATGTATTGAGGGAAGGCAATGAAGAGGATTTGAAAGCAAGGTAGAATTGCAGGAAACAGATTTCAGGAGGTAGATTCGAATCGCCTTTAAAGCACATGAAAAGCGGCAAAACTTCGACAATAATGCCCTTGGCCAATAAGGGCGTATGCGTTTTTTCCTGAATATATTCAGGAAAAAACGCATACGCCCTTTTTGGCCAACCAAGCAACCTGGAAAGGCAAATCAGCGCTACAAAGAAGTCTCGCTTCCCATCGGTCAAAAGGGCCATGCTGAAAAATGTGTCAAAAGCACAAATGCAGGAGAGGCCATGGAGAAATGGGAGCCTTGCTACGCTGATGGGCGGGATGTAAATTGCCAGCAGCCACTCTGGAGAAGTGTACAGTGTAGCCTGAAACATCGAAAAAACACAGCTTAGGGAGCATAGGGCACTTCCACTCATGGGCGTATAAATTGGGAAAACTAAAAATCAGCAAGACACAGGCACCACAATGTTTAGGGCTGCTCTGTTGACAAGTACCTCCACTTCAAGACACCTTAAATATCCCAGGAAAGAGAAAAATGGATAAAGAAGTTGTGGTCCTTATGTACAATGGAATATCACTCAGCCATGAAATCAATGTCATAAGGCTAGTAGCAGCATGATGAGTGGATTTAGGTACGACGACTCTAAGTGAAATAAGTCACGCAGAAAAAGACACTTATCGTAAGCTATCACTTATAGAGGGAATGTAAAAACTGCTACACTTGAACTGAGTTACAAAAGAGAACAGAGTCACACGTTTAGAAAACACACTATGGCTGCTTAAAGGGAAAGGTGAGGTGGGGTGATGCATAAAACAAGGGTTTCAAATTAGCTCAGATACCGTTCCATACACCCAATATTTAATAGACAAGACCTACTCCTTGCTCAGTGAACTGGACTCAACACCCCCCCTATTCACCACACAAGTTTATATCTGACTAGTAAGAATCTTAAAACCTATGTATTGATATCTCTCTGGAAGTGTGTCAAGTGGGTGTAAAGCCGCATAAACACAGCCGTGAAAAGCAGCTAAACCCCATTATAAAAATAAATTACTTGTAAAAATCCGTAAAACAAAGACAGTGAAAGAGAGAGAAATTCTTACACAATTCGTTCAGGGGCTGTGATGCAACCTGGATTGAACATATCTAGACCCACAGTTGGATGAGACTTAAGGGTGGACACTCTTGGGGCTGAGAGGTTGGGTGAGGTTGGGTGAGCAAACGCAGACCCTTTAAAGTAATACTGCGTGGTACCCATCCCATGGGTCCCAAATCTCCAGGTTCAAGGGCATATTCCTACATCGAATACATGCATGAGAAACCCAGAAGATGGTACACCGTGTGATTTTGAAAGGTTTCTAAAATGCACCTCATTTCTCATCTCCTTGTGTTCGGGTTCACCATTCCAGCTATTTTACTAGCAATCTCCCTACTTGGAGAATCAGCACCTTTAACCTCCTGTTCCCTTCAGGTTGCAATTTGTACTGAGGATGAACGGGAAGAGGGGCAACCAATGAGAGACTATATCTAGGTGTTGGGACAGGCACAGGTCACACTATTTTCCCATCAGGAAGAAGAATTAACCACAGGCTCAGCCTGTCGTCCTGAAGCAGAATAGGGCCTGAAGCAATCCCACGCTTTTGCGGCCAGCTTCCAAAAAAGCGAGTTGCAAAATGGAGCTCAGGGGCACTGCCATTCACAAACCCGCAGAGTTATAAATGATAACTCTCGTCCACAAATATATTGAGGGAAGGCAACGAAGAGGATTTGAAAGCAAGGCAGAATTGCAGGAAACAGGTTTCAGGAGGTAGATTCGAATCGCCTTTAAAGCACATGAAAAGTGGCAAAACATCGACAATGATGCCCTTGGCCAAAAAGGGCGTATGCGTTTTTTCCTGAATATATTCAGGAAAAAACGCATACGCCCTTTTTGGCCAACCAAGCAACCTGGAAAGGCAAATCAGCGCTACAAAGAAGTCTCGCTTCCCATCGGTCAAAAGGGCCATGCTGCAAAAAGTGTCAAAACCAGAAATGAAGGACAGGCCATGGAGAAATGGCAGCCTTGCTACGCTGATGGGCGGGATGTAAATTGCCAACAGCCACTCTGGAGAAGTGTACGGTGTGTCCTGAAACATCGAAAAAACACAGCTTAGGGAGCATAGGGCACGTCCACTCATGGGTGTATAAATTGGGAAAACTAAAAATCAGCAAGACACAGGCACCCCAAAGTTTAGGGCTGCTCTGTTGACAAGAACCTCCACTTCATGACACCTTAAATATCCCAGGAAAGAGAAAAATGGATAAAGAAGTTGTGGTCCTTATGGACAATGGAATATCACTCAGACATGAAATCAATGTCCTAATGCTACTAGAAGCAAGATGAGTGGATTTAGGTACGACGATTCTAAGGAAATAAGTCACACAGAAAAAGACACTTATCATAAGCTATCACATATAGAGGGAATGTAAAAACCATTACACTTGAACTGAATTATAAAACAGAACAGAGTCTCAGGTTTAGAAAACACACTATGGCTGCTTAACGGGAAAGGTGAGGTGGGGTGATGCATAAAACAAGGGTTTCAAATTCGCTCAGATACCGTTCCATACACCCAATATGTAATAGAGAAGACCTACTCCTTGCTCAGTGAACTGGACTCAACACCCCCTATTCACCGCACAAGAATATATGTGACTAGTAAGAATCTTAAAACCTATATATTGATATCTGTCTGGAAGTGAGTCAAGTGGGTGTAAAGCTGCATAAACACAGCCGTGAAAAGCAGCTAAACCCCATTATAAAAATAAATTACTTTTAAAAACCCGTAAAACAAAGACAGTGAAAGAGAGAGAAATTCTTACAAAATTCATTCAGAGGCTGTGATGCAACCTGGATTGACCATATCTGGACCCACAGCTGGATGAGACATAAGGGTGGACACTCTTGGGGCTGAGAGGTTGGGTGAGGTTGTGTGAGCAAACGCAGACCCTTTAAAGGAATACTGCGTGGTACCCATCCCATGGGTCCCAAATCTCCAGGTTTAAGGGCATCTTCCTACATCGAAAACATGCATGAGAAACCCAGAAGATGGTACACTGTGTGATTTTGAAAGTTTTCTAAAACGCACCTCATTTCTCATCTCCTTGTGTTCGGGGTTGCCATTCCAGCTACTTTACTAAAAATCGCCCTACTTGGAGAATCAGCACCTTTAACCTCCTGTTCCGTACAGGTTGCAATTTGTCTTGAGGATGAACGGGAAGAGGGGCAACCAATGAGAGAGTAGATCTAGGTGTTGGGACAGGCACAGGTCACTCTATTTTCCAATCAGGAAGAAGAATTAACCACAGGCTCAGCCTACCGCCCGGAACCAGAAAAGGGCCTTAAGCAATCCCGTGCTTTTGCGGCCAGCTCCCAAAATAGACAGTTGAAAAATGGAGCTCAGGGGCACTGCAATTCACAAACCTGCTGAGTTATAAATGATAACTCTCGTCCACAAATATATTGAGGGAAGGCAACGAAGAGGATTTGAAAGCAAGGCCGAATTGCAGGAAAGAGGTTTCAGGAGGTAGATTCGAATCGCCTTTAAAGCACATGAAAGGCGGCAAAACGTCAACAATGATGCCCTTGGCCAAAAAGGGCGTATGCGTTTTTTCCTGAATATATTCAGGAAAATACGCATACGCCCTTTTTGGCCAACCAAGCAACCTGGAAAGGCAAATCAGCGCTACAAAGAAGTCTCGCTTCCCATCGGTCAAAAGGGCCATGCTGCAAAAAGTGTCAAAACCAGAAATGCAGGACAGGCCATGGAGAAATGGCAGCCTTGCTACGCTGATGGGCGGGATGTAAGTTGCCAACAGCCACTCTGGAGAAGTGTACTGTGTGTCCTGAAACATCGAAAAAACACAGCTTAGCGAGCATAGGGCACGTCAACTCATGGGCGTATAAATTGG
The DNA here is from genome assembly GCF_028021215.1 of Eschrichtius robustus. Classification (NCBI taxonomy): domain Eukaryota; kingdom Metazoa; phylum Chordata; class Mammalia; order Artiodactyla; family Eschrichtiidae; genus Eschrichtius; species Eschrichtius robustus. The sequence goes on along the minus strand of NW_027175795.1, from coordinate 21,401 downwards.
GAAAACTAAAAATCAGCAAGACACAGTCACCCCAAAGTTTAGGGCTGCTCTGTTGACAAGAACCTCCACTTCATGACACCTTAAATATCCCAGGAAAGAGAAAAATGGATAAAGAAGTTGTGGTCCTTATGTACAATGGAATATCACTCAGACATGAAATCAATGTCATAAGGCTAGGAGAAGCAAAATGATTGGATTTAGGTACGACGATTCTAAGTGAAATAAGTCACACAGAAAAAGACACTTATCATAAGCTATCACTTATAGAGGGAATGTAAAAACCGCTACACTTGAACTGAATTACAAAACAGAACAGAGTCACACGTTTATAAAACAAACTAAGGCTGCTTAACGGGAAAGGTGAGGTGGGGTGATGCATAAAACAAGGGTTTCAAATTCGCTCAGATACCGATCCATACACCCAATATGTAATAGAAAAGACCTACTCCTTGCTCAGTGAACTGGACTCAACACCCCCTATTCACCGCACAAGAATATATGTGACTAGTAAGAATCTTAAAACCTATATATTGATATCTGTCTGGAAGTGAGTCAAGTGGGTGTAAAGCCGCATAAACACAGCCGTGAAAACCAGATAAACCCCATTATAAAAATAAATTACTTTTAAAAACCCGTAAAACAAAGACAGTGAAAGAGAGAGAAATTCTTACAAAATTCATTCAGAGGCTGTGATGCAACCTGGATTGACCATATCTGGACCCACAGCTGGATGAGACATAAGGGTGGACACTCTTGGGGCTGAGAGGTTGGGTGAGGTTGGGTGAGCAAACGCAGACCCTTTAAAGGAATACTGCGTGGTACCCATCCCATGGGTCCCAAATCTCCAGGTTTAAGGGCATCTTCCTACATCGAAAACATGCATGAGAAACCCAGAAGATGGTACACCGTGTGATTTTGAAAGGTTTCTAAAATGCACCTCATTTCTCATCTCCTTGTGTTCGGGTTCACCATTCCAGCTATTTTACTAGCAATCTCCCTACTTGGAGAATCAGCACCTTTAATCTCCTGTTCCGTACAGGTTGCAATTTGTCCTGAGGATGAACGGGAAGAGGGGCAACCAATGAGAGACTAGATCTAGGTGTTGGGACAGGCACAGGTCAAACTATTTTCCCATCAGGAAGAAGAATTAACCACAGGCTCAGCCTGACGCCCGGAACCAGAATAGGACCTGAGGGAATCCCGTGCTTTTGCGGCCAGCTCCCAAAAAAGACAGTTGAAAAATGGAGCTCGGGGGCACTGCCATTCACATACCTGCTGAGTTATAAATGATAACTATCGTCCACAAATATATTGAGGGAAGGCAACGAAGAGGATTTGAAAGCAAGGCAGAATTGCAGGAAACAGGTTTCAGGAGGTAGATTCCAATCGCCTTTAAAGCACATGAAAAGTGGCAAAACTTCGAGAATGATGCCCTTGCCCCAAAAGGGCGTATGCGTTTTTTCCTGAATATATTCAGGAAAAAACGCATACGCCCTTTTTGGCCAACCAAGCAACCTGGAAAGCGAAATCAGCGCTACAAAGAAGTCTCGCTTCCCATCGGTCAAAAGAGCCATGCTGAAAAAAGTGTCAAAACCAGAAATGCAGGACAGGCCATGGAGAAATGGCAGCCTTGCAACGCTGATGGGCGGGATGTAAATTGCCAACAGCTACTCTGGAGAAGTGTACAGTGTGTCCTGAAACATCGAAAAAACACAGCTTAGGGAGCATAGGGCACGTCCACTCATGGGCGTATAAATTGGGAAAACTAAAAATCAGCAAGACACAGGCACCCCAAAGTTTAGGGCTGCTCTGTTGACAAGAACCTCCACTTCATGACACCTTAAATATCCGAGGAAAGAGAAAAATGGATAAAGAAGTTGTGGTCCTTATGTACAATGGAATATCACTCAGACATGAAATCAATGTCATAAGGCTAGTAGAAGCAAGATGAGTGGATTTAGGTACGACGATTCTAAGGAAATAAGTCACACAGAAAAAGACACTTATCATAAGCTATCACATATAGAGGGAATGTAAAAACCGCTACACTTGAACTGAATTATAAAACAGAAGAAATCTCACGTTTAGAAAACACACTATGGCTGCTTAACGGGAAAGGTGAGGTGGGGTGATGCATAAAACAAGGGTTTCAAATTCGCTCAGATACCGTTCCATACACCCAATATGTAATAGACAAGACCTACTCATTGCTCAGTGAACTGGACTCAACACCCCCCATATTCACCGCACAAGTTTATATGTGACTAGTAAGAATCTTAAAACCTATGTATTGATATCTCTCTGGAAGTGAGTCAAGTGGGTGTAAAGCCGCATAAACACAGCCGTGAAAAGCAGCTAAACCCCATTATAAAAATAAATTACTTGTAAAAACCCCTAAAAGAAAGACAGTGAAAGAGAGAGAAATTCTTACACAATTCGTTCAGGGGCTGTGATGCAACCTGGATTGAACATATCTAGACCCACAGTTGGATGAGACTTAAGGGTGGACACTCTTGGGGCTGACAGGTTTGGTGAGGTTGGGTGAGCAAACGCAGACCCTTTAAAGTAATACTGCATGGTACCCATCCCATGGGTCCCAAATCTCCAGGTTCAAGGGCATCTTCCTACATCGAAAACATGCATGAGAAACCCAGAAGATGGTACACCGTGTGATTGGGAAAGTTTCTAAAACGCACCTCATTTCTCATCTCCTTGTGCTCGGGTTCGCCATTCCAGCTACTTTACTAGCAATCTCCCTACTTGGAGAATCAGCACCTTTAACCTCCTGTTCCCTACAGGTTGCAATTTGTCCTGAGGATGAACGGGAAGAGGGGCAACCAATGAGAGACTAGATCTAGGTGTTGGGACAGGCACAGGTCACTCTATTTTCCCATCAGGAAGAAGAATTTAGCACAGGCTCAGCCTGCCGCCCAGAAGCAGAATAGTGCCTGAGGCAATCCCGCGCTTCTGAGGCCAGCTCCCAAAAAAGCCAGTTGAAAAATGGAGCACATGGGCACTGCAATTCACAAACATGCAGAGTTATAAATGATAAGTCTCGTCCACAAATATATTGAGGGAAGGCAACGAAGAGCATTTGAAAGCAAGGCAGAATTGCAGGAAACAGGTTTCAGGAGGTAGATTCGAATCGCCTTTAAAGCACATGAAAAGTGGCAAAACATCGACAATGGTGCCCTTGGCCAAAAAGGGCGTATGCGTTTTTTCCTGAATATATTCAGGAAAAAAACGCATACGCCCTTTTTGGCCAACCAAGCAACCTGGAAAGGCAAATCAGCGCTACAAAGAAGTCTCGCTTCCCATCGGTCAAAAGGGCCATGCTGCAAAAAGTGTCAAAACCAGAAATGCAGGACAGGCCATGGAGAAATGGCAGCCTTGCTACGCTGATGGGCGGGATGTAAATTGCCAACAGCCACTCTGGAGAAGTGTACAGTGTGTCCTGAAACATCGAAAAAACACAGCTTAGGGAGCATAGGGCACGTCCACTCATGGGCGTATAAATTGGGAAAACTAAAAATCAGCAAGACACAGGCACCCCAAAGTTTAGGGCTGCTCTGTTGACAAGAACCTCCACTTCATGACACCTTAAATATCCCAGGAAAGAGAAAAATGGATAAAGAAGTTGTGGTCCTTATGTACAATGGAATATCACTCAGACATGAAATCAATGTCATAAGGCTAGTAGAAGCAAGATGAGTGGATTTAGGTATGACAATTCTAAGTGAAATAAGTCACACAGAAAAAGACACTTATCATAAGCTATCACTTATAGAGGGAATGTAAAAACCGCTACACTTGAACTGAATTACAAAACAGAACAGAGTGACACGTTTAGAAAACACACTATGGCTGCTTAAAGGGAAAGGTGAGGTGGGGTGATGCATAAAACAAGGGTTTCAAATTCGCTCAGATACCGTTCCATACACCCAATATGTAATAGAGAAGACCTACTCCTTGCTCAGTGAACTGGTCTCAATTCCCCCTATTCACCGCACAAGAATATATGTGACTAGTAAGAATCTTAAAACCTATGTATTGATATCTGTCTGGAAGTGAGTCAATTGGGTGTAAAGCCGCATAAACACAGCCGTGAAAAGCAGCTAAACCCCATTATAAAAATAAATTAATTTTAAAGACCCGTAAAACAAAGACAGTGAAAGAGAGAGAAATTCTTACAAAATTCGGTCTGGGGCTGGGATGCAACCTGGATTGACCATATCTAGACATACAGCTGGATGAGACATAAGGGTGGACACTCTTGGGGCTGAGAGGTTGTGTGAGGTTGGGTGAGCAAACACAGACACTTTAAAGGAATACTGCGTGGTACCCATCCCATGGGTCCCAAATCTCCAGGTTCAAGGGCATCTTCCTACATCGAAAACATGCATGAGAAACCCAGAAGATGGTACACCGTGTGATTTTGAAAGGTTTCTAATATGCACCTCATTTCTCATCTCCTTGTGCTCGGGTTCGCCTTTCCAGCTACTTTACTAGCAATCTCCCTACTTGGAGATTCATCACCTTTAAGCTCCCGTTCCCTACAGGTTGCAATTTGTCCTGAGGATGAACGGGAAGAGGGGCAACCAATGAGAGACTAGATCTAGGTGTTGGGACAGGCACAGGTCACTCTATTTTCCCATCAGGAAGAAGAATTAACCACAGGCTCAGCCTGCCGCCCAGAAGCAGAATAGGGCCTGAGGCAATCCCGTGCTTTTGCGGCCAGCTCCCAAAAAAGCGAGTTGAAAAATGGAGCTCAGGAACACTGCAATTCACAAACCCGCAGAGTTATAAATGATAACTCTCATCCACAGATATATTGAGGGAAGGCAACGAAGAGGATTTGAAAGCAAGGCAGAATTGCAGGAAACAGGTTTCAGGAGGTAGATTCGAATCGCCTTTAAAGCACATGAAAAGTGGCAAAACGTCGACAATGATGCCCTTGGACAAAAAGGGCGTATGAGTTTTTTCCTGAATATATTCAGGAAAAAACGCATACGCCCTTTTTTGCCAACCAAGCAACCTGGAAAGGAAAATCAGCGCTACAAAGAAGTCTCGCTTCCCATCGGTCAAAAGGGGCATGCTGCAAAAAGGGTCAAATCCAGAAATGCAGGACAGGCCATGGAGAAATGGCAGCCTTGCTACGCTGATGGGCGGGATGTAAATTGCCAACAGCCACTCTGGAGAAGTGTACGGTGTGTCCTGAAACATCGAAAAAACACAGCTTAGGGAGCATAGGGCACGTCCACTCATGGGCGTATAAATTGGGAAAACTAAAAATCAGCAAGACACAGGCACCCCAAAGTTTAGGGCTGCTCTGTTGACAAGAACCTCCACTTCATGACACCTTAAATATCCCAGGAAAGAGAAAAATGGATAAAGAAGTTGTGGTCCTTATGTACAATGGAATATCACTCAGACATGAAATCAATGTCATAAGGCTAGTAGAAGCAAGATGAGTGGATTTAGGTACGACGATTCTAAGTGAAATAAGTCACACAGAAAAAGACACTTATCATAAGCTATCACTTATAGAGGGAATGTAAAAACCGCTACACTTGAACTGAATTACAAAACAGAACAGAGTCACACGTTTAGAAAACACACTATGGCTGCTTAACGGGAAAGGTGAGGTGGGGTGATGCATAAAACAAGGGTTTCAAATTCGCTCAGATACCGTTCCATACACCCAATATGTAATAGACAAGACCTACTCCTTGCTCAGTGAACTGGACTCAACACCCCCTATTCACCGCACAAGAATATATGTGACTAGTAAGAATCTTAAAACCTATGTATTGATATCTGTCTGGAAGTGAGTCAAGTGGGTGTAAAGCCGCATAAACACAGCCGTGAAAAGCAGCTAAACCCCATTATAAAAATAAATTACTTTTAAAAACCCGTAAAACAAAGACTGTGAAAGAGAGAGAAATTCTTCCAAAATTCGGTCTGGGGCTGGGATGCAACCTGGATTGACCATATCTAGACATACAGCTGGATGAGACATAAGGGTGGACACTCTTGGGGCTGAGAGGTTGGGTGAGGTTGGGTGAGCAAACGCAGACCCTTTAAAGGAATACTGCGTGGTACCCATCCCATGGGTCCCAAATCTCCAGGTTTAAGGGCATCTTCCTACATCGAAAACATGCATGAGAAACCCAGAAGATGGTACACCGTGTGATTTTGAAAGTTTTCTAAAATGTACCTCATTTCTCATCTCCTTGTGTTCGGGTTCGCCATTCCAGCTACTTTACTAACAATCGCCCTACTTGGAGAATCAGCACCTTTAACCTCCTGTTCCGTACAGGTTGCAATTTGTCCTGAGGATGAACGGGAAGAGGGGCAACCAATGAGAGAGTAGATCTAGGTGTTGGGACAGGCACAGGTCACACTATTTTCCCATCAGGAAGAAGAATTAACCACAGGCTCAGCCTGACGCCCGGAACCAGAATAGGGCCTGAGGGAATCCCGTGCTTTTGCGGCCAGCTCCCAAAAAAGACAGTTGAAAAATGGAGCTCGGGGGCACTGCCATTCACATACCTGCTGAGTTATAAATGATAACTATCGTCCACAAATATATTGAGGGAAGGCAACGAAGAGGATTTGAAAGCAAGGCAGAATTGCAGGAAACAGGTTTCAGGAGGTAGATTCCAATCGCCTTTAAAGCACATGAAAAGTGGCAAAACTTCGAGAATGATGCCCTTGGCCAAAAAGGGCGTATGCGTTTTTTCCTGAATATATTCAGGAAAAAACGCATACGCCCTTTTTGGCCAACCAAGCAACCTGGAAAGGCAAATCAGCGCTACAAAGAAGTCTCGCTTCCCATCGGTCAAAAGAGCCATGCTGAAAAAAGTGTCAAAACCAGAAATGCAGGACAGGCCATGGAGAAATGGCAGCCTTGCAACGCTGATGGGCGGGATGTAAATTGCCAACAGCTACTCTGGAGAAGTGTACAGTGTGTCCTGAAACATCGAAAAAACACAGCTTAGGGAGCATAGGGCACGTCCACTCATGGGCATATAAATTGGGAAAACTAAAAATCAGCAAGACACAGGCACCCCAAAGTTTAGGGCTGCTCTGTTGACAAGAACCTCCACTTCATGACACCTTAAATATCCGAGGAAAGAGAAAAATGGATAAAGAAGTTGTGGTCCTTATGTACAATGGAATATCACTCAGACATGAAATCAATGTCATAAGGCTAGTAGAAGCAAGATGAGTGGATTTAGGTACGACGATTCTAAGGAAATAAGTCACACAGAAAAAGACACTTATCATAAGCTATCACATATAGAGGGAATGTAAAAACCGCTACACTTGAACTGAATTATAAAACAGAACAAAGTCTCACGTTTAGAAAACACACTATGGCTGCTTAACAGGAAAGGTGAGGTGGGGTGATGCATAAAACAAGGGTTTCAAATTCGCTCAGATACCGTTCCATACACCCAATATGTAATAGACAAGACCTACTCATTGCTCAGTGAACTGGACTCAACACCCCCTATTCACCGCACAAGAATATATGTGACTAGTAAGAATCTTAAAACCTATGTATTGATATCTGTCTGGGGGTGAGTCAAGTGGGTGTAAAGCCGCATAAACACAGCCGTGAAAAGCAGCTAACCCCATTATAAAAATAAATTACTTTTAAAAACCCGTAAAACAAAGACAGTGAAAGAGAGAGAAATTCTTACAAAATTCGTTCAGAGGCTGTGATGCACCCTGGATTGACCATATCTAGACCCACAGCTGGATGAGACATAAGGGTGGACACTCTTGGGGCTGAGACATTGGGTGAGCAAACGCAGACCCTTTAAAGGAATACTGCCTGGTACCCATCCCATGGGTCCCAAATCTCCAGGTTCAAGGGCATCTTCCTACATCGAAAACATGCATGAGAAACCCAGAAGATGGTACACCGTGTGATTTTGAAAGGTTTCTAATACGCACCTCATTTCTCATCTCCTTGTGCTCGGGTTCGCCTTTCCTGCTACTTTACTAGCAATCTCCCTAGTTGGAGAATCAGCACCTTTAAGCTCCTGTTCCCTACAGGTTGCAATTTGTCCTGAGGATGAACGGGAAGAGGGGCAACCAATGAGAGACTAGATCTAGGTTTTGGGACAGGCACAGCTCACTCTATTTTCCCATCGGGAAGAAGAATTAACCACAGGCTCAGCCTGCCGCCCAGAAGCATAATAGGGCCTGAGGCAATCCCGCGCTTTTGCGGCCAGCTCCCAAAAAAGCCAGTTGAAAAATGGAGCTCAGGGACACTGCAATTCACAAACCCGCAGAGCTATAAATGATAACTCTCATCCACAGATATATTGAGGGAAGGCAACGAAGAGGATTTGAAAGAAAGGCAGAATTGCAGGAAACAGGTTTCAGGAGGTAGATTCGAATCGCCTTTAAAGCACATGAAAAGTGTCAAAACGTCGACAATGATGCCCTTGGCCAAACAGGGCGTATGCGTTTTTTCCTGAATATATTGAGGAAAAAACGCATACGCCCTGTTTGGCCAACCAAGCAACCTGGAAAGTCTCATCAGCGCTACAAAGAAGTCTCGCTTCCCATCGGTCAAAAGGGCCATGCTGCAAAAAGTGTCAAAACCAGAAATGCAGGACAGGCCATGGAGAAATGGCAGCCTTGCTACGCTGATGGGCGGGATGTAAATTGCCAACAGCCACTCTGGAGAAGTGTACGGTGTGTCCTGAAACATCGAAAAAACACAGCTTAGGGAGCATAGGGCACGTCCTCTCATGGGCGTATAAATTGGGAAAACTAAAAATCAGCAAGACACAGGCACCCCAAAGTTTAGGGCTGCTCTGTTGACAAGAACCTCCACTTCATGACACCTTAAATATCCTAGGAAAGAGAAAAATGGATAAAGAAGTTGTGGTCCTTATGTACAATGGAATATCACTCAGACATGAAATCAATGTCATAAGGCTAGTAGAAGCAAGATGAGTGGATTTAGGTACGATGATTCTAAGTGAAATAAGTCACACAGAAAAAGACACTTATCATAAGCTATCACTTATAGAGGGAATGTAAAAACCGCTACACTTGAACTGAATTACAAAACAGAACAGAGTCACACGTTTAGAAAACACACTATGGCTGCTTAACGGGAAAGGTGAGGTGGGGTGAGGCATAAAACAAGGGTTTCAAATTCGCTCAGATACCGTTCCATACACCCAATATGTAATAGACAAGACCTACTCCTTGCTCAGTGAACTGGACTCAACACCCCCTATTCACCGCACAAGAATATATGTGACTAGTAAGAATCTTAAAACCTATGTATTGATATCTGTCTGGAAGTGAGTCAAGTGGGTGTAAAGCCGCATAAACACAGCCGTGAAAAGCAGCTAAACCCCATTATAAAAATAAATTACTTTTAAAAACCCGTAAAACAAAGACAGTGAAAGAGAGAGAAATTCTTACAAAATTCGTTCAGAGGCTGTGATGCAACCTGGATTGACCATATCTAGACCCACAGCTGGATGAGACATAAGGGTGGACACTCTTGGGGCTGAAAGGTTGGGTGAGGTTGGGTGAGCAAACGCAGACCCTTTAAAGTAATACTGCCTGGTACCCATCCCATGGGTCCCAAATCTCCAGGTTCAAGGGCATCTTCCTACATCGAAAACATGCATGAGAAACCCAGAAGATGGTACACCGTGTGATTTTGAAAGGTTTCTAATATGCACCTCATTTCTCATCTCCTTGTGCTCGGGTTCGCCTTTCCAGCTACTTTACTAGCAATCTCCCTACTTGGAGAATCAGCACCTTTAAGCTCCTGTTCCCTACAGGTTGCAATTTGTCCTGAGGATGAACGGGAAGAGGGGCAATCAATGAGAGACTAGATCTAGGTGTTGGGACAGGCACAGCTCACTCTATTTTCCCATCGGGAAGAAGAATTAACCACAGGCTCAGCCTGCCGCCCAGAAGCATAATAGGGCCTGAGGCAATCCCGCGCTTTTGCGGCCAGCTCCCAAAAAAGCCAGTTGAAAAATGGAGCTCAGGGACACTGCAATTCACAAACCCACAGAGCTATAAATGATAACTCTCATCCACAGATATATTGAGGGAAGGCAACGAAGAGGATTTGAAAGCAAGGCAGAATTGCAGGAAACAGGTTTCAGGAGGTAGATTCGAATCGCCTTTAAAGCACATGAAAAGTGGTAAAACGTCGACAATGATGCCCTTGGCCAAACAGGGCGTAAGCGTTTTTTCCTGAATATATTCAGGAAAAAACGCATACGCCCTGTTTGGCCAACCAAGCAACCTGGAAAGGCTAATCAGCGCTACAAAGAAGTCTCGCTTCCCATCGGTCAAAAGGGCCATGCTGCAAAAAGTGTCAAAACCAGAAACGCACGACAGGCCATGGAGAAATGGCAGCCTTGCTACGCTGATGGGCGGGATGTAAATTGCCAACAGCCACTCTGGAGAAGTGTACGGTGTGTCCTGAAACATCGAAAAAACACAGCTTAGAGAGCATAGGGCACGTCCTCTCATGGGCGTATAAATTGGGAAAACTAAAAATCAGCAAGACACAGGCACCGCAAAGTTTAGGGCTGCTCTGTTGACAAGAACCTCCACTTCATGACACCTTAAATGTCCCAGGAAAGAGAAAAATGGATAAAGAAGTTGTGGTCCTTATGTACAATGGAATATCACTCAGACATGAAATCAATGTCATAAGGCTAGTAGAAGCAAGATGAGTGGATTTAGGTACGACGATTCTAAGTGAAATAAGTCACAGAGGAAAAGACACTTATCATAAGTTATCACTTATAGAGGGAATGTAAAAACCGCTACACTTGAACTGAATTACAAAACAGAATAGAGTCACACGTTTAGAAAACACACTATGGCTGCTTAACGGGAAAGGTGAGGTGGGGTGATGCATAAAACAAGGGTTTCAAATTCGCTCAGATACCGTTCCATACACCCAATATGTAATAGACAAGACCTACTCCTTGCTCAGTGAACTTGACTCAACACCCCCTATTCACCGCACAAGAATATATGTGACTAGTAAGAATCTTAAAACCTATGTATTGATATCTGTCTTTAAGTGAGTCAAGTGGGTGTAAAGCCGCATAAACACAGCCGTGAAAAGCAGCTAAACCCCATTATAAAAATAAATTACTTTTAAAAACCCGTAAAACAAAGACAGTGAAAGAGAGAGAAATTCTTACAAAATTCGTTCAGAGGCTGTGATGCAACCTGGATTGACCATATCTAGACCCACAGCTGGATGAGACATAAGGGTGGACACTCTTGGGGGTGAAAGGTTGGGTGAGGTTGGGTGAGCAAACGCAGACCCTTTAAAGTAATACTGCCTGGTACCCATCCCATGGGTCCCAAATCTCCAGGTTCAAGGGCATCTTCCTATATCGAAAACATGCATGAGAAACCCAGAAGATGGTACACCGTGTGATTTTGAAAGGTTTCTAATATGCACCTCATTTCTCATCTCCTTGTGCTCGGGTTCGCCTTTCCAGCTACTTTACTAGCAATCTCCCTACTTGGAGAATCAGCACCTTTAAGCTCCTGTTCCCTACAGTTTGCAATTTGTCCTGAGGATGAACGGGAAGAGGGGCAACCAATGAGAGACTAGATCTAGGTGTTGGGACAGGCACAGGTCACTCTATTTTCCCATCAGGAAGAAAAATTAACCACAGGCTCAGCCTGCCGCCGGGAACCAGAATAGGGCCTGAGGCAATCACGTGCTTTTGCGGCCAGCTCCCAAACAAGACAGTTGAAAAATGGAGCTCAGGGGCACTGCCATTCACAAACCTGCTGAGTTATAAACGATAACTCTCGTCCACAAATATATTGAGGGAAGGCAACGAAGAGGATTTGAAAGCAAGGCAGAATTGCAGGAAACAGATTTCAGGAGGTAGATTCGAATCGCCTTTAAGGCACATGAAAAGCTGCAAAACGTCGACAATGATTCCCTTGGCCAAAAAGGGCGTATGCGTTTTTTCCTGAATATATTCAGGAAAAAACGCATACGCCCTTTTTGGCCAACCAAGCAACCTGGAAAGGCAAATCAGCGCTACAAAGAAGTCTCGCTTCCCATCGGCCAAAAGGGCCATGCTCCAAAAAGTGTCAAAACCAGAAATGTAGGACAGGCCATGGAGAAATGGCAGCCTTGCTACGCTGATGGGCGGGATGTAAATTGCCAACAGCCACTCTGGAGAAGTATACGGTGTGTCCTGAAACATCGAAAAAACACAGCTTAGTGAGCATAGGGCACGTCCACTCATGGGCGTATAAATTGGGAAAACTAAAAATCAGCAAGACACAGGCACCCCAAAGTTTGGGGCTACTCTGTTGACAAGAACCTCCACTTCATGAAACCTTAAATATCCCAGGAAAGAGAAAAATGGATAAAAAAGTTGTGGTCCTTATGTACAATGGAATATCACTCAGACATGAAATCAATGTCATAAGGCTAGTAGAAGCAAGATGAGTGGACTTAGGTACGACGATTCTAAGTGAAATAAGTCACACAGAAAAAGACACTTATCATAAGCTATCACTTATAGAGGGAATGTAAAAACCGCTACACTTGAACTGAATTACAAAACAGAACAGAGTCACACGTTTAGAAAACACACTATGGCTGCTTAACGGGAAAGGTGAGGTGGGGTGATGCATAAAACAAGGGTTTCAAATTCGCTCAGATACCGTTCCATACACCCAATATGTAATATACAAGACCTACTCCTTGCTCAGTGAACTGGAAACAACACCCCCTATTCACCGCACAAGAATATATGTGACTAGTAACAATCTTAAAACCTAAGTACTGATATCTGTCTGGAAGTGAGTCAAGTGGGTGTAAATCCGCATAAACACAGCCGTGAAAAGCAGCTAAACCCCATTATAAAAATAAATTACTTTTAATAACCCATAAAACAAAGACAGTGAAACAGAGAGAAATTCTTACAAAATTCGTTCAGGGGCTGTGATGCAACCTGGATTGACCATATCTAGACCCACAGCTGGATGAGACATAAGGGTGGACACTCTTGGGGCTGAGAGTTTGGGTGAGCAAACGCAGACCCTTTGAAGTAATACTGCGTGGTACCCATCCCATGGGTCCCAAATCTCCAGGTTCAAGGGCATCTTCCTACATCGAAAACATGCATGAGAAACCCAGAAGATGGTACACCGTGTGATTCTGAAAGGTTTCTAAAACGCACCCCATTTCTCATCTCCTTGTGCTCGGGTTCGCCTTTCCAGCTACTTTACTAGCAATCTCCCTACTTGGAGAATCAGCACTTTTAAGCTCCTGTTCCCTACAGGTTGCAATTTGTCCTGAGGATGAACGGGAAGAGGGGAAACCAATGAGAGACTAGATCTAGGTGTTGGGACAGGCACAGGTCTCTCTATTTTCCCATCAGGAAGAAGAATTAACCACAGGCTCCGCCTGCCGCCAGGAACCAGAATAGGGCCTGAGGCAATCCCGCGCTTTTGCGGCCAGCTCCCAAAAAAGCGAGTTGAAAAATGGAGCTCAGGGACACTGCAATTCACAAACCCGCAGAGTTATAAATGATAACTGTCATCCACAGATATATTGAGGGAAGGCAACGAAGAGGAATTCAAAGCAAGGCAGAATTGCAGGAAACAGATTTCCGGAGGTAGATCCGAATCGCCTTTAAAGCACATGAAAAGCAGCAAAATGTCGACAATGATGCCCTTGGCCAAAAAGGGCGTATGCGTTTTTTCCTGAATATATTCAGGAAAAAACGCATACGCCCTTTTTGGCCAACCAAGCAACCTGGAAAGGCAAATCAGCGCTACAAAGAAGTCTCGCTTCCCATCGGTCAAAAGGGTCATGCTGCAAAAAGTGTCAAAACCAGAAATGCAGGACAGGCCATGGAGAAATGGCAGCCTTGCTCCGCTGATGGGCGGGATGTAAATTGCCAACAGCTACACTGGAGAAGTGTACGGTGTGTCCTGAAACATCGAAAAAACACAGCTTAGGGAGCATAGGGCACGTTCACTCATGGGCGTAGAAATTGGGAAAACTAAAAATCAGCAAGACACAGGCACCCCAAAGTTTAGGGCTGCTCTGTTGACAAGAACCTCCACTTCATGACACCTTAAATATCCCAGGAAAGAGAAAAATGGATAAAGAAGTTGTGGTCCTTATGTACAATGGAATATCACTCAGACATGAAATCAATGTCATAAGGCTTGTAGAAGCAAGATGAGTGGATTTAGGTATGACGATTCTAAGTGAAATAAGTGACACAGAAAAAGACACTTATCATAAGCTATCACTTATAGAGGGAATGTAAAAACCGCTACACCTGAACTGAATTACAAAACAGAACAGAGTCACACGTTTAGAAAACACACTATGGCTGCTTAACGGGAAAGGTGAGGTGGGGTGATGCATAAAACAAGGGTTTCAAATTCGCTCAGATACTGTTCCATACACCCAATATGTAATAGACAAGACCTACTCCTTGCTCAGTGAACTGGACTCAACAACCCCTATTCACCGCACAAGAATATATGTGACTAGTAAGAATCGTAAAACCTATGTATTGATATCTCTCTGGAAGTGTGTCAAGTGGGTGTAAAGCTGCATAAACACAGCCGTGAAAAGCAGCTAAACCCCATTATAAAAATAAATTACTTTTAAAAACCTGTAAAACAAAGACAGTGAAAGAGAGAGAAATTCTTAAAAAATTCGTTCAGGAGCTGTGATGCAACCTGGATTGACCATATCTAGACCCACACCTGGATGAGACATAAGGGTGGACACTCTTGGGGCTGAGAGGTTGGGTGAGGTTGGGTGAGCAAACTCAGACCCTTTAAAGTAGTACTGCGTGGTACCCATCCCATGGGTCCCAAATCTCCAGGTTCAAGGGCATCTTCCTACATCGAAAACATGCATGAGAAACCCAGAAGATGGTACACCGTGTGATTTTGAAAGGTTTCTAAAACGCACCCCATTTCTCATCTCCTTGTGCTAGGGTTCGCCTTTCCAGCTACTTTACTAGCAATCTCCCTACTTGGAGAATCAGCACCTTTAAGCTCCTGTTCCCTACAGGTTGCAATTTGTCCTGAGGATGAACGGGAAGAGGGGCAACCAATGAGAGACTAGATCTAGGTGTTGGTAGAGGCACAGGTCACTCTATTTTCCCATCAGGAAGAAGAATTAACCACAGGCTCAGCCTGCCGCCAGGAACCAGAATAAGGCCTGAGGCAATCTCGCGCTTTTGTGGCCAGCTCCCAAAAAAGCGAGTTGAAAAATGGAGCTCAGGGACACTGCAATTCACAAACCCGCAGAGTTATAAATGATAACTCTCATCCACAGATATATTGAGGGAAGGCAACGAAGAGGATTTGAAAGCAAGGCAGAATTGCAGGAAGCAGATTTCAGGAGGTAGATTCGAATCGCCTTTAAAGCACATGAAAAGCGGCAAAACGTCGACAATGATGCCCTTGGCCAAAAAGGGCGTATGCGTTTTTTCCTGAATATATTCAGGAAAAAACGCATACGCCCTTTTTGGCCAACCAAGCAACCTGGAAAGGCAAATCAGCGCTACAAAGAAGTCTCGCTTCCCATCTGTCCAAAGGGCCATGCTGAAAAAAGTGTCAAAACCACAAATGCAGGACAGGCCATGGAGAAATATGAGCCTTGCTACGCTGATGGGCGGGATGTAAATTGCCAACAGCCACTCTGGAGAAGGGTACGGTGTGTCCTGAAACATCGAGAAAACACAGCTTAGGGAGCATAGGGCATGTCCACTCATGGGCGTATAAATTGGGAAAACTAAAAATCAGCAAGACTCAGGCACCCCAAAGTTTAGGCCTGCTCTGTTGACAAGAACCTCCACTTCAGGAAACCTTAAATATCCCAGGAAAGAGAAAAATGGATAAAGAAGTTGTGGTCCTTATGTACAATGGAATACCACTCAGCCATGAAATCAATGTCATAAGGCTAGTAGCAGCATGATGAGTGGATTTAGGTACGACGACTCTAAGTGAAATAAGTCACACAGAAAAAGACACTTATCAAAAGCTATCACTTATAAAGGGAATGTAAAAACCGCTACACTTGAATTGAATTACAAATCAGAACAGAGTCACACATTTAGAAAACTCACTATGGCTGCTTAACGGGAAAGGTGATGTGCGGTGATGCATAAAACAAGGGTTTCAAATTCGCTCAGATACTGTTCCATACACCCAATATGTAATAGACAAGACCTACTCCTTGCTCAGTGAACTGGACTCAACAACCCCTATTCACCGCACAAGAATATATGTGACTAGTAAGAATCGTAAAACCTATGTATTGATATCTCTCTGGAAGTGTGTCAAGTGGGTGTAAAGCTGCATAAACACAGCCGTGAAAAGCAGCTAAACCCCATTATAAAAATAAATTACTTTTAAAAACCTGTAAAACAAAGACAGTGAAAGAGAGAGAAATTCTTAAAAAATTCGTTCAGGAGCTGTGATGCAACCTGGATTGACCATATCTAGACCCACACCTGGATGAGACATAAGGGTGGACACTCTTGGGGCTGAGAGGTTGGGTGAGGTTGGGTGAGCAAACTCAGACCCTTTAAAGTAGTACTGCGTGGTACCCATCCCATGGGTCCCAAATCTCCAGGTTCAAGGGCATCTTCCTACATCGAAAACATGCATGAGAAACCCAGAAGATGGTACACCGTGTGATTTTGAAAGGTTTCTAAAACGCACCCAATTTCTCATCTCCTTGTGCTCGGGTTCGCCTTTCCAGCTACTTTACTAGCAATCTCCCTACTTGGAGAATCAGCACCTTTAAGCTCCTGTTCCCTACAGGTTGCAATTTGTCCTGAGGATGAACGGGAAGAGGGGCAACCAATGAGAGACTAGATCTAGGTGTTGGGACAGGCACAGGTCACTCTATTTTCCCATCAGGAAGAAGAATTAACCACAGGCTCAGCCTGCCGCCAGGAACCAGAATAGGGCCTGAGGCAATCCCGCGCTTTTGCGGCCAGCTCCCAAAAAAGCGAGTTGAAAAATGGAGCTCAGGGACACTGCAATTCACAAACCCGCAGAGTTATAAATGATAACTCTCATCCACAGATATATTGAGGGAAGGCAACGAAGAGGATTTGAAAGCAAGGCAGAATTGCAGGAAACAGATTTCAGGAGGTAGATTCGAATCGCCTTTAAAGCACATGAAAAGCGGCAAAACGTCGACAATGATGCCCTTGGCCAAAAAGGGCGTATGCGTTTTTTCCTGAATATATTCAGGAAAAAACGCATACGCCCTTTTTGGCCAACCAAGCAACCTGGAAAGTCAAATCAGCGCTACAAAGAAGTCTCGCTTCCCATCGGTCAAAAGGGCCATGCTGCAAAAAGTGTCAAAACCAGAAATGCAGTACAGGCCATGGAGAAATGGCAGCCTTGCTACGCTGATGGGCGGGATGTAAATTGCCAAAAGCCACACTGGAGAAGTGTACGGTGTGTCCTGAAACATCGAAAAAACACAGCTTAGGGAGCATAGGGCACGTCCACTCATGGGCGTATAAATTGGGAAAACTAAAAATCAGCAAGACACAGGCACCCCAATGTTTAGGGCTGCTATGTTGACAAGAACCTCCACTTCATGACACCTTAAATATCCCAGGAAAGAGAAAAATGGATAAAGAAGTTGTGGTCCTTATGTACAAAGGAATATCACTCAGACATGAAATCAATGTCATAAGGCTAGTAGAAGCAAGATGAGTGGATTTAGGTACGACGATTCTAAGTGAAATAAGTGACACAGAAAAAGACACTTATCATAAGCTATCACTTATAGAGGGAATGTAAAAACCGCTACACCTGAACTGAATTACAAAACAGAACAGAGTCACACGTTTAGAAAACACACTATGGCTGCTTAACGGGAAAGGTGAGGTGGGGTGATGCATAAAACAAGGGTTTCAAATTCGCTCAGATACTGTTCCATACACCCAATATGTAATAGACAAGACCTACTCCTTGCTCAGTGAACTGGACTCAACAACCCCTATTCACCGCACAAGAATATATGTGACTAGTAAGAATCGTAAAACCTATGTATTGATATCTCTCTGGAAGTGTGTCAAGTGGGTGTAAAGCTGCATAAACACAGCCGTGAAAAGCAGCTAAACCCCATTATAAAAATAAATTACTTTTAAAAACCTGTAAAACAAAGACAGTGAAAGAGAGAGAAATTCTTAAAAAATTCGTTCAGGAGCTGTGATGCAACCTGGATTGACCATATCTAGACCCACACCTGGATGAGACATAAGGGTGGACACTCTTGGGGCTGAGAGGGTGGGTGAGGTTGGGTGAGCAAACTCAGACCCTTTAAAGTAGTACTGCGTGGTACCCATCCCATGGGTCCCAAATCTCCAGGTTCAAGGGCATCTTCCTACATCGAAAACATGCATGAGAAACCCAGAAGATGGTACACCGTGTGATTTTGAAAGGTTTCTAAAACGCACCCAATTTCTCATCTCCTTGTGCTCGGGTTCGCCTTTCCAGCTACTTTACTAGCAATCTCCCTACTTGGAGAATCAGCACCTTTAAGCTCCTGTTCCCTACAGGTTGCAATTTGTCCTGAGGATGAACGGGAAGAGGGGCAACCAATGAGAGACTAGATCTAGGTGTTGGGACAGGCACAGGTCACTCTATTTTCCCATCAGGAAGAAGAATTAACCACAGGCTCAGCCTGCCGCCAGGAACCAGAATAGGGCCTGAGGCAATCCCGCGCTTTTGCGGCCAGCTCCCAAAAAAGCGAGTTGAAAAATGGAGCTCAGGGACACTGCAATTCACAAACCCGCAGAGTTATAAATGATAACTCTCATCCACAGATATATTGAGGGAAGGCAACGAAGAGGATTTGAAAGCAAGGCAGAATTGCAGGAAAGAGATTTCAGGAGGTAGATTCGAATCGCCTTTAAAGCACATGAAAAGCGGCAAAACGTCGACAATGATGCCCTTGGCCAAAAAGGGCGTATGCGTTTTTTCCTGAATATATTCAGGAAAAAACGCATACGCCCTTTTTGGCCAACCAAGCAACCTGGAAAGTCAAATCAGCGCTACAAAGAAGTCTCGCTTCCCATCGGTCAAAAGGGCCATGCTGCAAAAAGTGTCAAAACCAGAAATGCAGTACAGGCCATGGAGAAATGGCAGCCTTGCTACGCTGATGGGCGGGATGTAAATTGCCAAAAGCCACACTGGAGAAGTGTACGGTGTGTCCTGAAACATCGAAAAAACACAGCTTAGGGAGCATAGGGCACGTCCACTCATGGGCGTATAAATTGGGAAAACTAAAAATCAGCAAGACACAGGCACCCCAATGTTTAGGGCTGCTATGTTGACAAGAACCTCCACTTCATGACACCTTAAATATCCCAGGAAAGAGAAAAATGGATAAAGAAATTGTGGTCCTTATGTACAAAGGAATATCACTCAGACATGAAATCAATGTCATAAGGCTAGTAGAAGCAAAATGAGTGGATTTAGGTACGACGATTCTAAGTGAAATAAGTGACACAGAAAAAGACACTTATCATAAGCTATCACTTATAGAGGGAATGTAAAAACCGCTACACTTGAACTGAATTACAAATCAGAACAGAGTCACACGTTTAGAAAACACACTATGGCTGCTTAACGGGAAAGGTGAGGTGGGGTGATGCATAAAACAAGGGTTTCAAATTCGCTCAGATACTGTTCCATACACCCAATATGTAATAGACAAGACCTACTCCTTGCTCAGTGAACTGGACTCAACAACCCCTATTCACCGCACAAGAATATATGTGACTAGTAAGAATCGTAAAACCTATGTATTGATATCTCTCTGGAAGTGTGTCAAGTGGGTGTAAAGCTGCATAAACACAGCCGTGAAAAGCAGCTAAACCCCATTATAAAAATAAATTACTTTTAAAAACCTGTAAAACAAAGACAGTGAAAGAGAGAGAAATTCTTAAAAAATTCGTTCAGGAGCTGTGATGCAACCTGGATTGACCATATCTAGACCCACACCTGGATGAGACATAAGGGTGGACACTCTTGGGGCTGAGAGGGTGGGTGAGGTTGGGTGAGCAAACTCAGACCCTTTAAAGTAGTACTGCGTGGTACCCATCCCATGGGTCCCAAATCTCCAGGTTCAAGGGCATCTTCCTACATCGAAAACATGCATGAGAAACCCAGAAGATGGTACACCGTGTGATTTTGAAAGGTTTCTAAAACGCACCCAATTTCTCATCTCCTTGTGCTCGGGTTCGCCTTTCCAGCTACTTTACTAGCAATCTCCCTACTTGGAGAATCAGCACCTTTAAGCTCCTGTTCCCTACAGGTTGCAATTTGTCCTGAGGATGAACGGGAAGAGGGGCAACCAATGAGAGACTAGATCTAGGTGTTGGGACAGGCACAGGTCACTCTATTTTCCCATCAGGAAGAAGAATTAACCACAGGCTCAGCCTGCCGCCAGGAACCAGAATAGGGCCTGAGGCAATCCCGCGCTTTTGCGGCCAGCTCCCAAAAAAGCGAGTTGAAAAATGGAGCTCAGGGACACTGCAATTCACAAACCCGCAGAGTTATAAATGATAACTCTCATCCACAGATATATTGAGGGAAGGCAACGAAGAGGATTTGAAAGCAAGGCAGAATTGCAGGAAACAGATTTCAGGAGGTAGATTCGAATCGCCTTTAAAGCACATGAAAAGCGGCAAAACGTCGACAATGATGCCCTTGGCCAAAAAGGGCGTATGCGTTTTTTCCTGAATATATTCAGGAAAAAACGCATACGCCCTTTTTGGCCAACCAAGCAACCTGGAAAGTCAAATCAGCGCTACAAAGAAGTCTCGCTTCCCATCGGTCAAAAGGGCCATGCTGCAAAAAGTGTCAAAACCAGAAATGCAGTACAGGCCATGGAGAAATGGCAGCCTTGCTACGCTGATGGGCGGGATGTAAATTGCCAAAAGCCACACTGGAGAAGTGTACGGTGTGTCCTGAAACATCGAAAAAACACAGCTTAGGGAGCATAGGGCACGTCCACTCATGGGCGTATAAATTGGGAAAACTAAAAATCAGCAAGACACAGGCACCCCAATGTTTAGGGCTGCTATTTTGACAAGAACCTCCACTTCATGACACCTTAAATATCCCAGGAAAGAGAAAAATGGATAAAGAAGTTGTGGTCCTTATGTACAAAGGAATATCACTCAGACATGAAATCAATGTCATAAGGCTAGTAGAAGCAAGATGAGTGGATTTAGGTACGACGATTCTAAGTGAAATAAGTGACACAGAAAAAGACACTTATCATAAGCTATCACTTATAGAGGGAATGTAAAAACCGCTACACCTGAACTGAATTA